>NC_044311.2:109590450-110202456 GCF_007474595.2 Lynx canadensis | reverse complement strand
GCTGTACAACCCAGGATATAGTCTACAACATCTGATAATTGTTTGGAGGATATGTAGCCACACATCCCCAAAAGCAACCGCTACCTACAACAACAACCAACAACAAACCAAGCAAACAAACAAAACAAGAAGATCCTCTTTTTCTATCTTCCTCAGTTTCATCTTTGGAAAGAAGCAGAGAATCTGGCTCCAGGCCAGTGGTCCAGGGAGCCCGGTCATACTTCTGCCTCTCTCCTCATTTTCCAATCTCCTTCCAAGTCCCTACCAGGAAATGTTTTGCCCACATATTGGGGATCGGACTGTACTGAGAATATGATCATTGAAAGTGAAACTGGGTCCTGACCCCCTGCAAAAACATTGCTATCTATGTGAACCAGTTCTTTGAATCAAGTGTGTATCTGGCCCCAGTATATTTCTACTGGCTGGTATTTCCATGAAATAGAAAAAATAGACAGTTAAAACCAGGTCTCTCTACCTATCTGATGAGGGAGCATAAAGCAAGCTGATGCCCTGCAAACCATTTCCCCCAAGGTGGAATATGTGTGATATTCCTCAGGCACTCCTGGCTGCCCAAGAACAAAGGAAAGGGGAAAACAAGTGGTTAAACTGATAGAGCTTCCATCAATTTACAAATATCTCAATAGCCTAATCTCTAGGAACTCCCTACTGTCTTAATGTTAATACTTTGCTAGAGGGAAAAGCAACCTTAGCTTGACAATAGTTAGGCCTTCAGTAATCTGTAAATCCTCTTTAGCATATGGAAATCCCTTTAAGAAACTTCCTCTTGATTTTACCTCCCTCAGCTCCACACAGTAAATAAGCAACCACTCTTTACAACCCCAGTACAGTTCTTTCTGCCCATTGGTCCTGTCCCCATGCTTTAATAAAATCACCTTTTTGTACCAAAGACGTCTTCAAGAATTCTTTCTTGGCCATCAGCTCCAAACCCCCACCACTACCTCAAAACCTCATCATAACTGTCTCTCTCCCTCCCTCTTTTTCCTCCTACAACTAAAATGCTTACACTACCTTTTTCAATAGTACATTTTATTGAGTAGTAAAAACAGACTGTTAAATTGGCAAGAAAGCACAAGAAATCCTAGGTATCTAATAGCCTAAATTACTCAGACAGGGGATGCAGGTCCCCTACCCTATTGCACCTCTTCAATCTCCTTGGCATCCTGAAAATACTATTTGTTTAAATGTACTAAGCTACTTTCCTAAGTGTAAGTGATAATAGATATGGATTCAAATTGCAGGCTAAGAAATGAGAGCTTTGGAGATTTAAAAATAAAGAAAAGTGATCTCAGATGTATCATTCAGCAAATACTTACTGAATTCCTGCTGTGTGTTAGACATTGTGATAGGAGCCTGGGGTAAAAGAGAACTAGTCAGACATGATGGGTTGCTCAGGTAGTAAAGGTTTTATCCAGAGAACTCTAAACACAGGATACATTCTCCCACTACCAGTATGAACTTTAGCCAGGTAACGCGCTTCATCCTCCTGCTGGATGCATGATTCTGAAGTTCCCACATAATCCCATGCCCAGATCTACCATGGCACTGGCATTTTTTTCTTTTCTTTTTTCTTGGTTTTTGTTTTTGTTTTTGTTTTTGTTTTTGTTTTTGAAAGAGAGAGCTCACATGTGTACAGGGTTTGGGAGAGGGGCGGATGGAGAGGGAGAGATGGAATCCCAAGGAGGTGCTGCCCTGCCAGGGCACAACCTGACATGGGGCTCAATCTCACGAATTGTGAGATCATGACCTGAGCCAAAATCAAGTGAGACACTTAACTGACTGAGCCACCACACCATGGCACTGGTTTAAAGAGACTGTGACACTGTAGAGCATCAGTGACTGAGGCCTCTTGCCAAGTTTCCAAGGGTGACATCTTTAGTGTCATCCAGTGGGACATTTATTACAGGAGTTTTATTCATCAGACTGTAATTTTCTTAACCACTTGCCTCACTGTTAAGATAACATCTGGTTAGCACATTACTATCTTTAGAGGAAAAATACAATATAAATGTCAAACCTCTGGTGTGCTTATTTTCTTATTATCTATATTGTAACTCTAAATTGCCATTCTTAGACTCTTGATTTGTAAGACACTGCACTCTTGCCATTAGTATTTAATCTGTCTGCAGAGCAGTGGATGGGGTCACATTGGCCATAAGGCAGATCTGAGTGCTCTAAGCTTCAGAATTCTGAGGAGGGGCTGACTGGGAATGGGCAATTACATGCAGCTAAGGCATTCTCTTGTGACACCTAATTTTCCCTCAGGGTGGGTAGCACAGGCCCAGGATAATACCAGTGGGGTTCTGGGGGCCAAACCTTTATCTTGCCAATGGGTACACAAAGTGGAAAAACACAGGGTAGTTCAAATCTCACCCAAGGAGATAGATCAAAACCAGAAAAGCATCACAAAAAGATAATACTGCATGATTCATTTATATGAAGTACCTAAAGGTGCCAAAGTTATAAGGCCAGAAGGTAGATAGGTGATTGCCAAGGGCTGAAGGGAAGAGGGGAATGGGGAGTTATTGTTTAATGGGCACCAAGTTTCAGTTCTGCAAGATGAAAAGAGTTCTGCGATTGTATTGGTTGCACAACAATGTCAAAGTACTTATCACTGTTGAGCAGTGCAGTTAAAAATGTTTAAGATGGTACATTTTAGGTCATATATTTTTTACCACAATTAAAAAGCAAAACAAAACAGGAAAATTAAGTGCTGCTAGATCAAACATGTTTTAGTGGGGACAAAAATGGAAAGCAAAGCTCTAAACAGTTGGGTTTGGGCAGACAATGGCTCAGAGCAGAGGCCACAGTGAAGGAAGAGCACCCAGATTGTTTCCGAAATCAGGGTTTTATACTCAAAATATATTTTTGTTGGAAATTAAATATGCAATACTATCTATCTGTTCTAGTTTAGAGGCCCCGTTACAGTGGTCATATAATGCCTCCCACACTATACTAAAGAGCAGAGGCATATACCTCAGAGATACATAGTCCTGAACATAGTCCTATACATTCAGCTTAAGAACAGAACAAATCTCAAATTGTATTTAACATATTGTTTGTTTGGATGTTGCCTAGTTGGGCAGGGGCCTAAGAAAGAAAAGTATTCTTTCCCTGGTTAATGGTCTTCAGGAAGCAGAAAGAGGAGATGGAAAGAATTAAAATGGAAAGAGAATAAAAAAAAATATATTGAGTGTTACACTGTATCATAAAAAGTTTACTACTCATTGAGAAGTCTTTGTAATGTTCGCAATTTTGCCACTCCAAAATAATCTGGTCACTCCAAATTTAGACCAGGCAAGACTTTCAGCCTGCAGCCCATTACAACACTCTGTTCAAAGTGCCAGTCAAATGTTCAACTGCCAAAAGGCTATTGCCACATAGATGTGCCCCTGGACTTCAAGCTCAACATTTGCAAAACTGAGAAAACAGACCAGAGTCTTTTCCTTCTCAGTTCCCTTTCCAGTAATGGCACCAGGGTCCCCACAGTCACCCAGGCTTGAACTGTTGGAGTCAAAGAAATTCTCCTTAACCCACACCACTTCAGTTGCCAAACCCTTGAACTAAGTTTCAGTGAGATTTGCCTCACACATCTCCCACCCCCCCACCCCCCCGCCTCTGCCACTGCCCTAATCCAGCTCTTTTTTATTTTTAATGTTTATTTATTTTTCAGAGAGAGAGAGACAGAGCATGAGTTGGGGAGGGGCAGAGACAGAGTGAGACACAGAATTCAAAGCAGGCTCCAGGCTCTGAGCTGTCAGCACAGAGCCTGACTTGGGGCTCAAACTCACAAACCACAAGATCATTACCTGAACAGAAGTCAAGGCTTAATGGACTTAAGCCACCCAGGCTCCCCCGCTAATCCAGCTCTTAACATTAATCATTTGCTTGGTGTGTTGCTAGGGCTTCCTAACTGATCCAAGTTTACACTCCTTTTTTTTTTTTTTAATGTTTATTTATTGTTGAGAGAGAGAGAGAGCATGAGTGAAGGAGGGGCAGAGAAAGAAGGGGACAGAGGATCCAACACCGGCCTCACACTGACAGCAGTGAGCCCAATGTGGGGCTCAAACCCACAAGCCAGGATATCATGACCTGAGCCATGTTGGTTGCTCAACCAACTGAGCCACTCAGGTGCCCCAACACTCTTGACTTTAACTCCAACTTGGAAAAAAAATTTTTTTTAATTTTAATTAGAGTAGTTGACATATAGTGCTGTCTTAGTTTCTGGTATACAATATAGCAATTAAACAATTCCATATATTGGTTTTCAAGCATAATTCATTCTGGTAAAATGCTTGTAATCCAAAGCACTTGTATATCAAAGCAAATTTCAAGAACCATTGGCTCAGTTGTGATCCTGCGACATTTGGCATTGTGTACTATGCATCCTGCAAGACATCACTTGCTTATCATGTTAAAATTTATTAGAAATGTTTGCTTATCTTGTGGAACACTCACAGAACAAGTTACTCACAATCCAAGGTTTTACTGTATTTCTCAGTACTAATCAAGATAAGTTACTCTTCTCTCTCTCTCTCCCTCTGCCCCTCCCTGGTGTGTGCTCGCTCTCTTTCGCTCTCTCTCTCTCAATAAACAAACTTAAAAAAAAGAGAGAGAAGTGTACTTTTAATGTCCTTCACCTATTTCACCCATAGTACCACCTCCCTCTGGTAACCCTCTGTTTACTCTCTGTAGTTAAGAATCTGTTTTTTGATGTGTCTCTCTCTTTTTTTTATTTGTTGGTTTGTTTGTTTCTTAAATCCAGCATATAAGTGAAATCATGTAGTATTTGTCTTTCTCTCTGACTAGTTTATTTTGCTTAACACAATACCCTCTAAGATCCCTCCATATTGTTACAAATGGCAAGATTTCATCCTTCATTATGGCTGAGTAATATTCAGTGTGTGTGTAGACATTTGGGTTGCTTCCATATCTTGGCTATTGTAAATAATGCTGCAATAAACACAGGGGTGCATATATCTTTTTTAATTAATTTTTTGTTTGTTTTCTTTGGGTAAATATCCAGTAGTAGAATTACTAGATCATATGGTAATTCTATTTTTATTTTAATTTTTTGTGCTATAAATGCTTGTATTAAGAAAAAAATTTCAAATAAATAAAATTACACCACAAGGAGCTAGAAAAAGGAACTTATCTGAAATTCAGCAGAGGAAGGAATTAACAAGAGAAAATCAGAAATAAATAAAATAGACACCAGAATAAATAATAACATAACATTGAAAGATTTTCCAAAAAAAGTAAACAAAATTGGCAATGCTTTAACTACATTAAGAAAAAAAAAGAGAGAAGATTCAAAAACCAAAATATGGAAGACAGAACAATACAACAGATACCGCAGAAATGAATAGTGTAATAACAGATTACTGTAAATAAATACTAACAACTCAGATAACTTATGGGAAAAAAAACATATAGTTCCAAAAAATGCACAAGTTATCAAGATTCAAACATGAATCTTGAATCTGAGTAAGAGGAAATATTTGTAGACCAATAACAAGAATGGAAATTGAATTAGGAATCAAAACTCCCCAGCACAGAAAAGTCATGTATTCTATTTTTTTTTTTAATTTTTTTTTTCAACGTTTATTTATTTTTGGGACAGAGAGAGACAGAGCATGAACGGGGGAGGGGCAGAGAGAGAGGGAGACACAGAATCAGAAACAGGCTCCAGGCTCCGAGCCGTCAGCCCAGAGCCTGACGCGGGGCTCGAACTCGCGGACCGCGACATCGTGACCTGGCTGAAGTCGGACGCTTAACCGACTGCGCCACCCAGGCGCCCCTTTGTATTCTATTTTTTAAAACCTTACAGTGAGCTATAAAGAAAATATATTCTAGTCTTTACATTATTCTTCCCTATGTTTTTTGTTTACATTTTATCTCTCCAGCAGGATTATAAATTTCTTGATGGCAGATATTATATCTCATTAATCTCTTTAACCACCAATGAACAACCTAATAATAGTGGTTTGAATTTAGTTGGTGCTCAAAAAAATTCAACTGATTGAATGGTAAAATAAATAAATAAATGGGGGCTCCTAGGTGACTCAGTCAGTTAAAGCGTTTGACTCTTGATTTTGGCTCAGGTCACGATCTCATGGTTGGCGAAATCGAGCCCCACCTTGCGCTCCACGCTGACAGAGCCTGCTTGGGATTCTCTCTCCTCTCTCTCTGCCCCTCCCCCACTCACACACTCTTGTGCTTTCTCTCTCTCTCAAAATAAATAAATAAACTTTAAAAAAATGAGTGAATAAATGGAATAATTCATTTTTGTATGTCAATGTATTATACATTCTAGCCTTTCAAAGCAACAAAATTTCATACATTTTCATTTGTGAGTTTTATTCCTAACCTGGAACTCAAAGTTATTCACACATTCTTTAAATCCAGTGGATTTGCCAAGCTGAAATCAAGCCACATATGCATCCCAAAATATCATGTACCTTCCTAAAAGCTTTTTATTTATTTTTTTTAATTGTTTTATTTATTTTTGAGAGGGACAGAGACAGAGCATGAGTGGAAGCAGAGAGAGAGGAGACACAGACTCTGAAGCAGCTCCAAGCTCTGAGCTGTCAGCACAGAGCCCGACACGGGGCTTGAACTCATGAACTACAAAATCATTACCTGAGCTGAACTCGGACTGAGCCACCCAGGTGCCCCATGGTTCTTTTTATTTTTTAACACCACTGCTAGTAGGCTTATTTGCCAGCTATAGAATGTTATATGCATCAATGTGGTATGGACATTTCCAAGAATATGCAGAAAAAAGTTGTTCTCCTCTCTAGTGTTGAATTATATTTTAATTTAGGGTCTATGGAAATGCTGAATGTGCACAAATTAGCCAGAATCTACAGCTAATACATTCTAAATTTTTTAGGTACATAACTATATAGCTTTGAGGAAAGATAGTGCTAGAGAGAATTCCACAAGATCCATAGAGAATCCTCAATCATTTGTCAACATTTCCTTAAGCAATATTCAAAAGGTAACTGGGAAAGATGCAGGAACATCTTTGGTGGGTATGATAGATTACTGTTCAGAAATAGTCTCAAGCTCTCCCTCTCTGTCCCAAATTTGGCAATGGACTTGTGCACATCAATAGAACACTATGGCATATGACATGCCCGAAAGCTTGAAAAGCATTTGCTCAATTACCTTACACCCTTGCACGTCTGTCATCTCCACAAGAAAAGTATCCATGGGTGACATTGGTGGTCCCAGGAGGAAGGGACACATGGAACAAGCTGCTCTGGCCAGCCCACCCCAACCAGGCCCAACCTAGAAAACACACAAACGTGGAAGCTAAATAAATGCTATTTCTGCATGCCACATACTGTGTTGTTTACAGTGCAGCAATAATATGGTGAGCTAATAACCCCATATCCTCTGTCTGGCAAACAACCATCTTCATCATCATTTTTAGACTCAGTCCCATACCTGATATCTTGTGATGGACACATTTTATTTGCTCTTCCAGATCTATTCTCTATCTTTCTCTACCCTGCTTTCTCCCCTTGGACTCGGACCTGGAGAGAATGCATCAATAGGCTCCCTTCTCTCAGACTTCCAGTTGGGATCTGCCAGTGGGAAATCACAAAAAGAGATCACTGGAAGGGAGGAGAGTAAGACAGGGCACCTATTCCCCTGACTACCCACCTTATTGTGTCCCTTAACTGAGGGTCACTTCACTCACAAAGGCCTCCTTTACTCGATCTGGGTCCTGGGAACAGTTCCCTCCCTTGTCTATTTGGGCCTAGATAATAGTCCAATTGCCACTAATCCCGGGTCATCTCCTGTGGTGCCCTACACCTCAGGACACTTTTACAGATAGTCCCTATGTAAATAAATCTACCTGGAAATGTCCTCATTTGAATGTTCGATCTCTTCCTTGTCAGGGTCTTGACTGATACGTGTCCCCCACAGGGCCTCTTGCACTCTCTGCCAAGCATCACTTTTCTGATGACAGCTGCCCTACTGGGTCCTTCACCAGTTGTCCATCCTTTAGGCCCCTGCTTAATCAATCCACTCAGGCTGATTTAACACCTCTGATCTCACACACGGTCAATGAGCCAGTCACTGAAATGACTTTGAGTGCATCCTGTTACTAGGCAGTGGAGATACAGAAGTCCCTACCTTCATCAACTAGTGGGAAAAATGGACAAATTAAAATCTAATGCGACAAGAGTATTGACAGAGATATGCATAGAATGCTAATGAAGCCACAGAAGAAGGAATATTTAATACAGGACATTCCCCCTAAAATAGAAGCTGCAGCAGTCATCATGAGACAGAATATAATAATGTAAGGGAATAGCAGAATCAACTAACGGAATTGCAGGGCTGCATATGTCTAGCTGTGTGTCTTTGACCAGAAGAGTTCAGCTTTTATTTGTTTTACATTTCATAAAATAATTCTTTTGAACAAGAATTCAAGGCATTTGAAATGTGAGAGCCTCTAAGGGAATAAGTGAAAACAAGTTGGAAAACTGACACTGCTAACATTTATAACAAGGAATAATAAAATCAGATAGACAACAGAATGCAACTGGGAATGGTAAATGCTTGTGTTGCTTGGAACTAACAGCATTAACTGAACTAACTGCAGAAACTGAAGAGTAGCTTTTAGCAACACATATCTATACTGTAGGGCAGAGGCAAAGGCAAAGGCAAAGGCAGAGAGAAGTTCTGATGTGTTTTGTTTTGTTTTGTTTTGTTTTGTTTTCTAATTGAGGATACACGTGGTTTGATCAAATGTCAGCTTTAACTACATCTGATAAGATGTACTACCAAAAATGCTTTCTTGGTCTGAATTGCTGAATTCAAAAGATTATACTGTGCATACAAGCATAACTAATAAACAGTTTTTAAAAAACCTATTCAAAAGACTAATTAGGAGTTTATTTTCCTGTCATTTGGAAATGACTGGGAAGGGAGTGTATGGAAGCAGTGGAGGGTTTGAGGAAAGGGTCTAAAAATACGTCTGGCCCAGGAAGAGCCAGTCAGTACTCAGGAGGGAGGGGAACAGTCTGCAGAGAGATAAAAAGACTCAATAATTATCAGCTATCACTAACTGAGCACCTGTTCTTTTGGGCTTTATGCTATGCACTGATTCTTATTATGAATAATAATAATGTAACCGTTATTGATAATAACCATTATTGATAATAAGCTAACCATTTATTGACTCCCAGTAATTATGCTATGAATTTTTATTACAATGATTGATAAAAATAATATAAAACTAATACTTTTCTAATAAAAATTATTATTAATTTTAAAAGAATCATTATTGATCACTTGCTACTTCCAGGTATTGTGCTAAGGATTTTATATACTTATTTCATCCTTACAATAACCATATGGGGTATTCATTCACTCATTCAACAAATATTTTACTTTTTCTCCATTGTTCAAAAGAAACTATAAATTGTATAAACAAAAAAGACACAGATACATACAGGTGTTTTCTATATTCTGGCTCCTGTGCTGAAATTGGAGACACAGCCATGAACAAATAAAGAAGTAAATACAAAGTATTATGTATGGTAATAAATGGTAACATGATTTATTATCATTATAATAAATCATGAAGTGAAGAAAAATGAAAGAGAGTAAGAAAGATGATGAAGATATAGTAATGGAGGGGGCTAGAGAGGCTCATACATGCAAGGCAGTAGGAAAGACCACTGAAAAACAGACATTTTAGCCAAGACCTGAAAGAGGTGAAAGGGGAGTTATTCCAAACAGATGTCACACCAGTAAATACCATTAGAAGACCCATCTGACAAATTAGAAATCAAGACCAGGATTGCGGCACAGGCAATGAAGTTCACCAGCTATTCCGCTATTCCATTTGTTCCCCTACATTTCCTGATCTCCCTTCAGCCTAGCAGCATCATGACAAGGTTAGTTGGTCACAATGAGATATACATAATTTGAGTCATTTGTGTTATTTACAGAATTATATGCCATTTATTGCATAATCAATTATGGTTTTGAAACCACTCCAACAATATAGAAATAGGTTAAGAAAAAGTGAAAGTCCCCTTAATCCTATGATTCCCTAGAAGGTTACTATAATGAATAAGTGTGTGTCCTTCCAAAAATTTTGTTATACTAGCATATTGTTTTGTAGAAATGAGAGCAATTTCATAACATGTATTAAAACTAAGTGTAGGGGCTCCTGGGTGGCTCAGTTGGTTAAGCATCTGATTCTCAACTTCTGCTCAGGTCATGACCTCACGGTTGGTGAGCTGGAGCCCCACTCAGGCCCTGCATTGACAGCACAGAGACTGCTTGGGATTCTCTCTCTCCCTCTCTGCCCCTCCCCTACTCACCCTCTTTCTCTGGCTCAAAAATAAATGAAAATAAACTTAAAAAAATAAAAATCGAACAAAGTGTGAATACCACTTGACTAGCCAATACCACTAGTCTGGATGACTAAATGTAAGTGAAAATGACATATGTCACTTTCAGGGTAAGGCAGGGAAAAGCCTACACATGGTTCTCTAGCATTTCTCTCCCCCAGCTACTGCATATGTGGAGCCTCCATGTCCAGATGCAGATAGTGGAGACTTCATCAACCTGACCCACTGTATGGTACAGAGGCCTCCCCTCCTCCCTCCCTGGCTTGCATTATGAATGAACATAAAATTTATTATGCAAGTCTCTGAGTTGTGGACACTACTTGTTATTGCAGCAGAGTCCAGTCAATCCTGACTAATACAGAGAAGGTGAGGATACTGCCCAAGTTTTCCCAGCTACTAAGTGGAAGATCTACATTCAAACTTTGAGTGCAAAGTCTCCACTCTGTTATACGGCTCTCCATAAAATGTCATATTTGATTTTAATGAACAATCTGGGAAGACATATATTATTAGCCTCATTTTACAGAGGAGGAAACTGAGATTTAGAGATACTGTCATTTGTTGAAGATCACACAGCTGACAAGTAGCAGAGCTAAGATACAAACTACCTATACTGACAGCTCATACTCTCCATTCTTCCACACTGGAAATGAATGCTGCTCCTATTTATAACTCATCCTATTTAAGAACCCACAGCTGATGTTGGTATACTTTTTTTATTTTAGTAACCAATGTAGTTGAGAATTTTCAAGTCTTTTAGACTACCTCCCCATATACCTAATGTGAGGGAGTATTAGGAAAGACTTTCGGTAATATTCTCAACACTACCAAGAACCGATGTTGAGTAGTACACCTGCATTTCAATGTGTATGTGATTAATTTATACAATTTTGGAATAATATAGTGAAAATATTATTTCACTTAAAATTTACCTACACACCACTTTCAAAATTGCATATGTTAGACCAACTGCTGAACATCCCCCATCCCCCACATCAATATAGTTCAGGACCACTAGGAGCTGGCCAAGGGGGCATTATGCAACAACACTCCCAACATGATCCAATGCAATTTCTCAGCTGGTATCCCCCAATCCAATCTCCACTAGATGCAGAAGCAGTGAAGGCTATTGACTGTAGACTCAAAATGAAAGGTGTCAGTTGTATAGGAAAAGGCAAGAGGGTCACATTTCTTAGGAAAAACATAGTCAGTAAAAGCATTTTCATCAAAATAAAAAGTGAACTTAGCTTGGAACATCAGAAACTAGGACAGAAAATATCCTTTGCAATTATGCCTCTGTGGGAGGAGATGCAGTGGACAGAGACTGTTTGCTAACAGCTCATAATAATAATCTATTATTTTTACCTCAAAGCGCTCATCTATTATCTCTCAATGTTTAGTGGGTTGCTAGAGTCAAAATTCAGCATGCATCAGAATCACTTGAAGAGTTTGTTAAAACACAAATTCCTGGGCCCATCCCCCAAAATTCTGATTCAGCGGGTCTCTGGGATGTCAAGAATTCCCATTCTAACAAATTCCAAGGGTGCTTGGAGGGACCACCCTTTGAGAACCACATCATAGAGACTCTGGGGAGGATTGAGTAGATGGAAGAGAAACTTGTGCAAAGGAAATCACAGGAAAAAAAAACAAAACAAAACAGGTTTGTTTTTTTTTTTCCTGAGCTGAAAAAACACTTCCCCGTAAAAGAGCACCCTGATAATTAGCAGACATTGTTGAAAGAAAATATAACTAAAATATTTTCTGGTGAGAGTTCTGAAATCAAAAATGAAGAGATGAATCTAATAAATGGAAAGACAAAATAAACACCCTTACAGACAGGAAAAATAAACTGAGAACAGTTATGTGTAAACTTAATGCTAGGCAAAAATGGTATAATTTCTATAATATTCATTCAAGGATTGTGACCCTGGAATTCAATATAGAAGCAAATTGTTTACTTTAATGTTTATTGATTTTTTTAATTGTTTATTTATTTTTGAGACAGAGCGTGAGCAGGGGAGGGACAGAAAGAGAGAGAGGGAGACACAGAATCCAAAAGAGGCTCCAGGGTCTAAGCTGTCAGCACAGAGCCTAACATGGGGCTTGAAGCCACGAACTGCAAGATGATGACCTGAGCCAAAGTAGGATGCTTAACTGACTGAGCCACCCAGGTACCCAGAAGCAAACTGCTGTTTAAATGTGATGGCAAAGGAGAAACACTTGCAAATGTGCGAGGACTCAAAAAATTTACTTCTCACTCATTCTTCCTGAAAAATATTGCTTAAGGGTGTCACCCAGAATAATGGCTTAAAATTACCAAAAAATTTAAGAAAGCCAAATGGTATATAGGAAATAGCAATGAGACCAGTGCAGGGGAAATACTTAATTCTATATAATTGTTGCATATGGTTCTAATTCTAATAAAATTAAGAAAGGATTTCCAAAAAAAAACACAAGGCAGGATATTTTTAAAAATCCAAACTGAAATTCCAAATGATTTCCGCCAAAACCTCTAGTGAGGGGTGACAGAGGTGTGGACGCTTCCTGCAGCTCAGGGTCGGCTGCATTCTACAAATCAGATGCACTCACTCTGGACTTTGAATCGAGAGCTGGGGACACACACGGAAATAAGCTCCACCAAGAAAAGCTCAGAAGTGGCAACTGAAATGGGTTGACTCTCTGGGGTCGGAGAAATAGTAGTATTGGATTTCACACCCAATCCACGCCTCTGGTGCTACGAATCCAGATTCCATGTCTAGAACTTGGCTTTCGTGATGGTGGAGCAAATATTCTCCCCTGGTCTCTTTCTGGGACAGTCTATTTGGGCACTGTTCTTGGCTGTTTAGCCTCCAAGCCTGGTTCTTCAATCCTCATTACAATTCTGGAAGATGCTGAATTTCATTTGTAAATTGGAATGTTAAATGGGAGGCAGAGACTGAAAAGCACCTGAATACAATTGTCAAAATATTCCTAAGTGAGGAACCAAACCAACTGCAGAAATTTCCAAGCAAGTGGCTGAGAAATTATTCCTCCGCTTAAATTAACCAGAGTTACTTTCTACTCTTTGCAGTTGATACCTAACAGATACAATGACCTTAATCCCTGGCCAAAGTTGATTTGTCAAAGGATGGAAACCTCATTCCAGCTTGACTGTATGATTATGCAGTTTTGTGTAACAAAACCTAATGGCCTACAACAATAATTTATCTCTCAATGTTCAGTTGATTGCTGGAATCAGCTGGAAAGTATCACTTTGCATCTCTCATGCACTCACAATTATATATCAGCTGGGTCTGTAGTCGTCTTATAAAGGGCATTACAGTAAGCAGGAAAGTGGCCCTCCAGGGATGTTTACATTGTCATCTCTGGAACCTGTGACTGTATTACCTTACATGGCAAAGGGGACTTTGCAAATGTGATTAAGAGTATGGACCTTGACGTAAGGAAATTATCCTTATTATCCAGGTGTGCTCGATCCCATCATATGAGCACTTCAAAATGGAAAAACTTGCCCAACTCCAGAGAACCAGAGAGATGGCAGTGTGAGAAGGACTTGGCCTGTCACTGCTAACATGAAGTGATGGAAGGGCTCAGGAGCCTAGAAAAGGCAAGAAAATGGATTCTCTGTTAGAGCTTCCAGAAAGGAATGCAGCCCTGATGACACTGATCTTGGCTTGCTGAAACCTACATTGGACTTATGACCAACGGAACTGCAAGCTAATAAACTGGTATTGTTTAACCAACAAAATCTGTGGCAATTTGTTACAACAGGTAGTAAGAAATTTTACAGGCATAAATACCAGGGGGTATGGCTCAGTAGATCTTTGGACACCTGGTACCACACCCGATCTACAAGAGTCCCCTCTTAGGAATTTAGAATCAGAACTCAAAGATCTTTCACACTCTTAGACGAAAGACATTAAACCCAGAAACTGCTAACAGTAGCCCATTTTCTAATGACTGCTCTGTAAAATCAGAGTACACCACTTATAATTTTAAAAATAAATTAATGATGGCAACACTAATTGAAAAGTGAAAATTCTCAGATACTTAATATTTCATATTTCCTGTGTTGGACAGAGGCTTTACTGATTTACTTAAACCATCAGTCTATTTCCTTCAACCATGAAATTATTTAAGCCTAGAAAAGTCATTTTGCCTTAACTCATAAGTTCCTTGGGTAAGAAAGAAATGTATACATATGATTTGGAAGATATGAAATAAATATTCAAATGTACCCGAACTTAAGTAGGAACAAAAATGTGTAAAGCTGAGTATCTTGAGAGGAGCATTTAAGAAACTAAGAATTAAACATATGAGTTGCCTACCTCACTGGAAGGCAACTCATCTGTGCCAACAAACCAGAGAAGACTTGTCAGAGAGAGGTTAAATATTTAGGGGTTTCTTGTACACATTGTTTTCTGACTATACATCAAGTTTGGTTATAGGACAATGAGGTGAAAATAAGCTCAATTCTCAATAATGTTCATTTACTTTGCCTTCTTCAATATTATTCCTATAAGCAAAAAACTGAAATACAAATTTAGAGTACAAGGTTGTCCTGTTTTCAACTACCTCTTTCTACTCACCAGCACTTCCTTCCCCAGCAAATCTGTAATGAGATGATTGGCCAAGTTTGTGTTAATGGAAAGCTGCATTTTTAACTTCTTTAGAATAAAGTTGAACATACAGATAAAAAAGAACTGAGCTAGAATCTTCCCTAATACCAGAAAAACTTTGGTGGTGAAGGAAGGAAAACCCTTGCCTTTAAATGTGCATGTCTCTGTCCTTCCCATCTAGACAGGGGACAGATATGAAAGCACCAAGAAAAAGTCATAGTTGCTTCAATAAAATAGGCCCAAACTATTTTTATGGGCAAGATTAAATTAATGAAACTTCTGGGTGATCCAAGGAGATAAAGGAGGTCAAATATTATAAGTTCACCCACAGTACTATTTATTATACTTATTACACAATTGAATATGTTGATTTTTTTGTCTTTATAAGAAAAACAAATATACCCCAAGCATCCTTCCATCTATTTTGTACCCTACTAATTTTATTATTCTTATAATAAAGGTTTTAAAGATTGCTTTTCTATATGACTCCTTCAAAAAATATTATATAGAGAGCTGAAAATATTTCAAGAAATAATCTCTCCCCCCATGACCCCTATGACCAACCACTGCAAAGAAAAGGTGGGCAGGGGGTGTAGTACAAAATAACTTGGTCCCTGTTTCTTTCTATTTCAATCAGTTGCAGTGGACAATCTCACTCATCAGAACTGGAAGTCTCAGAGGCAGGAAACATGGACCACTCTCCTTCCTTTATCCTCTCAGTCCCCAGCACAGCCAATGGCACACATTCAGCTGACCTCCGTTGATGCCTTCTTTTCTATTCACATTGTACTTCAGATTTCAGGTCCTTATTATCTGTCTCCCGTGGACTATCTTTAAAGCCTCTCAACTAGTCATTACCCTTGGACTTTACCTTCCACAATAGAACCATCTTTCACACAGAGTTAGACTCCTAAAATCCAGGCTTGAGGGTTGGGTTAGTCAGATTTCTAAAATCCATTCCTTGCTCACCCCCTGCAATGGTGTCTGTTGCCAACAGAATAAAATCCAAACTCTATATAATAATAAAGACCTCTATTATTTAGATTGAAGATCTTCTGTCTCAAACCCCTATGCCATTCCCCTCTTCCTCCTTCTCCTTCTCATCTCTAGCCTCATCCCTACTACTACCTAAACATGCGCTGCAATTTCCACCTTTGCTTACACTGTTTCCTCTACTTAAAATACCTTTCTTCTTCACCTCAATGTTTCCAAATTCTGTCCTCTCCCTAAAGCTTTGGTCCTCCACTCCCAAGTCAGATATAATCTCTCCTGTATATATGTACTATGGTGCTTCATTTTTACGTTTACTATATCCTCCATCATAGGCTGTCCTGTAGTATGGTTACTCATGCAATGAGGACAGGGATTGTGCCTCACACTTCATAACACAAAGCTTTGCTTATATTGAACCGTGGTCATTAACTTTTTGCTGAAGTGAACTCAAAAGGGCTAGTCTAGACAAAAAAGGGGATGGGGTTGGGGGGAATGATATTCTATTAAAATGAAAGGTTATCATTCTTAATTTTACAAATTCTAAATTCATTTACACCACAAAGAACCCACCCAAGAATACTGCTTGGGCAAAAGAAATGTGAATCTTTAAGCAAAAACCTTAATGACAAAACCAAATCCATTCCTTTCAAAATTTTTATTTCAAAATCTTTGTTTTATCTCCTGGGACTTTTCCCAGTAAAAGCTGGAGGACTGGCTGGAACTGAGTCATGGATCCCACATGTTTATCGTTAGCAGACTGTCCAAGGCAGTGTGGACCAGAATTATCCATACACATGCCATTAGCCACAAAGAGCCTACCTGTGACTCACCTGCCATAAGCCAATCATCTGAGTGAGGGACAGGAGGATCTGAGATGACCATGTGCCGATGTGGATGATTTTTCATCACCCCTATTCCAAGAATATCATGCAGGAAATTGATTCTATTTATTAGCATCTCCCTGCCAATATCTGCTATGAATCCACAGTATGCCAGCAGACAATACACACAGCAGTCAGGGGTAACAAACACCATGTATTGTGCCCATGAGAATGGCTATATAACATAGTGATGAAGGGAACAGGTTCTGGATTTAAATCCTGACTATACCCCTTACTAGCTGCATAATCTTGGGAAAATTACTAAACCTATCTTTGCCTCAGTGTCTTTACCTCTTCAAAGAGGGCAATAATAGTAACTACCATTTTCCCCCCACTATTGGGAATATCTGAAGTTTGTTACTTAATTTACATATGGAAAATATGATCATTACTGACCAGAATTAACACACGTGATAAATATTAGTTTTCACTATTACCATTATTATTTTAGTTAATGAAAAGATGTCTAAAAGAGAGCATAACTGAAATCAACAATATAAAGAAGAAAATAGATATTATAATTCTTACTTTCATTGGGAACATCTACACACATAATCAATCATAAAACCCCAAACAAAATTAATAAAATCCAGATCGGCATTCATCATATTCATCTGGCAAAAGTTCCAAATCTCTTTATTAATAAATGCTAATATATGACTTTTCATCTCACACTCCAAGAAGAGCTCTTTAATGTGTAATTTATCTAGTATTTTCATCCTGTTCTCCATCAAACCCTAGATGGGCTAATTAATATAATATCAAGTGTTGTGTTGGCATATTCTCCTCCTTCCACTAACAGTATCTTAGGGGAGAATAAAGAGGTGAGAGGACAATATGGAGGCTCAAAATCAGTGGTAAATATAAACACCCAAATCCAGGCAAAACACCAGATAGACAGTCATCTGACCATCAATTTCTGAATAATTGTGCATTGATTTTAGTAAACAAAATGAAGATATATTTGAAAGTATATGTTTTCAGCAGCACAGCATAAGAAGTGATGATCTGAATTCAGTAGAGTTGAATTTCTACAGCTCTTGAGACTATATCTCTATCCCCAAATGGTAAAATAATCAGCAGATTCCATAAAATAGTATTACAAGAAGTCATTTGATTTCTAACAAAAAAAAAAAATCTTGGCTTTCAAAGTGGTATTTGGAAGGCTGTTTTAGAAAAATTTTATTAGCCTCAGAAAGACAGAAAATGAGCATCCCAGGTGTTATTCCATGAAATAAAGCAATGTGTTTCTTTCCTGCTTCATTATATATATTTAACAATCAAATGCCAACTTAGTCCTTCCCAAAATTCAATTTTTAAACTAATTTAACTCTAAGAGCCATACTTAGGGGGAAAGTGGCAGTGTTCCTAAAGGGACAAGATATACTAATATATCTTACTGACTGTCTTTACATGTTTGACTCCCAGACCTACTATTTTTCCACTTCTGGAGTTCCTATCAGAAATGTGTGTATCTTCTTATGAAAACCATTTTGAAAGTACAATCAAGAAAATGCTTAGAGAACACTTGGTTCTCTAAGTGTTTCACATTCATGTTGTGGCCTCTGCAGAGAAATGAACAATAAAGTAAACTCATTGGGACCATACAATTTGACATGGTGGCAATATTCACATGCCAAAGATGAACCTTGAGCTCCAGATGAGCACTTGAGAGCACATAGCCCATATTTGATGCCTTTATAACTTTCCACCCCAGAAAGTCACAGGAACATGGAGAGTCAAGGAAGTTGTGTTTAATAAGTTCACTCTTGCCCCAACAGGTATTAATTATATTTTGTCCTCATCAATATAAGATCAGATGATACCAGCAGTGTCAAGGTGTGGGCTAGGATACAAATTTTCTCCATGCTGCTCATATTTGGGACTGCCTCACACTCTCCACATTGAACCCCACCGTGTTAGAAAAAACTGTATTTCCAGGATCTTTGAACATGGTAAAAATTTTAAACAGTTTAAAAGCAATACAAACTGAAGTCTCATTAATTTGTGTTCATCTCTAACAGTATGAAACCGAGCAATTTGTTTATGCTTGTCTGGGTGCCCAACTTTTTCCAGGAGAGAGAAATTAGGAAGGTTGAGAGCTAAAAAAAATCACGATGCTCTCTTGGGAATGTTTAAGAATCATACCTTCTTCTAAACAAAAAATTATAGTCACATCAGGCTGTAGTTGTATATTGCACAACACAATGAAAGTTTCTTGAAATCAGTATCAATTTCATGTCTATAAATATTTTCTTAAAAACAAGAAACCCACACACAACTATAATGGTGGCCAAATGAATGACTGCTATGAATAATCTGGGACCAGAATGTTTATCACAAGTGACCTCATATCCTCTTCTCTATTTCTAAGAACAGGAAAGACTTGTATGTACATGTTCAGGACTGCAATACAGTATTATTAGCACATGAAACAGTCTGAAGTGTCTTAATTTTGCTAAGTGTGGTGATGGCTACAAAAGAAGTGAGTTAGAGAACAATTTTACCATCATCTTCTTGTTAAACATGGAAGCAACTCTGTGAGAACTATTAGTTCTCTCATGAGCTAATGTACTCCTCCTAAGGTGTGGCAATTCCTCTGCGAAGCATTCTGTGAAACGCTTTCCAAGGCAAAGTGGTAAAGATGTTTCAACATCCTCAGGCACTTCTAGTGGGAAAAATAATCGAGAAAGGCAATCCCCAGTATTGCCAGACTTTACACATGGACTTAAACCTTTGTTCTAATATCAGAGTTATTTACTGAAGCTGTGGGATGAAAGTGAAACAAATTTCATATTATATGCAACGAATCATGAATCATGTACACGTACCTAAGGGAGAAAATGGCAACTATTGTGAAATGTAATTTCTCAAAATTTAAAGGCAGTATATTACAAACTACCTTGTTTCCTAGGAATGTTTCCATGTATGATCAGTTCATACAGCAATTCCACATAAAACAGTATTGAGTAGTAATAGAGGTAAACATATATTTTATACAGAAGTAAAATATTTTTTCCTCAATTGCTAGGTTTTTATTTTACTCAAATTTTATTTGTACTGAATTCTAAAACACTTCTGAAATGAAAAAATATTTTTCAGAAAAATAAAAACTTCTAGCCGTTACTTGTAAATAAATGAGCGAATGAACACAATGTATACATAAAATCTAAAAAATAATAAAACCTAAAATTTCAAAATAAATGCAATCCTTGTATTTATGAAGCTAGTTACAACAGATGTTACAATAACCTATCAATATATTTTATAACTTCTCTCAGTCTCTCTGCTAAGGCTCTGGAGGAAGAGAAATTAGGTTACAATCCAGAAAGGCATTTCACTTTATAAGCCACTCTAACCTTTATGAAATGGACCAAGTCCCTGAAAACCCACTTTATGGTTACAACTGATATAGATTATAGAGAAATTTAGAAGGCCTTGGAAATAGTATTTCAATTAGATACTGCCAAAATTCCATGAACAGCTACATCATATTTAAAATTCACATTTAGGGCATTCTTTTACTCAATTACAAGAAAAGAAGAGAAGGGACATCTTGTGTATTTTAGATATCTGTGACTCGATTTAAAGGGAATCTTCCTCTGAATTTAAATAGAAATACTCTTCTGGACAAGCACGTTTTTCATTTTAATGTGCTTACAAATCACTCAGACTTTGTTAAAATGCATTTTCTTCTTCCTACAGGTCTGGAGAAGGATCTGAGATTTTTTCCTTTCTAACAAGTCTCCAGGGGATGGTGATACTGCTGGTCCCGGCCACACTCTGAATAAATAGCAAGATCCTGGGGACTTAACAGTATCTGACAAATCACTGTAGAGTCTCTTAAAATCACCAGTATCTCTAGAAACTTTGACTTTAACTCAAAATCTTAGTTGCTCAAGTGAGGAATCTAAATTTTTATTTCTTTTTTTTAAATTTTTTTTAATGTTTATTTATTATTGAGAGTCAGAGAGAGACGGAGACACAGAATCCGAAGCAGGCTCCAGGCTCTGAGCTGTCAGCACAGAGCCCAACGTGGGCTTGAACTCACAAACCATGAGATCATGACCTGAGCTGAAGTCGTAGGTTTAACCAACTGAGCCACCCAGGCTGCCCTAAATTTTTATTTCTAATACCATTAGATTTATTTTCTAAAACTGGCTACTTCCATAAAGTGCCAGAAAGACCTAAGACCTTCAGCATTTTTTCTATTTAAAAAAAGATAATAAGCCAAGAACATATTACATTCAGCTTCTTCTAATTGATACTATAAAGATTACTGTAGCCCACAGTAAATCATAGAAGAATCTAAATGAATGTTATATATGTGTGTGTTTGATGTAGTAGGGAGTTAGGATTGGATTTATCCCCTGGATGATATCAGTTGCCAGTTGGCTAAGCTTAAGAAATCCTGAACACTAGTCTTGCCAGAATTCTGCCCCCACAACCTGGCTGACAGCTTTATCAACAACCCAGGAGGGAGAACAGGCCCCAGCCTGTCCTCCATCTCTGTAATGCCAGCTGTAGTCTGAATGTTTAGGCTTCATCAGTAATAGAAGCAAGCAGGCCTGAAAGATCTAGAGGGAGCATATGTTACTTTTACTAACAACAACAACGAAAAAAATCTGTGATATTCAGAATATGTATGCACTTTTAAGACAATGATGCCTTAAGCAATCAGCAATGTAAGTTCCTCAGTGATAACTTACCGAATATTATATTCAAAATATAAATAATCACATTGATTAATTAAAATCACTTTTATTAAACACATATACTGTTCAGCCAGCTAGAAGGCAAACCATACCAAAAAGATCAGAACAATGAACAGATCAGAACAGGGAGTCAAGATATGTCAATCCTTCTTCACCTTCAAGGATAGTCAGAGCTGAAGATGACACACTAGAGAAAGAGCCTGTAAAGTTGGTGTGAATTTCTTGTTCCTTTACTATTTCTATCGAATGAAATTATGCTGGTGGTTCAAAATTGCCCTGCAGACTTCTCTATTATTCACTTATCAGTTTTCTAATGTTGGCTGGAGGTGACAAGAGGGGAATGATATCAACAAAGACCTCCAACGAGATAAGCAGCTCAGTCTTGGCAGTCTTGCTTTAGGGATAAGGCTATTCCAGAGGCAAGACTGGCTAGAAAGATGCAACCAGCGGCTCATAGGGACAAGCTAGGAAGCAGTAGATTAATATTAACCTTATTGTTTAATAATAAAACAACTAAAAAGTAGCTAAGATATCCATTAGGATGTCAATCACCAAAAAAGGAAGATAAAAAGAAAGAACGAAAGAAAGAACGAAAGAAAGAACGAAAGAAGGAAAGAAAGAAAGAAAGAAAGAAAGAAAGAAAAAGAGGAAGAAAAGAAAGAGAAAGGAAGAAAGGAGGGAGGGAGGGACGGAAAGAATAGAGGAAGGGAGGGAGGGAGGAAGGAAAGAACAAGTGTTGGCAAGGATGTGAAGATACTGAAATCCTCGTGCATTGCGTTGCTAGTGGAAATGTAAAAATAGTATAGTCATTGTGGAAAACTGCATGATGTTTCCTTAAAAAGTCAAATATACAAGTACCATTTGATCAGGGAATTTCACTTCTGAGTATATACACAGAAGAATTGAAAACAAGAACTCAACAGACACCTGTACACCAATTTTCATTGCAGCATTATTTCACAATTGAAAACAACCCAAATGTCCATCAACAGATGAATGAATAAACAAAGTGGTGTGTGTGTGTGTGTGTGTGTGTGTGTGTAATATTATCAACCCTTAAAAAGGAATGAAATTCTAATACATACTACAACATGGATAAATCTTGCAAACATTATGCTAAGAGAAATAAGTCAGACACAAAGGGATAAATATTGTATCATTCCACTTAAGTGAGATACCTAGGATAGGTAAATTCATGCAAACAAAAGGAAGAGTAGATGTTACCAGGGGCTAGAGGAAGAGAAACAGGGGGTTATTATTTAATGGGTAGTCTTTCTGTCTGGGATGATGAAAAAGTTCTGAAAATTCAGAAAAAGTTCTGAACCAATGATGGTTCAACAATGGTGTGAATGTACTTAATGCCACTGAATTGCCAGAGTGAATATATTTAATGCCACACTTAAAAATGGTTAAAATGGTAAATTTTGTTGCATATATTTTACTACAATAGAAAAACAGAAAAAAATTCATTGAATATTTAAAGAATCTGATTTCAAACTTTCCTCTTTTATTCTTCCTCATAAATTAAATGTGGACAATTGTCCAAAAAAATTAAAAAGCTAAGAATAGAAAGTCTATTTTTAGAGAAAGACACATGTACTTGGAAGCATTTTCTTTGTTTTCTTTATTTCTCTATTGTTTATTTGATTATTGTCTGAACTAATACAAAGGATCAGATTCACACAAATTATGCTCTTAGCCAGTAAGCTTACAGTATTAAGGTTTTGTACTGATGTAAAAGATTCAAGTAATCCAGGGCTCAGACAAAGCAGAGAGAAGTCTGGGACATTGAGGGAGGCCCCCCAGGTCCTTCCCTCCCACGATGATCACATGCTCTCAGGCCAAGGGTAATAGATGAGGTTTCCAGTGGAGAATTTATGGGGAGCATTTCATTTATGAAACATCTGTTTTATTTTTTTTAATATAATTTATTGTCAGATTGACTTACATACGACACCCAGTGCTCATCCCAACAAGTGTCCTCCTCAATGCCCATCACCCACTTTGCCCTCTCCCCTACCCCCATCAACCCTGTTTGTTCTCTGTATTTAAGAGTCTCTTAAAGTTTGCCTCTATCCCTCTCTATTTGTTAACTATTTGTTTCCCCTTCCCCCATGGTCTTTGGTTAAGTTTCTCAAGATCCACCTATGAGTAGAAACATATGATACCTGTCTTTCTCTGACTGACTTATTTCACTTAGCATAGCACCCTCCAGTTCCACCCACGTTGCTACAAATGGCATGATTTTATTCTTTCTCATTGCCAACTAGTGTTCCATTGTATATATAAACCACATCTTCTTTATCCATTCATCAGTTGGTGGACATTTATGCTCTTTCCATATTTGAGCTATTGTTGAAAGTACTGCTATAAACATTGGGGTATATGTCCCACTATACATCAGCACTCCTGTATCCCTTGGGTAAATTCCTAGCAGTGCTATTGCTGGGTCATAGCATAGTTCCATTTTTAATTTTTTGAGGAACATCCACACAGTTTTCCACAGTGGCTTCACCAGTTTGCATTTCCACCAACAGTGCAAGAGGGTTCCCATTTCTCCACATCCTCATCAGCATCTATAGTTTCTTGATTTATTCATTTTAGCCACTCTTACTGGTGTGAGGTGGTATCTCAGGGTGGCTTTGATTTGTATTTCCCTGATGATGAGTGACATTGAGCATCATTTTATGTCTGTTGGCCATCTGGATGTGTTCTTTGGAAAAGTGTCTATTCATGTCTTCTGCCCATTTCTTCACTGGATTATTTGTTCTTTGGGTGTGGAGTTTGGTAAATTCTTTATATATTTTGGATACTAGCCCTTTATCCAATATGTCATTTGCAAATATCTTTTCCCATTCCATCAGTTGCTTTTTAGTTTTGTTAATTGTTTCCTTTGCAGTTCAGAAGCTTTTTATTTTGATGAGGTCCCAAATAGTTCATTTTTGCTTTTATTTTTTTAATATAATTTATTGACAAGTTCAATCCCAATTAAAATTGCACCAGCATTCTTCTCAAAGCCAGAACATTTTTCCTTTTAATTCCCTTGCCTTTGGAGATATGTCGAGTAAGAAATTGTTGCAGCTGAGGTGAAAGGTTGTTGCCTGCTTTCTCCTCTACATGAATTCAGCAAAGTCACAGGGTACAAAATCAATGTACAGAAATCGATTGCATTTTTATATACCAATAATGAAGCAACAGAAAGAGCAATAAAGAAACTGATCCCATTTAGAGCTGCACCACAAACCATAAAATACCTAGGAATAAACCTAACCAAAGATGTAAAAGATCTGTATGCTAAAAACTATAGAAAGCTTATGAAGGAAATTGAAGAAGACACAAAGAAAAGAAAAAATATTCCATGCTCATGGATTGGAAGAATAAATATTGTTAAAATGTCAATACTACCTGGGGGGAGGAGCCAAGATGGCAGAAGAGCATGAAATTCTTTTGTGTGTCTCACAGCCATGAAATACAGCCAAATCAACACTAACCCATCCTGCACACCTAGAAAACTGATTTGAGGAGTAACACAACAATCTACACAACCAGAACCACAAAACTCAGCAGGTATGCAGCACAGAAAGGTGAACTGGGAGAGAGAGAAGCTGCGGAGGGAAGGAAACTGTTTTTGCTTTCAGAGAGAGGACAGAGACTGAGGGGGGTGGTGGGGAGGAGAGTACGGGAAGAGCACCCCACCCCCACCCCTGCAAAAGCAGCTGGAGAGAAAGTGGAAAAGTGGAAACAGCCACAGGGACTGAACTAAAAAGGGAGAAAGGAGAAAGGAGAGGGTTTAAATTCCATTAAGACTCTCTAAACAGCAGGAGCACAGAGTCTGAAACTCTGCAGATCGATACCTGGTGGTGCTCTGGTGGGAAGAGCAAATCCCCAGAAGCAGAGTAAAGTCCAGGTGGTCTTCAGGCTACATGGGGAGAGGTGGTTCCCTTGCTGGGAGGACATTTGGTAGAGGCTGTATAGCCTCCCCACAGTGGACCTTTGCCAGTGGCCACATCCACCGGTGTTGGAGTGAGGATGTTATGGGTGAAGCCTGGCACCAGATGTGTGTTGTGATTTGCCACAATCCCTGAAATGCTGCTGCTACACGATTGTGTGAACTTTTTCTGGGGTGAGCTGGCACCCAGCCACAGTCTTTAAGCATCAGCAGCAACACGGTCCTGCAAATGTTCCCGGGTACTGCTGTCACCTGGCCATTGCTCACTGAGACCCGCCCACAGAGGGTCAGAACGGGTCAAAGCCACAGTCCCTCAGAAGTGAGAGGTCAGGAAACACAGCCACATCTGTGATAAAACTCATGAGGGAGGTGCCGCCTGGCAGACTGACAGCTTGGTCACAGACAGTGTAAAAGCAGGGAGTAGACAAAAACTGGAGACAAAGGACAGGTGCACAATTGCTGATTGGGGAGAACAGAATTCTGATACTAGAGACTGGGTAGCAGGGTGACGCCATATTCACCCCTCCTGCTCATGTGCATACACACCTAAGAGCGCCACAACAATCCACCCCAGTAAGCTAAGCAGCAGCATCTAGTGGAGAATGGAGCCATTACACTAAGCACAGCCCAACTGGGCCAACCTCGCTCTTCAGGAACCCACAAGTCTCTCCACCTGATTAGTTTATGGACTATAAAGTGCTTCACAGTTCAACTTCCAGGAGAAAATGATGTAATTTTAATTGTATTTCAGTCTGTTGACTGGTCCATCTATTCAATTTTCTTTTCTTTTTTTGTTTCTTTTCTTTTTCTTGAATACAGAAAGAGAAAAAATTTATTTTTATTTTCAAGTTTTATTAAAAATATTTTTAATTTTTTTCTACTATATTGTTTGCTGCTTTGTAAATTTTTCAAATTCTATTTTACTTCCATCATTTCATTTTATTCTATTTCATTGTATTCATTTTTTCAAATTTTCAAAAGTTTTCCTTTTTTTTCTTTTTCCCTTTTTTCTCTAATCTATCAAGTGCCTTTCAGCAACCAGACCAAAATATACCTACGATCTAGCATCATTTATTTGATTTGTGTATGTGTGTGTTGCTTTTAATTTTTTAATTTTAATTTTTTTACCTTATTAATTCCTTTTCTTCCTTCAAAATGACAAAATGAAGGAATTCACCCCAAAAGAAAGAGCAGAAAGCGATGACAGCCAGTGACTTAATCAAGACAGATATAAGCAAGATGTCTGAACCAAAATTTAGAATCACAATAATAAAAATACTAGCTAGGGTCAAAAATAGATTCGAATCCCTTTCTGCAGAGATAAAAGAAGTAAAAGCTAGTCAGGATGAAATGCTATAACTGAGCTGCAGTCTCAAGTGGCTGCGATGTCAGCAAGCATGGAAAAGGCACAACAGCAAATCAGCTATATAGAGGACAAACTTATGAACAATAATGAAACAGAAAAAAGAGGGAGACTAAGGCAAAAGAGCACAATTTAAGAATTAGAGAAATCAGTGACTCATTAAAAAGGAACAACATCAGAATCATAGGGGTCACAGAAGATTAAGATAGAGCAAAAGGGGTAGAAGGGTTATGTGAGCAAATCGTAGCTGAAAACTTTCTTAACCTAGGGAAGACACAGACATCAAAATCCAGGAAGCACACAGGACTCCCATTAGATTCAACAAAAACTGACCATCAACAAGCCATACCATAGTCAAATTCACAAAATACTCAGGCAAGGAAAGAATCATGAAAGCACCAAGGGAAAAAAAAGTCCTTAACCTACAAGAGAAGACAGGTCAGGTTTGCAGCAAAACTTGCCACAGAAACTTGGCAGACCAGAAAGGAGTAGCAGGATATATTCAATGTGCTGAATTGGAAAAATATGTAGCCAAAAATTCTTTATCCAGAAAGGCTGTCATTCAAAACACAAGGAGAGATTAAAAGTTTCCCAGACAAACAAAAATTAAAGGAGTTCGTGACCACTAAACCAGCCCTGCAAGAAATTTTAAGGGGGGGCTCTCTGAGGGGAGAAAAGACTAAAAAAAATCAGCAAAGACTACAAAGAACCAGAGAACACCACCAGAAAGTCCAAGTCTACAGGCAACATAATGGCAATAAATACATATCTTTCAGTACTCACTCTAAATGTCAATGGACTAAACAATCCAATCAAAAGACATAGAGTAACAGAATGGATAAGAAAATAAGATCCATCTATATGCTGTTTACAAGAGACCCACTTTAGACCTAAAGACACCTTCAGATTAAAAGTAAAGGGATAGAGAACCATCTATCATTCTAATGGTTGACAAAATAAAGCCCAAGTAGCCATACTTATATCAATCTACACTTTAAAATAAAGACTGTGATAAGAGATGAAGAAGGGCATTATATCATAATTAAGGGGTCTATCCACCAAGAAGACCTAACAATTATAAATATTTATACTCCAAATGTGAAAGAACCCAAATATATATGTTAATTAATCACAAACATAAAGAAATTCATTGATATATTACCATAAGAGTAGGGGACTTCAACACCCCACTTACAGCAATGGATAGATCATCTAAACAGAAAATCAGCAATGAAATAATGGTTTTGAATGACACACTGGACCCCATGGACTTAACAGATATATTCAGAACATTTCATCCTAAAGCAGTGGATTATACATTCTTCTCCAGTGCATATGTAATGTTCTTCAGAATAGATCACATACTGGGACACAAATCAGCCCTCAACAAGTACAAAAAGATCGAGAACATACTGTGCATATTTTCAGACCACAACGCTATGAAACTTGAAATCAACCACAAGAAAAATGTGGAAAGGTAACAAATACTTGGAGGCTAAAGAACAACCTACTGAAGAATGGATGGGTTAACTAAGAAGTTAAAGAGGAAATTAAAAAGTACATGGAAGCCAATGAAAATGATAACACCACAGCCCAAAACCTCTGGGACGCAGCAAAGGCAGTCATAAGAGGAAAGTATGTAGCAATCTGGGCCTTCCTAAAAAAGAAAGAAAGGTCTCAGATACACAACCTAATCTTACACCTTAAAAAGCTGGAAAAAGAATAGCAAATAAAACCCAAAACCAGCAGAAGATAGAAAATAATAAAGATTAGAGCAGAAATTAATGTTATCAAAACCAAAAAAAAAAAAAAAAAAAAAAACCCACAGTAGAAGAGATCAATGAAACCAGAAGCTGGTTCTTTGAACAAATTAACAAAATTGATAAGCCCCTAGCCAATTTGATCAAAAAGAAAAAGGAAAGGACCCAAATAAATAAAATCAATAATGAAATAGGAGAGATCACAACCAACACAGCAGAAATGAAAACAATAATAAGAGAATATTATGAGCAATTATATGCCAATAAAATGGGCAATCTGGAAGAAATGGACACATTCCTAGAAACATATAAACTACCAAAATTGAAACAGGAAGAAATAGGAAATTTGAACAGATCCATCACCAGTAAAGAAATTGAATTAGTAATCAAAAATCTCCCAAAAACAGAATCCAGGGCCAGATGGCTTTCCAGGGGAATTCTACGAAACATTTAAGGAAGAGTTAACACCTATTCTCTTGAAGCTGTTCCAAAAAATAGAAATGGAAGGAAAACTTCCAAACTCATTCTACAAAGCCAGCATCACCTTGATTCCAAAACCAGACAAAGACCCCACTAAAAAGGAGAATAAAAGACTAATTTCCCTGATGAACATGGATGGAAAAATCTTCAATAAAATATTAGCCAACCAGATCCAACAATACATTAAAAAAAATTATTCACCACGACCAAGTGGGATTTATACCTGGGATGCAGGGCTGGTTCAATATCCACAAAACAATCAATGTGATTCATCACATCAATAAAAGAAAGGACAAGAACCACATGATCCTCTCAATAGATGCAGAAAAAAGCATTTGAGAAAATACAGCATCCTTTCTTGATAAAAACCCTCAAGAAAGTAGGAATAGAAATATCATATCTTGAGATCATAAAAGCCATATATGAAAAACCCACAGCTAATATCATCCTCAATGGGGAAAAACTGAGAGCCTTCCCCCTAAGGTCAGGAACACGACAGAGATGTCCATTCTCGCCACTGTTACTCAAAATAGCATTGCTTAGCCTCAGCAATCAGACAACACAAAGAAACAAAGGGCACCCAAATCAGCCAGGAGGAGCTCAAATTTTCCCTCTTTGCAGATAACATGATACTTTACATGGAAAACCCAAAAGATTCCACCAAAAAGCTGCTAGAATTGATCCATGAATTCAGCAAAGTTGCAAGATATAAAATCAATGCACAGAAATCGGTTGTATTCCTATACACCAACAATGAAGCCACAGAAAGAGAAATCAAGGAATTGATCCCATTTACAATAGCACCAAAAACGATAAAATACCTAGGAATAAATCTAAACAAAGAGGTGAAAAATCTATACACTGAAAACTACAGAAAGCTTATGAAAGAAATTGAAGAAGGCACAAAAAAATGGAAAAATATTCCATGTTCCTGGATAGGAAGAACAAATATTGTTAAAATGTCAATACTACCCAAAGCAATCTACATATTCAATGCAATACCTATCAAAATAACACCATGATTCTTTACAGAGCTAAAACAAACAATCCTAAAATTTGTATGGAACCAGAAAAGACCCTGACTAGCCAAAGCAATCTTGAAAAAGAAAACCAAAGCAGGATGCATCACAATCCCAAACTTCAAGCTGTATTACAAAGTTGTAATCATCAAGACAGTATGGTACTGGCACAAAAACAGACACTCGTGTCAATGGAACAGAACAGAACCCAGAATTGGACCCAGAAACATGGGGCCAACTAATCTTTGACAAAGCAGGAAAGAATATCCAATGGAATAAAGACAGTCTCTTCAGCAAATGGTGCTGGGAAAACTGGACAGTGACATGCAAAAAAATGAACCTGGACCACTTTCTTACACCATACACAAAAAGAAACTCAAAATTCATGAGAGACCTAATGTAAGACACGAAGCCATCAAAATCCTCGAGGAATAAGCAGGCAAAAACCTTTCTGATCTTGGCTGCAGCAACTTCTTACTCAACATATCTCCAGAGGCAAGTGAAACAAAAGCAAAAATGAACTACTGGGACCTCATCAAAATAAAAGGTTTCTGCACAGCAAAGGAAACAGTCAGCAAAACCAAAAGGCAACCAATGGAATGGGAGAAGATATTTGCAAATGACATATCAGATAAAGGGTTAGTATCCAAAATCTATAAAGAACTTATCAAACTCAACACCAAAAAACAAATCCAGTGAAGAAATGGACAAAAGACATGAATAGACACTTCTCAACAGACAACATCCAGATGGCCAACCAACACATGAAAAAATGCTCAACATCACTCATCATCAGGGAAATACAAATCAAAACCACAATGATATACCACCTCACACCTGTCAAAATGGCTAACACTAATAACTCAGGCAACAACAGATGCTGGCGAGGATGCGGAGAAAGAGGATCTCTTTTGTATTGTTGGTGGGAATGCAAACTGGTGCAGCCAGTCTGGAAAACAGTATTCCTCAAAAAGTTAAAAATAGAACTACCCTACAACCCAGCAATTGCACTACTAGGTATCTATCCCAGGGATACATGTATGCTGTTTTGAAGGGGCACATGCACCCTAAGGTTTATAGTAACACTATCAACAATAGCCAAATTATGGAAAGAGCCCAAGAGTCCATCGATGGATGAATGGATAAAGATGTGCATGCACACACACACACACACACACACACACACTGGAGTATTACTCAGCAATCAAAAAGAATGAAATCTTGCCATTTGCAACTACGTGAATGGAACTACAGAGTATAGTGCTAAGTGAAATTAGTCAGTCAGAGAAAGACAAATATCATATGACTTCACTCAGATGAGGACTTTAAGATACAAAACAAATGAACATAAGGGAAGGGAAGCAAAAATAATATAAAACCAGGGAGGGGGACAAAACATAAGAGACTCTTAAATATGGAGAATAAACAGAGGGTTACTAGAGGGGCTGTGGGAGGGAGGATGGGCTAAATGGGTAAGGGACATTAAGAAATATATTCCTGAAATTGTTGTTGCATTATATGCTAACTAACATAGATATAAATTAAATAAATAAATTAAATTAAATGGTAAAAACAATGTCAATACTACCCAAAGAAATCTACACATTCAATTCAATCCCAATCAAAATTTACCAGCATTCTTCTCAAAGCTAGAACAAACAATCCTAAAATTTGTATGGAAACACAAAAGACCCCGAATAGCCAAAGTAATACTGAAGAAGAAAATCAAAGTGGGAGGCATCACAATCCCAGACTTTAGCCTCTACTACAAAGCTATAATCATCAAGACAGTATGTTATTAGCACAAAAGCAGATACATAGACCAATGGAATAGAATAGAGAACCCAGAATTGGACTCACATATATATGCCCAACTAATCTTTGACAAAGCAGGAAAGAGTATCCAATGGAAAAAAAAGACAGTCTCTTTAGCAAATGGTGCTGGGAGAACAGGACAGCAACATGTAGAAAAATGAAACTAGGCCACTTTCTTGCACCATACACAAAAAGAAATTCAAAATGGATGAAAGACCAAATGTGAGACAGGAAACATCTCTGTTTTATACCTGAGCTTTAGGTCAATTTTCAAGGACATCCTGTGAAGAGTAGTCCATAGAAAAGATCCTCCTGCAAGTACATATCATTAGTGTATCTACTGGGAGGTCCAGAATCATTTTGTCTAGGAGATTAGACAGGATTACCTGCCTTCTTCATCCAACCCACGTGGAGCATTCCCTGGTAGTCAGGGGAAAACTGGGTCACTCCTTGAGTTAACTCCTTCCTACTTATTGACCAATTATTCTGACTGCACCCATGAACTAATACACAGGTACTTGTCTTTAGAAATAATCTTTTAATATACAAACATGGTATGATATTTCCATGGAAGTTTTCTACTCCTAAAGCTTGATATCTAGACCTCAGTATTAGGAACACTCCTTAAACAAGTGTATCAAATTATTACCTGGTGATGGTGAGGCAGAAAAGACAACTCCTTTCCCAGGGTCTCTAAGCCCTCATATAGCTTGACAAGTTCAGATGGAAGGAGGTATAGGCAAGGAAACCCTAAAGGAAAAGGCAAATTGTTTTTCCATCAGTCACATTTTAGGCTAAAAGGAATTGAAGGATCATTTCATCAGTGCCTCAGAAGGGCTTTCCAGGGTCTGCCTCGCTTACTCCATCTTTCCCGTTCTCTGTTGCCAACCTTTGATGTGAGAGTTCTTGCTCTCCACCTACCCTCTGGGACTGCAGGATTCAGACATTTCTTCACATCACAGGTCAACTCTGCCTTTAACATAACACAAATTTCCCCAAATCCTTGGTTAGGCCTTAGCCCATTCCATCCAGGTCCTAACTCTCCAGGACTAGAGCTGGATCAGGAGAAGCTAGATAAAACTCCCAAAGCCTTAGGGGTGCCTGGGTGGCTCAGTAAGTTAAGGATCTGACTCCCAATCTCAGCTCAGGTCATAATCTCATGGTTCATGAGTTTGAGCCCTACATTGGGCTTTGTACTGAGAGCAAGGAGCCTGCTTGGGATTCTCTGTCCCTCTTTCTCTCTGCTCCTCCTCTCCTCAGGTGCTCACATGCACTCTCTGCCCTCTCTCTCTGAAAAAAAAAAATCCCCAAGCCTGAGAGCTGGTGGTGGCAGCAGCCTTCACCTCATCCTGACCACCACATAGAAGACTTGGCCCTTTCACAATCACTTGTCCTTGGCACAAGGTTTCCCCCTGCGCTGTTCCTCCTACCAGAGCAACTCCTTGCAAATGTGAACAACAGAGAAAGGGAGATGCATGGACCATGGTGTCTTAAAACCCTCCTCAAAGTTCCCTGATGGTGGTGGTGAGTCTGGACTCTACCACCAGTGACTCAAATTCTGAGATTAACAGTGGCGCCAGGGAGCCATGGGAATGGAACCAAAGCTGGCACTTGAGCCATGAGTATATAATGTCCTTAATTAATCCCACCTGGCTTCATACAATTATCTAAGCAGAAGTGCCTTTGGCATTATTTGAATCACAGATTTAGCTCTGCCTTCTGCTGGTAGCTACAAAGCCCTTTCTTCAAAGCATGTAGCAATGAAAGCAAAAGGACTAATTTGCTTCTTATAGATATATGCCCTGGACAAGGGACATCTGCTGGGTGAAATACAACCAGAAACACAATTATAAGAACTACAACAATCCTTTTTGTAAACAGTGCCAAATGCAATTTTAAAACCCTTGGAAATCATGGTAGTTTAAACGTGAATGACACATCATAGCTTACAAAGTGTTTTCGCCAATTTTCCCATTTGAAAGGAAAATAGGGAGTAAATGTCACAACAACTTTAAACTAAAACAACAGAAGAAGACATAAGGCTGGTTGTATAGGCTTTTCAGAAACTCATAATGCTAGATAATTCATTCACAGGAAGAAAATGATTGGGTTTCAGCTACAGAATGTGTTTTCAAGAGCTTCTATGTTATGATCACACCCATCCTTTATAATCTTTATATTTCAGGCTCAGAAGAATGCAAAATATGATTTTCACCTCATTTATATGTGTCAGAGAAGTGCAAGAAAACATTTCCATGAAACCAACTATGGCAGTCTGCTTGACTGCAACAGTGTGTTTGATGTAGGTTCCGAACAAAGCAAACCCCCAAGGTTGGAATTGACAACGGATGCTTTTGCCAAAGCCTGCCAGTGGCTGGTGACCATGACCTGCCTGGTCCTGAATGCCTGACTCTTAGTGGTGGTTTCCTGTGCATGTGTGTGCCCCACCATGTTCTCTGGGTGGCCGACCTACAAAATATTTGGAAGTTATGGCCAACTTTGTCCACAGACAATTAGGCTAATATATGAAATGCTGTTGCATGCTGTTTGTTGAGTGGCACCTACTTTATTTTCCCCAGAATCAAATCAAACACTAAGGATGCTATAAGATCATAGTTACTGTTAGAATGACTTCTTCATGAGCAGGAGGAGGAAAGGCCAACACATACAACATATCCTTCAGATCCAGGGTGAAAAATGAATCATTCTTTGCCACTTCTTCAAAAAACAGAAGAGGAAGGGAGAAACGGAAAACATAGATTATATCCTGTGTGCGCCCATAGATAGCCTCTTTTTTCTACTAAGAGTTTCATTCTCTCTCTAGAGTTCTAATGTATGCCAAATCACTTTTCACATGATATCTCAAAATTTTGAATATAAGGATTTCAAAGCAAAACAATCTATTGTTGAAAAAGAAGCCTCTCCCCATTATACAAATGATTATTCAAACACCATACTAAGCTATCATGTCTTCAATTTAGAAAAGTAATATCAAAGTACTTGACATCATACTTAGTATGAATAAAGGATATAACAATTGACTTTAACTGAAGAAGAAGGATTAAGAAGCTAACTCCTACCAATAAACAACTAACTTAAGACCAAACTTCAATATCAATTTTATATTTGCCATTTTAAGGGGACAAGAGAGAACCCATATGGGTTCAGATATTCCTGCTAGTCTTAATTTCATCTTTGAAATGATGGATTCATTCCACATGTATTGAGCATCTAAAAGCATCTACTGTGTACTAGGCACTTTTCTAGATACTGAGAAGAGAGCAGAGAACAAAATAAAGTCTCTGACTTCATGGAGATTTTAGTGCACTCTATCTTAATGTAATTACAATAAAAACAATGAGTACATTGATATCCAAATTTATAAAGCAGTGTATGCACCCACAACTCAGTACAAACACATAGTACCCTATTGTGATCCTCACTTTGGTCACCAATCCTTCTTTCCTAGGGATCAAGTCAAGACAACAAAAGTTTCCTCTTTAGCCGCAGAGTCAGACTCGAACCAATTTCTGTGCCTGTTTTGGCTTTTTCCACGCAGTCTTATTCTGTATCAGACTGCATGGTCTGTGCACCAATCCCCATAACCCAGCTCTGGAGAGCTACCCTCCTCCGCTGAGAAACTGCCTCCAGCAACAGGCCAGTGGCAGAAACCCACCTGCTGCTTCTGGTCCACTCAGTGTCCTCAAAGCCTTCCTCTCTTACCCCCTTTCATCACGTGGCTTCTCTGACCTGCATGTTCTTAAACAACGCTAGCAGCACAGAACTTCTTTCTCAAAGTTCCCAATCTGTCTTGATTGCTGAGTGGAAAACAACAATTCCTACCCTTTGTTAGAATGAGACTATTAACTCCTCAGGCCACCTCTTTGCTATTCAGAGGCAGAAATTAGTTTCTGAAATGCTGCAGAATGATTCCTCCTGCTAAAATAGCTCTTCCTCAACCTATCTCCTGTAAAGCTTTTTGAAAATACAAATGCCACCCTTGGAAAGTTCATTTTAATAGGAGTCAAGTGGAACCCAGACAACTATTTATTTTAACCATGTGGGCCATTCAGATGTGCACCTGTGTTTAGGAGCATTGCCCAGAGAGCTAATTCATTAAAATACAGTTGTTGTGGTGAGCTCTGCACTATGCCACTTGCCCTCACATGTGTCTTTCCCAGTCTTCCTCCAGAAACATCACCTTCCATAGTATATTCAACCTTCACATTGCATTTCTGACCACACTTGGGTTGCATTGTTGATGGTTTCATTCATCTCCATCCCTTTTATTCTCCTAAGTGATCTTAGCCTCAGTGCGGCCTCTATTTGGTTCTTTCCAAATTTATTTCTAATCTACCTGTATTAGACTCCTGTCAAAATATAGGGTAACACCTTTGTCTAGGCCAGGCTTGACTTTAAGGTATTTTAAAACAAGTAGTAACTGACTTATTTCATTTAGCATAATATACTCTTGCTCCATCCACGTCGTTGCAAATGGCAATATATCATTCTTTTTTGATAGCTGAGTAATATTCCATTTTATATATATATACCATATCTTCTTTATCCATTTATCAGTCAATGGACACTTGGGCCCTTTTCATTAAGTCAGGCAGAGAAAGAAAAACATCATATGATCTCACTCATAGGTAGAATTTAAGAACCAAAACAGATGAACATAGAAGAAGGAAGGAAAAAAAGAAAGAAGGAGGCAAACCACAAGAGATTATTAACCATAGAGAACAATCTGGGGGTTTCTGGAAGGGAGGTAGGCAGGGGATGGGTAAAATGAGTGACAGGTATAAAGGAGGGCACTTGTGTGTTATATGTAAGTGATGAATTACTAAATTCTACTCCTGAAAACACTATTACACTATATGTTAACTAGAATTTAAATAAAAATTTGAAAAAACAAAAAATATATTTAAAAAAAACAAGTAATGATGCAAACAATAACCTGGAAATCAAAGTGCTATCCTGCTTCCCTTATAACTTCCATTCAAAACAATTATACAGAATACTCTGGCTGTGGACCAGCCTGGATCTGACTGGGACATGGGCATCTATGGCCATCTTAGCTTCCTGGGAAAAGGCACAGTGAGCCTAGATTTCTTTATTTGGCATTAAGTAATAGAAAAAGCAACTTGTACCATGAAGTGGCCAACCCACCACAGTATTGCTGAAGACCATCGCTGGATGGAAAGGTCTATGAAGCAAGTGGTCTTTTAACACAGCAGGATTTGAAGGTCATTAACTTTTCTCTGTTTAAACCGCCACTAAATGCTCCAGAGAACAGAATACACTGCCGAGATAACATTTGAGCCCTTCAAAACTCCAGACTTGTACATAACCATGCAGCTGTTCTTGCATTGACAACATCCTGAGCATCAACACAAGTAAGAAAATTGGGGTGCCTGGGTGGCTCAGTTGGTTAAGCATCCAACTCTTGACTTTGGCTCAGGTCATGATCTCAGTTTGTGGGTTTGAGCCCTGCATTGGGTTCCACACTGACAGTGCAGAGCCTGCTTGGGATTCTCTTTCCTTTGCTCTCCGTCTCTCCCTGCTCATACACTTGCGCTCTCTCTCTCTCTCTCTCTCTTTCTCTCTCTAAATAAATAAATAAACTTTTAAAAAAGGTAAGAAAATTGATATGGTGTGACTGGTGTGATACCAGATAGTGAAGATGGCATCACTGCTGTCCTTCCTGTGGCTGAAGGACATGTGATCAACAGCTGTGGTAAGCACATTCCAATCTCAGGATGAGCTATAACATATTTCATTCAGCACCTGCTGAGAGGCTGAGAAGCACGAATTCCTCTAGAGCAATCCCTGGAAACAGTTATGGAAGTAAAGAAGTGCTATAGTTAGGTCTGCCCTGATTTAGTAAAAGAATTTAGCAAGTATGACCCAGAAGAGCCAAGTGGATTAAACAGTATACTGGAATCAAGGCAATCTTGAAGAAAGAATTTTCCACTGACATTCGTTATGACAGATCCTTGGGACCTGAAATCTTTTTCATCCAGAATTTGCTAATCTAGACTTCATACAACCTACCTAAGAAGTAGTAGATGAAGTAATTCAGAATTACCATATTGGTGTCGGGGTTCTCTCTACAGGAACATTGATGTCACTGAACTGCGTGTGCGAGGATGTTGAGTGTCACTTTTCTATTTTGAAGGAAAAAGGTGACCAAGTAAGATACATTTCAGAAAGTAGCCTTGTTTATAACAAGGTGAATGTATTTAACGCCACTGAATTGTACACTTAAAAATAGTTAAAATGGTAAATTTTTATGCTCTGTTTTTATTTCCATAATCAAATAAATTTAAGAAAACACTTTAAAATAGCCCCATAACATTTGCCACTACTAATTTATAGGGATTTCAGTAGTTAGGACAAGGGATTTCAGCAATTACGAATTGCTACCATTGTCACTATTGCTCCTTTTCACTATATCCTGACATGGTGAAGAAGAGATGCTCCAGTGTCTCTTCCTTTTCTTATAAGGGCATTAATTCCAACATGGGGGCTCACGACCTTCATGACCTAATCTAAACCAAATTACCTCCTTTCAAAGGCCCTCCCTCTTCATATCATCACATTGGGAGTAAGAGCTTCAGCATATGAATTTGGATGGGAGACAAACTTTCAGCCAATAGCACAACACAATAATATTCCCTTGTACAGATATATTACATTTTATTTATCCATTCATCAGTCAACAGGTATTTGGGTTGTCTCTGCTTTTGGGCTATTATGAACAATAGTGTTATGGACACTTGTGTATAAATTTTGTGTGGGCACATGTTTTCAATTCTCTTGAGTGTATACTTAGCAGTGGAATTGTTAGCTCATACGGTAACTCTATGTTTAACCACTTGAGGAATTGCAAATCTGATTTCCCAAGTGGCTGCACCATTTTACAATCCTACCAGCAATATATGAAGGTTCCAATTTCTCCAAATCCTCATTAACACTTATTATCTCTTTTTTTATTATAACCATCCATCCTAGAGGGTGTGAAGTGATATTTCATTATAGTTTTGATTTGCATTTCCCTAATGACTAATAATGTTGAGCATCTTTTCATGTATGTATTGGTCATTTGTATATATTTATATTTCTTTGAAGAAATATCTATTTGAATCCTTTACCCATTTTTAATTGGGTTATTTGTCTTTTTGTTATTGAGTATAAGAGTAATTTATATATTCTAGATACAAGTCCCTTATCAGATCTGCAAATATTTTATCCCTTACATGATTTGAAAATATTTTATACCATTCTTTGGATTGTTTTTTTACTTTCTTGATAGTGTCCTTAAAAGTACAAAAGTTTTATAGGTGCCTTGGCTAAGCATCTGACTCTTGGTGTCAGCTCAGGTCATGGTCTCACAGTTTGTGGGTTTGAGCCCCACATCGAGCTCTGTACTGACAGTGTGGAGCCTGCTTGGGATTCTCTCTCACCCTCTCTCTCTGTCCCGCTCCTGCTCATGCTCTCTCTCTCAAAATAAATAATAAACTTTTTTTAATGCACAAACTTTTTTTTAATTTTTATTATAAATTGCTTTTTTAAAAATCCTTTGGAGATCTGGATCCAGAATAATGTTTCCCTAATATGTAATGAGTAGTTTCATAAAATTTTATAGCAAGTAGGAAAGTAATTCAGAGTGTATTACAAGAAGTTGAGAACCTAAATGACAACTAAAAGGGAAAATAGAAAAATATTTTCATGGATAGGAAATTAGTTACACATAGTTAATACATAAGAATAAGGTCTCTGTAATATATTTTTACTTCTTTTCATATGTGTAAATGCACATAAAGCAGATTGCAAGAAGTTATTTTACAAACACAAGCCAGAGAAAAATCATTGCTTGCCTCAAAATCTAAGTGTTGTTGAAAGGAAAATAGGCTTGATTACTCAGGTAAATGGATTGGTGTCTATAAATGACAAATGGCTATATTAAAGAAATAATTAACCTAATATTCTGAACCATAGCTAATGATATTTTAATTAATTAAAGTTGCTCTTGAAATAAACCCTTCTGGTTAATTTCTCCTCTCTCTTTGGGATCTTTGGTAGTTAAAAAAAAAACTGAACTAAATTCAATGCACATGTGAACTTTTCCAAGAGTTCATGCAGAGCATACAAAATTAGCAGCTTATACATTCTCCTTACTTCTAGAAAGAAAACGGGCACAAGAAACTGAGAACCTTTATAGTCACCACTCCTGCTAAAAAACTTCTTCAGTATACTTTGAGCTATTCATCTCCTTTTTTCTTTTTCAGGTGTGATTGACATATGACATTCTATTAGTTTCAGATGTACAACATGATGATTTGATATTTGTATATATTGTGAAATTGTCACCACAATAAGTCTAATTATCATCTGTTACCACACATAATTATAAACTGTTTTCTGGTGATAAGAACATTTAATATCTACTCTCTTAGCAACTTTCAAATATACAATACAGTTATTAAATATAGTCACCATGCTGAACATTATACCGCCACGATTTATTTATCTTATAACTGGAAGTTTGTACCTTTTGACTACCTTCATCCATTTCACCCAACCCCCATCCCCCACCTCTGGCAACCACTAATCTATTCTTTGTATCTACAAGCTCTGTTTTTTGGGGGTTTTTTAGATTCCACATATAATTGAGATCATACAGGTATCCATTTTTCTCTGTCTGACCTGTTTCATTTAGCATAATACCTTCAAGATCCATTCATGTTGTCTCAAATGACAAATTTCATTCTTTTTTAGAACTGAACAATATTTCATTGTGTATATATACCACACCTTGTTCATCCATTCATCCATCAATGGATATTTAGGTTACTTCTATGTCTTGGCTATTGTAAACAATGCTGCAATGAATATGGAGGTGCACATATCTTTTCAAATTAGTGTTTTCATTTCTTTCAGATAAATACCTAAAAGTGGAATTGCTGGATCATGTTAGTTCTATTTTTAATATTTTGAGGAATCTCCATACTATTTTCCATGGTGGTTCCACCAACTTACATTGTCATCAACAGTGCACAAGGGTTGCCTTTTCTCCACATCCACACCAACACCTGGTATTTCTTATCTTTTTGATCATAGCCATTCTAACAGGCATGAGGTGATATCTCACTGTCTTTTTAATTTGCAATTCCCTGATGATTAATGATACTGAGTACCTTTTTATGTATCTGTTGGTTATCTGTCTGTCTTTTTTGGAAAAAATGTCTATTCAGATCCTCTGCCCATTTTTTAATCACATTGATTTGTTTTGGGTTCTTTGGTTTTTGCTATTTAGTTGTATAAATTCTTCATATATTTTGGATATTAACCCTTATCAGATATATGATTTGCAAATATTTTCTTCCATTTGGTAGGTTGCCTTTTCATTTTGTTTTATGGTTTTCTCTGTTGTGCAGAACCTCTTTGCTCTTTAATGGTAATGTTAAACACCAAGATAATAATACTATATCATTTGTATAATAATAAGATATGATTTGTATCATTCCATTGTTGCAATAATATGAAATTTATCTTTCTTGAGAAAGATGCACTCAGATTTTGGTGTGCATTGGTTTTCAAAGCAATTTATTTCCATTTTTTCTCAAGGAAAAAGGATGAGACATTAGTTGAATCTAAATACTAAGGGCTTAAGTCTTAGCTCTAATACTAGAGTCACATCTCACACAATTTATAAACCCTCCATTCTCTAGCTGCTTCTGAAAAGAATGGAAGTGTTTTTGAGTAACACCTTTTACTGAGTGAGTTTTGAGACTCTCGCTGAGTCTCACCTTCCTACCCAGTGTCCTGATCAAGTCAGTCACAGTTTATGTGGTCAGTAGTCTATGCCCAGAAATTTATGGGGCAATAAAAAGCCCTACAGTGGCATGTTATCCTTTCACCTTAGAACAAAATTTCCATCACCATCATCAATGTATAGAGTTGAGATGTGTTCATGTTTGTTTGTTTGTTTGTTTGTTTATAGTTCTAAAAAGAATAAGGAGGCTGGTAGATGACATGGCAAATTGGTGATCTGTTTCTGTACATCAAGCAAGTATTTATTAAGTATGTATTGTGTGGCCAGCATATAAAGCTAAAACATGGTTATTGTCCTCAAGGAGACTGCAGCACATTTGGGAAGGCAAGATAAACACACAAGTTTTAGGCAGGAAGAAGCAGGCTTCAGGAAGGACATAGGATAGTGTCTCCTGGCTTAACATATTGTGTGGCACACCCATGTCTTGGCCAACCTTGTTTGCTCATGATATTGGCTACATTGATTCTAGGTCCTTCCTGATCCTAACTCTCAACTAAATGAGAAGAAATCTTTTGTCCTTATTACTTCCAAAGTGCTATATTCCACCACTAGGTGCTCTGAAAATCTGAGAGGTCATCACTCTATCTACCCATGTTATGCTACCTTGTGACCTCAGTTTTTTGAAGATTTCACCCTGACTCTGGCTAGTCTTTGGAACTTGTCTCAATCCTACCTATTCCAAGCAATTTTCTCCAAGTGTTCCTACCCACTTACATTCTTAACTGTCCATGTTAATATATATTATATTCTGTCTTCCCCTATGTGTTAAGGTTCTGCATCTTTCCTAAAGAAAGTAAAACTTCCATGAGTTCAGATTCTTATGCTATACCCATAAACTTAAACTAGTAAGCACTTGACAAAGACATATTCAATTACTCTATATCAGTGGGTAACCCAAGAGGATGGAATTCACAGCTGTAGTAACACTAATATCAATGACAAAAATCTCAGTGACTGTACTGCAGACTCATTCCCCAGATTTTACACATCACAGGCTGAATCTGCTGTAGACCAATTAAAACCGAATGAATTGGACTCCAGGTCATTTCCCTGAGGTGCTACTCAAGGCTGATATTCCAATCCAACAGCTATTCTGTCACCTTTTCATTGTTTTGTGAAATAAAATGGGACATTTTGGAGGATCCCACAGCAAAACTTTACAATTCCTGTAGCATCACAGTAATTAGTGATATTGAAGACTATTGGTGCATTTAGGTTTCAGAACACAGAGGCTGTTGAGGCTGGGTATTAAATATGTGGGAAATAAAATGAATGAACCAGACTTTAAGAAAATCTTCAAATCCTCCTTTGTGATCCAAGTATGAATGAAACATTTTCTTTGAGTAGAATGGTCTTGAATAGGTATTTGCAAATTACCTTTACTTTTCTTCCTACTTTGGTTACAAACAATGGCTTTAGACAAACTCTATTACCTCCATACCTTCTTGCCTATGAATTTTCAGGCCTCCCAAGTAGGAACCCATGACCTTCCTTATAAAACGCAGGGAACCGAGGTCTTCAAGTGCAAAGCTAACTTTGCTTCAGGGAAGGACTTAAAATGGAATTATGACCAGTTGTCCAGAGATACCATTAGGACAAGATGCACAGCAGACATTTCTCCTGCTGGCCTCTCCTGTTAACACAAGAGCTGAAATGTGACTAAGTGGGTAGGATTAGGAATCTACCATGGAGGACATATTGCTGATACATAAAATCTTCGTGGGAGTTTCCTTGTCTGAGTCAGCCTCAGACCAGGACATTGCCTGCCTCCTGTGGTATAGTGGAATCCATGTGGTCCATAAAATCTTCCAAGATTCTGCAAGCCAAGCAGTCATTGCCTCCCCTAAATTATCCGAGGATCCAAAAGGGGGTGTTCCTGGTGACACAACTCTTTCACTTACCACCAAAACTAGCTAAGCAAAGATTTCACACCCAGGCTCCACAAGTTCTATAGCAAAGACCCCACAATCCATCCACCCCTCCCACTGCCTCCTCACCACCTGCCACAGCCACTGGGGCTGCAGAACTGCCACAGCGATCTCAAATGATTAATCCAGACATCAGTGCTTCTGCAAAGTACAAGTGCTCCTTCTCTATTTTATGCTTGGACAGGATGAGTTCCCAGGAAAATTGAGTCTCAAGAGGCTCTCATGTTCTTTCTCTTTATCCCTCCCTTTTCCTTCCCTTTTCCTCTCCCCTTTGTGCTTTTTCTTTATCACATTTTTCTCTATCATATTTTCTCTCATTCTCTCTCTCTCTCATAAACACACACACACACACACACACACACACACACACTTGAAGAGCCAGGTTTGGCTCATTATTTACTTTTCATAAGTCACATTACCTCAACAGATTACCAAACATCAAAAAACTTTCCTAAGGTACTGGAAGAAAAGCACTGGCTTCTTTATGTGTAGATGTGTATGACATGCAAGGCCCTCTTGCTAGGTCTGTAGCTATACTACACACATGCACAGAGCTTCCAGTATGCCTGACTGGCACAAATGCCACCAACCACCACATTGCTGGGTCTTCCAGGTCTTCATAGAAAATGCTCTCTCAGAGACCTACAACCTTTTTCTGAAATCTGGTCTCTACTGTTAACACTTACGGTCTGCAAATAATTTTGGACATTCCAGAATAGCAGCGCTCAACCTGGGCTGCACGTTAGAATCACCTGGGAAATTTTATTAAAAAGGTGATGCTTGCCCACCCTAGAGATTCTGGTTTCATTGGCCAAGGACATACTCTCAAATCAGGGAGTTAAAAGTTCCCAGGTGGCTGTGATGTTTGGCACAGGTCAAGAGAACCTGGAGATAAAGGAGCAGGTCAGAGTTCCAGCCTCTTTTTACAAATGGCCCTTTATGTAAATTCATATTTGCAAGTAGATTTGAGAGATAAATGATATGCTAATTGTTCTCACCATGAGTATCTTAACCCTGCTTCTGCCCACCGATTACAACTATTTACCTTTCAATTATGACCAAAAACAAATATAAAAAAAAATTGTATAAACAACATTATTTCTCTTTTCATTTACTGTCTCAGTAGGGAGATGTTAACTGTTAGCATTGCCTTAGATAGTATAGAGAAAAAATATACCATTCCAAGGGACAGCAGAATGTGTTCGTCATATAATCTTGTTCCTCATTCATTGATTGTTATTCAAATTCAAATCAGGAAAGAGTCATAGCTCTTTTGTGCAAATGTGAGCTATTTTAATTAAAAGCAAGCACAGTTAATTATCTGAAAGGTCTTCTATTGTTAGAAGCAAATAGTTCCTCCTAAAAATGCGAATAAATAACACCCTTACATGACATATGATCATAATCTTGCTCCAAATGAGGATAAGACCAGTTTATCAGATTTTCCTCTGCCTCATAAAGTTCTCCACTCTTTCATAGCCTGCAATTTAATTGCAGAGAGAAACTATAAACGACCCTGCAGAGTGCATAAGAATTAGTGATTGTCTTTTTTTATGAGTATTCTAAACAAAGAAGCTAGCAAATATGAATACAGTCAATGTCTCCCTGGCCACACCAAATGGAGGGTAAAAATAGGTCACCATATGATATAAAAAGGATTTATTGGCTTTGTTTTTCAATAACTCTGCCAAAACTCTGGTCCCCCATTAGATAAATCTCAAAGAATTCTGGGAGCCTTCAGGGGCCCAGGAACTAATGTTTATATTTGCCATGAATAGCTGCCCTTTTCTTCTGTACTGCTCAAGCTCATGAACATGACAGTGACTGTCTCAGAGGACTCCAGGGTTGTGAGCTACACCATCTCCTCTCATTAAAGAAGACAGCACAGTTTCAGTGTTATAGCACTTGTTCTAAGAATGCCATGGCCACACGGTGAAGGGGCAGCCTTTATACCTGGAGTGGCTGCTATGACACAGCCAATCACATTGCCCTGGGACTTAAGTATGACTCCATGGAGTCGGGGCCAGAGCATAATATGGATGAAAGGCATTTGCTTTATTTAAAATCATCCCTCTCATCCTCCCCTCTGGCTTTGGTCCATTCTCCTAGAATCAAGTGTGTGTCTTCATTTTCTCTTACCACATTTTTTAGTGGAGATTCTCCAGCGCACCTGTTCACCCCTCCTTACCCCCAGTCCTCTAGATGTATACATTCATTTATTTATTTATTCATTCATTCATTCATTCATTCATTCACAGACTATGCTAGACATCGTTGAGGATACAACAGTAGCCTGGACATATATGGTCCTCTCCTCACAGACCAAGTACCATAGAGGGTTATGTGGTAGGAAGGCTCAGGATGCTGCACACACAGAGGGCAGGCACTTCCTCCTATTTGCATCATGACGAAAAGGTTCTCAGAGGAAAGAAATGGCCTCAAAACTCAAACTTAACAAAACAGTAGGACCCAGGCAGGCAAGGTAGAGCAGGGCAGAACAAGAGTGCAAAGAGAGAGGTGGGGGGCAGGAAGAGGAAGGGGCACCTCCAGACATAAAGAACCTCATAATCAAAGCCCCAGAGGTTAGGTAGAACATATCAAATTCCAAAGATAATTTCAGAAGACTCACTTCCACCAAAATGTTAACTTTCTGCCCCAAAAACTTGTAACCACAGAGCTTGATCTCCTGACTTTTTCTTGAAGAAGGTTTTAAGTAAAGACAGGCTCTGAAGTTCAATGAAAATAGAGTTGCCAGGTTAACTCCAGAACACCTAATTAAATTTAAATGTCAGACAAACAACGATAATTTTTTGGTCTCAATATGTCTCAAATATTGCATGGGATACACTTATACTAAAAAGTATTTGTTGTTTATCTGGAATCAAATGTAACTGGGTGTACTGTATTTTTATTTGTTAAGTCTGGCAACTGTAAATCATGAAAATGACCGCATTCGCTGGAAAATCAATTGGAAAAAGGAGAGATAAGATTACAAAAGCAGACATCAATGGTAAAAACATAAAAATGCAACTCACAGAAAAAAAGACTACAACAGGCCAAGCAAATTTCCTTGTCTGAATTCTAAATAACTAAAACCCATGAGAATGCTCTACAATAGCAAGTAGAGGGTTTGTTGCCAGAAGCACTTCATAAGAGCAAGATTGCAGAGAAAGGATCCCTAAAACTGAGTCCCCAGCTCCATAGTAACCACCAGCTCGGGCAATGAACATGATACCAACAGGAGACCTGCAGTCATTGAAAAACAGGGCCAGCCACCCCTGGATTCCTGGTCACACACAGCCAAGTGGTGACTGCATCAGGGTTCTTGAGAATTCTGATGGGTGGAAATACATCCAAATGCATGTGTGCTTGTCTTCTGTCATTTCATTATAATGTAGCCCAGTGCCCATATTTCAGGTTCAATCTCAATACGTAGGCCTCTGTCTCAGCAGAAAATGGATGAGAATCAGTGTGTCCTTGGAGAGATGGAAAGTTTATAGCAGCAGCAAACAAACAAACCAAAAAGATGGGAAGGAGGGAGGAGGAAGGCTTTCTGCTTTCTTAGTCCTAAAGAACAGTAGAGTTTGATGAATAAATTAAATAGGAAGGAGGGGAGTCGAAATAAAAATTTCATAGGTAGGGTTGCAGCAAATCTGGGCCTTTAATGTCTCCATAGCACTGGCTTTAGGTCTGTGTGCATGCATGTGTGTGTGTGTGTGTGTGTGTGTGTGTGTGTGTGTGTGTGGTGGGGGGGAGAGACAAACACAGAGACACAATTCAAGGGATTAATATGATGGACACAAAAGAGAGATTGAAAAAAATATTCTTAATCTGTTGCAATTTCCATAAGATTGTTGACCTTAAGTAGAAATATACCAAATTTGAGACAGACAAGAACAAAACCAATAAACTTCATAAACCTGTAGTTAACACCAGGTGTTGAAAGTCTTGCCAAACCAGGTGTCTGCTTTCATCTCTAAGAGACAAAAGAGATATATACTCTATATACAGTATACATATATATGTATATATATGTACATACACATTATATATATATACAAATATATACATATATATATACATATATATACATATATATACGTATATATATATATATATATATATACGTATATATATGACACAAAAACAAGAAGCATTACAGATTACAAAGTGCAAATGCACAGCCCCAGTTTTAAAACCAAGATGCACCTTCATGGTCCATTGTCCATTTATTCCTTACCCCCAATTTTCTACCCCAGACCCCTGAGCTTCCACAAGGACCTGTAGGTCTCAATTCTGTACATTCAGTCCTCATCTGAAATTATGGTTTGGGGTCCAGTTTTGAATAGTTCAAATGCCTAAAAGCCTTCTAATTCCTTACCCTCTTGAAACCATCCTCTCCTCAATAAACCTAAGTATATTCATTGCCAGCTTTCAAGATGGAGACAGCCTCTTCTTTCCAAAAGCAAGCAGAGCAGCAGAGTGGGCCAGGCAGGTTGATCTTCCTGTCCAGTTCTTTATATCACATTAAAATAAAAAATGGGTTTTGCTAGTAAGTTTCATACTTATAAACCTGAATATATATTATAACTTTTTACAATTAAAAAGTAGGATTTTTTTTTCTGGAGACATTCATAAAATGTAACTATTAAAAAGTAAAGTTAAGCTTTGCTTATATGAAATAATGTAAAATAGAGGTGAGCCATGTTAAAAATTATCTCAGATGGACATTCTAATGAACCAAAGCTGCTATGCTTAAAAATAAAATCAGCTATTGTAAAGTGAACATAGCCTTAAAACAGGTGATTACTTCCCATCCTTTTCTTCTTTTTTTTTTTAAGAAATAGTTTTCTTATTTCAAAAACATTAACAAAAGTTTAGGGAATCAAAAGCACAAAGAAGAACATTTAAATCACCTATAATCATACCCGTGAGAAGTAACCACTATTAATTAACAAGTTTAACCTCCCAATCTTTGTTTTGTATTTACATGATATTGCTATAAAATGAGATCATCCTGTGTTTATTATTTACTAACAACTTTACCAATAAACATATATATAGGCAACAAGTATACATCATTAAAGATACTTCTAAAACACATAGGTTAATTTTTAAGCACTGTAAATATTTCATTGCTGACCTTAAATAGAAATGCACTAAATTTGATGACAAGTGAGAATAAAATCAGTACATTAGTTTTGTTTTGTGGATGTGCCTTAATTTATTTAACCAATCCTCCTCTGTTGTTGAGAATTTAGCTGCTCCTCTACCATATTAGTTCTCTCTCATGCTCTCACTCTCTCTTTTCCCTCCCTATCAGCAGTAATAACTGTAACATCCTTGTAGCTAAACTTTTTGCACATTTAATTATTTCCTTGACATAAACTCCTAGAAGTGCAATTGCTGGGTCAAAAGGAATTTACTATGATTTCTAAACCAAATGTTTGTCTTTCTCCTGTTATTGGCTAGGATTAAGCAAGAGCCCCACATGGGTCTTCTCTATGATGCCTGCAGTTTACATGCATGTCTCTTCTTGTACAATTCATTGACAATTTCTAATTTTATCCTACCAAGTGGCAGATGCTAAGCACATGTGTATGTAATTATTTTTAAAAAATCAGAGCCACTGAAATTGTCTCATACTGATAGCTCCCATCATTTCCAGTTCATTAAACTATATCATAAAACTAAATCAACTCCTAGAAGCAACTTTACATTGTAAAACCAAGGAGGAATTCTGTCCAAAGTAATAGGGAGAACTATGTTATTTTTAACTCTAAAGTCAATAAACAGCAGGCACATACAACAACATGAATGAATCTTATAGGCATTATGTGGAGCAAAAGCTGAACACAAAAGAGCACATGTTTATGAATGTTCACGAATAAACAGAACTAATAAAGGAGATAGAAGTCAAAATAGCGGTTACCTCTTGGGGTCAAGGAAGATGATATTGACTGGGAAACAGCCTAAAGGAAGCCTTCTTAGGTGTTGGAGATACTTTATCTATTGGTCTGAATGATGGTCACACAGGTGTATATAAAAAAATTACAATTTACATACAAAAATTGAATAATACACTTAAAATTTGTGGACTTTCATTTTATGTTCTGCATTATGGCTCAATTTTTTTTAAACTCAAAGAAATCTAAGTTCTACATCAATAATTTATGCATTTCCTAGGGCTGATTTAACAAAGTACTACAAAAGTGGGTGCCTTAAAACAACAGAAATGTATTCTCTCACAGTTTTGGAGGCTACAAGTTTCAAATCAAGGTGTCAGCAGGGCCGCGCTACCTATAAAATCTTTAGGATAAACTTTTCCTTGCCTATTCCCAGCTTCTGGCAGTTTGCCAGCAACCTTTGGCGTTCCCTGGTTTGTAGATGTTTTGCTTCAATCCTCTGTCTTTACATGGCATCCTCCCTGTGTCTCTGTCTTCACATGGTCATGTCTTTATAAGGACACCAGTCATATTGAATTAATTCCCATATGACTTCATCTTATCTAATTCTATCTGCAATGGCCCTACTTTAAATAAGGTCATATTTTCAGGTACTGGGGGTTAGGACTTCAACATATATTTGGGGGAGCTGCAATTCAACCTGTGAAATTTTACAATATTGTTTTTAAATTCTCTTTCAAAAACTTAAATTCTGCAAAAGGAACCAAAATGAAGAAAATGGTGTCTGGAAGGGCTTATATTAGAGTTGGCAGTGAACAGACTCTTTGCAAGGAGATTCTGCAGGAAAGCCTCATAGTCAGGACTACAAATTTGTTCTTAGTTTCCAGAGTATAATATCAGAGGGAGTAAAGATAATTACTTGTAAATAATTACCCAAGGGGTATTTGAAGATATCATGAACGAGCTCACACAAGTAGCAAAGCAGTGTAATATTTCTGCCATTTTAAGATATGTTATGCTCATTGTTTTCCCACACCAGCCAGCTGGCTGCCTCAAAGGAAGCTTTTGGCAGTGCAGAAAACAGAATCAAACAAAGCAAAATCCGTATTTTGTGTTCTAGAGGGAGGAGAATTAGATGTACAGACATAACCTTTGGAGGCGAATCTCACCCCTGCCCCTTAGATGCGAGACAGATTCTTTCCACTTTGGGACACAAGAAAAAGAGAAAGGGGGCCTCCTTTCAGATTCCTAGTAGAGCCAATGAGATTAGGAGGATGGTTGTCAGATGTCAGAGAAGGAGTAACTACAGCAGAAAAGACTATGGACAGCCTCACAGATATTTCTGTGCCCAAGGTGTGGCACAACATCACCAGAGAAAGCTTCATGGTCCTGGGGCCGTGTGGAAAGTCAAGGATCACCTCAAAAGAGAGCTACAAAAGCCAAGGACTGCATGCGCCTTTTACCTAACACACAGGGAAAAAAAGTGATTCATCAAATTGGTAATGAAATCCCACATAGTTTATCTCCATTTATAAGACATTTCAAATAAATAAATGCACAACTCAGAATAATCTATCCCTTGTGAGATCACATACTGCAATTTTTATTTCAGATATCATGGTCACCTAAAAAATCCAGCAAAAGGGAAAAATATTTAGTGGCTCTAAATGTACCAAGAGGGACAGGAACTGAAACTGGATTCAAGCTAAAACCTGGAACCAATAATCTGACTTTTATTAACTGCTCAGTTCAGATCTAAAAAAGAAGAAACAAAAAGTATTTGTCAGGCTCTCCAGGATTTAAGAGCATAAAAGGAACTCAGACCAAGAATGACTGGTTAAGTCTTGTCCACAAAAATCAATTCAGAAGAAGAAAGCAACAGATAGGAAGGAGAGATGCTGTGAGAAGCATTTCAATGAGCAGGTCTTGTTACTTCTCTTAAATCCATCTGCCAACATTACCTTAACTCTGAGTGGCTCCTCAGTTGTAAAACATGTACTCCGCTAACAAAATGACTTTTAGAAGAACACTGATTGAAAGCAGATATGTTTATACATACCTATACAAATTAATGTTGTCTTTAGCAGACAGAACTGGCCTGTATCCATTTGGTTTGTTCCTTCCTAAGTAGCTCTACTTAACTTTTAGCACCACTGAATATTTCTGCCTTTCACTTGACCTTGTAGATGACCGTGAGTCCTGAACCAAAATTTGGAAAATCTGATCCAAGAAAGTTTTTCCTCTGATTTGTGACTTTTTTTTAAGAGAGAAAGTGAGTGCATGTGTGTATGTATGTGTGTGTGTGCACGCGCGCGCGCACACACACACACACACACACACACACACACAAGTAGGGGAGGGGCAGAGAGAAAGGGAGAGAGAATCCCAAGCAGGCTCTAAGCTGCCAGCACTGAGCCTGAGGCAGAGCTCAGTCTCACCAACCACAAGATCATGACCTGAGCCAAAATCAAGAGTCAGCCACTTAACCAACTGAGCCACCCAGGTGCTCCATGCGATATATGTGTGTGTGTGTGTGTGTGTGTGTGTGTGTGTGTGTGTGTATATATATGTATATGTGTATATATATATATGTATATATATATAAGTATGTGTGTGTACATATATATATATGTACACATATATATATTCCTATAAATGCAGAACAATTATGTCACATTTAGTTAGAAATTTAATGAATAATTTTTCGAAAAGAATAAACTACATGAAATTGGGTCTCAGCTAGAAAACCTAGGACATATGATCACCATACAAAGAAAACAGGGCTTTGTAGAGAAGGGAGCAGCCATCATCTGGAAACTGTCCCTGGCTTCTGGCAACACAGGAATTTGCCTTAGGAAAATTGATCACTGTGAGCACAGGGTCCAGTTCGGCATCCCCTGCCAAGGAAGATCTAACTGTCATCTGGTGATGAAAATGAGAAAAGAATGATTCCACAAGCTGAAGCAGAGCATTTACTGCGACCCAATTCCCTTCCGCTGCATTCACATAGGCCCAGATCTGCTGTCATCGGTTCCCTACGTGCTCCTTTCCATCCTAAGTACTTGTGCTGTTCCATGGACGTCTGAGGTTTCTTTCCAACAGACCTAACCACGAGACGGCCTTTTCCGCATGTTTGCCGATTCTGTTAGTTACATCTTGTGCCTTGCTTCTCAAATAATTCCTCAGCAGATGAACATTTTGGCCAGAGCAAAACTAGTGAATATTTCCATTTCTAAAATAGTAGAAATCATCAAAGAAAATAAACATTATTTCCACTCACTGATTACTCTCCACCACGTACCTATGCATTTAACTTTTAAAATAAAAAGCTGATTTCTTGGTTGAGGGTAAAAGTATCACACTTGCTTTTTTTCAATGTTTCTTTACTTTTGAGAGAGAGAGACAGACAGACAGACAAACAGAATGTTAGCGGGGAAGGGGCAGAGAGAGAGGGAGACACAGAATCCAAAGCAGGCTCTGGGCTCTGAGCTGTCAGCACAGACCCCAACGAGGGGCTCAAACTCATGACCTGAGCTGAAGTCATCCACTCAACTGACTGAGCCACCCAGGTGCCCCAAAAGTATCACACTTCTTAAATCATGAAAAAATAAATTTATCATTCTGGCACTATCCAGGACACCTGACAACATCTAATAAAGCAGTGCCTTTTATGAATGAGGAACTTGAGCCACAAAGAGCTTAAGGCAGCAGGTCTCAAACTTGAACATACATCAGAATTATGGACACGTTGACATCAGGACATATTGACAAATGAAACTCAACTCCAGCAGCAGAGATTGTTTCAGAGGTGCTCAATGGGAGGGTCAGGGATCTGCTTGCAGGAGGGTATAACCTACATATTTAACAGCCACCCCGTGTGATTCTTATGCAGGTAGTGTCTAGAACACACTATGAAAATATATTGAAACCACCCCTCGGGTCACACAGAAATGTCAGAGTGTCAGCTTAGACTTTGAGGACTATGCTGAGAGGCAAGGAAGGTATCATGGCCCTTAAGCCCGACTCTTCCTCCTCAGCCCTGTTTCTCACTGTCCAGCTGCCCTCACACTGGGCAAAGCCATCTCGTTTAATGATTATATTGGTATTAAAATCTGAATGGCACATTGCGAAATATACCTGACCATTATATACCTCACCATTATTAACTCCCCATAATAAATGTTAGGTACTTTTATTATTTTCATTTCACAAGAAATTAAAATGGGGCTCAAATAGTTAATCTGTCCAAAATCACACGAAAAGAAAGTACTGCAGCCATACACAAACCCATATTTTAGGCATATAACCTACTGCTTCCCTGAAGGGCCAAGTGCAACGGATCAGCTTTTCCTACTTGAAGTTTTGCCACCATCAAGCTTGTCCAGGTTCTCTCTGAGTCCTTCCATCAGTCAGTGAGTGGTATTTATTTGGCACCCACTGTGTGCAGAAAGCCAAGGAACTAAAACAAAGATCCACAATTGCTTTTACAGGAGCTTAGGATACTCTCAGGCCTTAGAATATTTTTCCTTTGTATCCCTTTGCTTTTTCACTTCTTCAGGAGCACATCTGGCCCTCTGAAGAGTGTTAACAGTGGGTTATAATAAAACATTTTCCAAATTGCTTCCTGATTTGTATTCAGTTTTTAAAGCCCAACATGGTTTGGGAGGCTATTTAACTCATTCTAAAAGCAGAACAAGAATTCTTGAAAATAGAACTTTCACTTATCATTTAAGCCCCACTGCAAAATTCAGAGCCTTTTCAACTGAATGTGGGTGACCTCAAATTCGAGCAAAAAAATATTCAGTATCTGAGGCACAAACACCCCCTCCAGGGCCAATCCAGGTACCATCACCCACCATCCCAGTACCACCCCTGTCTAGTCAGTATAAAAGTATTGGTGGGAGGGAGTGGGGGTTTTCCAGAAGTCTGTGGAGAGTGTTTCAGCTTTTCCCACCTCTCCATAAGAGGGAGGAACTAAAAGAGACTATCTCGTAATATGAGGATTTACCTCAGCAGTCCTCACACTGTGGATCCCCAGGCTGTCTCCCAAACACCTTCAGAGGGTTCACAAGGTCAAAACTCATTTCATCCTAAGACATTATTTGCCTTTTGACCAGTGGTGTTTCCACTGATGATGCAAAAGCAATGGAGAGTAAAACCACTAGACCCTTCACACATATCAAGACAGTGACACCAAACTTACTAGTGGTCATGTGTTCTTTATTCCATAGATTCACAGTAAGAAAGGGGAAAGAAAAGTTCACATAAAGCTGGCCCTAATGAAGTAGTCAAAATTAATTTTATTACATCTTGTCATTTGGCTTCATGTCTTTTTAAAATTCTGTAAGAAAATGAGGGGTGCCTGGGTGGCGCAGTCGGTTAAGCGTCCGACTTCAGCCAGGTCACGATCTCGCGGTCCGGGAGTTCGAGCCCCGCGTCAGGCTCTGGGCTGATGGCTCGGAGCCTGGAGCCTGTTTCCCATTCTGTGTCTCCCTCTCTCTCTGCCCCTCCCCCATTCATGCTCTGTCTCTCTCTGTCCCAAACATAAATAAACGTTGAAAAAAAAATAAATAAAATGTTTATAAAATTCTGTAAGAAAATGAGTGGACGTGCAGGTCAAGCACTTTAGCTATACACTGAGGTACCATGTTAACTTCAGGAAAAGTACTTGCGTGATTGGCTTGTGAGCTGAATTGGCTGCTTTTTCACGACTGTATTGGTTTCCTATTGCTGCTATAACAAAATGTCACAAACGTGGTATCTTCAAACAACACAAATTTAATATCTTAACATTTCTGGAGGTGAGTAGTGTGACACAGATCACACTGGACTAAAATTAAGGTGTCAGCAGTGAGTTCTTTCTGGAAACTCTAAAGAAAAATCCTTTTTTTTTTTTTTCCTTTTCCAGTTTCTAGAATCCATCTGCATTTTTTGGCTTATGGCTTCTTCCTCTATATTCAACACTACAAGAATAGCATCTTCAAATCTCCAGCCTCCTTATGTTACTTAAAGGACCCTTGTGTTGACTTTGGGCCCCACCATGATAATTCAGGATAGTCTCCCTGTCTTAAAATCCTTAACTGAATCACATCTTCAATGCCTCTTTTGCCATGTAAAGTAATATAGTCATAGGTTTCAGGAATTAGGACATCTGGGGGGGGGGGCGGGGTGCGCCTTATTCTACTTCCTACCATTCTTACTTGAAAGAATGAATAACAAACTATTATTTTTCGGTCTTGGGTATTTGGCAGATATCTTCTTAAAATCAAAAAAGTAAGCCGATAACTTCTAGGAAAAGAGCTCATATTATTTGCTACCAAAGATAAAATTCAAGTTTTCAAGTAAAAATTAGAACGTTGGAAGACTTGTGTCTACTACAATGAAGTTAACCGTTTCCCAATATTTAACGACTTTTCTTTCTTTTTTTTTCTTTTTCCTTTTTGGTAATGATTTTAATGTAGCTGTTTAAAAATACAAATGTGAAAACTGCCAAGTATCTTTTTAGTCCTTCATGATCTTTCCATCTTACCCTTGGATTACTAGGTTTATCCCTGAGAGGTCTCAGGTGGTGCAGCAGAGTTGTTAGAGAATTGCCAGCTCCTGTGCCTTTTATCTTTATTCTCTTTTTTTGCCCTTCCTAGCCTCACCTGCCTTTTTATTCCTGTGCGGCAACTTAGGTCCAGTTCCTCTCGACCAGAAGACTTCCTGCCCGGCTGATATTTTTCTTTAATTATATGTAATTTATTGTCAAATTGGTTTCCATACAACACCCAGTGCTCATCCCAAAAGATACCCTCTTCAATACCCATCACCCACCCTCCCCTCCCTCCCACCCCCCATCAGCCCTCAGTTTGTTCTCAGTTTTTAAGAGTCTCTTATGCTTTGGCTCTCTCTCCCACTCTAACCTCTTTTTTTTTTCCTTCCCCTCCCCCATGGGTTCCTGTTAAGTTTCTCAGGATCCAGATAAGAGTGAAAACATATGGTATCTGTCTTTATCTGTATGGCTTATTTCACTTAGCATCACACTCTCCAGTTCCATCCACATTGCTACAAAGGGCCATATTTCATTCTTTCTCATTGCCATGTAGTACTCCATTGTGTATATAAACCACAATTTCTTTATCCATTCATCAGTTGATGGACATTTAGGCTTTTCCCACATTTGGCTATTGTTGCGAGTGCTGCTATAAACATTGGGGTACAAGTGCCCCTATGCATTAGTACTCCTGTATCCCTTGGGTAAATTCCTAGTAGTGCTACTGCTGGGTCATAGGGTAGGTCTATTTTTAATTTTTTGAGGAACCTCCACACTGTTTTCCAGAGTGGCTGCACCAATTTGCATTCCCACCAACAGTGCAAGAGGGTTCCCGTTTCTCCACATCCTCTTCAGCATCTATAGTCTCCTGATTTGTTCATTTTGGCCACTCTGACTGGAGTGAGGTGATACCTGAGTGTGGTTTTGATTTGTATTTCCCTGATGAGGAGCGACGTTGAGCATCTTTTCATGTGCATGTTGGCCATCTGGATGTCTTCTTTAGAGAAATGTCTATTCATGTTTTCTGCCCATTTCTTCACTGGATTATTTGTTTTTCGGGTGTGGAGTTTGGTGAGCTCTTTATAGATTTTGGATACTAGCCCTTTGTCTGATATGTCATTTGCAAATATCTTTTCCCATTCCGTTGGTTGCCTTTTAGTTTTGTTGATTGTTTCCTTTGCTGTGCAGAAGCTTTTTATCTTCATGAGGTCCGAATAGTTCATTTTTGCTTTTAATTCCCTTGCCTTTGGGGATGTGTCAAGTAAGAAATTGCTACGGCTGAGGGCAGAGAGGTCTTTTCCTGTTTTCTCCTCTAGGGTTTTGATGGTTTCCTGTCTCACATTCAGGTCCTTTATCCATTTTGAGTTTATTTTTGTGAATGGTGTGAGAAAGTGGTCTAGTTTCAACCTTCTGCATGTTGCTGTCCAGTTCTCCCAGCACCATTTGTTAAAGAGACTGTCTTTTTTCCATTGGATGTTCTTTCCTGCTTTGTCAAAGATGAGTTGGCCATACGTTTGTGGGTCTAGTTCTGGGGTTTCTATTCTATTCCATTGGTCTATGTGTCTGTTTTTGTGCCAATACCATGCTGTCTTGATGATGACAGCTTTATAGTAGAGGCTAAAGTCTGGGATTGTGATGCCTCCTGATTTGGTCCTCTTCTTCAAAATTACTTTGGCTATTCGGGGCCTTTTGTGGTTCCATATGAATTTTAGGATTGCTTGTTCTAGCTTCAAGAAGAATGCTGGTGTAATTTTGATTAGGATTACATTGAATGTGTAGATAGCTTTGGGTAGTAATGACATTTTGACAATATTTATTCTTCCAACCCATGAGCACGGAATGTTTTTCCATTTCTTTATATCTTCTTCAATTTCCTTCATAAGTTTTCTATAGTTTTCAGCATACAGATCTTTTACATCTTTGGTTAGATTTATTCCTAGGTATTTTATACTTCTTGGTGCAATTGTGAATGGGATTGGTTTCTTTATTTGTCTTTCTGTTGCTTCATTATTAGTGTATAAGAATGCAACTGATTTCTGTACATTGACTTTGTATCCTGCGACTTTGCTGAATTCATGTATCAGTTCTAGCAGATTTTTGGTGGAGTCTATCGGATTTTCCATGTATAGTATCATGTCATCTGCAAAAAGTGAAAGCTTAACTTCATCTTTGCCAATTTTGATGCCTTTGATTTCCTTTTGTTGTCTGATTGCTGATGCTAAGAACTTCCAACACTATGTTAAACAACAGCGGTGAGAATGGACAATCCTGTCGTGTTCCTGATCTCAGGGGAAAAGCTCTCGGTTTTTCCCCATTGAGGATGATGTTAGCTGTGGGCTTTTCATAAATGGCTTTTATGATCTTTTAGTATGTTCCTTCTATCCCAACTTTCTCAAGGGTTTTTATTAAGAAAGGATGCTGAATTCTGTCAAATCCTTTTTCTGCATCGATTGACAGGATCCTACGGTTCTTATCTTTTCTTTTATTAATGTGAAGTATCACGTTGATTGATTTCCAATGTTGAACCAGCCCTGCATCCCAGGAATGAATCCCACTTGATCATGGTGAATAATTCTTTTTATATGCTGTTGAATTCGATTTGCTAGTATCTTATTGAGAATTTTTGCATCCATATTCATCAGGGATATTGGCCTGTAGTTCTCTTTTTTTACTGGGTCTCTGTCTGGTTTAGACATCAAAGTAATGCTGGCTTCATAGAATGAGTCTGGAAGTTTTCCTTCCCTTTCTATTTTTTGGAATAGCTTGAAAAGGATAGGTATTATCTCTGCTTTAAATGTCTGGTAGAATTCCCCAGGGAAGCCATATGGTTCTGGACTCTTATTTGTTGGGAGATTTTTGATGACTGATTCAATTTCTTCACTGGTTATGGGTCTGTTCAAGCTTTCTGTTTCCTCCTGATTGAGTTTTGGAAGCGTGTGGGTGTTTAGGAATTTGTCCATTTCTTCCAGGTTGTCCAGTTTGTTGGCATATAATTTTTCATAGTATTCCCTGATAATTGTTTGTATTTCTGAGGGATTGGTTGTAATAATTCCATTTTCATTCATGATTTTATCTATTTGGGTCATCTCCCTTTTCTTTTTGAGAAACCTGGCTAGAGGTTTATCAATTTTGTTTATTTTTTCAAAAAACCAACTCTTGGTTTCGTTGATCTGCTCTACAGTTTTTTTAGATTCTATATTGTTTATTTCTGCTCTAATCTTTATTATTTCTCTTCTTCTGCTGGGTTTAGGGTGTCTTTGCTGTTCTGCTTCTATTTCCTTTAGGTGTTCTATTAGATTTTATATTTGGGATTTTTCTTGTTTCTTGAGATAGGCCTGTATTGCAATGTATTTTCCTCTCAGAACTGCCTTCGCTGCATCCCAAAGCATTTGGATTGTTGTATTTTCATTTTCGTTTTTTTCCATATATTTTTTGATTTCTTCTCTAATTGCCTGGTTGACCCATTCATTCTTTAGTAGGGTGTTCTTTAACCTCCATGCTTTTTGAGGTTTTCCAGACTTTTTCCTGTGGTTAATTTCAAGCTTCATCGCATTGTGGTCTGAAAGTATGCATGGTATGATCTCAATTCTTGTATACTTATGAAGGGCTGTTTTGTGACCCAGTATATGATCTATCTTGGAGAATGTTCCATGTGTACTCGAGAAGAAAGTATATTCTGTTGCTTTGGGATGCAGAGTTCTAAATATATCTGTCAAGTCCATCTGATCCAATGTATCATTCAGGGCCCTTGTTTCTTTACTGACCATGTGTCTAGATGATCTATCCATTGTTTTAAGTGGGGTGTTAAAGTCCCCTGCAATGACCACATTCTTATCAATAAGGTTGCTTATGTTTGGGAGTAATTGTTTTATATATTTGGGGGCTCCTGTATTTGGCACAAAGACATTTATAATTGTTAGCTCTTCCTGATGGATGGACCCTGTAATTATTATATAATGCCCTTCTTCATCTCTTGTTACAGCCTATAATTTAAAGTCTAGTTTGTCTGATAGAAGTATGGCTACTCCAGCTCTCTTTTGACTTCCAGTAGCATGATAAATAGTTCTCCATCCCCTCATTTTCAATCTGAAGGTGTCCTCAGGTCTAAAATGAGTCTCTTGTACACAGAAAATAGATGGGTCTTGTTTTTTTATCCATTCTGATACCCTATGTCTTTTGGTTGGCACATTTAGCCCATTTACGTTCAGTGTTATTATAGAAAGATATGGGTTTAGAGTCATTGTGATGTCTGCAGGTTTCATGCTTGTAGCGATGTCTCTGGTACTTTGTCTCACAGGATCCCCCTTAGGATCTCTTGTAGGGCTGGTTTAGTGGTGATGAATTCCTTCAGTCTTTGTTTGTTTTGGAAGACCTTTATCTCTCCTTCTATTCTAAATGACAGATTTGCTGGATAGAGGTTTCTCGGCTGCATATTTTTTCTGTTCATCACATTGAAGATTTCCTGCCATTGCTTTCTGCCCTGCCAAGTTTCAGTAGAGAGGTCCGTCACGAGTCTTATCAGTCTCCCTTTTTATGTTAGAGCACGTGTATCCCTAGCTGCTTTCAGAATTTTCTCTTTATCCTTGTATTTTGCCAGTTTCACTGTGATATGTCGTGCAGAAGATCAATTCAAGTTACGTCTGAAGGGAGTTCTCTGTGCCTCTTGGATTTCAATGCCTTTTTCCTTCCCCAGACCAGGGAAGTTCTCAACTATTATTTCTTCAAGTACACCTTCAGCACCTTTCCCTCTCTCTTCCTCCTCTGGAACCAATTATGCGTAGATTATTTCTCTTTAGTGCATCACTTAGTTCTCTAATTTTCCCCTCATACTCCTGGATTTTTTTATCTCTCTTTTTCTCAGCTTCCTCTTTTTCCATAATTTTATCTTCTAGTTCACCTATTCTCTCCTCTGCCTCTTCAATCTGAACTGTGGTTGTCTCCATTTTATTTTGCAGCTCATTTATAGCATTTTTTAGCTCCTCCTGGCTGTTCCTTAGTCCCTTGATCTCTGTAGCAATAGATTCTCTACTGTCCTCTATACTGTTTGCAAGCCCAGCGATTAATTTTATGACTATTATCCTAAATTCACTTTCTGTTATATCGTTTAAATCCTTTTTGATCAGTTCATTAGCTGTCATTATTTCCTGGAGATCCTTTTGAGGGGAATTCTTCCGTTTCGTCATTTTGGATAGTCCCTGGAGTGGTGTGGAACTGCCGGGCACTTCCCCTGTGCTGTCTTGAATAACTTGCGTTGGTGGGTGGGGCCACAGTCAGACCTGATGTCTGCCCCCAGCACACCACTGCAGCTACAGTCAGACTGGTGTGTACCTTTTCTTCCCCTCTCCCAGGGGTGGGATTCACTGTGGGGTGGCGTGGCCCATCTGTGCTACTTGCACACTGCCAGGCTTGTGGTGCTGGGGATCTGGCCTATTAGCTGGGGTGGATTGGCAAGGTGCACAGGGGTGGGAGGGGCAGGCTCAGCTCACTTTTCCTTCGGTGATCTGCTTTGGGAGGGGCCCTGCGGCACCAGGAGGGAGTCAGACCTGACACTGGAGGGATGGATCCGCAGAAGCACAGTGTTGGGTGTTTGCGTGGTGCAAGCAAGTTCCCTGACAGGAACTGGTTCCCTTTGAGATTTTGGCTGGGGGATGGGCGGGGGAGATGGCACTGGCAAGCGCCTTTGTTCCCCCACCAAGCTGTGTTCTGTCGTCCGGGGTCAACAACTCTCCCTGCCGTTGTCCTCCAGCCCTCCCGTTCTCCAAGCCGAGCTGTTAGCTTATAACCTTCCAGATGTCAAGTCCCGTTTGCTGTCCAAACACACTCCATCTGGCCCCTCCACTTTTGCAAGCCAGACTCGGGGGCTCTGCTTTGCAGAGGGGCTGCCCCTCTGCCCCAAGTCCCTCCCACCAGTCCGTGTAGAGAGCAACCTCTCCACCCTTCCTACCCTCTTCCGTGGGCCTCTCATCTATGCTTGGCTCTGGAGAATCCGTTCTGCCAGTCTCCTGGTGGTTTTCTGGGTTATTTAGGCAGGTGTGGGTGGAATCTAAGTGATCAGCAGGACACGGTGAGCCCAGCGTCCTCCTACACCACCATCTTCCTCCGTTGCTCCTCTTAACGACTTTTCTAATAAGATTGGTGGCGTGATTTTTTTTTTTTTACATTGAATAATGAAGATGTCCACCTTTGGAAGATCTGACTACATAAACCAATATTTTTCACAAGACCGCTACGTACTATTACCAAATCATTCATGGGTAAATAACTATTCAATGTACAAAAAGGATCAATTGATTTTAATGCAAAGAGTATGAAAATTTGTTGATATGATTTTAAATTCCACATTGCAACCATCCTTTAAGAAACTACCACTTTCAAATGTTTGTGTAGTATTAAAGACTATTCATAATTACCTTAAGAGGCAATCAAAATACATCTCCCTCTGGGGTGCCTGGGTGGCTCAGCTTGTTAAGCTCCTGATTCTTGGTTTCAGCCCACATCATGATCTCCCAGTTTGTGGGTTTGAGTCCCATGTTGGGCTCCATGCTAATGGTGTGGAACCTGCTTGGGATTTTCTCTCCCCCTCTCTCTGATCCTCCCCTGCTTGTTCTCTCTCAAAATAAATAAATAAACTTATAAAAATTAAAAAATATACATTTCCCTTTCCCACTGTGTATCTGTATTATGCCAGATTTTCTTTATTTGTCTCAATTTTTAAAAATCACAACAAATTAAATACAGAATAAGATTTTAAAATCCAATTGCAATCTATTAAGCCAGGCATTAAAGGTATTACCAAAAATACAAAAGAAAGCTACTCTTCTCACTGACATTTGTTTGTTTGGGAAGATATAGTTATTTTTCATTAAAAATAATTGATTATTGATGTGGAATTGGTTTATAAATGTTATTTTTAATGAATTAATAAGTACTTTTCAGTTTCTCAGTTTTAATTTCTAATATGTAACTACTGACAGCTATAATTTGCATAAATAAAAGACATTCAGTCCTCAATAATTTTAAGAATAAACTGGTCCTGACACCAAGAACTTCTCATCTACTTTATGCCTATCAGAACAGGAAACAGAAATGAAAAGATGATAGAGCAACAGTGAACCCTAATAATTATTCATCTAACACTGAGAAATGAAGTTTGAACCATCTTCGCAGTGGTCTGTCCCCAGTGAGAGGGGATCCAAGTACAAAGCCAACTGAAGGGGATTGAAGAGGAATATACAGGACACTGTGCAATAGGTATCTCCCTACAATCCCTGGGAGAACTTAATCATGTTCCCCACAAGAGCACCAGCACTTGTGACACCTGCCACATAGAAGGCATCAGGATTTATTCAGGGTTAGCTAGAAAAGTAAGGTCAATCAACAAAATGTGACATTTGTCCCTTTCCTTCTCTTTAAAAAAGAAAAAAGGGTAGGAGAAATAAGGATTACAGTATCACGAGGCATGGAAGTCTTCTCATCCAAGCAGATGAGTCTGTAAAGCCACTTCTGTTGTTTTCTTATTAGTAGTGTCCACAGCTCCTGGAATTTCTCAAGTGTTATATAGAAAGAGACTTCTCAAGTGATAATCATTTCGTAGTGTCTACCATTAGCATCATATTGTAAAGGATGCTGAAATCACACCTGGGCTCTGAAAAAGTATGGTTATTCATTAGCAAGGTCTGTCATGGTCATGGGAGAGAAAAGTAGCAGGATTCATGCCTCATATTTCTCATCCAGATCTAATCCTTTGACCTTAGCCCCAGATGCTTCTCTTGAGTTAAACCACCTGTAGATCCTCAAACTGTAAACATTGACTCTTCATTTTTGCCCCACTTACTGACCAGTCCAGACTCCTGTCCAAATTTCTCCCTTGGTGATAATGTTTAACTTCTAGTGACCTAGAGATTGTGTACCATCTAACAAGCACTACTGGCTCCAAATTCAAGTGCAACAATTGAGTCTTCACAGTTGTGCATTAGGCTAATTCCTCAATATGTTCTGAATGCCCAGACAGAAAAAGGAGATGGCAGAGGTAGACTTAATTTCCAGTACAGCAGTGTTGTACAAACATTTCCACCCCTAGTGACCAAGGAGCATGAATTCCTTACCTCCAAGGCTCTGACCATATCACCACCAGTGGTATCATAGTTAACATTTGTGTATTTACTATGTGCCAGACATTAAGCTAGACACCTTTAATGTTCACACTAACTCTATAAGTCACATTAGCCACGTTTTATGGAAGAGGAAACTGAAGGGTAAGGAGGTTAAGTAACTTGCTTAGGTTTAACAAGGTTTTAAGTGGCTCACCTGAGTCCAGAGATGCCACTCTAACTATTACACTTTACTGCTCACATCTTGAAAATAACAACCAGGTGCAATACTGTTCTATGTTTTGAAGTCATACAGGTAACATTATCTACTCTACAATAAATCTGAGTGTTTATATAAAATATAAAATATATAAATATATAAAATATAAAACATATTATTTCCCAAACATCTTAATGAAGTTGATACTCCACCAGGAAATCCCATATTTATCCTAAGGCTCAATATTCCTCCTGGGGGGCCAGTACCCTGTGAGAGAAACAGTGCCAGTGCATTTGATTTTGGTGTACCTACACCTGCTGATAAAGTCTGTGAACTCAGAAAGCTGATGTTATTCTCCATAACATTCAAACATAGGCATCCTCCATAGGCATCCAACCTATGTTTGAGACTACGAACAATGGGGTGGAGGTTCAAAAAAGAAAAAAAGGGATAGGATACTCTAGGCAAAAATAAGTAAATAAGTAAGCAAATAAATAAATAGAAAGAAAGAAAGAAAGAAAGATAGAAAGAAAGAATTTCTCATTTGAATCATAGATACTCAGATTGACAGCATTTGAAAATTACTTCCTACTCTTATAGAGAAAACAGAAGTCATCATCACATTAATTGTAAAAAGCCCATTAAGTCAGTTTTACGTAAATGGTCATAAAAGTAAATAAGTTTTTTTTTAAGTTCTAGGCTCCACTTCTTATTCCTTAGTCCCAGACCCAGAGCCTTTGCCCTATCATCTATACTAATATCAGTGACACATGTTTCACATCTAAGTACTTAGAGGAGAAAGTCCTACCTCATCTCAATCCCCATAGGCCAAAACTTGTAAGGTTGACAGCCACAAAGCATTGTGTAGTGAGACACATATAATCACAACATGAAATAGCACACAGCTTATGTCAGCAATATATCCTATACTGAGGCCAAATTTCCTAAATTTCGATTCTCTGGGGATAGAGTTGTACCGTATCTACCACAAAATACAACATTGCATACTTACAGTTATGTGTCATCCCCTGAAGTGTGTGACATTAATCTTGAGTATTTGATGAGTAACCTCCTGAAATGTACATAATTAATCCTCAACATATCATGTGTTAGAAACCTGGCCAATATAAACCTAAAATCTTGACTCAGCTTTAGTCAGTGACAACCTACAGACAAAAATAATCAAAGAAACTAACAAACCAGAATGGCAAATTGTTCTTCTTTTTCTGTAGTCAAGAATACAGGAATGTTGTCCCATGAACAGAGGTTGTATTTTGAGTGTCATACTAGCAGCATATTGTTTTTCATATTCTTCTCCTCTATCCAAGTGGTGAGCCGATGTCACACTTAAGTAAACCTGAGGCCTGAAGCAGGAGGCCAAGCTTTCTTAAGTAGGAGGAAAGAAAAATACCATGTATAATCCCTGCTCCCAGCCCTTGACCAGCTACGGAGTCAGACTTTAACACCATCACAAGGAGGGCTGGCTATCAGCTCTACCAAGTCACTGGTGCCATTGTCAATGATGGCCAAAGACAGGCCTACCACCGGGGAAGGCAGAAGAGGAACAGGGAACAACAAAGTCAATGCTGACCATGTTGTTCCCAGGCAGAAGCATGAAGAAGAAAATTAGGTCTTCAGGCCACACCTCCTCTCCTCCCAGCCCCTTCATTACCCCACTCTCCACTGTTGGAGACAAAGAACTTATCATTTTATCAATAGATGCTTGAATATCTGTATCAGGATACAAGGATATATGTATCTTTGTACCAGTCCTGGGCCTTTTGCTCTCGGTTCCATTCATAACCCTTCCTTTCCTCTGGATTCTACCTCAGGCTTTGTTTCCCAGGATCCTGTGGAGTTGGATTCTGGCCATGTCAGGCCAATGGGAGGTATTGAGAGTAGACTGGAGTGCAAGAAGAAGGAAGAAGCCTCCCCTCGTCACATGACTTATAGCAGCTGCATCTCCACCATGGCACAAGTTTACTCTGGACAGGTCCAATGTTTCTCGAGCTTATTCCAGATGACTTGACCTCCTGAGAACACTACATCCCTCTTTTGTTCCTCCAGTCTTAGGGTGTTAATGGTTACTCTGGGTTGCCTCACAGACCCCTATTGGGTTCCGGTCTCCCTATCACTAGTTTAACTGATTACCTAGATTAAATCCCCTCTGTTAGGGTCTGAAAGCAATGACACCTCAATAGCAATGAGCAGTCAGAGCCAGATCTTGGTCTCTATATGTCATTCTCCACTAAAAAAGTCAGAGATCCTTAGAGATATGGCTGATCTCAGGGGCATGGGCTGGGAAAGATTAAGATGAGCCTGAAATATCTTTTGGGGACAGAATGTAAGAAAGTACTCAAAGGATGGTGGGACATGCCAAAAGGACACTGAAGCCAGCTTGAAGGGGCTGCCGATGGCCAAAATAGGGGCAATTTGAACATCAAAATAATGACAGTAATATTATAATTCTTTGAACAGATTACAGAACCAAGAATTTATACTGATACTGATTAATTAAAGTTTGATGATGAATAGGATATTTACACAGTCCCAAAGTAAACCCTCTCCTCAAATTCTTAGTAGCTACAAAGGGAAAAATATTAGTTTTGTGGTAAAGAAATCTGACAGACTCTACAAAAACAATCAAAATGAACATGATCAAAAACAGAAAAAATAAAAGTGTGTGCCACCTGATAGGATGCATGGAGAACATGGCATCACTTCTGTGCATTTTCCCCAAACACATGTAACCTGAATCCAATCATGAAGCAACATCAGACAAAGCCAAACTAAAGGAGAGTTTACAAAACAAATGGCCTGTAACCTTAAAAAGTGACAAGATCCTGAGAGTCTGTTGTCCTTTCAAAGAATGAATGAATGAATGAATGAATGAATCCCTCTGTTGAAAACTTAAAGTGGTTTGTTTTCTTGTCACACTTGATTGATACCCTTATCTTCAAAATAGTAAGCTCTTATTGGCAGAGAGCTTCTTTATATTTTCTACAACACAAGCCCAGTGGCATGCATATAGTTAATACCAAACAAATATTTGTTGGTTTGATAAATGTAAGAATTCAATAGTCCACGTTAGTGAATTAGTAAACTCCCATAGGCAAAGCCCGTTAGCCCAACTGACTAAATTGGTCCCAAGGTCAATCGTCCATCTTATGGCCATCTTATGCCGAATACTGGGCTTCATTTTAACTCCAGCTTGAGCTGGCATTTGCGCTGAGTATTAGGGTTTGGCAGCATGCTTTTACTTAAACCTCAATCACCTTGATGCCTTCACAGCAACCTGTGAGATAGGCACAGTGGGTATTTTACCTCTATCATATAGATGAGGACACAGGCACTCACACTGCTAAGTGATTCAGTCAAAACTACCCAGTTAGGAAGAAGCAGAGTAGAGATTTGAACTCAGTTCTTCTGATTCCAAATCTTTTATACACATCTCTGAGCCTGGAAAGAACTAGGAAAGCAGTGTGCCTGTAAGGTGACCCATCCAGCCAGTTGTTCCAAAAAGGATTTAAATGGCTAAGAGTGTCAACAGTTTCATCTCCATATGTGAAGGGCCGAGTGGTTAGATAATAATGTCTATGTCTTAAAATGAGTTCCCTCCTTGGGGTGCCTGGGTGGCTCAGCCGGTTAAGTGTCTGACTCTTGATTTCAGCCCAGGTCATGATCTCAGGGTTAGGGCCCCACGTGGGGCTCTGTGTTGACAATACTGAGGCTACTGGGGATTCTCTCTCTCCCTCTTTCTCTGCCCCTCCCCTGCTTTGTCTCTCTCTCTCAAAATAAATAAATAAACTTTAAAAAAAAAATGAGTTCCTTCCTGTTTTGAAGCAGAATTTAACAGCATCTTAACAGAGACTTAAAGGCCCTTAAGATGATGTAGCAATAACACCTTTATATATAATTGTACTATAAAAGCTTCTGGACATCAGAAATGTGGGTTATGAAAACCTGATCAGTTATTTTCAGAAGGCTTAAAAGCCATCTTGCTAATAAATATTCTATAAATTACAAGTAAATAAAACAAGGAACGCAAACATTAGACTTGATTATAAAGGGTGTTACATAAATATTTACATTTTGAAAAAAACACACAGGTACAAATACTTAAAATTAGGTTGTGTTTCACATTTTGCTTTATTTTCCAAAATCTTAACTGTGAGCATCTTCTACTTAATCATCTGCTTTTTCATTGCTATATTTTCAACACTAATTAGATTACTAAGTGAAAATTTGTTAAATTTATGAACCGATAAATCAATCAAAATGAGAATAAACCAAAATATGGAATCAAACTATTGTATTAATATTTTATTTCACATACTTCTTTCCATGTTTACATTTTTTAAATCAATATTAATTCAGATTACTAGACATTCCAACAAGATATTAAAAAGCAAAGTTGTAGAAGTTGTTGAGTTGGTATTTAGTACAACATTTAATAGTGTTACTTACTAAACAAGGTTTTCAAAAAAGACAGATTAGGGAATGTAGGCTAGGAATATAGCCAAAATGTAGACTTCAGAAAAAGAAAAATATAGTCCTGCTTAGCTAAAGTAAGGAATCTAAGCACTGACCTCACCCTTTCCCCTGTTCTATTAAGTGAAATTAAGTCAATTTCCAAGGATGTGTGGGTCTGACATCAGACTTCCCTGATGTATAGTGCAAGCTAGCCCAGGCATGTGTCAAATCCTATGGGATTAAAAATGGAGCCTTCAAGACACAGACCAAGAAAAAGGGTACCTCCATAAAATAACTTGTTCTCTGTATACCATATATATGTCAAAAACAAAGGCAACAAAAAAGTCATAGAACTTTTGGAAAGGATCTTAGATGCTACCAAATTTAACCTCCTCCTAAACCCTAGCCCCCATTTACAGATAAGGACAACTAGGGCTAGAAATGGTGAGGTCTTTGCCCAGGTAGCAGAACTAAGAATAGAACAATATTGTTGAAATTCCAACCCAGGATTCCTTCTCCTTCCCCAGAGGTTCCATAACTTAAATTTAAAACACAAATGAGGTACAAAACAAGGGTTAGCAAAATTTTTCTGTAAAATGCGAGATAGTAAATAATTTAGGCCTTACAGGTCATTTGGTTTCATATGGTCACAGCAACTCAACTCTGCCATTGTAGCATGAAAAGCAGCCATAAACAAAACACAAACAAATGAGTGTGCCTGTGTTCCAATAAACCTTTATTTTACAAAAACAGGCAGCGGGCTGGATTTGGCCTGTTGGCAGTAGTTTAACGACCACCTGGCCTATAGGACAAAGTAGTGGACATCCTCAAACTTCTGATTCACTGCCTTCAGGTTCATTGTTCAGTCTATGGTATGAATGAGCGTGGAATAAGAGTTGTTTTGACAACCAATGTCATAAATTACTAAAATCACATACTAATACACACACCTCAGAAAGAGAGGTGCAAAGGTGGAGAGACATTATTAAAATAAATGGGACCTGGTTCTTTTTCCTTTCTGATGTTCAGAAAGTGAACATGTTGGTCCACCCAGCACATGTGACCATTGAGCATTTGAAATTAGAGTTCTAGTTATGAATCAACTACCTCTTTTTTCCTCATAGCCACTTAATTAAGATTTGAGATCAAGTCAACCGGCCAAATTTCTTTGGTTTTTTTTTTTTTTTTTTTTTTTATTCTGGTGGGGTTTTTTTTGGTATTTAGGGTACTCATTAACTACCTACAAATCTCTGCTGCTCTCTGGTGGTAATATGAAGGCGTTAGAAGACATTCCAGAAAAGTTGAGTACAGTGGAATTTAGAAATTGAATTCACAAAATACTTTGGGACATTTTAAGAACTAAATAAGAGATGGAATATTTTCAAATTTGCTAGGAAGAATTATAATCAAATCACTAAAATACTTCTATAAATGGTTTTCCTTGGTCCTAAATCCCCATGTTTTTTCTATTAGGACAAGCACCAGTTTTTCTGACACTTGAAGGTTCTGTACTTTTTCTTTCTCCAAAGTAGAAGCATCATAATTGATGAACCATAGCTCAGAAGATGCTTTAATTCTTTCAGAATTTTTGGATTGGACACAAAAAAAGTCCAGCAGAGAGTCAAAGGAGATTAAGTGTCTACCTGGCAGTTGGCTGACAGCAAAGGAATTTTTAATGCAAATTACAATTCCAGGCGGCACATGTATCTGAATGTCAGCAGATTTCACTTTGCCTTAATGCTGAAAAGATGATTCTCTATTTCTAGTTCCTTAATTACACTAGCAAAATGAAAAAAACCCAACTTCAGTTTTCTCATTGCCAAAAAATGCCCTTTATGGATGGATTGACATTTTGTAGTAGGAAACAAAGTCAGACCACTGTTTTCATATCAGTAGGTTTGTGGCTCCTAGTGAATCATGCCAGACAAGGAGGAGAGGGATTCTAGAAATAGGGATAAAGAAGAATAGAAACAATGAGATAGCTTGAATATGCTATGAACACAGGGGTCAAGCTTGTCCCACCCACTACTGTTAATGCATTCCAGCTACAGGCACAGCAGCTGATAAATTGCAGGGACTCAATACATCTCTACTGAATGAGCAAATAAATTACATTAGAAGTAGAGAAGAGGTAATTACAAATCAGGAGATAATGGCAGAAAGTGGCACAGCTACCAAAGAAGGACGTTTTTTCCTAAATCATACTTCCATATATCATTTCTCAGTATTATAGTATCATAAAATTCTGGGGTTGCAAGAGATTTTGAAGCTTTTCTTGCCTAAACAATCTATTTGATGGTTTTTATTCACAATATTCTTACCAAGCAGTGGTTACCCAGCCTCTTCTTGAATACTCCCAGAGACAGATAACTTGACGTCTGCAAAGACATTTTGTGTTTTTGTACAGAAAGGGACTTCAAGTGGTTGATAAGAGTAGAAAAAGGAGATTCTAGAGCTGTGCTGATCAATATGGTAGCCACCTAGCACATCTGACCATTGAGCATTTGAAATGTGACAAGTTCAAATATTGAAGTGTGCTGTGATTTTGAAGACTTAGTACAAAAAAAAGGATGTAAAATATTTCATGCATTCTTCATTCTTCATCATTCATTCATTCTTCATCATTACATGCTGAAATCACAAAATCCTGCATACGTTGAGTTAAATAAAAGATATGATAAAATTAATGGGACCTGGTTCTTTTTCCTTTTCAGTGTGATTACTAGAACATTTAAAACTATATATATAGTTCACATTATATTCTATGATCTAGAGAACATACTTTGTTTTTCAATTTAGCAGAATTAATGTCTCCTATGACCTTAGGAGACCCTGATTGGGAAACCCTGGTCTACAGCCATACCACCCTGAATGCACCTGATCTCATTTGGAAATCCTGGTCTACTTTTAGTAGGGAAATGAGTATCTTTACAATTTGAATTCCATTTACTCTTTTGTGGTGCTTTTGTCTGTGTCTGCTACCTATGAAATGGAAATAATATTTTCTTCTTCTACCTTTATAGACAGCCATAAGCTCATTATGAGCCTCTCATAATGACAGACTCCTACTGTCCTGGAGACAGTGTAGAAGAACTGCCTCAGCTCGGTAAATGAGGAATCTTCTAACATATGGAGAATGGTCAGCTTGATTGGACGCTACCCTGGACAATAGGCAAATCCTACATCTTATATTATCTAAAGTGTCATTGCTGCTAAAAATAGGACAGGGAAAAAATGTTCTCAGAAGATCTTCCTGACAGCAAAAACAACAAATCTTAACCAGTTATTATAAAATGTACTGTTGCTTGACCATATGACTATAGCTTATATGCATGCCAATCACAAATATTAATTTTTCAGTTGAAAATGCCTACGGTATGTAGGATAAACAAAATCCTTAAGTAATGTGATAATTCCATTCTTAAAAATCCATTTGGTATCATTTGACATTGTACCTATACTTTATATTTTAAGCTTTTACAATAGTTTGTGGAACAGTCTTGAGACAATGGATAAAATATGAAATAATTTCACTGTACTCATTTTACTTCCTCATTTGCTCATTTTACTCTGTTATAATGTGTACAAGCTTTATGCATGACTCCACTAACTTTAGAGAGGAAGCACAGCCTCCTTCCTCACATGCATACACACACACACACACACACACACACACACACACACACACACACAGACTAATGACCTGACTTCAAGGATTTACTCTTATCCAATATTCAGATTAAAGAGATTTGGGTTGGGATGAGAGGAGTCTGTATTGATTTGGGCAGAATCATTTTTTCTCCTTTTTCATTAGCCCTGGAGGGTTATCCTGTCCCAAGCCATTGCTCAGCTATGAGCATTTGGAACAATAGAATTTGGCAACTGATGCGTCATAACTGTCAACTATAAAAAATAGTTTTAGGCAATATTTGAATTGCCATGTGATCCTAACATAGCAAATAGCATAGGAAATGTAAAAATGCATTTTCTGGCATTTATGGCTATTAAACTTTGAGTCTAATAACAAAATGAGTACAATCGATTGTGATTGTCTTTGGAGGATTTTAAGATCAGAGAAAAATCTTACTCTATTTGAGCAGAACATTCCTTTCAAAAGCAGTGAAATAAGTTCTCCAAGCTCCTTCCACCTACACAGATTTAGGTCCCTATTTCATGCAGCTCTTCAAGGAGTAAGAATTTTCACATCTTCAGGTATCTTTCCTCAGAGGTGTTTTTCTCTATTTTAGGGTGGAGAGTTCAGTTGAGCAACTGAGTTAAGCATTGTGCTATCATATAAATTCTAGGCATTCCAGGAAATCTAGTTCAACTTCCCAAAGAAAAGAAAAATTCATTCTTTTATATGAGTGGGGGAAAAACGTAATGAGATTTCTCCTAACCACTTGTAATAACCACAGTGGAAATAGAGGCTTCTCCTCATTCCATTCCATCAGAACTTGGCCACATACTATTGAACAAATATATAAAGCTTGAAACAATCTAGCTCAGTGGTTCTCAAATTCAGAGACATGAGAAATACCCAGAGGTGTTGTGAGAACACATAGTGCTTGATCCCATTCTCCTAGTTTCCAATCCAGCAAGTCTGGGGTGGGATCTGACAGCTTGCATTTCTGACATGTTCCTGTGCAATCCTAATGCGGCTAGTCTGGAGACCGCCACACTTTGAGAATCACTGATCTAGATACAGATTATTCCAACAAAGGAGCACAGAGATAAACATGAGCAAGAGCTGTTCTTTCACAATTCGGACTGAGTTCTCCTCTTCAATTAATCTTTTCAAACAACGTATTGAAGTCATTTTTCAAATTATTACACCTAACCATCAAAATATGGTTCAGAAATATGGTTTCTCTATGCTTTATTAAATAAATAACTTGCAAATGTGGAGCATAACATTTGATTTGAAATATAGCCATTTTCCATGGTGATTGTTTCTACCAGGGAAAGCCCTGGAAAAATTAACTATATTCCTCAAATTTTAATCAGCATGAAAAAAATTCCATGCAATCATTCCACAGCTTTATACTTGTTCTCATAATATATACTTTTATTCTTAAATCTACTCAGTTTCAAGTAACTATAAAAATTTTTTTGAAACAATATCAAATGCACCTAGGATTTATACTTAAAATCTGGTCGAAAAACTAAAATAAAATAAAATCTGGTTCGCCTTGAAAATCTCTTAGTTTTATAAGTTGTCTAAATCTTGCAGTAGCACTTCAGGATTACCAGAGGCCTTGCAACTTTTATACAACCAGATATTCAAGCTTTCAAATCTTAAGTAACACTAAAACGTTTATACAAGCTACTACTGAATATTAAGATGACTGATGTCACCAAATGAGGCTCTAAATAATGTTTAAGTAATGTTTCAAAATGTTATTTGGAACAAGTCTTTCAAAACACTTGGCCAAGTTCTTCCTGCCAGAAGAACACAATCCCTCATCCTCGGGCTACTCCAATGTCACAGGGCTCCAAGAAGATGAGATCAAACGGAATAGAGCGAAGAGCCTGAGCCATATGCCTGCGGAGAACATACCTTGTCCTCTCTGAAGAGTCAGATGACCTAACCTCTCATCAGGAGTTGACTAGATGCCCTCATGTGCATGAAAAAAAAAAAAAAACAAAAAAAAAACAAAAACCTTTCAGGGGCAGAGGAATGAAAACATGCCCTAAGAAACTCTGCTTAGCCACCTGCTTCTTTAGAATGTACCTACCCAGCTTCTAGCTACGGGAAGATGAAATGTTCCTGACCTTATCTCTTTAAGTTATGACTCAGTCATCATGTGAGCTGAACACATTCAAAACAATAAGCAGCAAATAAGGCATGGTCATAAGTAAATTTAATTAAGGCAAAAAAAAAAAAGTGAGGAGAAAAGTAGATCTATGAACTTTTTTGACAACAAACTAAGCCTGAGCCAAAATAGTGATGCAGCTGCCACTAAAAATGAACATTTTCCAGGTGAAGAGAAGCCATTCCCATTTTACTCGAAGCAGACTACTTCTGGAATGCTGTGGTAATTCTGCAGACTCCATCTGAGAAGCATCATCAACACATAGGAGAGCCCTCAGAAGTGACCAGGACGGTAAAGGGTCTAAAGAGCATGTGTTTGGGGGAACATTTGAAAGAACTTGAAGGGAATGACAGGAGAAGAGGTGGGCATGGGGGAGGGGCACATGGACACATGAATGTTCTTGTGAAATATTTGAACAGCTGTCACAAGGGAGAGAAATTAAACTTGTTCTTTTTCTCTGCAGATGGAAAAATAGGAACCTATGAAAGTATCAGAAAGATTGAGAACACAGCTTTCAAGTCAGGAAATGAACTTAAACCTTGGTTCCAGCAACTGTTACATGTATAAACTTGGGTAAAATGTTTCAACCTCCATGAGCCTCAGTTGTTCATGTGGAAAGAGGGATATTAGAAGTAACTACTGCTCGGTAAGGATTAAATGAGATAACAGAGACAATGGACTCAGCACCACACACCCGACAAGGGTTCATGCAATGTTAATTTGAACCAATGAATTAAATAGAGATGGCTGAAAATGTAATGAGTTGTCTCTAGAAGCGGGTTTCAGCCCAGGCTAAATGACCATCTGACAGGGTGCTGTGCTACGTATCCTGCACTGGGTAGAACTAAGTAAACTGTAAGGACCATCCCAATGCAAAAATCCTTTACTGTTATTAACTAGCACTTAACTTGCTGTCTCTTGTGCCCCCACAGCACTCTGTTCATATCCTTATTGTAGGATTTATCAGTTTCTCATTGCTACCTACCTAGTCTGAGTTCCTCAAGGTCAGACTATGGATCATTCATCTTTGTTCCCTGTGTATCTTGCCCAGTACCTGGCATAAAGCAAGTATTCAGTAAACACTCAGGGCCAGGACCAATTTGGGCTCATGGCTGCTTCTCTGCGTGTGTGGCAATTCCTCCAAGAAAGGGCCCAGTCAATAGTTAGTCCAGGAAATTTTAGAGTTCTTGTGATTATGTAAAAAAAAAAAAAAAAAAAAAAAAATAGAATTCTTGTTATTATTCTGGAAACATCACTCAGTGGATCTCAATTTTCTGGGATAATAGAACATTCTAATTATACAGTACCCAGTATATTGTGAATTTATGAAGTTTGGAGAAATTCCTGACTCCCAACCTATGAATTCCCCTCCTAGACTCACAGGCCATTGCTCTTTGAGTTCTTATACACATTCTACAATTGAATTGCCTTTTCCAGCTGATAAAATAGTCCAATTCACACCCATGGTAATTCATATGTACCTCTTCCCTTTTCTGTACCAGAAGTTTCTAAAAGAGGCAAGAGGCATACATAGTACCACACTCTAACATACCACAGTTTGGTATGTCAAAACTAACATCTGCTCATCTACCAGAAAAGCATGTTTGCATAATTACCAACTCTGATTCTTCTAGTGCCTCACCTCTTCTCTGGATAAAACTGAGGCATCTTCCAGACTCATTAATCTTTAATATGTTTGTCCAAGTACTTACCAAGATATTAATGTTCTTTTGGTCACTCAATAAAAACTTGATGAGTAACTAAACACTATCCTGATGGCATGACAGAGCTAAGAAGACAGCTTCCAAATCTGCTTAAATTATAGCCATGGAGTAGCTCCAGCAATTAGACAAAGTGTTTCAACGATCATTCACTGCAGAAGAAAAATTGTAATACTTTATACGCTGAATAAAACCAGTTCTCAAAGAACTGAAACTCCCCAAACCACCTGAAGACTCAGAATGAGATATATATAAAAGTAGCACATGAACTGCCAGGCCTGTTAACACACAGCATATGATCATGTGATCCTGAACATCCTGACAGTAGTTTAGTTTCAACACCATACGCTCTCTCTGCTCTGGACTGTGCTTAAGGGAAAGTCTGAAAGGAAAATCAGTCTTGGCAAAATCTCTTCTTCCTTCACAAATTCCAAAGACATGGGGCTTGGGGCGTGCTCAACTCCCCAGTCCTGGGCATGACTGAATCTGACTTTTACAAACTGCAGAACAATTTCCCTCCTGCTTCAAACATACATGCAGCACCAAGAGCACAGAACCTATTCAAACTGCAAAAACAAGAAAGCATATGCTTTCGTTCAGGACCAATTTCCTCAGTAATAATCTGTTATTTCTTTATGATATTCTAGAGGCCATTCTTTTTCTATAAACTGTGTATGACATTTTTGGTGAGAATAATAAAAAAAAAAAAAGTTTTTCATCACAGTGTTTTTCTACACCTCCACCCAACCTTCTAATTCTTTATGTCATTTGTTGTAATACTTTGTCATTTATGTCCTTACTGATGAATCATCTATCCCAGCAGGAGAATCTATATACAGTCTATGACATTTGGCCAGTGATGATCATGACTTTTATATAGTTTTCTGACAACTATTGAAAGAGTAAGTCAAGAAATGTGAGACAAAATGGTAACCACCCTAATAACCTACTGACTCCATTGGTGTCTATTATTTATTATTACTGTGATGTATGTGGTAAATCATTCGTAGGCTTAATAAATTTGTGTTCCTGTTCCTTGGTGCATTGAATTTACGGTTGTGTGAGCTCAAAGTAGCTTTTGCAAAATGAAAAAACTTTCTTAGGCAAAATTATTAAAAGAGTATCTTATATGCAGAGTTCATTTGCCAGGGCCACTTGGCTAAACTAATTTGACATTTGTAATGACCCAAAAAAAAAAAAAAAGAAAGCCTGCACAGTCAGGGCATCTCATAGAAAGTAACTGGGAAGGACCTAACATACTGCCTGCAAAAGCCAGCAGGATGAACGGAATACAGGAACTGCAGGATATATGAAGATCAATAATGAAATATCAGTCCTTGGGTGCCTGGATGGCTCAGTCAGTTAAGCAGCCGACTCTTGGTTTTAGTTCAGGTCATGATCTCCTAGTTGGTGAGATTCAATCTCTCTCTCTCTCTCTCTCTCTCTCTCTCTCTCTCTGACCCTCCCCTTCTCTCTCTCGCTCTCTCTTAAAATAACTAAACTTAAAAAAAAAAAGTAAAGAAACACCAATCCTTGTTCAAAACAGTTCTCTGTTTACATGTGCCACAAAGTTTAAAACAGGAAGGAAAGACCACCGTGACAGAGATATGCTCTGTCATCAAAATTACAGTCATCGAAATAACGTCAAGAATTTTCATAGCCATTCACCTGGCAGCGAAGGATCTTGAATGTAGCCAAGCAGACTGCCCAGCATAAAGTTGAATTTGTAATAGTACTCATAAATGCTCATAAGTAAAGTGGAAGCCACTCCTGAAGTGATAAAACCATACAAAATAAAGATAACTTTCACATTCTTTTTTTCATTAGAACCTGAATAACAAAGATGTTAGGATCACTAACCATTCTCTTTGTAAGAGATTATAAAGCTTTCACTATTCACATGACTAAAACTGAGGATGTGCTTATATAGTATGGCTCCTCCAGATGGAAGAAACCCCTTATAAGAGGTATTTCCAAAACCCCCTTGAGAAGGAATAATTTCACAAACCTAGTAATTAGTGCCACTGTGCATATACTAGTGAAAAAGTCTAGCTATAGAAACTGATAACAAATTCCCCAGGGTATTCTAGAAGGAATTCCAGCATAAAAAAGAAGGAAAGGGTGTCAGTCCATCTGGATCAAGCCTTTTCTTCATTTAATTTTTCTTAAAAAGAAAAAAAAGGAAAAGAAAAAAAGAAAGTTTGAAGCTGAGCCTGGATATCAATTATATGTATCCAGTGGTTACCTGTATCATATACATATAATTATATGTATCACACTGGTTATACTATCAACAAATAATGATGGTAAGTAAGACAGGGGAAATGAGCTGTGGGAAAGAGGCAATAAAGTAATATATATATATATATATATATATATATATATATATATATACATACACACATACACATACACACACCCATTGCATCAATTCTGGATTGGTCTTCTTGGGAGCTTTACAAAGTCTGATCACAGCCAAGTAGAACAAAAAATACAGGAAGCTATAATGAATACATAAATATTTCTAAGTCTGTGAGGAGTATTCCCAGTTAAGGAGTGCTTCACTTAGAGATTCTTTTATCCCTTAAATATTCCATTGCTTTATAAAGACCTTGCTTTCAACAATTCCAGATCTGTTATTGATGTTATAAATTGTAATTATTATACAGCATTTACAGTTTGTGACATAACTTTCCATAAATATTATCTCATTTAATACCTGTGAGATTGGTCTTATAATTCTTCCCAATTAATAGATGAGGACATTGAGGCTCAGAGGTGTAAATTATCTTCCCCATTATCGTACACCTATGAAAAAGTCAAGATTTGAACTGATATCTTCTGAATATGAATTCTCTGACCAGTTTTCTACATAATGTTCTCTGACCAGTGATGAAACAACTGAAAGACTTAAGAAGGATCAATTTAGAAGCAGCCATAGAATATTTCAAAACATGGATGAAAGCAAGAGATATATAAAACCATAACCAGGCAACTTGTACTCATTTTTCAGTACAAAACTAGTTTTTGGGTGTCCTGTTGCTACTTTATTTCTACCATATTTTCCTTTCACAAAAGGCAGGTACTGCCAAATTATCATTACCTAATGGGAAAGGCTCTTTTTGGCAGGTCTTTGAGGACAATTTCCAAAATGTCAAGAAGCTTTTGACTCTAAACTCTGGGTTAGCACATGAACATGAATATAAACTTCTGTTTCTTCCCACTGACATTCCATTTACTAATGTTGGGACTGAGCTTCGCCACAAAATGCCAGCTGCCACAGAGTCCTGCTCATAAGTAACGTCCCATAACGAAAAGAATTGCAAATTGACAAAGAAACTTTTGTGCCTGTCATAGACAACATGGATTTCCAAAACAATCACAGTATCAAGCCTTTATACTTTGCTCTATCATCAAACTATTGTTAGGTCTTTTTTCTAAAAATAGGCCTTTTCTGTCACTTCTGCTACTGTGTAGGCTGCTGTGGAGTCTTTCACTCAGTGACCATGACTGACTGCTTACACGTAAACCTGAAATGGTAGAACTGACGTAGAAAATGTTGAAGTTCAGAGACAACAGCCAAGAAAGAATTCTTGAGATGTCTTCAGTGCCAAAAGATGGCTTTATTAAAGCACAGGGACAGGACCTATCTGCAGAAAGATCTGTACTGGGGTTGAGACAGGTAACTGATTACATACCTTCATGTTGGGAGGGGACTAGGGACAGTGTAAGCCTCTAAGGTATTTTGGAAACAAGGTTTCCAGGACCTTGAGGGGCTAGCTGCTGTTAGAAAATGGTCATTTATTACCATTTAGTAAAAACTCAGTCATGAGATGCTTCAGATATATATCAGGGGCCATGAGCTTGGAGTATAATTGCCAACATATATCTTGGCAGGGGTAGAGATAAAGGAAGTTTCCAGAATAATTTTTATATGTTAAAGTGGACTTACAGGATCCTGAAGGTTGTAATAATGTTAAGTGAAGACTGCCTTTTGCCCTTAGCCAAGTGTCATCATCAAGGCAGCTGAGCTCCTAGAGGAATGTCACTCTGCCTGTCTCAAGGACTTGTCAATGGGCTATAAGTTGTAAGGAAATTTTTCTTTTCTTTTGCCTTTGTTTCCCACATCAGAATTGCTTGCTGATGTCACTGAAATCACCATATTAAGTGCAGTCCTTTGCTGGAAGTTTTTATGTAAGAAAAACTATTCAACTTACCTTTATAAGCTGATCAAATCATTGGTCGATCGTCTCGTATCTTAAGCTGGGTGTAGATATAGGAATCTTGAAGAAAAACTGGTGGAGAAATTTTAATTTTCTCCTGAGCATTAATCACCTGTCCATAAAGGGGGTCTTTTATGGGCAATCATATGGTTATCCAGAGGGCTGCTGTTTCCAGTCTTTTCTGAAAGTGTTCATATCAATGTATTATCTTCAAACTACAACTGGAGACTTGACATTGATTTTGATATGAAAAGATTATAAATCACTGTAAAACATGCCAGGCCATTCAGTATAGCCCATGAAATACACATAGATTTCCATGTAAGTTAACCAAGGAAACATGATAAAAAAAAAATGCTATATTGATTTGGAAAAATCATTCCAGGAGAAGAAACTTGATTGCATAAGACCTCTACTCAAAATAGCTTGAAACAACCTTGGCTCTATCTTGCAAAACTACAAAATGAATCACAGAACTTTAGAATAAAAGCGACTTTATCATCTCATTCAACCTCCTCATTTTAGGTGGACAGGAAGGAGGCGGGATGACATTTTTGCTTTTTTATGTGCATTCCAAATTTTTTAACTTTTTATTATGTACATTTTTTTGGCAGAGAGAGAGAGAGCACAAGCCAAGGATGGGCAGAGAGAGAGGAAGACAGAGGATCTGAAACATGGTCTTCACTGAGCAGAGAACCTGGTGTGGGTATCGAACTCACAAACTGTGAGATTATGACCTGGGCCAAAGTTGGACACAACCAACTGAGCCACCCAGGTGCCCCTATGTACATTAAAAAAAATTTTTTTTATGTTTTTATTTTATTTTTGAGAGAGAGAGAGAGACAGAGTGAGAGTGGGGGAGGGGCAGAGAGAGACAGAGACAGAATTTGAAGCAGACTCCAGGCTCTAAGCTGTCAGTACAGATCCCTATAAGGGGCTTGAACTCACAGACTGTGAGATCATGACCTGAGCTGAAGTCGGACACCCAACCGACTGAGCCACCCAGGCACCTCCCCCTCAGGCACATTTTAAAACATACTTACTTCAAGGTAGGGAAACAAGTGCAATAAACCCCCATGTGTGAGTACCAATCATAACATTTGAGTTGCTCATCTTTTAACCTCCTTGCTTTCCAAATGAGGAATTCAAACCCAGAGAAGTAATTTGACCAAGGTTATAGTTATACTGTGACTGATCCATGACTCCATGACTAAAAGTCCTAACTGTCCCCACTCCCAAAACAGTGCTTTTCCCCCTCTGTCTCACAGCTCTTGCCATTTGTTACACAGGGATTGGTCAGATACTTTCATTTCTAACAGAAATCTGTATTTATCAACACACAAACATACCCATATGAATTGAAGGGGCTTGTGATAGGGAAATTTTCCCAGACTGCCACTATTATACCTCTCTATCATCAAGAAAAAAGTCATTTTGGGGCGCCCGGGTGGCTCAGTCAGTTGAGTGTCTGACTTCAGCACAGGTCAGGATCTCGTGGTTTGTGGGTTCGGGCCCCGTGTCGGGCTCTGTGCTGACAGCTCAGAGCCTGGAGCCTGTTACAGATTCTGTGTCTCCCTCTCTCTCTGCCCCCCCCTCCCCCACTCACACTCTCTTTCTCCTTCAAAACTAAATAAACATTAAAAAAAAAAAAAAAAAGAAAAAAGTCAGTATGAATGAATGTTACAGAAGACTAAGGACATCCTTGTCTAGACTGTGAGAACACCCTTGCCAACTAAGTTATCCAAAATGCCTCTCTACATTCAGCAACAGGAATTAGCTCTACTGATTTATAATGAAACAGCTTCTCAACAGCTGTCTTACCTATCTTCTCCCAGATCTGGCTGAGAATGTTTAACACAAATCAAAATACATCATTCTGTTTTTTGCTACATCTACTATTTTCTTGTTTTTAACACAGGAGACCAGAAAGCATGAAATCAAATCAAGGTAAAGCTGTTTCATTATAATTTTCTCGGTCTTCTGTTATCTACCCCATTCTTTAAATCCAACCAAACTACCCATGCAACATTCAGCCAGCAGCTAATAAAAGCAAGTCATAGGCAACCCTACTCTGTAATTGCCGTGTTTTATTCCTCATCTTTCTCTTGCTCCACACTGTCTCACTTTGGTCCAGCTTCCAACCCCTCCCTCACCATTTGCACTCTATGACTAACTTTCTCTTAACCAATTTGGTATCTTTCTTGCTCTTAAAGTATCACTTCACTCTGTGGCTCCACTTGGTGCTAAATGCCTCAACTCACTCTTTTTCATGCCATCTCTTTGAAACTCAAACCCCTACAAAGAGGGATGTTGGGATGTATCACATAAGGTCAAGGCTGCAGACAGAATACTGTGTGGCAACGTGCTGCAAAGTCATTGTTGCCTTCCAGGGAAACTTGACTACCATTGCTATTTGATGATGCTTTTTTATATGCTAGAACTTGATGCTTTTGCACTTAGACCAATCAAGAGCTCATCTCATCCACAAACATGAAGAAATCTTTCTTTTCTGCCTTTTACAACTGTTGAAAGTAACAGAGAAACTTGATGCTCCTTTCATTCTCATCTAATAACCTAGAAATAGTCTTGAAAATGGATTCCAATGTGCTTATTAAAAGAATTCATCTTGTTAATTTTCTTGCCAAGGAGTTCAAAATGAGTAGTTTTATTTCTCTTAAGTACACACAATTACATGTTACAGTGTTTAAGGTAAAATGACCCAGAGTAATGTTTGCATCTCTATCTCATGTTCTACAACCCAACACAACCCTTTAAACATTAAGATACACTAATCTATTAATTTTCATTCATTTCTTATTCTTTCTTTGACATCTATTGTTGAAGAGTAAATAAGTTAGTAAAGGAATATATGGCCAAAGCTCTAAAAACATACACTAACCCACTGTAAGTACAGCATGGATCTGGATGTGTGTGTATATGTTTATCTGGAGTATGTGTATACACATATGTGAATATGTGTGCACTGATGGGTGCATGATTATGCATATACATGTTTTGGAAGTGGAAACTGATTTGTATTGATTTACTCTCCCAAACTCCTAATCTCCCAGATGTTAAAAGCATGAATTTGTAAACTGATTTGTTTATAATGAGGGGCAAAGTATGTTGCCAAAGAGCAGAGCAAAACTAATTAGTCCACATGGGAACAAAAGGAAACAAAACTCATGATCTTTGTCTTGGTAACATTATACCAATTAGCTAATTATGCTGGAACACAAATAGTTCATTAATCTTGGAAGAAAATCCTGCATCCATCAAAAGTAAACTGTTAACCCACTATTCCTCACCCTCAAACTCACCATCTAGCACTCTAATATCAACAAAACAAAACCTCAAGAGAAGAGGGGGCCAAAGGAGAAGTAGAAATCATTTCTATAGCTGGACATATAACCCTTTTAGCCGTAAAGTAATACCCAATCTAAGTATCCCTGTTTCTATTTTATTTTATTTTTTTATTTTATTTTTTAAGAATAGTGTCTTTTTATTAATTTAACAGTGAATAACAAGGCATATTTGATGTGTCTTCCAAAGAAGTGTTTAATTTGTGGCACTACTTGATAATTTACACTTTCTAATTTTATTTTTATTTTTTTTAATATATGAAATTTATTGTCAAATAGATTTCCATACAACACCCAGTGCTCATCCCAAAAGATGCCCTCTTCAATACCCATCACCCACCCTCCCCTCCCTCCCACCCCCCATCAGCCCTCAGTTTATTCTCTTCCTGTTTCTATTTTAAAACTTCATAAAGCTCCTGGTGCCTAGAACTTGAAATTTTAGAGTTATCTGATGTTTTTATTTTTTCCTCTACTCAATATCTAGCCAGTCTTTAAATCCCATCAACTCTTTTCCCATGTAAAATTTCTTCAATGCATTCATTTTTATAAAATTTTCCACATTCCTACCCTGAGGCTTAAACTATAAGAACACCCATTGAACTGGCCTTCTTACCCTCTTTTCATACTCTAATATTATACAGGCATACCTTGGAGGTGTTGTAGGTTCAGTTCCAGACCACCACAATAAAGCAAATATCACAAAAAAGAGTCAAGGGAATTTCCCGGTGCATATAAAATTTACATTTACGCTATACTGTAGTTTATTAAGTGTGCAATAGTACTGTCTTAAAAAAAAGTACATACCTTAATTTAAAAATACGTTATTGCTTAAAAAAATGCTGACCATTATCTGAGATTTCAGAGAGCTGTAATCTTTTTGCTGGTGGAAGGTCTTGCCTTGATGTTGATGGCTGCTGACTGATCACAGTGGTGGCTGCTGAAGGCTGGGGTGGCTGTGGCAATTTCTTCAAATAAGACAACAATAAAGTCTGCCATATCGATTGACTCTTCCTTTCACTTGACATTTAGAGGCCTTTGCAGGGTTATTAATAGGCCTAGTTTCAATACTGTGTCTCAGGGAATAGGGAGGCTTAAAGGGAGGGAGAGATAGGACAACTGCTGGTTGGTAGAGCAGTCAGAACACACAAAATTTGTCCATTAAGTTTGCCATGTTATTTGGGCAGGGTCCATGATGCCCCAAAACAATTACAAGAGTAACATCAAAGATCACTTATCACAGACCACCACAACACTATAACAATAATGAAAACGTTTGAAATATTGTGGGAATTACCAACATGTGACAGAGAGACATGAAATGAGCAAATGCTGTTGGAAAATGGCACCAATAGCCTTGATCCATGCAGGGTCATCACCATCCTTCGATCAGCAAGACACACATTATCTGCAAGCCCCAATAAAGTGAAGCACAATAATATACCTGTATCCCACAGTTCCAGGAAAGAAAAACAAAATCCCCCAAGGCTTTGCCACCAGCATGTTTCTTACCACCAACGGCTTCCTACTGTCTGTCAGAATAGGTTTACAATGCTCTGTCTGCTGCTCTGTATCTTACAACCACTGCACCTCTTTCCCTTCTAAATGCATCTTCCACTGCTTCCCAACCTGAACGCTCTGACCAGGTAGGCCAGTGTCCTTCTTGCCATGCCACAAACAGCTACTCTCACCCCAATCACCTATAATGTCTGGTAGAACCCAAGTTCAATCTGGGGCTAACCTTCCTGGCTAAGCCTCTTCCACTGACTCTCCTGAGCACCAGAAATAACCTGCTCCATCCAAACTAGTATTTGATTACATTCACTGTGTTTGTGTCCTGTCTTCCCAACTAGATTACAAATTCTTTAAAAGGAAGGATTGTGCTTCACACATCTTTCACTTTCCCACAACAAGGTTCTGAATGTGTAGCAAGTATTTAAAAACTGTTTTTAAAAATATCCTCTTGAAACAATAAGTTGGAAATATTTCAAAAAGAAGATGAATCAAGATGAAATCTAGAGTAATGAAGATGAAGGGGAAAAATATACATGGAATTTCTTCTTTAAAAGAAGTATCAAGGTCAGGGCATCAGGGGTGGTTCAGTCAGTTAAGCATCCAACTCTTACTTTTGACTCAGGTCATGATCTCATGGTTTATGAGATAGAGCCCTGCATCAGACTCTGTGCTGACAGCATGGAGCCTGCATGGGATTCTCTCTCTCCTTCTCTCTCTGCCCCTCCCCCACTTGCTCACATATGCACGCGCTCTCTAAAAAATAAGTAAATAAAAAGTATCAAGGTCACGTGAACATTATTCATCATTCTATATTGGTATTTTTATATAATTACTACTAGTTTCTCATTTTGTATAGAGGGTTTATAAATATTAGTTCGGTAGAGACTTTTATCAAATAAGTATTTTTCTAAACAATTATAGTGATACATTGAAACAACACCCAAAAGTTTATAACTCAGAATAAAAAATTAAGAATAATGTTAAATAATGGTAGTAAAAATTCACTTTTTAACAGTGATCTTATACTCAAGTAAAAAGTGACTAAATATCATAAAATTAACTTGTACTAACTCACCTTTGATTTTTAAAATAATAAACTAAATATCCTGGCCAAATTCAGTTGAGCCAAGGTCTTAGCAAAAGAAGTGAGTGGAAAGTCAAGCCTGGACATGCTCTCATGCTGGCCGCCGACAGCCCCTCCATGCCAGGCCAGCAGGAGGCCCAGTCTGGTTAACACCCATGCAGTCAGTCCAAGAACCTGCTTTGCAGATACTATAAGCAGATTGGCCAAATGGAAAGAAAGTCTATGACTTGATCGCCAAGAAAGTATGATAAGAAAAAACTTGAAAGCTCAATTAGATAAATCTACAAATCTTTCTGAAGGCAATATTCAGAAATTCAGAAAATACAATAGTATTCCTCACATTAGTCATCCTGGCAACTTTCAAAATCAGAAATAATCTAAAATAAATCACAATATGCTAATGGCTAATGCAAGTTTTGGTAGAGCCATCCCAGAACTCTCAAAGCATGTGCTCAAAGAGGCCAGATAGATCACACAGACAAATTAAGTGGTCTGGCTGATGTGAAATCTCCTGATTTTAAATATTTTGCCAACTAATCCAAATATTTGTTAATAATGCAAAAGCCAAATAAAATACTTCCATGGGCCAGACTTGACCCACACACCAACTTGCTACCCCGATCTACATGGTAGAATGTTTTTGATGTGATTAAAGAATTTTTAATGAAAATGCTCTTTGTACAATATTAGGTTAAAGGAGGAGAGGGAAGTACAGTAGGAAAAAAGACTAGCAGAAAAGACATCAAAATGTTATCTATATCAGGAGGTAGATCATAGATGATTTATTTTCTTTACACTTTTCCTTTTTTTTTTTTCAAAATTCCCCTAAAATGAAGATTTATTTCTCTATGTTTTTAAAAACCATCTTAAAGAAGGAAAAATACACTTTCTCAGCCCTTCCTTTGGGTTCAACATTAATGTCACGTCATTAATTGGGTGATGTCCCTAAAAGGGGGCAACTCAGAAAGCCTCCAACCTTTTTTCCAGTCGTTAAACTGTTTGTGTTAATGGCTGCTTCTGAAGTCCCACAATCTTGAATAGCTCTAAGACTGGCTAATTTAACATTATTATTAACAGATTGGAAACATTGCCGAAGGTAGATACAAAAATGATGCAAAGAAATACTATATATAAAGCACTTAGCCAAAAAACACACTCAGTAAATGGTAACTTTTTTTTTTATTTGAGAGAGAGAGAGAGAAAGCACGAGTGGCAGAGAGGGGCAGAAGGAGAGACAGAGAGAATCTCAAGCAGGCTCCACACTCAGCATGGAGGGGGACTGGGGGAAACTCAATCCCACAACCCTGAGATCATGACCTGAGCGAAAATCAAGAGCTGGACACGCAACCAACTCCAGCTCAGATCACGATCTCATGGTTTGTGGGTTCAAGCCCCACATGGGGCCCTCTGCTGTCAACACAGAGCCCACTTAAGATCCTGTGTCCCCCTTGCTCTGTTCCTCCCCTACTTGCACTCTTGCGCATTCTCTCTCTCAAAAATAAATACAAATATTTGGGGTGCCTGGGTGGCTCAGTCAGTTAAGCATCTGTTAAGGGTCTGATTTCGGCTCCGGTCATGATCTCACGCTTGTGGGTTCGAGCCCTATGTCGGGCTCTGAGCTGTCAGCACAGTAGCCTGGAGCCTGCTTCACATTCTGTGTCTTCCTCTCTCTCTGCCCCTCCCTGCTCACACTCTCTCTCAAAAATAAACAAACATTAAAAATTTTTAATAAATAAATATAAATAATATAAATATAAATATAAATAAATATAAATATAAGGTATTCACAATCAGTAGGGAGTAGAGATGTCTCATTTCCAAATGAGAACTGAAAATAAGCAACAGCATTGCTTTTTTGAGACAGGCATTCAACTGTAACAGCCAACAACAGGCATTTAAGAGTAAAGCCAGGAATAAGTCTGTAAAACAAGTAAATACCAACTAAATACCAACAGAAGTATAATGCCTGTCAACATAAAATGTATCAATGTTTTTAAAAAGAGCAACAAGATGCATTGGCAGCTTGCATTTTGTGCCATCAATTAGATGTTGATTTAGGTTCACTTTTCAATACTATGCCCAGAGGTTATTACTTTTAAGTCAGAATTCTGTGCTATAGGGAATGTTTTCCACTGCATTTCAATGGTTGCATTTGGTAGGATTTCATTTAAACTAATTTACAAACAGAAGAACCCTTCGACTAAGTCAATATGGCCTTCTGTAAATTTGAGAATTAAGAATACAGAACAGCCAAGTAACTCAGTGAGTAGCCAGCACCATAGGACTACCCCTGGAAATCAGGTGCCCCTGATTTTCATTGTTATTTCACACTACTGCTCCTTGCTCTCACCTCCCAGGCTCAGTCAGGCTCTTCCAATGCCTGCTTCCAGTGCAGAGCTCAGGCAGCACCAGGGGAGAAATCCTTGTCTCTCAGGAGCCATTGAAACCTAGAAGTAGGGACAGGAAATTTCTTCACATTGAAGGCATACTTGCTAGACTGTTCCTTTGTTCACTGATGTCTTTTCCTTTCATCTGCTATGGACTCTTCCATCCTGGACCCTGACTTGGACCTCAGAGCTCCTGTGTTGAACTTCTGAATTTTGTAGCAGCTTCTGGCTCTCATTGACTTGACTTCAGAAATAACTGCCTTTGGCTTGCCTGTCTTGATGCTAACATCAGCCTATACTGATTTCAAAACCATTATCTATCTATGCCTCAGTTATTAGCCTTTCTGAACCCTCTGCCCACCTCCTCCTCATCACCGTCACCACCACTTGTGTCTCAGATTCTGACCGGCATGGATGACAAAAAACCACATCCCTGATCGCTTCCAGCTTCTCCTTGCCCAAGTCCCCAACCCCTGGTTATCAGAATCTAGCAATAAACTGTGATGCTAACTCCTTTGGGGAAGCCTAGGTCAATTACTCGTCAGAAGTTTTTAAAGTATGTGTTTGTCATAGCCCCCTTTTCCTTCTTCTCTTTTTGTTCCTTATTTAGCCAGTGTTTATGAGTTATTCCAGTGTTTCTTTTCCACTCTGCATCATTCTAAAACTCTCTGGTGTTTAGAGACTTAGAAGAACATCCCAAGGAATGAATAAGATAAGACACTGGATAATCCTGTGTCTTCATGAAGCATATTCACCCAAATTTACATTCACGTTTTGATTAGCTAAATATGGAAGTTATTTTGCATGCTCCAAACCTAGATTATATGAGCATAGGGAACCTCCTTATCTGTTAGAAAGATACAAAATTTGGGGCACCTAAGTGTTTTGGTCAGTTAAACATCCAACTATTGATTTCCATTCAGGTCATGATCTCACAGTTTATGGCTTTAGGCCCCACATCAGGCTCTGTGCTGAGAGTGCAGAACCTGCTTTGGATTCTCTCTCTCCCTCCCTCTCTCTCTGCCCCTCCCCTACTCATGAGTGCTCTCCCACTCAAAATAAATAAACCGAAAAAAAAGAAAAGATATAAAATTTTACCATGGGTAAATTAGAGTTGCCTGTTGTCATCTTTCTTCAATAATTTTAGAATCACATAGGACACCCAAACTACTAGGAGACCAAAGAGAGGCATATGAAAGAAAACAAGAGTGTCTTTATTAAAAAAAAAAAAAAAAAAAAAAAAAAAAAAGCATTCCTTTGGGAATGTAAATTTGATGACAATATTTACACATAGACCAGCTGATTTAACTTAGTGTTCATCTTAGCAAGAGTGACTACTTTTGAGGCTAGGAGGAGAGATGTCATATTATTTACCTGCTACACACCTCTACTAGCAACTTTAACAACAGATTGTACTTTCAGCCTCTGTTTTCAGCCACCCACCCCAACCTGCTCTACCATCCACTGGGCACTGTGTATCACAGCCTTGGACACAAGTTCTCTGTGAAGGTGATGACCGTGGAGCACAGACACTGAGCTCACATAGCAACCATGAGTACACATGGCCAGGGTAGAAGAGGAAGCCAGAGCTGGAAGCCACCAGCGTCTCAAAACATGCAGAAGGACAAGAAATCACATTAAGAGGAGAGGAGAGGGAGAGACATTACATGTATGTACCCATCAACACAAAAGTACCTCCCTCCTCACTGGTGGCTGAGATGGGAGTTAGGTTTTCAGATATGGGTGGCTTGTGAGGTCTGTACAACATGGTGTAGGTTTTGGCAAGTAGATTCAATACTGGAAAAAGCAAGTCTCATGAACATCTCTGTTGGCTATAATTACTGCATTTTCCAGTTTCCTAGATGATAATAAAAAAAAAACTTCAAATGGGAAAGTTATTAAGGTATTTTACTTCCTATTTCTGCTTCTGAGGAATAGTTTTATTTATAACATGGAAATGGGAATATTAAATCCCACTAATACTTAAATCAGTATAAAAGTTGAGAGGTTAAGAACATTATGTTTCAGTTCATGTAACTTGGCAATAAAAGATGGCTTCAACAGTAAACATTTTAGGTAATAATTTAACCCAATCCTCTGTTCTAAATTAAACAATATTAGTGACAAAAAGTTTTTAAAACAATTAGATAGAAACTCTGGAGTAACTGAATTTTAAATTAACATATTTATCTCTGCATGTTGCCATGTAAATCTCATCTTTCCCCAGTAAGTTCTGGCACAAAGAGCAGGGATCTGGCCCTCCCTTGCTACATTGCTGAACCGTCCCAAGTGATGGTCACTGTGAGGTCCTGATGTAACTGTGTAGGTAGATGAAGGGCAGCACAGTGTATCACAGGCCAGGGTCAAAAAGAAATGATTAAATGCCATCAATCAATGTGGCTCCCACCTGGGCCCTGAAGAAATTCTGGCAAAGCCAGTGTGTTTACAACATACTCACTAACATTACCAGATTCCTATTCTTTCCATCTTGGTTTAGAAAAACTGAGAAGAATCACCTGATTTTATAGATCTTTCTAAAATACCAATTTTATATATTTAAGTTGAAATTAACTTAAGACTACCCTCAAGACAGAATAATGTCTAAACCTGTTCATTAATGGAAAGTCCATTTAAGCTTGCAGCCTTGCAATTCCAAGTTAAATGCTGATTTTGAAACATCACTGGCAAATCTGAAAGTAAAATAAGAAGAAGTGAAGCAATGGAAATTTTTCCCCTGGCTGACACTATTGAACAGAAGGTATTTCCAATCCTCAACATGTGTTTTAGAGCTTTCTATCATGAGGAAGAGAGTACTGTCACGGAGAGCACTTCATAAGGAAAATACATATCTCTAGAAATAAGTTATCTTTACATTTACATTTTTAAAAGAAACAGGCAGCATCTTCAAGGTGCAATTCCAACCCAACAGTCTCCTTATGTAGATACTTTGAAGAGTATTCTCACCTTGGAAACAGGCCATCGAATCCATTTTCCCAGCAGAGACTGCAACATGAATTATTGATTGATTATTCATCTAAAATGAAATTGTCACTGAATGGTAGAATGTGATCTAGATGCTTATTTTATCTGTGGCCTTCCGAATCCAAATAATATTTAAAGAGAAAAGATACAGAACAAGTTTTTCTTTAATTCAAATCAGCCTTCTCTCATTTATAGTAAATAAGAACTAAGAGAGCAGAAAGCAGATTCTTTGAGGAAATTTCATAAAAGCTTTCTGTATAAAAATTTTTAAATGTAAAAGTGGGACCCATGGTAAAATGTTGTAAAAAGGCAGGAAAAAAGGCATCATAGCTACTTATCAGTAAAATTCAATTAGAAATTAAATCTATACCTGTTTTCAAATCATTACAATTTAATTTTTCCTCAAACTTTAAAATAATTCTAATATATTTTTTTCTCTAACTTCAGAGCAATAGCAGTTTAAAACCTGAATCAAAAATGGGTTTTGCTCATTCATTATAGGAAATAAAATTTTTACCATTTGCTTTGTATCATACAAACCTTTGATGGTATCATATAAGCAGCAGTATCATCTTTGTTGAGTATATGCCAATTATCTGACACTGAGCAAAACTAATACCCACCCCCTAGGAGCATGGAACCAAACAGATGCCTCCAAGAAGTCATATCATATATGGGAAATATGTCTCGAGGAACCTGGCATGAAGCCTTCTCTCTTCAGGGCTTTTCCTTCAGAGAACAGAGACACCAGCCAGTCTGCTAGGTTTAGTTACCAATTTTCCCCTCATGGTAAACACTAGGAACCTTAGAGGAAATACCAAAATCAGTTGCTGTTATGTGCAAGACAAACATGACCAATAGTGAAGGCACATCATCACTAATTTTCAAAAGATATCATTACAAGAACATGAATAAAATAGGTTTAACCAACTATGTATCCCTCTCTCTGGTAGCTTTTTCCTGTTGTTTGTTTGTTTTTTTAAGAAAGGGAAGAACTGAGTCACATCTTGCTCTCTTTATTTCAATCTTCCCTACACAATAAACAAATAAAAGCATTATAAAAAAAAAAACTTGTATTTTAAGATTAAACAGTACCTTCTATATGTATTATGCTCCCAAATCTACCAACAGAAAGTAGAGTCAAATTTTTGTTCCTACAAACCTACCTGTCTCTACAAGCTCTCCGATCTTGGCACCTCCACCAGCCATACACTGGAAGCGTGTGTCTACTCTCCTGGCACATTCCTCACACTCTTTCTCTTCATCCCAGCTTCCTCCTCGAGTCTGTGGTTGAGAAACTCAGGCTACTACATCTGGATGTAACAATCCATATATTGATAAGTTTTTGTAAAACGCTTACTACTTTATGATCTGTGAATTACTCAATGAGAATAAGATGGATATAAATGTTCAAATCTGATCTCTTGAAACCTTTATGGTTATTTTGAAATCTCTATAAACCATTTCTTTCAAAACAGTTTGTAAACCACATATAGGTCCAACTAATTTGTTCCAAAAATACAAGTTAATCATTTGCTTGCTAGTCATGAAATAGATATCTACATATAACCCATTATTTCAAGCCAATTGAATTAATAATCATTGTAGACAAACTCTGCAGTAGACAAATCACTCTTTGGTTTCATGAATAAATAACAAAGAGCAAGACATGACTTTAACATCAAAGAACTCAGTTTAGTGGAAAATCAGTGACACAAATAAAAAATTACAAAACAGCATTGGTAAATAATGGAATGAAGCATGTACATGATAGAAAAAGGCATGAAAGGAGTTTTTGTCAGTTTTCTGAAGCTTCTTCAAAGGCCCCTCTGCTGAAAATGTGTGTATTCTTCCCCAAACCTGCCACAGTGTGTGAAATATTGACAATGGGAGTTATTCATTTGGAAAAATGATTTATACCCAAAAATCCCACATACCATGTTGGTGTTACTCAGAAAATCATGATTCCTTAACAGCTATTAATTATTGTATGAGTAGAAATTCATTTATACTAAAAAGGGGGGTAGGACACAAAATGTGTGTGTGTGTGTGTGTGTGTGTGTGTGTGTGTGTGTGTGTGTTCATGTGCATTGCTGAGAAGATAATTTAAAGTTTAGTTCCTGGAACACAGCCCATCAAGAACTAGCTCAGATGGGACATATATTCAGAAGGACCTAGAAAGCAGATTATCGTATGAGGGCAAGCACTAACAGTGACTAGGGCTTATCCTGACCAGACTTATTAAAAATAGGGCTACTGGGGCACCTGGGTGGCTCAGTTGGTTAAGTGTCCAACTTGGGCTTAGGTCTCAAGGTTTGTGAGTTCGAGCCCTGCATCGGGCTCTGTGCTAACAGCTCAGAGCCTGGAGTCTGCTTCAGATTCTGTGTCTCCCTCTCTCTCTGCCCCTCCTCTGCTCACATTCTGTCTCTCTCTCAAAAAATAAACACTAAAAAGACAATAAAAATTTAAAAAATAAAAATAATAGGGTTATTACTCTTTCTTCTAATTAGTAACTAAAACGAGGTTACTAATTAATTAGTTAACTGGTATTTTTATTAGACATATTTCTGTTTGTGTTTTTATAATGTTGTCTTTGGAATCAAATTAAGACTATCTTCCCCTGTCTAAGAATGATTTAGGATTTCCTCATGCCCTGCTGCCATAAAGCCAAGATGCAAACGTAGGAAGGAAAGAAATTGAAAATTGAGGTTTCTGATGATGATGCTTAGGTTGGTGGTAGGTGATTTTCCTCCTGCCCTTCCCATGCAAAATTGGTTTAGACTGTTGTTACCATATTTAGGTCTTATCTGTTCTCTTTAGACAGGTGACCAATTCCTTCTCTAGTTACAGGACATTTGGTTCTAGCTACCATCCTCACCAATCTTTTTTTTTTTTTTTTTTTTAATTTTTTTTTTTTCAACGTTTATTCACCTTTGGGACAGAGAGAGACAGAGCATGAACGGGGGAGGGGCAGAGAGAGAGGGAGACACAGAATCGGAAACAGGCTCCAGGCTCTGAGCCATCAGCCCAGAGCCCGACGCGGGGCTCGAACTCACAGACCGCAGATCGTGACCTGGCTGAAGTCGGACGCTTAACCAACTGCGCCACCCAGGCGCCCCTACTCACCAATCTTTTTTAAATCAACTCCATCAGTTTTCTTTCCATCCCTGCCTTAAGCAAATGAGGAAAAAATGAAAGTTTCTAAGAGCTTAAAAGAATAAAGTTCAAGAGAGGCAAAATAATGACTCAGCATCATTAACTATTAACAAAATTTAAGGCAAAAATTGGGCTCTAAATTTGTCTTCAGTTCACCTACATCCTCACTACACAAAGATTAATCAAAAGATGACTTTCATTTCCACCTCATGTTCATGTGTGTATCTCTGGTAATCATAACACAACTGTTGCTATAATCTACAGTGCTTTCTCTTAATTGACAAAAAAAATATGTGGGGAGATTCTTAAAAGAGAAGTTTATTAATAATAAAAATAGCACAATTATATACATGAGAAAAGAAAGATCTTTTTATGTAAAGATTTTTAAACTTTTATTTCTAATTAGTTAACATTAAGACCAGCACATTTCAAGAGAAAAGTACAATAACATGAACTTAGTTGATCTATACTTTAAGTAAAATGTCATAAACAAGATGAAAAAGAAGAATCTCACGTTATGCATACTCCATACTGAATATATATTATGGCATACACGATTGCTTCAGAATCATGACATAATCCTGACACATAAATAATTATGCATCTGTTCTCTAATATGATGTTTACTTTTTCCTACTAATATCCGTAATCTCTAAAAAAATAATTACATGTGAGAAAAAGAAAAGCCAGAATGAGGGACCATTTAATCTAGGCTATAGCTGTAAATTGCATAGTGGAGAAGAGTGTTTTAATCTGCGTTTTACTATCCTGAAGAGAGTGGTTTAACCTGTGTCTTATTAACTCATAGTGGTAGAAGGTTTTATAAAATGCCATTAGTCAAAAACATTTCCAGGCAGATTCTTTACATCACCAATTACTTTCTGGTACTCTCCCACCTTGCCACCTCCAGCCAGGATCTTTTGTGGAACACAATGCAATTGATTTAAGGACTGTACCCTTCACACTGTTTTTCTGCATTTATTACACACTAGGGAATAGAATGAGCTAGGCTCCATTACTCATCACAGCTGGATGGTAGATGAGGAAGACTGGTCCCACCCATTCCTACAAGGAATTGTTATAAATATTTTAGGGGAAAAAAATTGACCCATATTTCTCTTGGTTAAAACATCTCAATGTCATAAAAATAAGTTATTCTCCTAAATCAGCTATTTCCTTATGGAATAAATATGTTGCCTTTTCTTCCCATTTCGGAATAAAAATTCAATCCACAGATTGACAGATATCAGAGTATCCATTACTGAAAACATGTAAATGATACAAAGATCCTAGCTGCCTAAAAATCATGAAACAGAAGACAAACATAAAACAAGCACACAAATGAATAACTAAATCAGGTATTATTTGAGCCAACATATTTTTAAAGCCTACAGAGAATATTTGCTCAGTTTCCATCTTTTTGTCAGAAGTAATATTAAGTCAAGTCATTATAATTCACTATGTGGGCACCAAAGGGGAAGGAGGAGGGGAGCAGCCAACTCATAATAACTAGATGCTGGAGAAGAAAAAACAAAGTGGGAATAAAATCAGGTAAAACCTGCACTTGCTTTATTATGTAAAGTAAATGAGACTGTAGGGCACATAAATGTGAACAAACACCCTTAAAATACTGCCATGGTAGAAATGAAGTCTTATTTACCAAATAAATTCCCCTTCATCCAGACCCATGAAAATAGAAATTATGTAGGTACACTCACAGCTATATGTATAAGACTCCAAAGCACTTTATGAATCAAAAAAAAAGTTTGAGTTATTTACCATGCACTTTTAGCACTAACTGCATTTTATTGCCATCAAATAAGATGGCATTTTTATTAAATATATTGCTAGGTTATTGGGAATGTTCTAATAATCAGAAAATTTCATTCCTCAATCACACAACCTAAAGGAGAGTTTAGCCCTGATCCTCTTAAATGACTATATGCCATTAAATTGTTTCAGGGAACACTCTTCTAAAAAGAAGCTCTTTTGGTGTACTTTGCTCTTTGAGAGTGAGAGAGCCTCTCTGGCACTATGGATGTTCGCCGTGGAAACTGCATTCTCCAGTCTTTCCTACTACAGTTCAGCTATAGCAAAAGTAGGGCATAAGTCTCATTCCTGCACTGAGGCCTCCAAGTTTCTCCCTGAGAATGTGGGAGTTCCCTTATTCTTCCATTTAATAGGTTTGAAACAGACATTCATGTAGAGTTAAATGATTTGCTCTTGACTGAAAAGGTCATATAAAAGGGAATCAGAGACAGAGATGTGTCAGAATTCTCAGATTCCCACGTCACTGCTTGGCTTCCGGAAAACAACAATCCTTCTTTAGCTTTTTTAATTTGTGCTTCTCCTAACTGATCCACATGGTGACCTTTCCCCAGACTCCTTTTAAGCCCATGTAGATTCTGACAGCAACCAGACATTCAAATGATTACATTCTAGGGTTAATGTGGGATAAAAACAAATCTTCTTTTCATTTAACATACATAAGTTTAGGAAAACAAGTTTAAAACGTAAACAGTTAAACAGAAACCTTTTAAAAATAAAATTAAGGATTTAGTGATGGCAAATGTTATTAAAATTTATAATGCTTTAAAGATCATTATCAATTACCTTTCAAATGAGCCCAGTACGAAATGTCTCAGCAGTGACTTGGACCTATACTGAACTTGTAGAAAATCCATTAAGTGAGTAGGGAATGAAAAACAATGCTGAGATAAGGGAACCACCTTCATACAAACACATACCATACATAGTTTGTAAATTACCTGGATATCTTCTAGGCTTTCAATGGCTTTACTGGGGCATGCACTCAGAGCTTTAGTTTTGGGTGGCCCCATAATGAGTGCAATTGGCAATCATAAAGTTAAGAAAAAAAATAAGTGAACCAAGTATCTTATCGTATAGTCAATCTATCCTGGTTAGTTATATCTGGTCAGAAAGAAATCAAAATGTCAAGATTGTTTTTGGCAAATATGAAGACATCTAACATGAAATAGCTTTATCAATAATAAGCTCTTTGTATATGCAATTTAATATTAATAGTGAAGATTATTTGGCCCTCTCCTTGCCCCCTCCAAAGCTACCCATTCAAAAACATACTAGAGAAAAAGAGGAAAACTTCCATTTTCAGTTACAATTTATATAAGATGTGGACATTTCCTACCTATATACTTAAAAACAATTTTAATTGCAATAAAAGTCCTGTCACATTTCATGTAAGCAGGAATTAACTTAGACACGAGTTATTATACAAAGGAAAAGCAATGCAAAGAAGCTTAACCTATACTAACCTATACTATGTGAGGTAGTTAAGTGCTGCTTTCCAAATTAATACACCAGGAACTAGAGAAGATCCAGAACTTGCCTAGGACAACATGAGATAGCCAAAGAAGACTCAGGGTGCCTATTAGTTTGACTCAGCCCACCCATCGATCAGCCAAATACATTCTCAGTGCTGTGGCCTTGACCCAATGCCCATTTACTCCCTCCCTGTCCACATAATTAAATTAATCTGTAGATAATGGGAACCCTTTAAACATTATACATATGAGGGGCGCTTGGGTGGCTCAGTCGGTTAAGCATCTGACTCTTGATTTCTGCTCCGGTCATGAACTCACTGTTCATGAGATTGAGCTCTGTACTGGGCTCTGCACTGACAGTGTGGAGCCTGCTTGGGATTCTCTCCCCCCACCCCTTTCTGCCCCCCCCCCCAGCTCATGCTCTCTCTCAAAATAAATAAATAAACATTTTTTAAAAATTATACATATGTAATGCCCTTGACAACTAAAAAAAATAGGATATTGACATACTTAACAATAATGTGGTCTTGATTCATATGCTCAGGAAATTCAAAATTCTGGTGGAAATTGAAGTAGAAGCCTAACTCTATACTACAGCAAAAAGGTTACTTTTTCTACAATAGTGTAATTGCCAAAAAAAACTTAGTATTTTTTATGTAGATGAATGTCTGACTATAAACTATATTAAAACTACTTCAAAAGCTTCTCCTTCCACCTAACAATAACAAGCATGCTACAAAATATTGTTACTAAGCCTGCCTTCTCCTGCAATGGTCTCCTGTTATCTTCTTCCAGGAAAACCTGAGCCACAGTTAAGACACACTTTCGAGATTCAGAACAGATAATGAATTCAGTCCCAACTCCTAGGCCCAAGTTTTTCTTGTAGAATACTTCCCAGAACCCATACATACTTCTCAAACCCATATTTGAGTTTCTTTAAATACAGCTTTTGGTCTTTGTAGGTATAAAAATGGTCACATCTCTTACTACATTCTGAAATTTTAAGCTAGAAAAAATTTTGTCCCCAAATTTAATTTTTTAATTTTTAATTTTTTCACTCTTCTTCCAACAGAGGTCAAAATCCAGGTTAATTATATGACATAGGTAACAAGTGATCTCCATCTTCTCTAGGCTTCTGATCAGTTTCATAATAAAAGTTTTGATTAAAGCTCTTCCCTGCCATGAAAAAAACAAAGAACAATTAATTGAAAAAGCAAGAAATGCTCTGAAATTCACTTTTGTTATAATACATCACCAACATATGGTTCCTAAGATCACCAACATTTTCTATTTTCTTTCTTTACAGAAAGTTGTCCTGTGCTTTGCTGAGCTAAAAAACAAACAAACCGCCTCCGCCCACCAAAAAAAGCCCCACTCTATCAAGACCATGTAATGTTTTTATGAATCCTAAATCAAGTCTATGAACATTTTCTTGGGCTACTGGTAGATGAAAATGCTGAGACTAAGTGAAATTGAAAATGTATGAATTTACATACCTAACATTTTTTTTCAATGCCATCTTTCCTCAGTGAACATCCCTCTTAAGGTTATAGTGTTTATGTGGACTTTCTTTTGTTTCACTGGATCTTCTTATTTAAATATTCTTTGCCACATGGAATTTTTTTTTTTTTTTGGTATGTTTCAAAGGCAGTTACAAGAAACTGAAGCATGTAATTAATCTGTGTGTCACTAATTAGGGTCTCCTGAATCCCTTCTTTGAATGTCTTAGCCTAAATGAAATGCATTTTTAATTGAGAGAACACATTCAAGCAGGTGGCTCCAAGAGGCTTATAAAGAGTCTTAGGAAAGACAAAAACATCAGTTATGTTCTTTCTATTGGATACCACTGAAATGGAGCCATAGGCAATCTGCTGGCCAGAGTTGTAGGGATGAAGGGGAGTCCTGGTTCTTAAAAGGCAGTTTCCTGGTATATATATACAATAGGGTATTACTCGGCAATCAAAAAGGATGAAATCTTGCCATTTGCAACTACGTGGATGGAACTGGAGGGTATTATGCTAAGTGAAATTAGCCAGTCAGAGAAAGACAAAAACCATATGACTTCACTCATAAGAGGACTTTAAGAGACAAAACAGATGAACATAAGGGAAGGGAAACAAAAATAATATAAAAACAGGGAGGGGGACAAAACAGAAAAGACTCATAACTATGGAGAACAAACTGAGGGTTACAAGAGGGGTTGTAGGAGGGAGGATGGGGTAAATGGGTAAGGGGCACTAAGGAATCTACTCCTGAAATCATTGTTGCACTATATGCTAACTAATTTGGATGTAAATTTAAAAAAATAAAAAATAAAACAAGTTTAAAAAAAAAGAAAGGCAGTTTCCTGGTAATATTGCTCTAACAACATTCAATAAGGTTGGCAGCACCTCCCAGGGACCAAGTCAGATGTTCAGAGATTTTTAAAGGAATCTCCACCATGTACTTGGAATTTAAAAACCATCTTCTTCAGTTTCCTTAGGTTCTAATTAATCCCTTCCTATCAGAGAGGAACCATAAGTGAAGGACTGCTTATCAGAGCAAAGGGATTCAGAGCAAAGGGGCAGAGGCTCCCATTAAGGCCATGTGTGTTATCATGACGCTTTATCAATTTCTTCTGCAAGCATGCATGAATTGCTGTGGTTTCTCTCTTCTAAAAGCCAGGCAAAGATATCTGGCCTCAGTGGAACCCCATCCATGAGGAAGTACCTTTATGAGGGCAGCAGGAACAAATATCAAAGCCAAATTATATCTCAGTCATCATATATTCAATTAATGCCCACAATGGCCTCTCTATAAGATAGTTTTTTTTTTATTTTTTTTCGAGAGAGAGACAGAATATGAGTATGGGAGGGACTTAGAGAGAGGGAGACACAAAATCTGAAGCAGGCTCCAGACTCTAAGCTGTCAGCAAAGAGCCCAATGCGGGGCTCGAACTCATGAACTGTGAGATCATGACCTGAGCCAGTCGGACACTTAAATGACTGAGCCACCTAGGTGACCCATGATAGTTTATTTTGGTAACCCAAGTATGGTTATGGATCCTGAGGAACAGAGAAAAATAGTTACAGAATTTGCCCAAAATGCATGCTGAGAAAAACAAATGGAAAGTGAAAGAGGGAAATGTAAGATTAACTTGATAAAAGCAAGAGATAAATACTTTAATGAGATTTCTGTAATTCAAAGCATACTGAAAACTGTCTACCAAGACAGCAATGGAAGGAAACATTGAAATGTGTGAGGATTTTTGGCTGCTCAAGTGCTTTTCATAGAAACTGTCCATGAAAAATATTTTAGAGCATTAAATCACAGGTGTTCTCTGTGGTAACAAGAGAGAAAATACAACATAGCCCAGGAATCTCTAGGTCAGAACAGATAGTTTTAAATCTTCTCTACCATTTGTTATCATTATGACCTTAAGTCCCTTCATGTATTGGCGGCTTCCCCTCCTCACTTATCAGTTAATAAGCATTGGTTATCACCAGAACCCATGTCATGAGGACAGGAATTATGTTATGTACCCACACTGGTGGCACTATTCTAAGGCACAGCTTAAGAACCTGCATAAGAGACTGTAACAAATGCTTACATTTGATGTTCTCTCACGAAAGCTACAAACTCAGGATCATTGGCATACAGTTCCAAAATTCTCATTCTTTCTTGAATTTCCTTAGAAAAGAAAAAAACACCATTAGAAAAACCCCAGCAGCTTTTTTTGAAGGAGTTCTCATTTTTTATAAGGAAGTGTGGCTTTCTGGGCTACCCAGGGGAGAGCTATAGGACAGAATGGCCTTTTCAGAGAAATGAGGGTTTGGTTACTGCATGAACCACTCTGGATAACTCAGACATATATTCCTAAGGAAAGGAGGGAGGAAAGAGAGAGCATTTGCTAATAATGGAAAAAGAAAGCACTGGAGGGGGAAATTAGGTATAGCTCAGAATTGCATATCCCCTGCATACCACATCGACTGGAAGATATCATGAGGTAAAAAACTGACCAGGAAATATTTTTCACTCTTTCTTAAGGTCCATGTACTTTCATGTGTATGCATACACACACACACACACACAGCAGCAGCAGCAGCAGCAGCAGCAGCAGCAACAGAAAAGCAAAGTTACCTACCTCTTTGGAAAGCTCACTGTTCTCATACATTTGCCTGATTTCTTCCCTGCTCAGACCACCAATCATCTCTCCACTTGCAGAGCTGTAGAAGGGGTTGTGAGGATAGGGCCCCTCATACTGCTCAGGTCCAGCCACATGGCTTTCATATGCAGGGTACTTCACAGCATTTTCAATTGATGAGAGGCTGTCAGGCTGCCTGCTGGAGCAAAAAACAAAAGTATGGTTGATTGAGGTTTTTCAGATGCTCAACTACTTCAAAGACTATTTACCTGAAGCACGATTTCTATTGGGCAAGAAAAAGAGGTGAGCTGGATACAGATGTGGGGAGGTAACTATGAAAAATATTCAGATCAATCTCAAATATTATTTATCAGGTAGTATCATTATCATTTCCTGAACTACATGGCAAGTGCCCTATGGAATGACTGTTTCATGTCCTATTTGTCTTTATTTGCCCCAAAATGCTTGTCAATAAATGTTGATGGGGAAATATGTCCTTCACCGTACAGTATTTCATTAAATGAATACAGTTCCATCATTCCTAGAGTATGCAAGTCAAAATCAGTATGCAACCTGAGTTGCATCAGTAAACAGAGAATTTGATAGAAAAGTAAATACAGGGAGACCTCAATGAAATTCCATTCAGATCTACAAATATTTACTGAGCATCAATTATGTGCCTAGGATTGTTCTAGATGCTGATGACACAAAGAGTTTGTTGGAACCCTGTCCTGAATACACTCTAAAGCAAAATCAGAATTAATTAAAAAAATGTAACAACAATGATGGAAGTATGTCCTGGGTGCTCTAGGAACCTAGGAGAGGTGTCTCCCTAGCCATGCCAGAGAATGAGGACAGGTAACCTGAACCTGAAGCAGCAGATCTTACAGACTCGAGTAGCACAGAAGCAAAGTACAACCAAGGATCACGATCACATAACAACTAAAAGGTCTTTGAATCTCTATCCTACTAGGAAGAGCAGGTTTCATTTCCCCCATTAATGAAGCTACTAAACAGAGAAACAGATTTTAGTTCTTGTCAGATTCTTACCCAGATTTACAATCTAGCTAATTACCACTGGTAAGAGCCAAAAGGGAACAAACTAACAGATCTGGTCTTCACACAGAGGTCTCACCTCAGTTCCATCACCCTTCTAATTCCTCCCCAATGGCAAAACAGGCCTTCTGGCCACATTCAACAATGACATTCCTTCAGTGTGTCTTGAGATTCATGAATGCCTTCCTGACTTTGCTCATGCTCATTCAATTAACCACCACCACCCCCCCAGGAAACATCTACCCTCCTGTCCAGCTAAATATCATAACCATCATTAAAACTTCTAAGACACTCTGCCAGGCCAAATGAATTAATCCCTCATCTATGCCCCTTAGCATCTTATTCATACTCTTGTTTACATTTGTTTCCAATCTGACATCCTTTGAGGATAGGGACCATGTTTTTATTCAACTTTATAGCTTCCTCTCCTCCAACCAGATCCATATATCCAATAGGGCATTTAGTAAGTACAAAATAAATGAATAAAAGGAGTATTTTATTCCATTAGAGAGCAATTTTCTTTATATACCTGCTGAGCCTCTCTCTCTCTCTCCTAACATGACGAGTCTGAAGAGTCCTGACGAGGAAGAAGACAACAGCAGACGAAACGAGGACAAGTCCAACCACAGAGGCAATGGTGATGCCTATTACCAGGGGCTCAGACACAAACTCCTCACAGTGCTCACCTCGGTACCACCAGTTCTCACCCACCCGGCATCTGTAATGAGAAGAGACAAAGTCCAAAACCAGAACCACTGTGCTGAAAACAACAATGGCAGAACCTTTGGCAGGACCGGGGAAAGGTAGTGAAATAAATACTGACCACGTGAAGCTTCAGTAAAGGAGTGAACATAACAGGCTAAGTGATCATACAATTTAAGGTTGTGATTAACGGCTGGTGCAGACCTGGCAGGTCTTCCATGACGATTTGTAAATGACTAAATAAAAGACTGACTAGACCGAAAGAAAGTACTCTATTTAACTTTCTTATTTATACTTAACAAAACACTGGCCTACGAAGGAAAGTGACTATGAGATCACACAATTAGTCAGCAACAAATCTGGGTCTAGACTCCAGTCTCCGAACTCCTCATCTCCTTTCACCACACTGCAGAGATTCCCCCAACCCTGAGGCCCCAGGCTTGGGCAAAAGTGTCAATTCCCAGAGCAGCAAGAAAATGACTGCTTTTCAAAATAATATTAATTTCTCTGGAAATGAGCAAACTATTTTTCCTTGGAGTTTTCTAGTTCAACTTTATACTTTTTCATTCAAAAGAGTCTGATCATCCCCACCTATGTCCTCCGTGTCTGGCATCTATACCAACATTTGCCCATTTTGACGTTCACAAACCATCTTCTTATTCATGTTTCTCCCATTTATTCTAAGCGTTTTCTCCATTTACATCCATGTGACTAGTTGTTGTGTAGTTCAGAGGTTGACTAGTTCTGTTTTGTTTAAGGGAAATGAGTACAGGAGAATGGTCAGGCTACCTGAATCTGCTCGTCTGTCTGTGGACTTTCTTAGGCTCTGCCTTTTAAAAAAATGGATCTTAGGAACTTTATTTTTGAATACTCAGTAGGACCAAGAGCAGCTCAAAGCCTTTAACAACACATCCAACAGGACCACAAAAACTTCACAGTATAAAGTATTAATCTTATGCCTAACAACACAGCGAACACCAACTACTGCAAGTACTCTCCAAGTAAGACATATTTAAATAATGTTTTTCTTATAGCTTCCTAAAAGTATAAAGTAAAATAACCAATTGAACTGGGTATAATTCAGGCCTATTAACTGACCCAGTCTTCACATGAGAACTAGATGGCATCCATCTATTGCCTAGATATAACTTTTATAATAAATATTGCTATGATTATCCTAAAGTCATAGGTGTAGACAATGACTACAGAGGAAGTTATCTATAACCTTGGGAAGCCAAAATCTCTACGCAACATACCTACAAATGGCCCCATGTCCAGGCATAATGTCACACTTTCCATCATTCAAGCAGAAGTCAGGCTGTAGGTCACAGAGACTCTGACAGGGCAGTTCTTCCACACTCAGGTACCCAGGGTGGCATCTGCACTCTGCTTCTCCACTCCAGGGGTTGACTAAACACTCAGAAAATTCATTGCATGCCTGAAACTTGCAAGGGTTGGCTTGATCACCTAAAATATCAAACAAACCAGAGAATTATACAAGAAAAGGCAAAATACAGGGGCTGGGATACATGAAGCCCCTCCAGTAACACTCTCCCACTGCAAAGTACCAGAGGGCAACCCCATTCCTGAACCATTAAAGTATACCATCACCACCAATACCACAAAAAATTCTCACCCATCCTTGGATTGATGAACTTTTATCAAATTTTCTGAAACCCAGAACTAAAAGATAAAACCCAATGACCTGTTTTTTTTTTTTACATGTTTTATCAAAGAAGCATGTGGAAGCCTTAAAACACATGCCATGTAATTGTCAATCTAAATTCAACATAGTTTTCATATATCATTCATTTGCACCAACCCTAACCTACTATAGTAGTTACAGTACTACCTGTGTTCTGTATACAATGCTAAATGCCAGTTCTCCACACTGAGAACATGGGATGAGGAAACAGAGCCCAGAGAAGAACTGATAGGAGCCTCAGGGGTGGATATAACCCAATAAGAGTAGCTAAGAACATCTGAAATTTGTTGAAGCCAATGTGAGAAAAATAAATCAGCCCTATACCACCTGAGGCCATTCCCAATAATATTTTGACTTCAGTAACTATTTTTCTTTATTAGATGAGAAAAAATAAAAATTTTACATAATTATGACAATAACAAGTCAAAAGTGATACAAGACAATGACCATGATGGGTCTTCTATCCTACCGAAGAACATCCCGCTATATGTCTTCACTGATAAACAGCAATCTGTGAGTGGCAAATGGTGACACAGATACCAAAGACAGATGAAATAGGTGGAAATGATCCATAGACTCATCTAGATGAAAAATCATGAAGTTAAGCCAAAAGGCTAAGGGGAGCTAAAAAAAATAAAGAGCATAGTCTCTGTTTCCAGAGAAACTAATATGGTTTTGAGAATCAATGATTTCCTTGATGCTCTGGAGATTAAAGATACCCTGCACAAATCTGTGGTCTTGGACTTTGGATCTCTGCAGCTTATTTTCCTTTATCCTATGAAGGAATGCGGAGACGAACGCAGTTGAATAGTATAGCCCCCAAAATTCATGTCCACTCAAAACCTCAGAATATGACCTTATTTGGAAATAGGTTCTTTGCAGATGTGATCAAGTTAAGATGAAGTCATATTTGATTAGGGTGGACCCTAACCCAATAACTGATGTCCTTAAAAGAAAAGGGAAATTTGAACACAGAGACACAAACACACAGAAAAGAAGGCCATATAAAGATGGAGACAGAGACTGGAGTGATGCATCCATAAGTCAAGATCATCAAGCATTGTCAACAAACACCAGAAGCTTAGCAGGAGGCAAGGAGGAATTTTTCTTAGAGCTTTCAGAGGAAATGTGGCCCTACCAAACACCTTGATTTTGGATTTATAGCTTCCAGAACTATGAGAGAATAAAGTGCTATGTTGTTACAAACCAATCAGTTTGTGGTTCTTTGTTATAGCAGCCCTAGGACATTAATATAGGAGACACTAATAAGATGCTCTTATAACAAGGAGAGCATCCAAATGTGATGACAGATGGGCAGTTTCTATATGCAGGATTCATCTGTGTATTTCCTAAGTCTACACATCTTTACCCTAGTATTCATTTTGTCACTCTGTAATCAGAAAATAATCTAATCTTAGACTTGAAGAAAAGGAGTGTATATAGGGGGTGGGAAGGATGGTATTGTGTGGCTCCCTTTTGTTGATAAAAGTTCAAGAATTTCTGAAACATGACGTGAAAACAAGTAAGGCAAGAGACAAGTCAGCCTTGTCTCTAGTCCATCTTGGGATAAAATAGTGTTTTAATTGGAAGTCTTTTAACTAAAAATATGCATGCTATAGGAAAATACCTACTTAGAAATTTGAAAACTTCGTGGCCATTCTATGTGGGTATAGGTGAATGTTTTTGCAGGAGGGAGGGAAGGAAAATAGAGTATAAGAGGAAAAAAAAATCTTGCTCCCTTTTGCTTCCAGACTGAGAAAAACCAAGACTAATATATAATCATGTAAATAAAAGGCTGTAGTTTGGAGGTCTCTTTCTAGGTCTTTGTGCGGGTTGAAGGTGAGGATGCCCAGAATGCATGACCCTCTGTTTGGAAGAATTCAAAGGTAGACTTAGAGCTCAGCTTAAGATAGGAGACAGGATCTCAATTGTAGAATGAATACATTCTGGTTTTTTCCCAATAGAATGCTAAGAGAAGGATTTATGGGTTCAGGAAAATAAGAGTGAAGGAAATATGAAGAGGGTCTGGAAAGATAGCAAGAGCAGCCAGAATAACATGGTAGCGGACTGGGTCCTGGAGAAAAAGTTGGCCAGTAAGAGATGCCTTTGAAAGATTTGCTGAGGAATTTAGGATGGTTAAGCCTAATAGTAACATGCTTAAGCCACCTGCAACGCTACAATAAAGCCTCTTCCATCACCCTCATACCATCGGCAAATGTCTGACAGAATCAACTACCTTGGGTTAGAGGTGTTCTGGGAAGTGACAAACGGGACTGTGATCTGTGTTGGGTTAACATAAAGAACAACCACATGGGTCAAAGTAAATGTGAGACTGGAAACTCAGCTCAACTAACTCAGAGCTGGAGATAATTAAGAAATATTTAAATTCCCGGATAATTCCTAGAGATAGTGAGAGTGAGAAGGCCGTGAATGCAGGTTTTACACTGCACAAGGGAGAGGCTGATTCCAGTTCATTTGAATATTAAAGGAAAAGGTGACCCTATAAACCTAGATGACTTGCCATGCAGCTGACATGTGAGTTACACACAAAACTGAAGTGAACGCACTTCTTTATTGTAATTCTATTTTTTATTTTTTCAATGTTTATTCATTTCTGAGAGAGACAGAGACAGAGCAGGGGAGGGGCAGAGAGAGACGGAGACACAGAATCCACAGCAGGCTCCAGGCTCTGAGCTGTCGGCACAGAATCTGATACAGGGTTCAAACCCATGAACTGTGAGTTCATGACCTGAGCCAAAGTCGGACACTTAACTGACTGAGCCACCCAGGCGCCCCTATTATAATCTCTTTAAAAAGAAGTAGATGGACTTTTGCAAAAGTTGTATAAATCATAACTGTTTGTATTTGTGTGGGTAGTCAAATGTTTTTGCATGGTTTTTGTTTAATCCTTAGACTAGCCCCCATGAAATATACAGACCAGGTAATAATACTATCCCCATTTAACATATAAGTACTAAGCCTCAGAGATAAAACAGCTCATCTGGAGTTACACAAATGACAAACAGCAGAGCAGAGCCAAGAAACCAGGCCTTCCAAATTATAATTAATTTCTTCTTCCACTGCCCCACACTTTCCTCATTTTGAATGAATGATGTTCCTTCAAAAATTTCAAAGGGAAGAATGTTTGCTTTTCTCCCAGTTAAAGAATAGTGTTGACTCCCAAACCGGTTTGAGAGTAAAAGGCACTAGAGAAATACAAACCTAGGCATTTCACCTTACTCCTACTCAAAATCACTGTTCTCTCTATGGAAGGAAAAAGAGAACAAAGTTTGAGGATCCAACAGTATCCTCTGCATCCAAGTGTTCCAAATAAAAACAATGGTTTATTTCAGCCAGTCACAGTATTTTTGAGTACCTCTTACATGCAAGATACTGTGCTAGGTTTGGGCCAGAAAGTGATTAATAAATCAGACAAGTCTCTGTCCTTGTGGATAGCTCAACTGGAAAAATAGCCACAAAGCAACTATGTGCATAAATAATCATTATTACAAAAGTTATACACTCTATAGCAGGAAAGAATATTATATTACAGGAAAGACTAAAAGGAAAGACCCAATCCAGATTATGGGTGAATCAGTGAAAATCTTGAGGAAAAAACATTTGAACTGAGGCATAAAAGGTGAACAGAAATCAGCAGAGAGGGGAAAGAGTTTTAGGCAACAGGGACAGTAAGTATATGCAAAGTTTCTTGCAAGTTTCTTGAATCTGAAGAAGTAAAACAAGCTAATTTGAGTACAATATGGTGAGCAAAGAAGTTAGTTTCACTGGATGATACGGGGAAAAAAATAGGGACCAGAGCTCATGGCTATTGAACCAGGCAGCCACTGAAGATTTCAAGTAGGGAAGTGAAATAATCTGATTGATGTTTTAGAAAGAGCACCCTGGCTGCGGTCTGTATAGGGGAGGGGAATAAGACAGGTAGTGGGGAAACTGGTTCAAACGAGAGGTGATAATGAAGTACACAGATTTAAGACATATTTAGAATTTTCAGAATTAATATAAGTTTGGGGGTGATGGAAACTGAGTTATCAGAATGACTTCCCAGGTTTCTGGCTCAAGTAGGTGAGTGAATATGGCTTTCATTTCTCAAGACAGTGAAGCTGACAGAAGGATTCAATTTACTTAAAAGATGCCTGCTTCGAATTCTGTGTCTCCCTCTCTTTCTGCCACTCCCCTGCTTGTGCACTCGCTCTCTCTCTCTCTCTCAAAAATAAATAAGCATTAATAAATGTGGAGAGTTACTGACATTTATATAAGATTTACAATAATGGAAATGGATAAAACAGCTTAGGAAAGTAATATAGAAGGAAAGAGAGTGCAAATCTTTTGGGTTTGGCAACTCAGAGATGAGTAGAGCAGATCCAGGGGATAAGTAAAAGAGAGCTAGACAGAGCAGGTAGAAAAGGGAATGGGGAGGGGCGCCTGGGTGGCGCAGTCGGTTAAGCGTCCGACTTCAGCCAGGTCACGATCTCGCGGTCCGTGAGTTCGAGCCCCGCGTCAGGCTCTGGGCTGATGGCTCGGAGCCTGGAGCCTGTTTCCGATTCTGTGTCTCCCTCTCTCTCTGCCCCTCCCCTGTTCATGCTCTGTCTCTCTCTGTCCCAAAACGCCAATAAATCCTCAGCTGGGAAAAAAAAAAAAAAAAAAAGAAAGAAAAGGGAATGGGGAAAAAAAAGAAAAGAAAAGGGAATGGGAGGTAAACAAGGTAATACATGTGAACAACCCTTTTTAAAAGAGAATGATAATGATGTCCTTTGAAGAGATCATTTAATAATTACCAAGATGTGGAGATTCTGCCTGACATAATACTCTTTTTCCTACAAGTATTGAATTTACCTTGATTCACTATAGAAGAAAATGCACAAGAATAATAACCAGATTCCATTAAGAAACCACCATCAGCATTCAATACCATTACCTGATTCCACATCGAGGGAGTATTTATCAATAGCCAAGTTCATGGTCTGGTAGGCCGTGGTACAGAAGTCTTCCAGAATCATGTATACAGCATTGTTGACATTAGGAGGGACAGACTTGGCAAACTTCATTCGGCTGTTCACCACAATACTGCCATTTCTAAAGTTCAGGATTTCTAAATTCTGGAACCCTGTGAGATTTGACTGGAGGTAGGGAACCAGCTACAATACATGAAAAGTAGTCAGTTTGTTTACAAGGTTTTGCTATTTTGTTCAAAACATACCAACCCCCACCCAAAAAACAAGAATGAGCCCCTCCCCCACTTTTTGACATTATATTCTATTTCAATTCTATATTCAGTATTTCAATTATTTAAACTGTTCATCAATAAAAGTATAAATTGCCAATCACTTGAGAGTCAAGAGATTTTCACAGCAATATTTAAGAATCCATGAAACTCATAGACAGTTTTAGATAACAGAGAGTTTATTCTCTCTGTTTCACCAAAGAATCACAACAGCCAAGGCGTGACTGGGTGGCTTAGTTGGTTAAGCATCCAACTTTGGCTCAGGTCATGATCTTGCAGTTCTCAAGTTCAAGCGCCATATCAGGCTCTCTGCTGTCTGCACAGAGCCTGCTTCAGATCCTCTGTTCCCTTCTCTCTTTCTGCCTCTGCCCTGCTTGTGCTCTCTTACTACCCCCCCCCAAAAATAAAAATAACACATTTAACAAAAACCAAGGTTCACAACAGTGAAGGTATTATTAGTACCTACAGAAAACTGGTCTCATAATAAAATGTGAAAAGAAATTGTAAACTTGTTTCAGTTCCATGATTCATGGAATACAATCTTCAATATCTAAGTTATTATATAATCTTCAGGCTATATTTGTGTTTCCCATTTCTTGTATCTATCTGTTGTATTGTTTTTCTACCAACCGTAGACTATGATGCTATTTAAAAATCAATGTGCACAACAGACCAGACTTTCACTGGCTCAGATTTTATGTTTGGGAGAAAGAGGGTTAGTACATACACGATTATTCACTAATACCCATGTTGCATTTCTTGTGCTTACCAGTTCCAAAAATCTTTGCTCCAGTGCTCTATACTCCAAAGAGTTTTTATTAAATAGGTCTTCCGAAAACATCATGTTTGTCACTCGGAGGCTGAAGAAAACCACCAAAGCTCCTGCAGTCTGGGTATGACTCAAGTCACCTCCTTCTGTGGGTTGCACCACAATAGCCCTCTCTGTGGACTGAACATTTGTAGACATTTCCACATAACTACCAACCTTGCCATTTTCCTCAGGGATTACCTCAGGCTGATAGTAATCTGTGCCTATCCGGTCCAGTTCTAATGAAATATCCTGTACACCCATAATTACTTCATCCTCTAGCAGGGTGGAGCTTGTGGTTGGAGACAATTTGGTAGACTGTGTCATGGAAGATTTCAGCCAGAGCTTGTCAGTACTCTGCAGTGTAGTTGCCAATATGTCTCTGGACAATTTCCCCAGGGAAGAAGTTCTTGCCCAAACTACATCTGATTCTGGCAATATGGTCCCCAAAGGTTGCATATCTGGCTTCATTATTGAAACCTTGCTGTCAAACCATTCACGGTCGGATGACTCTATAGTTTGTTCCATATCCTTCTTTAGAAATGGTAGCTCTGGTTTACCAGTAGAAGCAGAGATTGCTATAGCTGTCAATAGAAGAGGTGCTTTGGTAACTGAGTAATCATCAATGTCAGGTGCCTCTGATATTTGCTTGGAGAGAATTAGAGATGCAGATTCAGTTGTGGTCTCTGCAAAGATGGGCACAGTAGGTCCACCAATGAGCTCTTCCTCTGCAAAGTGTGTGGATCTATCATAATATCCATATTTTAAATGCTCAGTACTTTGCCCTGTGGAATCTTTGTCATCTATACCTAATTTCTCATCTATACCTTCAGTTGGCATAAGTGATTCCTGATCTTCAAGCCATGACTTAGACAGTGGTTCAGAACTCTTCTCTAATGAAGTCTCACTCCATGGCCAAGTAATCAGATCCACCTTTTGCCCAGATCCTGAACCTAAACCACTCTCAAATATAAACTCTTTTTCTATGGATGTGTCTGGCATCAAAGTGCTCACTTCTAATTGGCCTTTGACTTTGGAGGCCAAAGAGTCCAAGCCAAAAGGTATCATTGTTTCTTTAGCAAGATCCAAAGTGACAGAGGAGGCCAGATATGGTGAGGATGTCAAAGACACTTCAGAGTCTTCCACAGATGATATCGTTTCCTTTGGCACTGGATGAGTGAATGGACTTGAAGGCAATGAATGAACAGAAAGAATATCTTCTGGCCCTTCAAATTTGATTAATCCTAAAAATAAAGTTTTCCATTAATTAATCTACAGAATTGCCAAAATGTATTCCTAGTTCTCCTAATAAAGCAAGCTATTTGTTTTCTCATTAAGTTAGGATGTACAGTGCTGATTTTTACTTTGATATATAAGCAAGCAAGAGGATCTCATGATTTTGTGATGTGGTACAATCACTCATGAATATACCCCCTTCCCTGAAGATAACAAGATCTCAGCTATTGAAATAATTCATCTTTAAAGATTTTAGTTTTTTACTCCATGAAAATAAAGAACCATATTGACAACAAAGACTTAATCTAGTGGAAACTAGACAGAAAATCCAGGAAATTTTGTCTTTGAATTCTGATTTCCTTATTATGTTTATTGCCCATCATCCTCCAGATTTACCCAATGTTTAAAATCCTGGACTCATTATATCTTTAACTTCCTCTTTCACAAATATACTCCATCCATAAGTCATATTGATTTTTCCTTTCTGCCACAACTAAATCATCTACTTGATTTTCATTTCCTAATCTCTGCTATAGCTACCCTGGTTTACGTTCTCCCTTAGCTTGCATTCTCCCTAATGCAAGCTAAATTCTCTATATTGGGCCCCCGCAATTAATACTACTACAAGATACTAGAATAATTTTCTTTGATGTTGTTTATCACTATAACTTTAACATCCAAGTTAATAAAGTAGTTCTTTAATAGTAATTTAATTCAATTATGTATTCTTTAATAGGATGTTCAAAACATCTATTAACTGATCCCCCACCCCCACCCCACCAAGTTCATTTCTTGTTATTTACCTATTTGGAATCTCCATTCCAACCAATTCAATCTGATTGTTTCCTCTCTCACACAGCTTTTCCAAGATATTTCCTCCTAATAGATGTTACCATGCTTCTCTATTAGCCTTAGTGGCATTCTTTCTTCAAAACCTTTGTCATCTGATATAATAAAGTCAAAAAGTATGAAAAGTGATTAGAATCACTTACCATCTTCTAATATGTGAGATCCAGAAGTTCCTTCCTTAGAAACCACAGGCAAGCCAGTCTGAAGCACTGCTGGGGTGACAGAATGAAGAGTCAAGCTGCTAACCTCTAAAACCTCTGGGGAAGAACTGAGGCCCACCTTCGCGGGAAAGGCTAATTCGGGTGTAGACACTAAATCACCCAAAGGGCTTTCTGACCAGAGTTCCCTGCCATTGGTTGAGGGAGGACCAGAGGTGAAATCAAGTGGTGAAATACTGCTGGTGGTGGATTCATCTGCTGAGGGCCATTCAGCTTGAAGGGTATTATCCTGGGGGGAAAAAAAGGCTAAATCATATCATAGATAAAAGAAACACACAAAAATGATTTCAAATATCACCTATGTGTAACATTCCCAGATTTTCTAGGGACACATAGACAATGTAATATTGGTGGGGAGGGGGTGGGGACATGGGTTCTCCAATCAAACAGATCTCTAATCAAACCCCTATTCAACCACACACTATTTGAAAACTCTAGGGAAAAACCACATACCTCTTGAAACTCATCATAAATTGGGGAGAGATGAGATACCATATTTAAAAGATTCCAAAGTGAATTTGTGAGAAAAAATATTTCTCTTACTTTAGATGGTCCCTTACTCTGTCTTATTAGCTTAAATACTCTATATATAAAATTACTATTCTCTGTAATTTGATGTCAAAAACCTAAGCACATTGCCTACAGCAGGAAAGAACAATTAGAAATATTATTCATTCTGAAATGTATTTAACTACTTAAGGTTTTTTGTTTTGATATGAAATGTCACCACATCAAAATGTGGTCTTGCTACTTTGAAAGAATATCAACATCTACGAAACGGTACCTCACTTAAAAAATACAATTTTCTCTTTCTAGTGACTTTTTACTAATGTAGTAATATAGTATTAATAACTTCCGGGATAGAAAAGTAGACAGAAACACAATCCTTGAATATGCTAATTATTTAATCATATAAAGATAAGTCTATGCATAAAAGTTTAGATGTGATGCTAATGGGTAAAATGACCATGGCATTTCATGGGAGTTTATATAATTCAATCTATGCTTACTTCTAAAAAACAAAAAATAAGAAGTGCTATATGTATAGAAGAAATTCATGAAATATTTCCTGGGCAAAAACTGAAAAAGGAAAATAGAAAAGAACAATCATTCTCTACCCTAAATAACATTAAAATCACATGAAACCGTTTTAAAAACACCAGGGCACCTGGGTGACTCAGTTGGTTAAATGTCTGACTTGATTTCAACTCAGGTTATGATCTCACAGTTCCTGAGATTAATCCCACAGGCTAACAGTGCAGAGCCTGCTTGGGTTCTCTCTCTCTCTCTCTCTCTCTCTCTCTCTCTCTCTCTCTCTCTCTCTCTCCCCCCCTCCCTCCCTCCCTCCCTCTCTCACTCTGTCTCTCTCAATTAAAAAACAAAAAACAAAAAAATGCACCAATGTCCAGGCCTCACACCCTAGAGATACCAACTTAATTGGTTGAGGATAGGACCTAGACATGGTACTTTTAAGAGCTCCCCAGTAGAAGATACAGGCTGACCATATTCTGGCTACAGTATTACAGGCTGAATTTCTAAAATACTTCTTTCACTGTTGAATTGTTATATTTCTCGTGAGATAGATCCCTTAAGAAACCTCCTGGTGTTGGGTTCAAGATGTCAGCATCAGAAGATACTGAACATACCTTCACCTATATACACAACAAATATATAGCTACATATGGAAAATTTTCCTCTGAAAAAGTCCTGAAAACTAGGTGGACAGCATCTCCACAACAAAAGATAAAAGGGCCACACTGAGTTGGATAGGAGAGGCAGAGATATGCTTTCACCAAAACCCACCTAAAGACTTGCAATCCACAATCAGAATGAAATCTCACCAACATGGAACTTTTCCCTGAGGAGCAAGGAGTTTGTGCTCCATATCAGACACCTCAACCCTTCAGTCCTGCACCCCTGAGACCAGCCCTCCAAACATAAAACCAACAGGGACCGTGTCCAGAACTATAGGGAATGGAGAACCTGCCCTTAAAGGACTCACTCACAGACTTACTTGCCCCAGAACCCAGAGCAAAAGCAGCAATATCTGTTTGCTTGTTTGTTTGTTCGTTTCAAAGAGAGTTTTTCATCTCTTTTTAACTGAAGTAGAGTTGATACACAATGTTATATCCGTTTTAGGTGTACAACATAGTGATTCTACAACTCTATACATTATGCTATGTTCACCACAAGTATAGCTACCATCTATCACCACAGAATGCTATTATAATATCATTGACTATAATCCCTATGCTGTACCTTTCATCCCCATGACTCATTCACTCCATAACTGGAAACCTGTACCTCCTACTCCCCTTCTCTCTGATAACCACCCATAACCCCACCACCCTCTCCTCTGATAATCATCAGCTTGTTCTCTGTGTTTATGGATCCATTTCTGCTTTTTTTGTTTATTTGTTCATTTGCATGTGTATGTGTATGTGTTTGTTTTGTTTTTTTTAGATTCCACATAAAGTGAAATTATATGGTTATTTGCTTTTCTCTGTCTGACTTACTTCACTTAGCATACTACCCACTAGATCCATCCATGTTGTTGAAAATGGCGAGATCTCATTCTTTTTATGGCAGAATAATATTCCATTGCATGTATATATATATATATATATATATATATATATATATATGTATGTATACATACACACCACATCTTCTTTATTCATCTATCAATGGCCTACTTAGGTTGCTTCCATATCTTAAACATAGGAGCACATGTATCTTTTTTAATTAGTGTTTTCATTTTCTTTGAGTAAATAACCAGTAGTGGAATTACTAGATCTTATGGTATTAAAAGAAGTTTGAAAAGCACCTAAACCATATGTAAAGGAGATACACTAATCTTAAAGTAACTGCCAAAAAGAAGGGACCTGTTAGAGCTTTCTCTAAGGACAGAAGCACTGTAGGTGCCATTTTTGCAATCTTACTCTACCTTACTAACGCCAGTGCTGGTGAGTGCCGTTTTGGCAACCTCCCTCCACACTGCCAGCACATGTGGGGCTCCCATCCCATACCACAGGAACATCATAGCCAGGCAGGCAAACACCACCCCACACCCCGTGCCACAGCTGAGCCATAGCCAGCCAGGCAAGTGCTACATCTTCCCCCATGCCCCCAATACAGCCACTGAGGAGAGCACCATGACCCGACCCCTGCCAAAAATATGTCACCGACAGCCTGGGAAAGAACCCTACCCACCCACTCCCCACACTACAGCCCAGCACATGCACACAGAGGGGATATCCATGGAGCACCTGGCTCTGGTGGCCAGAGGGGACTGTGCTTCTGGCCCCCATGGATAAAATCACTACTTAAGACCACTCCTACAAGACTCAGGGAGGTAGCTGTTTCATCTAATACATAGAAAACAAACACAAAGAATCAGACAAAATGAGGGGACAGAGGAATATGTTCCAAGTGAAAGAACAAGAGAAAACATCAGAAAAAGACCTTAATGAAATAGGAATAAGTAATCTACTTAATAAAGAACTCAAAATAATGTTCATAAAGGTGCTTACCAAACTTGGAAGTATAAGGGATGTGCACAGCAAGCACTTCAACAAAGAGAAAATATAAGAAAGTACCAAACATAAATCACAGAACTGAAGGATACAATAACTGCACTAAAAAGTACATTAGAGGGTTTCAACAGCAGACTGGAAGAAGCAGAAGAACACAGATCAACAAGCTAGAAAACAAAGCAATGAAACTCACCCAGACAGAGCAGCAGAAAGAAAAAATAATTTTAACAAGTGACAATGCCTTAAGGGGCTTATGGGACAACATCAAATGGAATAATATACACATTATAGAGGTCTCAGAAAGAGAAGAGAGAGAAAAAGAGGCAGAAAACTTATCTAAATAAATAATGGCTGAAAAATTCCCTAATCTGGGAAGGAAACAGACATCCAAGTCCAGGAAGCACAGAGAGTTCCAAAAAAGATGAATCCAAAGCAATCTATACCAAGACACACTATAATTAAAATGTCAAAAGGTAAAGACAAAAGAGATACTCCCTAAATGCAGCACAAGGAAAAAAAAAAAAAAAAACTTATGTGCAAGGGAAATCCCATAAGGCTGTCAGCAGATTTTTCAGCAGCAACACTGCAAGCCAGAAAGTAGTGGCATGAAATTTTCAAAGTACTGAAAGGAAAGAATACCCAACTACAGTGAGATTATCATTCAGAAATAGGTAAAGAGAGAGTTTTTCAGATAAGCAAAAGCTAAGGCAGTTCATCACCACTAAACAGGCCTTACAAGAAATACTAAACAGACTTCTTTCAGTTGAAAAGCAATGGAACTGATTAATGACAAGAAAACATGCAAAAGTAAAAGTCTCATAGGAAAAGTTAAACATATTATAAAAGTAATGGGTTAATCAATTATAAAGCTAGCATAAAGGTCAAAAGACAAATGTAGTAAAATTAACTAAAACTGCAATAATCAGTTAAGGGACATATGACATAAAAAGATGTAAAATATGACATCAAAAACATAAAACAGGGGTGCCTGGGTGGCTCAGTTGGTTAAGCATCTGACTCTCGATTTCAGCTCAGGTCATAATCTCATGGTTGTGAGATCAAGCCTGAGTCAGTCTCAGATTCTCTCTCTCCCTTTCTCTTTTCCTTCCCTAGTCAGGTTTGCTCTTATTCAAAATAAATAAATAAACATTAAAAAAAAAACATGGGGGGAGGTTAAAAATGTACAGTGTTGAAATGTATTCAAATTTAAGTTGCTATCAAATTAAAATGGACTGTTACATATATAAGATATGTGAATCTCATGGTAATCACAAAGCAAAAACTTGTAGTAAATACACAAAAGAAAATTAGAAAGGAATCTAAATGCAATAATAAGGAAGGTTATCAAACCACAAGTGAAGAGAGAAAAAGAAGAAAGGGACAGAATAAACTACAAGAAAAGGCAGAAAACAAGTTAACAAAGTAGCAATAAGTAGATACCTATCAATAATTACATATAAATGGACTAGATTTTCTAATCAAAAGACAAAGAGTGGCTGAATGGATTAATACACATGGCTCATCTATATGCTGCCTACAAAAGATTCATTTCAGAAGTAAGGACATGCAACCGCTGAAACTGAAGGGATAGAAAAAGATATCCCATGCAAATGAAAACAAAAAGAAAGCTGGTACAGGTATACTCATCACTCATAATGATAAAGGGGTCAATCCAACCAGGATTATTATAAATGTTATTTATAACATTTATAAATACATATGCACCGAACATAGGAGGACCAAAATACATAAAGCAAATATTAACATGCCTAAAGGGAAAAATTGACAGAAATACAAAAATAGGTAGAGACTTTAATACCTCACTTACCAATGGATAGATCACCCAGACATAAAATCAACAGTGAAACACTGGATTTAAATGACACATTACACCATATAGACTTAAAATATATACATATGGAATATTCCATCCAAAAGCAGCAGAATACACATTCTTCTCATGCACCTGGAATGTTTTCCAGGACAGATCACATGTTGGGCCATGAAACAACTCAATAAATTCAAGAAGATTGAAATCATATAAAACATCTTTTCTGACCACAATGGTGTGAAAATAGATATCAATTACAGAAAGAAAATGGTAAAAAACAAAGAGATTAAACAACATGCTTCTGAATAGCCAAAGGATCATCAAAGAAATAAAAGAAATAAAAGGAGAAATGAAAAAATACCTACAGACAAATGAAAACAAAAATACATTACACAAAAATCTCTGAGGTGCAGCAAAAGTGGTTGTAAGAGACAAGTTCATAGCAAGAGGTCTACTTCAAAAAGCAAGAAAAACCTCAAATAAACAAATTTCCTTTATACCTAAAGGAAACAGAAAAAGAAAAACAACAACAAAAGTCAGTAGAAGGAAGGAAATAAAAATCAGAGTGGAAATTAATGAAATGAAGACTAAAAAGACAAAAAAAAAGATCAATGAAACAAGAACTGTTTCTTCAAAAAGATAAACAAAAGTGAAAAACCTTTAGCTAGATTCACCAAGGAAAAAAATAGAGAACTCAAATACATAAAACCAGAAATAAAAGAGAAGTTACAAATGATACCACAGAAATATGAAGGATCCTAAGAAACTACTATGGACAGTTGTATGCCAACAATTAGACAACCTACAAGATATGGAGACATTCTAACAACATAGAATCTACCAAGATTAAATCGAGAAGAAACAGAGAATATGAATAAACCAATTACTAGTTAGGAGATTGAATAAAAAACTTCCCAACAAAAATCCAGGACCAGATTGTCTCACTGATAAATTCTACTAAACATGCAAAACAAAAAAAAGATTTGATACCTATCCTTTTCAAGTTCTTCCAAAAATCTGAAAAGGAAGGAATGCTTCCACACTCATTTAATGAGATTAGCATTACCATGATACCAAAACCAGACAAGGTCACTACAAAAAAAGAAAATCACAGGTCAATATTCCTAATGAATATAGATGCAAAAATCTTCAAAAAATATTAGCAAACCAAATTCAACAATACATTAAAAAGATCATATACCATAATCAAGTAGGCTTTATTACAGAGATGCAAGAATGGTTCAACATCTGTAAATCAATCAATGTTATACAACACATTAACAAAATGAAAGATAAAAATTATGTGATCATCTCAATAGATGCAGGAAAAGCTTTTGACAAAATTCAGCATTCATTTATGATAAAAAATCTCAACAAAATGGGTATAGATGGCACACACCTCAACATAATAAAAGCCATATATTAAAACCCCATAGCTAATGTCATACTCAACAATGAATAGCTTAAAGCACTTCCTATAAGATCAGGAACAAGACAAGGATGCCCACTCTTGCCACTTTTATTCAACATTGCATTGAAAATACAACTTGGCAAGAAAAAGAAATAAAGGACAATCAAAATGGAAATTAAAAAAGTAAATTGTCACCATTTGCAGATGGACATGATACTACATATAAAAACCCCAAAAGAATCCACACAAAAAAATGTTAGAGCTAATAAATGAGCTCAGTAAAGTTGCAGGATACAAAATTAATATACAAAAATCTGTTGCATTTTTATACACTAATAAACTATCAGAAAAAATCATGAAAATAATCTTAAAATAAAGAAAATAATCATTTACAATTGTACCAAAAGAATAACATACCCAGGAATAAATTTACTGAAGGAGGTGAAAGACCTGTACACTGAAAACTATAAGACATTGATGAAGAGACTAAAGACACAATAAATGGAAAGACATTCCATGCTCCTAGATTGGAAGAATTAATATTAAAATGTCCAAATGACCCAAAGTAATCTACACAGATTCAAGGTAATCCATATCAAAATTTCAATGGTATTTTTCACAAAACTAGAAAAACCAATTCTAAAATTTGTACGGAACCACAAAAGACCCCCAAATAGGCAAAGTAATATTGAGAAAGAACAAAGTCAGAGGTATCACACTCTCTGAGTTCACTATACTACGAAGCTATAATAATCAAAACAGTATAGTATTGGCATAAAAACAGACACATACATCAATGGAAAAGAAGAGAGAGCCCAGAAATAAACTCATGCACATATGGTCAATGATTTATGACACAGGAAGCAAGAATATACAATGAGGAAAGTACTGTTTCTTCGATAAATGGTGCTGGGAAAATGGGACAGCTACACACACACACACACACACACACACACACACACACACACAAAATGAAACTGGACCACTAATACCGTATATAGAAATTAACTCAAAATGATTAAAGACTTAAATGTAAGACCTGAAACCATAAAAGTCCTAGAAGAAAACATAGGCAGTAAGCTCCTTGACATTGATCTTAGCAATAAGTTTTGGATCTGGCTCCAAAGGCAGGGGCAACAAAAATAAATAAATGAGATTATATCAAACTGAAAAGCTTCCGTACAGTGAAGAAACCATCAACAAAATGAAAAGGCAATCTACTGAATGGGAAAAGATGTTTGCAAATCATATATTCAATAATGGGTTAATATCCAAAATATATACATATTCATACAATTCAGTAACAAAATTTACAATTTGATTTTAAAAATGGACAGAGATCACTCTTTCCCATCTTGCAAGATGGCAGGTGAAAAAGCTGAGAAGCCAGATACTAAGTAGAAGAAACGTGAAGCCAAGAAGGCTGATGCTGGTGGCAGGTTAAGAAGGGTAATCTCAATGCTAAAACTCCAAAGAAGGGGAAGCCCCTCTGAAGGTGAAACCCTGTCCTCATCAGAGCAAGTGGCAGATATTCCTGATTAGCTATGTACTCCAGAAAGGCCATGTATAAGAGGAAGTATTTAGCAGCTAAATCCAGGTTGAAAAGAAAAAGAAGGAGAAGTTTCTTGCTATTGTCACAAAACCAGTTGGTGGTGACAAGAATTGTGGTACCTGAGTGGTTAAACTTCACAAAATGCCTAGGGATTACCCTACTGAAGATATGCCTCAAAAGCTATTGAGCCACAGCAAAACAAAACAAAACAAAACAAAACAAAACAAAACAAAACCTTTCAGTCAGCATGTGAGAAAACTATGAGCTACCATCACTCCTGGGACCATTTGTTCATCCTTACTGGGTACCACAGAGGCAAGAGGGTGATTTTCCAGAAGCAACTGAGCAGTGGCTTAGTACTTGTGACTGGACTTCTGGCCCTCAATCAAGGTCCTCTGTGTAGAACACATCAGAAATTTGTCATTGCCACCTCCACAAAAATTCATATCAGCAGTGTGCAAATCCTAAAACATCTCACTGATGCTTACTTCAAGAAAAAAAAAAGGTGTGTAAACCCAGACACCGGGAAGGTGAGATCTTAAACATGGAGAAAGAGAAGTATGAGATGACAGAACAACACAAGGTTGATCAGAAAGCTGTAGACTCACAAATTCTGCCAAAAATCAAAGCTGTTCCTCAGCTTCAGGGCTACCTCTGCTCTGTGTTTTCTCTCACAAACAGAGTTTGTCCTCACAAATTGGTGTTTCAAATTTCTTACAAAGAACCTAATTAAATAACTGATCCATTTTTCTAATGGACAGAGATCTAAATAGACATTTTTTTCAAAGAAGACAGACAAATGGCCAACAAACACATGAAAACATGCTCAATATTACTATCAAGGGACTGCAAATCAAAACCACAATGAGATATCACCTCACACCTGTAACAATGGCTAAAATCAAAAGGACAAAAAACAACAAGTGTTTGCGAGGATGTAGAGAAAAGGGAACATGTGCATATTGGTGGGAATGTAAACTGGTACAGCCATCGTGGAAAATAGTATAGAGTTTCCTCAAGAAATTAAAACTAGACCTACCACATGATCTAGCATTCTACTTCTGGGTATCTAACCAAAGAAAACAAAAACACTAACTCAAAAAGATATATGCACCCCTAAGTTTACTTCAGCATTATTTACAAAAGCCAAGATATGGAAACAACCTACAAGCCAAGATATGTCCATCAATCAATGAATGGATAAAGATGTGGTGTGTATATACAATGGAATACTACTCAGTCATAAAAAAGAATGAAGTCTTGCCATTTGTGACAACATGGATGGACCTTGAGGCTATCATGCTAAGTGAAATGAGTCAGACAGAGAAAGACAAATACTGCATGATTTCACTTATAAATAGAATCTAAAACACAAAATAGCAAACAACCAAAACCCAGACTCATAGATACAGAAAACAGAACAGTGATTGCCATGGGAAAGGGGGTTGGAGGAGGAAGACAAAATGGGTAAAGGGCATCAAGAAGTACAAACTTCTAGTTATAAAATAAATAAGTTATGGGGATGTAAAGTACAGCAAGGGGAATATAGTCAATAATATTGTATTAATTTTGTATGATGACAGATAGTAACTAGAACTACTGTGGTAATAAAATCACAATGCATACAAACGTCTAATCACTATACTGTACACATGAAACTAATATAAAATTTCATGTCAATTATACTTCAATTTAAAAAATTCCCATACACATAAACCCATCTAAAGACTAGAATTCATGGAATAGCTATGAATAAAATGAAGCCCATGAAAAATAAAAAAATAAAAAACTATAAGAAAAATCGGCCCCCCTTCCTCCAGAGATTCCTAAACAGTGGTGGTGAATATTCACTGACATACACTGTCAAGCCTAATACGCTTTTTAAACAAAAGCATACATTAATGTGGTTAATTATAGCTCAGTCTATGACCATGAAATAAAACAGAACTTACTGGCCTAAGGAGGGATTCAACCCAATGTTATGACCTAATTAGTCTTTTATGTTCTGCCTACACTTCCTCTTGTCCATCCATCAAAGGTCTATGTGAGAAGCTTTAGGATAACACATTCTTCCAATCACAAGGGAGGGAACATGATGCAAGAAATCACTGGGCACATCCCAACTTATCCCTTCTCCTAGTGACAAATGCACCAAATAGATAATAACAGAAGGTCATTGGGTATATGTACATATCCCCTCAGTTTCACCTACTATTTCTAAACTAACTATTCTTAACTATTTCTACCAAGTAAACTTATTTTCTTTTGTGGAACTCAGTGAAACAATCACTTCCTGTCTGTCCGTGCTGTTTTAACCAGGTCCTATTTTAAGTGGGCCATCATGCTGCTTATTCTTTATTGCCACCACCCCAGATTCTTCTCTTCCCTGCTTTCTTCCCTGGGGAGCTGACTCCTGATAACTTTATCATCCCTGCTTTTTTTACCAACTCTCTTCTGTTTGAGTTTGTTCAATGGGATGCACAAGCAGACAATCAAAGGATAAGAAAAGTGAGAGGTTTGGCTAATTCTTCCCTGCCCCCTCCAATAATGTGTCTCTTACAATAGCTGTATCCCTCTACAATTACAGCTTAAGCTATTACTGGGATCTGGTAACAGTTTTTCTCCCCTTGGCCTAAATCCAATAGATGGTAATGGCTTCTAACTACTAGTCTCTGCATACCTCAACATTCCTTTTTTTACTCCCTTAAGCCTATATATAACTCTATCTTGGTGATTCTATTACTACTGAGACCCTTTTTCAAAAATAATAAATAATAATAATAATAAAGAACAATAAAAAAGAGTCATAATAAAGAACAAAACAAATTCTGAACTGAAGAATACAATGAATGAAGTGAAAAATACAAAAGCATCAACAGCAGAATGTATCAAACAGAAGAAAGAATCTGTGAAGTAGAAAACAAATCTTTGAAATTATTCAGTCAGAAAAGAAGAAAAAAAAAGAATAGAAAAAAGTGAAGAAAACCTACGTAACAGAAACAATGAGAAACATAAATAATGAGATACCATCAAAGGAGCAATCTGAATTACTGCAGTCCCAGGAGAACAGAGACAAGGGGCCAGAAAGTTTTCTTAATGAAATAATGGCTGAGAATTTCCCAAATCTGTGGAGATTTTGACCACCCAAGTTCATAACCTTCATAGAACCTCCAGCAAATTCAACTTGAAAAGACCTTCTCCAAGACACATTATAATAAAACCATCAAAAATCTAAGACAAAGAGAGACTCTTGAAGCAACAAGAGAAAAAAGCTTCTGACCTACATAGGAGTCCTCATTATGCTATCAGTGGATTTCTCAGCAGAAAATTTAAAGCCAATACAAACTGGGATGGTATATTCAAAGTGCTGACAGAAGTAAACGGCCAACCAAGAATACTTTACCCAGCAAAGCTGCCCTTCAGAAGTGAAGGAGAGATAAGGACATCCCTAGATATACAAAAGTTGAGGGAATTCATTACTACTAAACTTGCTTTACAACAAATGCTGAAACTGAAATAAAAGGATGCCAATTAGTAACGTGAAAACATATGAAAATATACAACATACTGGTAAAGTAGTATACAATAAAATACTATAATGTGGGTAATATTGTGTGTTAACCACTGAACTATAGTAAAAAAGTTAAAAGACAAAAGTATTAAAAATAACTATAGACATAATAATTTGTTAATGAATACAATATAAAAAGAATTAAATTGTAACATCAAAAACCAAAAGTAGAGGGGAGTAAAAGGGTAGAGTTTTTGCATGCCATGAAAGTTAAGTTACTAACATAAAAATAGACTTCTATATCTCTAAGATGTTCTTTGTAAGCCTTATGGTCACCATAAAGCAAAAACCTACAGTAGATACACAAAAGAAAAACAAGAGAGAATCACAGCTTACCACTATGGAAAACAATGAATTCACAGAGGAAGACACCAAGACAGAAACAAAGAAAGAAGGGAATTACAAAAGGGCCAGGAAACACTAACAAGGTAGAAATAAGTACTTACTCATCAAGTTACTCTGAATGTAAATGGACTAAATTCCCCATTCAAATGGCAAAAAGTGGCTAAATGTATAAGAAACAAGACCCAACTCTACTCTGACCACAACAGACTCACTTCAGTTAAATATACATAAAGGCTCAAAGTGAAGGGATAAGAAAAGATATTCCATACAAATAGAAAACCAAAGAAAGCAGGCATAGCTATACTTATATCAGACAAAATAGACTTCAAATCAAAAACTGTAACAAGAGACCAATAAGGTCATTATATAATAATAAAGATGTTAATTCATCAAGAGGATATAACAATTATAGATATAATGGCACCCAACATTGAAGCACTGGTATATATAAAGCAAATATTAACAGATCTGAAGGGAGAGGTATATAACAATATTATAATAGGGGATTTCCTCACTTATTATCAGGGAAATACAAATCAAAAACACAATGAGATACCATCTCACACCTGTCAGAATGGCTAAAATTAACAACATAGGAAACAACAAGTGTTGATGAGGATGCAGAGAAAGGGGACCTGTTGGTGGGAATGCAAACTGGTGCAGCCACTCTAGAGAACAGTATGGAGCTTCCTGAAGGAACTAAAAATAGAACTACCCTATGATCCAGCATTGCACCATTAGGTATGTACCCAAAGGATACAAACATGCTGGCTCAAAGGGGCACATGCACCCAATGTTTATAGCAGCATTATCAACAATAGCCAAACTATGGAGAGAGCCCAAATGTCCACCCTAGAATTTATTATGCTAAGGGAAGTAAGTCAATAAGAGAAAGACAAACACCATATGATTTCACTAATATGTGGAATTTAAGAAACAAAACAGATGAATATATGGGTGGCGTGAGAAGAGGACAGAGGGAGACAAACCACAAGAGACTCTTAATGACAGAGAACAAACTGAGAATTGATGGAGGGAGTTGGGTGGGAGATGGGCTAGATGGGTGATGGGTATTAAGGAGGGCACTTGTGATGAGCACTGGGTGTTGTATGTAAATGATGAATCACTGAATTCTACTCTTAAAACCAATTTTGCACTGTATGTCAACTAAAATATAAATTAAAAAATAATAGGGGACAGCAAAATTCCCATTTTTAATACTGGCTAGATAATCCAGAGGAAAAAAATCAATAAAAAATGATGTACTTGAACTATACTTTAGACCAAATGGACCTAACAAACATATATAGGACCAGATGGTTTCACTGGTAATTCTACCAAACACTTAAAGAAAAATTAATGCCAGCCCTTCTCAAATCCTTCCCAAAAATGAAACAGGAGTGAACACTCCCAAACATATTTTACAAGGCCAGCATTACCCTGATACCAAAACCATACAAAGATACTACAAAAAATATATATCCCTGATGAATATGGTGCAAAAATTGCCAACAAAATATTAGCAAACTGAATTCAAGAGCAAATTAGAAGAATCATATACCATCCTATCAAGTGTAGTCTAACCTTGCCTATTAAAGAAACTGAGGTTCATAGAAGTGAAATGCCCACAATCACAGAAAATAGAGGAAAGATTCAGAATTACACTCCTGAGTTTCCAGAGTTCTCAGTCCCCATACTTTCCCCACTATTCCAGACTGTTCACTGAGAGATACATACAAATGTCTACCACATTGGTAGGAATATAAACTGGCATAGCTATTATGGACAATAATACAGAGGTTCCTAAAAAATTAAAAATACAACTACTGGGGCGCCTGGGTGGCTCAGACACTAAAGCATCCAACTCGGCTCAGGTCATGATCTCGTGGTTCACAAGTTCGAGCCCCGCATCAGGCTCTGTACTGATAGCTCAGAGCCTGGAGCCTGCTTTGGATTCTGCATCTCCCTCTCCCTCCGCAACCCCCCCCCCCCCCACTCACACTCTGTCTTTCTTTCTCAAAAATAAATAAACGTTAAAAAATTTTAAAAGTAAAAAAAGTGAAACGGCTTAAGCCCTTTATCCCATACTGAAAAAATTGAGTTTTATCAGACAGTTCCTGTGACCAGACACACATTAGGAAAGCAGATCAACCCTCAATGAAAAAGAAATCCCTAAACAATATAGACAATTTCAGTATATACAAATAAAATGCCTTTCCATTCCATAAAAATTAAAAGTAAAACAATACATAACATCTTTGATGAAAGTCAAGTCTCAAGGAGACCACATAAAAAGTGAAAGGAAACAATTTGACTTTTTAAATAAGGATGACCATCTAATCTACTCCAAATAAGCACCCCCTAAAAAATGGCTTTGCAATAAAACTTTGTCATACATTGTGAAAGGTATGACATATACATGCCAGTAATAGCACTTCATTTATTTTCATAGGAATAGATGTTCCCATAGTAACAAATTCAAGTCAAGAATTCTTCTTTTAGTTCAATGTAGTATATTAACTTATACCGGCCAGTTTCACTTCTGGGTATGCCAAATGAAAAGCTTGCTAGTGCTATAGAAAGCATACTGTGCAACATGTGATTTTCCAAGTCAGGATGCCAAAAGGTGTCAAATTCAGTATCCCAACATCCTACCTCTAAAATAATTTCTAAAAATCAAATCTGTAAAAAAAAATATTTTAAATCTCATTTCTATGAAAGAACAAAATCTTGTTAACAGTTGCCCAAAAAAAAGAGGGAGGAAAACCAATAACCACACACTTCTAATTAATCATCCTTTTTTTCATGCCTTATTATCATCTATTAACATTCCACTGTCTCCTCAAATTGTTACTTAATGCCCCACAGTTATCACTATTCAAAAACCCGAGGGGTTGGCTTTGACGCAAATGGAACCACATTACAGGCATCATGAATAAACATCTGAGCCCAGTTAGTCACTGCTTGTCATCATCGAAGGGCAGCCCCTTTTAGCCAAACCCTAGCCACTTTTCTGCAACAGGGGAATGTGAACCTAATGATACCAGATCACCCTGGTTTTCAAAAGAGGTTAGAAATCTTCATTTTTCTGTAAAAATATCCTAATTGCTAAATATTGGCTTTGTAAAAAAACTGATCCCAAAGCACATGCTTATAGCTGGATCCAGCTGGCTGGTCTCCAGTTTGCAAACATCTGGCTCATACAGAAACTCCTATCTTTACAACATCATTCTCAGTATCATCACAGGTCTGTGGTTAGAGAAGCCTGAGATGAACATGATTAGAAGGCATGGAGATTAGTGATGTCATGTTCACAGTGAATCACCATCATCTGCCACTGCATCCTGAATGGACTTCTATGACAGCATCACCTTCTTTGTGTACACATCTGTCACCAGACTGAAAACTTCTTGTAGACAAGCCCACACCCTTATTCATCTTAGCTTCCCCAGCACTTGGCACATGAAAATCACAAAATAAATATATTGGAATGAATGAGTCAGTGAATGAATAAATAAACACCAAATAATGCAATCTCTAACGTCAATAACCCCTAACTTTCCTTCTCCAACATAGAACTCAGTAAAAAGACTATTTCCAATGACATCACATTTCAAAACTGAGTTGCTCAATAGCTGAGTAGAAGAAATGGCTGCATATATCAGTGGTTAAATGAATTTGGGGGAGACGTTATGAATGTTCATTGAAGGATTAAAGTCAAGAAACAAATATTTTAAAAAGCTGATATGAGACAGAAAAAAGCTCAAGAGAGTAGGAGTAGGGAATGTAGAAGGAGCCCCCCTACTGTGTCTATGGGATAACAAAAGATTCATGTATGCATTGTAACCAGCTAGTCTCTAGTGGTGGTGGTGGTGTCGTTGTATAGCTGTCAGTGATGTTGTTGTTTCAACTACACTGGAAGCCACTTTCTCTTCTACTAGATGCCTCTCTATAGGTGAAGTGGCAAGCGAAGATCTGGAGCAGATAGAGGATCACCTAGGGAAGTTGTGTGGTAAGAACAAAAAGGAAAGTTCATTCCATACTCTTTCTGTGCAAATAGGAATGTTTTCAAACCAGGTTAAAAGGATGCCTGATGTTGAGTCCCTGTCATTTGTCAGCTAGCTGTTATTTTCACTCTTCTTTCTCTTTCTCTTCCACACACACACTATTGTATATGCCTTAAAGTCTAACATTTTTCTTCAATACAGTCCTTGGAGCACAAATCTATACTCTGTCCCTATGTACTTCAATTTATAGTCTTAGCTATAAAAACTATTTCTGAGTAACTTTTAGAGAACAACTCAGTGGGCACTTACAGCTTAATTATTACCAAACAAGTATAAACCATAAATAAGTTTTATACCACATGTGGAGCTTGGCAATTAACCACCGTAGACTTCATTTAACCACTGCAGAAGGCTTAAATTTTCTGAACCAATACTTGGGACTCTGGAGCTGACAACTGTGAATCATGTTCCAAGGATGATTTAAGAAAATGTTTGAAACAGGAACAGCTCAGGAAATTCATGATGCCAAAGTAATCAGGTGAGTGTACAAAGAAGAAAGTTTGAGGGCCTAATTCTAGGCATAAAACATAGAAACATACTTACCAAAATGGATGGTAGGGTTGCCTGAAGACTTGAACTTTGGGTGTTCCAAACTAGGTCTTCAGTTTCAGGAAGTAAAACCCCTCTCACTGAAGAAAGAACAATATAGAAAACATTTTTAGTTGAGACACTATTGTATTTGAGGTTCAGGGACAACTAAAAATAAGTTTAGATTTTATAGTTTAGATCTTGGCACAGCAGATAACGCAGACTTGCTTAGAAAATATCTGTTACTTTATTCAGAGAGTTTACTTATATTGAGAGGGGGAAACTGAAGGACTCCATAAAAATTTGCTTCTTGCTCTTTTTCCTGCTTCTATTCTTACTATGACCTACATCCTCACTTTACACATGCCTTATAGAACGAATAGTGTATGTCCTCCTGTGAGGGATAAGGAATTAATGATTTCTTTAGAGGCTTCCAGCACAAAAGGTAACATCTAAGGAAGGACCACACAGGAATGACCAGACGAGGTCATCATATGCATGTTCCAGACCACCAGTACTAGACATCTCAATGCCAAGACCCCCTGACTCCAAGGAATGTGACTTATAAAGAACACCTGGACCTGTCCTTGTTCTAGATGATTCCTGGATGCCTGAGAGGACATGTACACCAGACCACAACCCTCAGTAAAAACCCCAGGCCCCAAAGACAAGACTCTCTCCTTTCCTTTTCCAACTCTCCCAGATACATCATCTATATCTGCATGCCCTCTCTCTCTCTCTCTCTCTACATTCATATATGTAGATATATATGAAGATATATATATATATATATATATATATATATATATCTTCAATAACTCTGCTCACTTCCTGCAGGCTTGCGTTTTATTTCTGTCCTGTGCATAGTCAAGGACCCTCTTGGCTTGTCCTGCAGGACCCTCTCTTGGCTGGTCTTCTCGAACCGAGCCTGCCTGCATCAATATTAACACAATCTATCTGAGTTACAAGACTCCAACATAAAATATTCTTCTCATTATTACATTTAAAACATTCCTATGTAATTTCTTTTTCTTTTTGCAAGCATTATTTACTCTTTTCAAGATTCCTGTGAAGATGTTTTTAAATTGATTTTTTTTCACTTTAACAAAAAAGTTAAGCTGAAATTCCAACTCATTTGGTTGATGCTAACAATGGAGAAAATTATGCAAAATGATTTCCTTTTTGGCAGAAAGGACCTGTGAAAAGTGGGCTAGGACAACAGAGAGTTTATCATTATACCAATATTAAAGAGCAACAGAGGTCAGACAGTAGATTGTATAATTTAATTCAACAAAAGTTTACTGAATCCTTCTAGTTATACAGACTTTGATAAAGCTGAGACTATAAACATTAATAAAGCCAAGTTTCTCCTATGCAAGTATCCCCTATGTCAGAGAGATAAACACAAATTATACACTGAAGTGAGGGCATGTAATACTATGTATGGGATACAAAGAAGAAATTGATTTTGCCTGAAGGGGAGAGGGAATCTATAAAAGCTAAAGAAAAAAAAAAGGATTGCCACAGTTTGATCTGGTGTATGCACCAAAAATGGAAGCAGAATCTCTCTTTATTCACCTGTTACCACTGGCCTGACATAAAGGGATCAGTCAGAAGCCAAAAACCCTATTCGGTTTAAGTATTTCCCAAAACTCTTTTCAACTGTGTTTACAGTTGTCTTTTATGGGTCAAGGATGATATATCTTTAAAAAATGATGACCAAGTTACCTAGAAAGCTGCAGCCATTCAGAACTCTCAGTTGGCGTGACAATAGAAATAGATTTTAGGGATGAAATTTTGTACAACTGAAACATTCATCTAATGAAAGATCAAAGCACCTGAATTAGTTTGTACTGTATATCCTAAAGCTTTTGTTAAATTCTCTTAGAAATTCTCCGTTAGTGAACTCCTTTTTTAGGACATCTTCTAGGAGATATCTCTACTCCCAAGCTCCACATAAAAGGAAGACCTTGCTATGCTGGATTTAGTTTCCTACACAATCTCACTTGGCCTGCTGTATACCTTAATCTTCATGTCATTCTTCCACTACTTTCATTATTAACCTTGGTGTTTGTACCTTCTGTTCAGTTTAGGTTCCCATCTCCTTCAGGTCATGACCTCCTAGCGCTATCTTTTTTCTGATCCCAATATCCAGATTCCTGGGAACTTCTGCCTATTGCTGTCCCCATAGGTAGTCTTCAACTAGTCTATACTAGCCTTGCCAAAAGGAATTCAGCAATTTCAGATTATAACAAGCCTCTTCTCTTTTCACTATTTTATCTAGCTCAGGTATTCCAACAAGATAGAATGATGAGGGGCGCCTGGGTGGCGCAGTCGGTTGAGCATCCGACTTCAGCCAGGTCACGATCTCGCGGTCCGTGAGTTCGAGCCCCGCGTCGGGCTCTGGGCTGATGGCTCAGAGCCTGGAGCCTGTTTCCGATTCTGTGTCTCCCTCTCTCTCTGCCCCTCCCCCGTTCATGCTCTGTCTCTCTCTGTCCCAAAAAATAAATAAATGTTGAAAAAAAAATTAAAAAAAAAAAAAAAAAGATAGAATGATGAAAAAGGAGTGTATGAGAAAATAAGCCCGGGGTACCTGCACTGCTCCAAAATGCAAAGGTTCCTTAGTGTTTTAGAACTGATAGCCTAATGTCACTATCATCTACAAAGACAGTTTCTCCACTTTAAAGTCCTGTATAGCCTATATGAAGCCCAAGCTACTTTATGACCCTGACCTAGCACACTGTCATATTAAGGAAACATCATTCTAGCAGACAAAATAATTGAAAAACAACTTAAAGTTTTAGTTCAGCTCTCAAAAAATACCTTACTTAGGAAGAAAGAGTTATACATAGTAAAATTTTATTTAACCTTTTTTCTCTCTTTTCTCTGTCTTGTGTCTGTTTGTGTTTGTTTATTTACACACACACGCACAAACACACACACACACACACACACACACACACACACACACACACACAGAGGCCTAGGTGATAAATGCCTGAAAAGATACAGGATCTTTTCTCCTAAGAAGACGTGGGAATTGAAGAAGGTATAAAATGTATCATTGTTAGTATTGCCTATCATTCATGAATTTTCCTCTTTGGCAGCTGGTACTTCTCCTATGCAATCACTTCAATAAAATATACTCCATGGACATTTTAAAAGCTAACTACTCTTGAGTGAAGAAATCATAAAGAAGGAAACATGAAGTAGCAAGTCATTTAACAGGACACCGTGTCCCTGATGAGTTAAACTGTTGCAATACTAGTTACCAGATTCTTAGCAAATTTAAGTATGAGATTAACTAGGCCACTCTTTAGCCTCTAAATCCAAAGTAGTCAACCTCGCCCTGGTGATCCCAGATCCACCTATCGATTTCAGATCATAACTGGCTCTCTCCAGCTATCTAAATCCAAACTTAGTACTAAATTCTCTGGGATTCTCCCCATCACCCAGTATCAGTTCTTCTTTCACCAAGATCTTCCCTGAACTTTCCTGAGCTACTCTGTATCTTCTGCTCTCTGGCTTTTAAGTCGTCACACCAGTTGATTTGCCTGTGGAGAATTAATGTGTTGGTTGCTCCGGCAGCCCTATAACCTGTTTCAATTCACACTTACAGGTTCTATTTCTGTTTTTCTTATATTTTCCTCCTATTTCCCTAAACTATTTCTACATCTCATGCTCTTCTCTACTTTCTCCTCTCTTTATGGCCTTTTGTTCTACAAGTATTCCTAAGAGCTCCTGACTGGTCTCTCCAAAAGAGCTGTGTCTCATGCAGTCTAGAGAATGCTCAGAACCACATATATTTAAGGAAATCAGTTTTCACCAGAGTATATTGGAAAAGAAACGAAAGCTATACAAGGACTTTATGATGGATATCAACTCACCATTGATAAGCCGGAGGGAGTCAGGATCTGGATTCAAAGAGGAATTCCCCAACAAAAAATTCTGGTGCAGTGTCTCAGCAATATAATCTCTGAAGTTACTAATTGCATAAACAGCAGTGGGCTTATCATCCAGTCCCACAAGACCATGGTTTTCCACCTTGTTGGAATGAAGGCTAATTAGGTCCCAGGTGGTATTGCTGATGGCCTCACCATTGAAGGTCACTGCATAGTGAACATCTAAACCACTATGGATTAAAAGAGAGAACAGATTAGGCCCTGCTAAGGAAGCACAAAGAAAGGAGCTTTGAACCCATGGAGAACAAATATTACACCTGGGTGTGGGGAGGGGCTCATAAGGCATGGATTCTACCACCATTCACTGCAGACAATGTGACAGGTATTTCACATGCTTTATCTCATTTAATTTTCATAATAACCCTATAAAGTCTTTATTATCTTCAGGTTATTATTGAAGAAACTGAGTTTTAAAGAAGTCAGAAGATTTTCCTAAAATTTTGCAACATGTAAGTCAAGATTCAAACACATATCTGCTTGACTCCAGCACCTGCATTCTGAACTACTATGCTCCACTCTCAGTAGCTTTTATTAAACTATTATGCAAAAAAGTCATTAGGAGCTTTGCTCTAGTCATCACTCTGGCTTCCAGCCGGTCTATGAGATACGGCCATCAGAAGCAGTACCCATCAAGTCACATCAAGATCCTTCCACCGGAAAGGAGAACACTACCTTCTTGAAGATAAACCACTCAAGATAGACATGAGATGAAAACAATTTCCCTCCTTCAGACATTCTAATAGGAGGAAAATGACTCCCAAACCAAAGCATACAAATAATTTAAGCACTCCCTCCTCTGAACTTACTTATAAATTATTATATATTCTTTGATTACAGCCTTTATGGTTGTGTAAAAAGATTTTGTTTAAAGTGACTGCCTTTCAGTCTGCCTTTGAGTTTCTATCCCCAGTGTTCAGCATGGTACCTTCAGGGCACCCAGTGCCTACTAAATAAATAGAAATCTAAACTTGTCTGAATATAAAAAGAAAACTACAGTCTAATAAAGGTATACACATATCCAAACAAAAAGTATCGGGGCGCCTGGGTGGCGCAGTCGGTTAAGCGTCCGACTTCAGCCAGGTCACGATCTCGCGGTCCGTGAGTTCGAGCCCCGCGTCAGGCTCTGGGCTGATGGCTCGGAGCCTGGAGCCTGTTTCTGATTCTGTGTCTCCCTCTCTCTCTGCCCCTCCCCCGTTCATGCTCTGTCTCTCTCTATCCCAAAAATAAATAAACGTTGAAAAAAAAAATTAAAAAAAAAAAAGTATCAACATAATGAGACTGATCTCATGGATTCTAGAAAAAGAGATTAGTCAACTAATTTATTTCACTATTTAGTGGAAATCTTCTGACCAATGTATTATGGCTTCCTTGTAAAAGTAGATCCTTAGATTGGAGAGAGCCACAAAAAGCTAGCATGGCTTGATGATACTGGCCATTAAGATCATCCAACTTCCTTTCTCTTATTTCAAGCTTGCAAAAAGACCTTTGATTATAACTCCCTACAGATTTTCCTATGGGTAAAGAATGCATGAGCCAGACAATGCAACAACTCGTCACTTGGCAAATCTCTTGCTTTAAATCAATCAATTGGCATCCTAGAGAGTGCATCATATCTTATGATTTGGTAAGCACGAATTGGTCTTAAGAGACCTGTTCTTCCTGGGGGTACAGGCAGTTTTGGACCTGTCCTAGGCCTGCTTCCTGCAGATCCACACCCTGGACTACAGGGGACACGATGAAAGTGACCTCCCTCACCAGTCATACAAATAATCAGGTTTGTAATGATGTTTTTATCTTACTCTGAGTAACTTCCATAAGATTTTCTTCCTAGATCTGATAAGCTATCACTTCTAATGGGATGGTTTAAGGTGCTTTCAAGTGGTAACTGAGGATTTTGACATCCTGATGCTCTACAAAGTAGTAAGACAACAGCTTGTTATCTAGAGCTTCCTTCAGTCACTTAATTTTTCATGTCAGAATATGTTGATTTATGGGTAATTCCTGACCCTCTTTTGTAAAGTGTATTTCAGTAAAATACACTAAAATAACCAAATGATGGCACTGAGGTAGAATAAAATAGTAAGAGGGACACCTACTGGTCAGAATTCACCACACAGTATGTGTTCCAAGCATCTAGCATAATGCTTGACTCATAGTAGTTCAATAAATACTTTTGAAAATTATGAAAGAACAAATGGTCAATTTTATTCACTAATGCAGGCAGATAAGACAACTAATTTGTGCCACTTAAATAACAGTATGATATTCCTGACTTGATCCAAAGAATTTTAGTCTCTACATTTTTCACATTAAAGAGCATGCATTATCTTCATACATCTCTGTCTTCTGAGTAATCATTTTAGAGATATTACTTCACAGCCACAACCATACCCCTGAGGATATGCATGCTCTTCCCAAACTCTATGGGATGGACCATGACTACATCTCCAGAAAGGTGAGGTTCTTGGGGTCTCTGCAAAACCAATTTCATGTTAAGACAGAAACCAGTGATAAGGGAAAAAATGGAGGAAAAAAACTGATTTCATTCCTATGCTATGCAGAAAACCAGACAAGGAGAATCAACTTTCACTGGGAGTCTACCATGTGCCTTGCATGACTTTTAAATATCACACGGAGAAGATCAAGAGAAATGTTCTTGGATCAAGAAATCTGTGTAGTCTGGATTAGATTACAGGTTTTACTCTTTATTGACAAAATATAATTTGTCTCCCAAAATTTGCCTTGGATATCTAAAAATAATACTTCCGTTACAGTCTACGTTATCTAGTGAGGAGAAATTCATTAAAGAAGATAAAGTGCCTCAGAGATATGCTACAATTCTTTACCATGGTTTTGTACTAGAAAAAGAACTCAAAGAAATGCTTAAGGAATCAGGAAACCTTCTATCTCAAAGCTGAGACTGTCATTATGAGCCAAAACAGACTGAGTTCTGACATGGTAAATGTAGTAAAGAGACATCTTAGGATGAAGGACAGAATAAAAGAAAGCCCAGAGGCCAAGGAAGTACATAAGAGGCAGCAAGCACATTGGAAGACAAAACATGATCTGACTGAAGAAAGCAGGGCTGGTTCTCCACACTCAGCACCTCTGAGTTAATCAGCCACCACTGTATCATCATCTTTCATCTTCTGAACTAGACTGAAACAGCTGCTATATAGAGAAAGGTTCTCCAGAAACGTCAATCATGTGGAGGTGAAATTTACCCTTTCTTACTCTCTTACCTCAAATGCCCTGATTGGCTGTTTAACATGCACAGATTTTAAAGAGACAAAATAAAAATATTACCTCTCATTAACATCCACCAAAATAAACATATTTCAGAGAAACTCAGACATCTTTTATAAAATTTCTTCTATTACAAAGAAGGAACACACTTACAAAGCCTGGAGCTGAAATTTCGAAGTATACCAAGCAGATATATTATTGATTCACTTCAAATGAGTAACCTACTAACTTAAAATAATATGTGAACCTTGAGACAGGTACAAAGCAAATAGAAAATTTCGTATGCATATAAATGCTTATGGAATAAGAGAAAGAGAGAGGTTATATATTATATAAATGGACTATTTCTGTGCCACACATTCATTTATACACAGGTCAGGACACAAGTATACCAAAAAGTTATGAATAAATTCCATCAACTGGCTAATATCTGACAATACCGAACAATTTTGGAAACTCTACCTAGATTAACAATTCTATCATAAAATCTAATGGGTTCATATTGTTATCTGTGTCCCTATAGAGGACATAGCACTCAGTAACTGGATACCATTCTTTTGGTCATAGGATTAACATGAGAGTTTGGGTTGTTTTCATATTCTAATCATGCAAAGAGGGCAACAATCAAACAATCAAGCCCTCTGGTTGAGAACTGGCCATCAACACATTACCTATAATATATACACACAAAACAGTTTACACATACTAACAGTATAGAAATCAAAATTCTGATTACCTTGGTCAAAATATCTGATACCTCCTAGTCATATAACTTATGGCAAATCAGTTTGTCTGCCTTGGGCAAAATATCCCCACCTCCAGAAGAAGAATAAATAATAGTTCTCATTTTCACTATCTCACAGGGATATTGAGAAAATAAAATGAAAAAAAAAAGAGGCAGTACTTCGACATATCTCTAAAAGTGGTTTTCATTTGATTGTGTATTCCTAGAGGATATAAACCAAGAGTTATCATTTTTGTAGGCACGGGAATTGTCGAATTTCTAGGTACTTACTAAACACTTGTTTAAATAATATAAATGAAAATGAGGACGTCAGGAGAAGTTAAGATGGTGGAGAAGTAGGGGGACTGGGATTTCCCTTGTCCCTCAAACACAGCTGTATTGAGGTCAGAACACTTAGAATAACCAGGAATACAGTCTGCAGAGTGACAGAGAAGTCTCCACAGGTGGACGGAGACAGCTTGGTGAGACACAGGTGGATGTTTACAAATTGGTAGAGATAAAGCGCTGGGCCCCATAGGCACAGAGAGGAGGGGAACCCTTCCGTGGAGAGACAAAAGGAAGAGAAATAGAGGCTGTGAAAGTGTGGTATTATATTTGGAAAAGAGAAACAGCTCTCTGAACCACAGACTGGGGAAGAAGAAATCAGGAGTTTGTACTTTGCAGTTTCTACTTTGCAAATAGCCTTAGGATTTAAAGATCGGAGTTTTCAGGGGTGCCAGACTTTCTCCAGACTGGAGTCCATGCCCTGTGCACACACCTGGTGGGGAGGGACCCAGCCCAGGGTACGGAATTGACTTCAGGGGTGCACTGGGAGACCACAGTCCTTCCCTAGAGTACTGTGGGAAAAAGGTTTAATGCTCCCCACCCCCAACCCCCCCACACCACAAAGACAAAAGACCCTGCAGGCACCAGCCAGAGGCCCTTTGTGGACTGGGTGGAGTGGTGCTACCCCAGAAACAGGTCTAAGCAGTGAGGGATCCTTTAAGACATCGGGTTTTGAATCCCAGCCAAGCGCTTAGAAGGTGTGGAAGACTGTGGAGCAGGACAAACAGCATGATTTGAGATACCCAGTGCCAAGAGGAGAGATTGAGGAGTTGCCATTTTTCTCCCCATCACCTACACATGGGCTTCAGGAACAGCACAGCACCCCCAGTGGAGGCAAAACACACTTACACCAAACCCTGTCCCTCCGTGCCTGGTGACTGCATGTCTACTGGAGCAGAACTGACACTGAGTGAACCAGCAGGCATCTCCTCCAGACCAGCACAGTCACTGGTCTCAGGCACCAACAGACAAGTAGTGTTTTTGTCTGTTAGGCTGGGGTGTTTTTTTTTAATGTTTTTTTCTTTTTCTCTTTTCTTTCCTTCTCTTTCCCCCCCTTTTCCCCCTTCTACCCTCTTTTTTTTTTTTTTCTTCCCTTTGGAATCAAGCTCGTAGTTTCTGATTGGATTTTTGGTCAATTCATCTCTCTCTCTCTCTTTATATGTATATATATATATACATATATATATATATATATACACATATATATATATGTATATGTATATATATATATTTCTTTCTTTCCTTTTCTGTTCTGGTTGTCTGTTTAATCAGGCATTTTTACTCTATTCCTTTTATACCTTTTCTGTATCTCCTTCTTCTTTATTTTCCTCTCTCTCTCTCTCTCTCTCTCTAAATTAAACCTTATAGTTTCTTTGATTCTCTGCCTGGTATTTTTTTTTCACTCCTTTCATTTCTTTCTTTGTTTGAGATAAATTTCCCCCCACACCTTTTTCCTTTTTTCCAGGATTACTTCATATGGGATAAGATTCCCCCCCCACACACACACCTTTTTCACTTTTTCCAGGGTTATTTCAACACACAAATCAACAATCCACCACTATGTGCAGTGGGATAGAGAGCCAAAGACTCAACAACAGAGTGCATGCAACACACTCCAAAAACACTGCCTAGAGTACCAGGCCCTGGACAGTGTATAACGCTTTTTAATATACTAGTATTCACAGGTATAGGACACATAACAAGCTATTAAAACATGTAAAAGACAGACACCTAGTCAAAATGAGGAAATGGAAGAATTCTCAAAAAAAAAAAAAAATTCCAGGAAGAAATGACAGCCAGAGAATCGCTCAAAACAGATGTAAACAACATATCTGAATAAGAATTTAGAGTAACAGTCATAGGATAGTAGCTGGGTTTGAAAAAAAAAACAAAACATAGAAGACAACAGAGAATCCATTGCTGCAGAGATCAAAGACCTAAGAAATAGCCACAATGAATTAAAAAATGCTGCCATTGAGATAGAAAATAAACTAGATGCAGTGACAGCAAGGATGGAAGAAGCAGAGAAGAGAATAGGTGAAACAAAAGATAAAATTTTGGAAAATGATGAAGCTGAAAACAGAGGGACAGGAAATTACTAGACCATGAGGGGAGAATTAGAGACCTTAGTGATTCAATGAAACAAAATAATATACATTTCATAGGAGTTCCAGAAGAAGAAGAGAGAGAGAAAGGGGCAGAAGGTTTATTTGAACAAATTATACATGAGGACTTGCCTAATCTGGGGAAGGAAACAGACATCCAAGTCCAGGAGGCTGAAAGAACCCCCTTCATAATCAACAACAGGTCAACACCATAACATATCATAATGAAATTGGCAAAATACATAGATAAAGAGAGAATTCTGAAAGCATCTAGGGACTAAAGGTCCTTAACCTTTAAGGGAAGACATAAGTTTAGTAGCAGACCTGTCCATTGAAACTTGGCAGGCCAGAAGAGAATGGCAGGAAATATTCAATGTGCTGAATAGGTAAAGTGTCCAGCCAAGAATCCTTTATCCGGCAAGGCTGTCATTCAGAATAGAAGGAGAGATAAAGATCTTCCCAAACAAAACTGAAGGACCTCATGACCACTAAACCAGCCCTGCAGGAGATCCTAAGGGGGACTCTGTGAGCAGAAAGCAGCAAAGACTACAAAGGACCCAAGACATCACTGCAAGCACGAAATGTACATATAACACAATAATTCTAAATGAGGAAGTCAGAATGCTCTTTTCAAATATTAAATATTACAATGAAGGAGTATTACTGTATGTCTAAACATGTCCATAATTAACCTATAAATTTGCTTCATAAACTTTCTATTATACTTATCAATATTGCAAGAGAAAATTAGTTTTTTTTTAATGTTTATTTATTTTTGATAGAGAAGGCAGAACAGGGGAGATGCAGACAGAAACAGGGACAGAGGATCCAAAGTGGGCTCTGCACTGAAAGCAGAGAGCCAGATACAGGGCTTGAACTTATGAACTGTGAAACCATGACCTGAGCCAAAGTTAGCCACTCAACTGACTGAGCCACCCAGGCACCCTGAGAAAATGAGTTTTAAATAAATTTGCGCCCAAAGGCAAAAAAAAAAAATGACAAGCAACTACCACAAAGAGTATTGACTATGTTTTTATATTATGCTTTTTCTAAGAAATTCTAGAGTGGATTTTGTTTTGCAAATGAACTATTGTAGAGATGATCTTTCTCCCATTCATTTGCCACTTAAAGTGACACTTGATTATGTTACTGAATGACAGTATACTTGAAAGTGCTTACATTAATGGCAGTTTTTATTCCTATTTTAATTAAGTATAGCTCAACATTTAAAGCACTTGAGAGTCAACAGTGTATGGAGGGTTATATAAACTATATCCTGCGAGCTAAATCCAGCCCAGTGTCCATGAGTTAATGAATTTTCTTTTTTAAATAGTTTAAAATAATCAAAGCAAGAATATTTTGTGACATGTGAAAATCATGTGAACTTCAGATTTCAGTTTCCATAAACTAAGTTTTACTGGAATATAGGCACACTCATTCATTGTCAGTATATTATCGATATCTACATTCATCTGATGGCTGAGTTAAGTAGTTGCAACAGAGAACATATAGCCTGAAAAGCTTAAAATATTTACTACCTGACCCTTAAGTGAAAAAGTTTGCCAACCTCTGATCTGTAAGGAGATGGAAACTGATACTGACATTAATATTGGAATATTGGACACTAATATTGGAAGTTATTCCACACTGAAAATACAACATACCATATTTTCTAAACTGCCTTTCAACCAGTGAACAGTATAAAAAGTGCCAAAAAGTACTCTACCTGCCATTTTCCTTGGGGGACCTGAAAATAAAAATTCAAAGTGTTAAGGAGAGTTTGAGACAGTTATAATTGTCACATCATTCATCAAAGTGCAAGTTCTTAATATATTTCCTCTAAAATGTTTCCTTAAATCAAAATGCTTATATAGTATCAGATGCTGACAAATGTCTGTAGATTGAAGGAAGTGAACAAAGGCAGAGAGAAGATTCTATTTTAAAAATAATAATATTTACTGTCTTTAAACTTACTTTTTAAACCACTCTTACAAGGTTTTCTCTTTCTAAATAAGCATTTTTTTTTTTTTAGTAGATCAGCAGAGGACTCCAGTTGTTGGCATTAACAAAATTAGGAAACTTTTTTTTGGTAGATAATGAGTTTTGTAGTTTAAAATCAATGAAAAGAAAATAAGGTGTTATACAGAAAAGGGTTTAAGGGATTGGGAAAGGTCAGGACTGACTAAACTACAGGATATTGCATAGCCTTTAAAATTCATTAATTTTATGTAACAGACACTTAACAGAACTTCCCATGTGGCAGAAAACTGTGCTAAGTGTTTTACAAAAATTAATTCATTTAATCCTCATTAAGATTATTAAGAGCCATTAGAATCCCCATTTTACAGGTAAAGAAACTGAGGAACAAAGAAGCTACATAATTTACCCAAAGTATTTCTAAAGTTTTTTTAATAAAGCAGAATTAATAGTAAATTATCTTTTTTATACAAATATGACATTAAAACTTGGTAATTTATCTAAAATCATCTGGCCAGGAGTGCCAAAAGCAGGATTTGAACCCAGGGAAGTTGGCTGCAAGGTCATGTTGCCTTTTAGGTCACATGAGAGGGGTCTTCAAAGGCCTCACATCCTTAGGTTCTCACAGAGGCTTTGGTCACAACTGGAGGAAGTATTCTGTGAAAAGTGAGAAGGCTGAACTGGGGAGACTGGTCATGGCCCTCTCCCTTGCACAGACAACTACCTGAGTATCTTTGGGTAAATTACTGAAATTTCCTGTGCTCTGGAGTGCTTATTAGAAACAATGAAGAGTAATAATAACTATCTCATAGCATGGCTATTGGGAATAAATGAGTTAATATAGATATGAAGCCTGGCACACTGTAAATGCCACGTACATGCTTGCTGTTATTGCTAGTAAACACAGAAGTCGTGACAAGAGAGGGTGCCAAGTTTAAGATGTTGGCACTATTAATTATGCTGTGAGGTTACACAGTACCCCTACTCATGCTCCCCTACATCCAAGAGCTGGGCCACAACTATCCTCCAAATGCCCCAAACCCTAAGAATACTGAGTCTAGCATGGGGGATAAGAGAAAGAGCTAAAAAGGTATTACATTGAAATAAAGAGTGCTACTGAACATGTACATTTTTAGAGTCTGCTTACCTAAAGTCAAGTACACGGATGTCCTTATAGCCTGGTAACCCAGTAAATGCATTTTCAACCTGTTAAAAATAAAAATAAAATTTTTAGCTATGTAGAAATGTGAAAAGGTACATATAAAATACTGCTTTAAGAGCTGACTATAAAGTGCACTGTTTATAAGTGGTGGAAGCTTGTACATGTATACAGATACATAGTGGACAGAATGTTACGTAAGAAAACTATAATAATTAACCTTGTTAGAAAATAGTTTTTAACACAACACTGCCACATTTTTCTTTCACATTAAGGTTTTGATATGCTTTAATATTAATTTCTTTCCAAACTGTGAAAAGCAACTTCTTGTTGGCAAAACACTGCTTTTTCCCTTGTGGGATGAAATGTAGATAACAGCATTAGTTACCCCCCCAAAAAAGCTACAATAGCATTTTTAAAGGTAATTGTTTGGATTAGAAATCTGGTGCAGCATACACACTCATAAACAGTGAAGTATTAGTTTTCTTTTAGTGTAAAGTTTCTGAAGGCATCTGTTGCCTGTTCCTACAACACGAGGGAATTGTGAACACAATCAAAATTAGAAAATAGTCCACAAGCTGAAGCTCAGTCCCCAGAAGAGAGGCCCTATTGATTGGGTGTCATGATGTAGGTTACGAAGCAGTGACCAGGTAACTTAATTGGTCAAAAGCTCAACTTATGAGCATCACATTGACAGGAAGCAAGTAGATATTTAAGATCCAGCCATGTAAATCAATATAAGCTTAGTGAATAGAGGGTTGGAAAGAATGCTAACTGAACTAAAAATCTAAAAATAGGTCATGCATAAATATGTATTTTAACAACATCGAGCATTTAACCCAGATTTCAGAAGGTGACACTCTTACCAGAAAAGTCACAATGGAACCAACACCAGAACAAAGGAAGGAAGTTATTAATGGATTCTGGAGACATCTCTCTCTGGGCATTTGCTTTTAAAGCCAAGTCTTGATAAAATTGGGAGAATGGGATTTTTAAAAAAATCATGGTTCACCGAAGACCTTAACACCTTAAGGATAAAGAATCCAAACCCATGTAACTCTTTGGCTATCATAATTTGCCTTGTTTTATTCTCTTAGAGGAAAGACAGAAGTGCCATAATTCTTGTGGGATAAAAGTAGAGATGGAATCCGCAGGATAGGAATTCGAAAATGAGTCAGTCTCAACTGTTTCTGCTGGCAAAGTAAGTGCCTTATTTTATAGAACTAATCCTGCCCTGCCCACCAACCATATCAGTTTTCATAAGATTAAAATGAATGCACCTGAAAGTACTCCATTAACTGAAAAATGCAATACAACTGTATGTTATTATTATCGCTAGGCCCATCTCATTTGGGGCTTTGCCATCTCTTGAGTCTAACCACATACAGGTATTCTAATTCATCACATCTGGTTAGCTACCATACAGGTATCCAGTTGAATCACTGCACTTTATTAACATCAAGATTAATAATGGGTACAGCCTACTGAATGACTTCTATGTGCCTGGTGCTTTGCAAAAGCACTTCTAATCCTTGCAATAATGCCAAGAGATACCTATTTTCCCAGTTTTATAGATGAGAAAACGGAGATATCAACTAACTTACCCAGGGCCGTGCATTTGGTTATGTGACTAAATCAGAATTTATTCAACCCAAAATCTTTCTAACACCAAAGCCCGTATTCTTCCCAATGCATTTCATGCTTTCTCCTCTTCTTCTTCTCCCTGCTTCATGATAAGGATGTTACAGAATTGGGACCAGGACTGGGAAAACCGTGAAGCTCACTTTAACTTCTCAGCTGAATTAAAATTAAGGGGAATGTACATGGTATAAAGGAAGGAACACTTTGAAGGGAAGGAGGAGACCTGATTTTCTCTTCTACTCCTAGAGGTTGAAATGACCATGAACAATTTACTCAGCCTCCTGAGCCTCATGTGTAAAATGGAGATGTTTACTCTCATGGTTGCTGTTAGCCAACAGACCAAGCAGCTTGCAGAACATAAGGCACAATGCAAGGACACTGTGTTGATGCTGTGGCTCTCTTCAGGTATCTATGCTCCCAAGCCTATTGTGCTGACCTTTTTCTCTCTGATGTCATACTTGGTGTCATCCCACGCTTATCTTACTCTTCTCATTTAAAAAAAGCAATTGCTCCTGAACCTCAATCCTCTTTAAGCAGGCTTTCTTTTTCCTTGTATGTCTTCCCATGTTATTACCCAGGAAATAGTATTAAAGGAGCAATCCCTGTGACTGTGTCCTAAAGGGAGAGAGCTAGAGGGGCCCCCTCAATTTGCAGTAAACACAGTGGCAGAACCTTTCAGACACACAACCTCTGACTCTGCTGTTTTACACAAAGAAGTGGCTGGTGGTAGACATTTCATTGCAGGTAAGGGGATGGGGCTATACAGATTGGCCAGGGAAGAAACCATTTCATGGTAGGCCTAGACCATTCATCACCCCCCAGATCACCTCAAACCAAGAGCTATCTACCTCATAAAGTCTCTGTTGGAGATGTTTTTCAAAATGTTTATTAGACTTCCTATAAATATTCAGTCATACAGTGCAAATGTTTATCTAAACACTCAGGCTTCTTAAGGTTCTTTACTCCAAGAGCAGAGAGAACCAGAGAGCTGATCCAAGACACTAACTGATGCCAGGTGGCCACTAGCCTGACTGACATTTCTTCCACATACCATACAGCCTTGCAACTTGGCCACACAGCTAGGAAAATTAATTGTCTGGCTTACACTCTCCATGTCTGATGGCTACAATGATGCTGTTTGGCTGAGAGATGCATATTTCTTTTTCTCATCTAGACACAGTGTCTAGGGAAGGAAATGAGTCCAAGGTAATGGAATTGGAAAACTTGGGCAAGGAGAGCCCCATCAAGAGGGAATGGAAAAGAAATAAACAGGAAGGAATGATGTGCCCTGTCAATGGACAGAGAGGGGAGATGGGCACTGAATGCCTCACCACACAAGAGAAAATCTATACAAGAAGGGGGCCAAATATGGATCATTTTTAACTGAAAAAATCTTGAGTTCAAGTCCTATATAGAATTCTTGCAGAAAGTAAAATTGCAGGATAGTCTAATGTATGATTCTTTAAAGACCTTTTTAAAAATACCTCCAACCAAGGCGCCTGGGTGGCTCAGTGGGTTAAAGGTTCAACTTCAGCACAGGTCATGATCTCACAGTTCGTGGGTTCAAGCCCCACATCAGGCTCTCTGCTGTCAGCACGGAGCCCACTTGGGATCCTCTGTCCCCCCTCACTCTGTCTCTCCCCTACTCATGCTCTCTCTGTCTCTCCAAAATAAATAAACATTTAAAAAAAATAAAAAATAAATAAAAATACCTCCAACCAAGGATCAGAGATAGGAAAATTTACTTTTCACTGGATACTGTTTTGTCCTTTTGGACTAGGTACTGTATACTACCCATGTGTTAACTGCCTCAAATTTTTTAATTTAGAAAAAGAATATTAAATATGAAATTAAAAGAAATTAAATTTAATGTTCCTTCAAGAAAAACAATACAATCCATGTAGTTTCTCAAAGATACGCATTTCTCCAAATACTGTCAAGTTAAAACCATGCCACAGAACACACTCTTCTTTGGCTGTGCAGCAAAAGTTTGGAAATAGTATTTATTTGTTAGCAGATGGCAAAGGTGTGAAAGGTTTTGCTTCAATTAAATAACTCATCTACCTTTCTGTGATCTTTTTACAGAATTTTCTGAAGAAGTGGCTAAGTTACAGCCCTCTGTACCAAGTAGAAGAGTTTGATTCCTTAACCCACCTTTAACCAGTCTTGTGAATATGGGAAATTTACAATCCCAGCAAAATTTCTTGTTGAAAGAAAGGAAGGAAGGAAGGAAGGAAGGAAGGAAGGAAGGAAGGAAGGAAGGAAGATGAAAGGAAGGGAAGGGAAGGAAGGAAAGGAAGGGAAGGGAAGGAAAGAAGGAGGAAAGAAGGAAGGAAGGAGGAAAGGAGGAAGGGAGGGAGGGATGGAGAGAGGGAGGGAGGAAATAAGGAAGGAAGGAAGGAAGGAAGGAAGGAAGGAAGGAAGGAAGGAAAGAAGGAAGGAAGGAAGGAAAGAAGGAAGGAAGGAAGGAAGGAAGGAAGGAAGGAAGGAAGGAAGAAGGAAGGAAAGAGATGAAAGGAAGGGAAGGGAAGGAAGGAGGGAGGGAAGGAGGAAGGGAGGGAGGAATGGAGAGAGGGAAGGAGGCAGGGAGGGAGGAATGGAGAGAGGGAAGGAGAGAGGGAGGAGAGAGGGAGGGAGGAAGAAAGGAAAGAAGGAAGGAAGGAGGAAAAGGAAAGAAAAGGAAAGAAAAGAAAAAAGAAAGGAAAGGAAAGGAAAGGAAAGGAAAGGAGGAAGAAAGAAAACCAAAAAATCACCCACCTCTGAAATAAACTCTTCTACAAGGTGCTGGTGCTGAAAGTTGGAGGGATCCTGTAGTTCTTCCCTATATTGCTCTCCCAAAAGGTGGATACTAAACTCTGCAATCTGCTCAGTTGCTGGTTTTGTGGTTTCTTCCATGACATTCACAATTTCATTACTAATCTGGATTTTTAGAGAAAAGGCAAAAAAATGTCAATGTTTACTCATGCAACCAACAAATACCTACTGATTGCTATATATCAGACACTGTGCCAAAAGAAACTGCTAATGATGGCCTTTTATATAGTGTTTGACTTTGGAACTAGCTGGGTAGACTTTAAGACATAGGCTAATATTAAAATTACTGTGCATTTGTACATTCCTTTGAACACACAAAGACTGCTTCAGGGAAAGACCGGAAAAATTTCCAGATAACCACCAAAGTTGACCATCTGTGAGTTAAAAGAGTTGACTATACTAATATTATCATCTAAAAATAGCCTAGAAGAGTTGTCCTCAAATTTTTTGGTCTCAGGACCCCTCGAACTCTTAAAAATCATTAAGAAATACAAAGACATTTGGGGTTTTTTTGGACTATCTCTATAGATATTTACCAAACAAACATAAAATAGAAATTTTAAAATATTTGTTAATTCATTTAAAAATAATAAACTCCTTGCATTGTAAAAAGTAATAACATATTTTGCAAAATAAAAAATTAACATGTAACATTGTTTACATTTTTACATACTCTTTAATTTGGTTGGCTTAATAAGAAGACAGTAGATTCTCATATCTGCTTCTACATTCAATCGGTAGCACTATGTTGTTTTCGTTGAAGTATATGAAGAAAAGTATTAAGGAAGGGAGAAATATAGATACACATAGACATAGACACAGATATATAAATATATATAATATATATTTTGAATGTTTATTTTGTGAGAGAGAGAGCTCATATGTACATGCAAGAGAGAGTGCAGAGGGACACTCGGGGGTAGGGACAGAGGGAGACAGAAAGAGAATCCCAAGCAGGCACTGCTGTCAGCACAGAGCCCAATGTGGGACTCGATCTCATCAATGGTGAGATCATGACCTGAGCCAAAATCAAGAGTCAGACACTTAACCAACTGCACCATCCAGGTGCCCCAGGAAGGGGGAAATATATTAATAGCCTTTTCAAAATTGTACAGATACTTTTTATTTTTTTAATTTATTTTCTTAATTTACATCCAAGTTAGTTAGCATATAGTACAATGATTTCAGTAGTCGATTCCTTAATGCATCTTACCCATTTAGCCCATCTTCCCCTACAGCCCCTCCTGTAACCCTCTAATTTGTTCTCCATATTTAAGAGTCTCTTATGTTTTGTCCTCCTCCCTGTTTTTATATTATTTTTGCTTCCCTTCTCTTATGTTCATGTACAGATTCTTTTTAGATACTACACCAAACTCGACAAGTGGTAATTACTTAAAGATTAGTTGCTGTGTGGAATCTGAAACAGTATCAATGAACGTTTTGTATTCTGTAACAGTAATATCCAGGTCTTCCAGTGGCCAATGCTGTAACAATTTGAACAAAATAAATAACTGATTATAATCCAAAGAATAAAATAAATATCCATGTGTTCATATTGATAGAAATAGATGATTTAATAAATAAATGAGAGTCGACATAGTCTCTTATGGATGAATTCCAGTTAATAAATGTAAAAAGAATAAGGGAAATAAAATATCGCTACTAGAATGCTATAGTAATAACTGCTACATGGCAGATACACTTGAGCTCATCCAAGTTCCTCCATTTTGATACACAAGAAGAGGGGCTGGAATGGAAGAATGGCTAGCCTAAGGGCTCAGAGCAACCCAATGGCAGAGTCAGGAAGAGACTACAGAGGCTATGCTTCAGTGTATCATTTTTTATCCTTGATAGATCATATAATCAGACCTTCATAACCTCAGAATAGGAAAGAACCTCAATGATCCTACCATCCCTTGTGATGCTTGAAATTCTCTCTACAATATCCCTGACAAATGGCTGCTCATCTTCAGTTTAAATGTCTCTGATGAGAAAGAGTCATGATTTTCAAAGACAGACCATTACATTTCATATGAAAAAGCTCTCACGGTTGGAAAGTTCTTTAATTTTTTTTTCTTCTTTGCCCTTCACAACTTGGTTCCTGCTTCCCTTTTCCAGCCTCATCTTCCTCCCCTCCCCCTTTCACTATCTACTCCAGCCATGTGAAATTCCTACTTACAGACCAAGGAATGGTCTAATTCTCTCATCTCAGGCCTAAGCAGTGTTATTCCCTTTGCTTTGAGACCTCAGGCCAAGACCCTTCACCTTTCTCTTCTTCTGGTAAGTTCTATTCATCCTCAGTTCAGATCTCACTCCCATCAGAAAATTTCTCAGAACTGCCCCCTCAAAACTGACCCAGTGCTCCTAATGTTCTACTTCATTCTGCATTTGCCCTATCATAGTGCATACCATACAGAGATTATAGTGCATGTTTACTTATCAGTATGCCTCCTAAAACAGTAACAGGCACATATCAGGCACATATATTTTTTTGGCATTTTTATTAAGGTATAACTGATATATAACAAACATACATTACTTTCAGGTATACGATGTAATGATTCAATATTTTTATGTATCGAAAAATGATCATCACAATAATTCCAGTTAACATCCATCACATACACAGTTAGAAAATTTTTTTCTTGTGATGAGGACTTTCAAGATCCACTCTCCTAAGTACTTTCAAATAAGCAATATAGTATTGTTAACTACAGTTACATTATGTACTTTACATCCCCATGACATATTCATTTTATAACTAGAAATTTATACATCTTGTCCCCGTCACCCATTTCACCCACTTCCATCCAAAGTTCTTAATATTAAGCCCAAATATATTTTCCTATAAGTTCCACCACTGATCTCAGTTCTGTAATCTGGGACATATATAAAAATTGTAGTCGCCAGACAGCCTTTCAAATAAGTATAGACAGCTATCATGACTTCCCTGACTCCTTTAGCTCCTCTCCTCCAGACATTTCTCAGGCTCTTAATATCTTCCTTAGAGTGTGGTATACACAAGTGACGTCTGATCAATTAAAACATGATAGGATACCACCTATTATAACAGATTCTATATTTCTATTAATGCAACGTACAGCTACACTAGTTTTTACTAGCTCTCCCCTAGTAACTGCATCATACTGCTGATTCATATAGAGACTAACATCAATAAAAACTCTTAGTCTTATGTAATTTTATACAAAATTTTGCATTTTTCAATATTAAATTTTATCTTGCTAAATTTGGACAGAAACTTCCATTCCCAGTATTATTATAAAAGAAATATCCTTAGTAATCTTGCTGCTACAGAAAGCCTAAAGTGCTGAATAAATATTTTTTAATGTTTCTAATGCATAGGTGGTTTGCAAGAAAGTTAAGGAAATCCTAACAGGTCAAGAAAAACAGGTTAGAAAAATCAAGAGAGATGAATCAGTGTTGCATGAGTACACAGTATATCTGCTGATCCTTTGTAACCTAGACTTTAGTTTTAAATACCACAAAAGGGATAGGATAAAAAGTTAAAGGTCTGTACATTTTGAAAGGTCAGATCAAAGACTCCCACATAATGGTGAAGAATATAGCTACACTTCTGGTGAGCATAGAATAAGTACAGACTTATCAAATTACGATGTCATACACCTGAAACTAAAGTAATATTGTGTGTCAACTATACTTCAATAAGAAAAAAAAAAGATTCAGGGCACCTGGGTGGCTCAGTTGTTAAGCATCCAACTCTTGATTTCAGCTCAGGTCATGACCTCACAGTTCAGGAGACTGAGCCCCACATGGGGCTGTGTGCTGACAGCATGGAGCCTGCTTGGGCTTCTCTCTCCCTCTCTCTCTGCTCCTTCCCCATGTGTGCACATGTGCATGCACTCTCTCAAAATGAATAAACATTTAAAAAAATTTTTTTCCAGAATAAGGAAATAATAAAGAAATTTTCAGACAAGCAAAATCTTAAAAGGAACCAATGAGAGACTCTCACTAAGGTATTATTAGAGGCATATATTTCAAAAAGAAAATTATCCTAGAAGGGAGATCTCAAATGCACAAAAAGAGGGGTGCCTGGGTCCCTCAGTCAGGTGAGCATCTGACTCTTGATTTCAGCTTAGGCCATCATCTCATGGTTCGTGGATTCAAGCCCCACATCAGGCTTCCCACTGATAGCTAAGAGCCTGACAGGGGTCTTCTGTCTCCCTCTCTCTCTGACCCTTGCTGTGTGCTCTCTCGCTCTCTCTCTCTGTCTCTCAAAAATAAATAAACATTAAAAAATTTTTTTAATGCACAAAAAGAATTTTATGAAAATAAAATAATACACATCCAGGTAAGTGTAAAACAAATTTTATGTGAAACAAACATAATACTGTCTAGCTTGTGGGATTAAAAAGAAAACTAAAAGAGAAAGAAAGAACAAAAATATTTAAAAATAGAATATAAATCAGTAAAGGGATTATTTGAGTAACAATGTTCTAGTGTTCCTCATTGCTCAAGATAAGGATTAAGATTTGAAAAACTTACATTTTGCTAGATTATACATTATAATTCATGGGGTAATTTATAGAGTATATATATATATATATATATTATATAGAATGTATTACAAATATTATATGTAATAATATATTACATATTAAGTAATATATAGGGTAACTACTAGCAAAACAGAAATGAGGTATACAGTTTCTAAAACAGTAGATGGAAAATTAGGAAAATAAGGAAAAAATGAACTGTAAAAATAACTTCGAGCTTCATTTTGAACTAGAGGTACAGGGATCTAATTCTTGTTAGGTATCTTTATACTGCTTTGTTTTCTTACTGATTCTATAAATTGGCTTGAAATTATCCTCTCTTTTAGATATTAATGTTCCAATTATATACAATTCAATTATGTACAATTCCTTCATGTTTATTATAGGGAATTCTATCTCATTCCATAAATGTTCCCATACCTAAACCATAACTATTGTGCTTCAAGTTCAGATCCATGGTATCACTTTTTATTCATTCATTCACAAATATTTATTGAATGACAATATTTCCCAGCACCATCTAGTCTGGACGAAGTTGTACAGAGGGTAAATGTATTGACTCAGGAATCAACCCAGGGGTCCAATATTACTACCAGCTTTGTTCAGTGAGAGGGAAGGTGGGGAGGCAGAGTAGGCTGATGTAACATGATTTCACAGAAGTTAAAACGTTGAAATTGGAAGAAAATGTGCAAGGTAACTAAATTGCATCTTTCTAGTGAATATGTTCAATCAGAGTTCGCACTGTATTAAGTAATATAAGATTTATGGACCCCAAAATTTTAAAAATTCATATTTAACAAAATTTCTAACAAAATATTTCTATCTTCCTAGGCAGCCTGTGTACTTTCTTTTGAAAACTGAATGTTACAGAAAGTAAACTTAATATTGTTTCATGAACAGGTTACTGTTAATAATGATGCGTTTAAAAAACACGGTATTTCTTGATTTTTCAACTGCATAAAACCTACATCCTTTTCCTCTGAAGAAGACAGGGCAACAGAAGAACATAGGCAAATGACAGTAAATTATGTCACAAAGCCCACAAGTGACAATGAGTTTACCATGATAATTCCCCAAGCACAAGTCATTTCATTTACAACTTGAAGCTCTCTCTTGCAAAAGCAGATTGACTCAACTCTCCAAGGAATCTTAGGTTCTTTTTAATATACTGGTTTTAGAATCTACATTTCCATAAAGGAAACCACATGAAGTTTTGTGCAGTTTAGCAGTGGAACATAAGTCTCTCTTAACCCTGTTCTCCATGTTAGAAACTAAATAACAAAACAGAGCATCACTCACACTCTCCCCAGGCCTCTCCTTGCTGCTCTCTGAGATACCTTCAGAGGTGGTCACCCCTGGATATGGAACACTGACAACAGCACCTAAGTAGAAAAACAAAAACATGTACATGAACGTAGTCCCTAAGTCAGAATCATATCAGGAAATAATGAAGCTGACTTCAAAACCATTCCTGTAAGTCATTTGCTTTATCATCCTGGAAATTCAGTACATTCTAACCTTAAGAAACATTTGCATAGAATCTTCCTAGAACAGAAAATAATTACAACTCATTCATTCAAGCAACAAGCATTTAAAGAGCACCTACTATATGTCAGCCACTATGTAAGATTTGTTAAGGATACAGACAAAATTTTTATCCTTAAGGAGCTACCTAGTAAAGGGACAGATACTGAAAAATATAATGTTACCTGATAGGGAAAGTGGGTGAAGGTTGGACACTGGCTAGGAATTGATCATTGTTGAAGCTTGGCCTCATTGTGCTATTCTATTTTTTTGTATATGTTTAAAATTTGCAATAAGGAAAAGCTTTTTAAAAAAAATTAAAAATAAAGAAAGCAACTTCCAATTCATAGGAAATACAAAAATCAAGGAAACATGTTAAAGTACACCACAGAATGCAATCAAAAAAATCCTTACTGGCTAGTATCTAAAATCTATAAAGAGCTCACCAAACTCCACACCCGAAAAATAAATAACCCAGTGAAGAAATGGGCAGAAAACATGAATAGACACTTCTCTAAAGAAGACATCCAGATGGCCAACAGGCACATGAAAAGATGTTCAGCGTCACTCCTTATCAGGGAAATACAAATCAAAACCACACTCAGGTATCACCTCACGCCAGTCAGAGTGGCCAAAATGAACAAATCAGGAGACTATAGATGCTGGAGAGGATGTGGAGAAACGGGAACCCTCTTGCACTGTTGGTGGGAATGCAAATTGGTGCAGCCGCTCTGGAAAGCAGTGTGGAGGTTCCTCAGAAAATTAAAAATAGACCTACCCTATGACCCAGCAATAGCACTGCTAGGAATTTATCCAAGGGATACAGGAGTACTGATGCATAGGGGTACTTGTACCCCAATGTTTATAGCAGCACTCTCAACAATAGCCAAATTATGGAAAGAGCCTAAATGTCCATCAACTGACGAATGGATAAAGAAATTGTGGTTTATATACACAATGGAATACTACGTGGCAATGAGAAAAAATGAAATATGGCCTTTTGTAGCAACGTGGATGGAACTGGAAGCCATACAGAGAAAGACAGATACCATATGGTTTCACTCTTATGTGGATCCTGAGAAACTTAACAGGAACCCATGGGGGAGGGGAAGGAAAAAAAAAAAAAAGAGAGGTTAGAGTGGGAGAGAGCCAAAGCATAAGAGACTGTTAAAAACTGAGAACAAACTGAGGGTTGATGGGGGGTGGGAGGGAGGGGAGGGTGGGTGATGGGTATTGAGGAGGGCACCTTTTGGGATGAGCACTGGGTGTTGTATGGAAACCAATTTGTCAATAAATTTCATATATATAAAAAAAAAAGTTCAAAAAAAAAATCCTTACTCAGAGAAACTCGTAGAAGACAAATGACAAATGGTGGAACTAGAAAGGTTCTACCTGTTGGCATAAGCAGTGGTTACAGAGTGTTTGCCTTAAAGTAATTCTTTAGGTCATACGTTTGTATTAAGTAGTTTTCTGATTTTTATTATACTCAATAATTAAAGGTCTTTAAGTACCCACAACATAATGCCTTAAAATAAATGAAAGCACAATCACTTTTTCTTGAGACTCTTGAACAACATATAAGGAGAGAGAAGCCTGGTACTTTTTAAATGTGAGGTGGAACATGTGCTTGCTTACAAGATCATCTTAAACCACAAAGAATTTTTAAAAAGTGAATAAATGCACAAGAACATACCTCCTGATGTTGGGGCATCACCAACAGGAACTGGAGATGACAATTCAGGGCTAAGGTAAAAAATGTTTAACATTAATAAAAATGATAGAAATATGTGGATATATTTTGGGGTTTATTTTCCCAAAAGGAACTCACTAGATCTCCAAACAAGTGTTTCCAAACCCAAGTACTGATTTAACAAGGTTTAAGAAGTAATAGTTTTCATAATTCATTTATCTTACATGTATTGATTTCTACTCAAGTAGAATCACCCTATACAAAGTACTTCCCTACTTACTATTTTATCAGCCTGTTTGATTTCTTCTCAGTTATTATCACTATGTGAAATTATTTGTTGATTTATTTATCTACTTCTTTATCTCTGTCTCTAATCTCTTAATCCTCTAGAATGGCATTGTCTTGGTAGTCACTGGACTTATGTGGTAATTTAAATTAACTAAAATTAAATAAAGTTTAAAATTCTGTTCCTCATTCATACTGGCCACATTTCAAGTGTTCCACAGTCACATGTGCCTAATGGCTATCATATTGGGCAGCACAGTAAAGAACATATCCTTCATCGCAGAAAGTTCTATTGAACAGGACTGCAGTTAAGAATATAAATTCTTTGAGATTAGGAATCTCATATTTTTACTCTATCTCTAACGTAAAATAGTATCTAGGCATCTAGTATTTAGTAGGCACTAAATAGATATTTTTAGGATAAATTAATAAAAAATACTATTAGCCAGGCAGTGTACAAGACATCGGGAATATTGTGTGGACAAAACAAACATGATCTATTAAAGTTATAGTCTTACAGAAAATAGACAACAAATAAATGATTACAAATTTAACAAATAGTACTGGTAGGAGGGTACTTGCTGCTAAGGGGGAAAAAACCCACAAATCTCATCTCATTTGAGGGATCACAGAAATCATAAAATGTTTTTATTTATAGAAAGTCAAGCTTAGAGAAATGACTTGCTATAGGTCATACTGCTAACAGGCTACAAGTAAGCAGCTATCCTTTAACCATGATGCTCTGCAACAAAAAGAAAAAATCGAAACAATTGGAAAAGTCCCTCCTCCAAAGGAAAGAAAATAGGTTTCTGCAAGTCCAAATTTCCACATACCCCCAAAATATAAAATTTAAAGTATAGTAATTTTTTTTTTAACGTTTATTTATTTTTGAGACAGAGAGAGACAGAGCATGAACGGGGGAGGGGCAGAGAGAGGGGGAGACACAGAGTCGGAAACAGGCTCCAGGCTCCGAGCCATCAGCCCAGAGCCCGACGCGGGGCTCGAACTCACGGACCGTGAGATCGTGACCTGGCTGAAGTCGGACGCTTAACCGACTGCGCCACCCAGGCGCCCCTAAAGTATAGTAATTTTAGGAAGTTTTAGAACTTTAAAGTTTGTGGATATGTCCTAAGGGAAAAGGGATGTTCCACTAAACTTTTACAAAGGAGTTGGATGGTGATTATATCTATTGGATGCTGATGTCATTACTGTTAAGAGTTGAAAACTGTCTTCAACTTTACGAAAGTCAGCTTCCTAAGGTGATGTGATTACAATCAAAAATGTCTCCCTCACAGACTTGCCAATGTTCCAGTGACTCCCATCTTCAGAAGCACTCCTTTAGATTGTCTTAGTGCTCTAAATAAGGTCATTGGGGGGTGGGGGTAGGGGGTTACTCAAAGCCACCAGACAAACATGATATACATACTGAAGCATCAGTTTTACTTGAAGCATAGGCAGGTAGGGAACTAAGTAAGAACTAATATGTAACTCAAAACATTTTAATATTAAAACAAACATGGCTATATTGTGGAGTTGACTATAAAGTTAAAGTTAGTATTAAGATATTAAGATCTTTCAAAGACATTTCATGACTGGCACTGGAGTTGGGGAGTCAACTAGGGCAATGTTCCCTAAACTCCCAAGCTTTGGTAGAAAATTTGAGAAACTGGGGCACCTGGCTGGCTCAGTTGGTGGAGCGAGTGACTCTTGAGCTTGGGGTTGTGAGTTTGAGCCCCATGGTGTGTGTAGAGATTACTTAAAAAATAAAAAAATCTTTAAAAAAAATAAAAGAAAGAAAGAAAATTTGAGAAACTGAGTTTTTACAAATCTCATAAAGATTCTTCTGCTTTTTAAAAATACTATCTAGAAAGAATAACATATTAAACCATTACACTAAACCTATCACTTTTGGTTATTTTATAGTGCATTTGCAGGAAATTGCTTCTCAGTGAGCTGTCATCTAGAAGAACCTAAGGAATATGACATCTGGATAAGTCATTATTATGAGTGATGAGTGGAGAAAGGGCCTGGGTGATGAGAAAGCATCAAGAGGCTTCTCAAGTTGCAGGGAATAGAGCTAAAAGCAAGTAAGATTCAAATGCATTTGAGACAGACATTAACATAATCAGGCCTGAATAGGATCTATCAGTTGTCCACAAAGTAGAACCCCTTGCCAATACCTTCATTTTATAGATGAAAAAATGAATAAAGCAATTTTTCCTGCATGACACAATGACTTGATATGGCCCAAGGCTATACTTAAAATTCCTGACAGTATCTAGTTCCCTTTTCAATAATAACACCAGCAGGAGTGAGTACACCTAGGGGCACCTGCATGGCTCAGTTGGTTGAGTGTTCAACTCGTGATTTCAGCTCAGGTCATGACCCCAGAGTCATAGGATTGAGCCCTGGGTTAGGCTCTGTACCGAGCATGGAGTCTGCTTAAGATTCTGTCTCTCTCCCTCTGCCTCTCCTCACTGCACTTATGCTCTCTCTCTCTCTAAAATAAAACAAAAATTAAAAAAAAAAAAAAAGAATGAGTACAACTAAATTTATCATAAATCATGCATTGTGTTAAGTGTTTTATCATGGTTAACTCACTTAATTGTGTCAACAACCTTAAAAGGAAGATACTAATATCCCCATTTATACCTATGAGGAAACTAATATTAGAAGAGGTTAAGAATTTGCTCAGAGTCACACGGTTAGACAATAGAGGAGCTATGATGTAAAACAGGTCCATTTGATTAAGAAACCTCACTCTCACTCATCTTAATTCCTCACAATATGGCCTTTACGTGAGCCATATTGACTAGAAGGGCAAACAACATGGTTATAATGATAACAGCTTACATAAACTTAATGACCTAAAGGTCACAGTGTGTGAGGTCCCAGAAAGAGGAAAGGAAACCCAGTCAAAGTTGGAGAGCTATGGAGAGGAACCAGCTATGAGAACAAAGAGGTAAAGCAAGACAGAGGGGCCAAAGCACAGCACAGTAACTAGAACTGGAAGTTGGGATGGCGTGGCCAAGAAACCAGACCTCACATGGTGTCAGTCAAATTGTCCCCCACACCAAATCACATTTGATAAATAATAAGCTACAGGGATAAGGATGAAGCATAGGAAATACAGTCAATAATATAATAATAACCTTGTATGGTGACAGATGGTAACTACACTTATGGTGGTAAGCATTTTGTGATTATATAATTGTTGAATGAGTATGTTATGTTGAATGACAAAAAGTTGTATGTCAACTATACTTTAATTAAAAATTTTTTTAATTTAAATTTAAAAAGAAATACTGCAACTAAAATAATAAGCAAATAGTTAATTAATTAACTTTAAGTTAATTCTCTAAGGAAGCATTCACAATGGAGAAGTTTGTTTACTTCAGCAGAACTAGATTTCACTTACTGAATTCAAATTAACATTATTTTAATGATGGTAAGTAGGCAACTCTCAGTAATTCAAATCATTCCAACTCTTAATCCCTCATTTTCCCACTCTCCTTTCAGAAAACAGCAAAAAACAAACACTTAACAACAAGAATCCTTTCAACATGTTCTCATTAGGTATGCCTCCTGCAGAGATCCCCTAAAATGTCACAACAGAACTAGAACACAGAGTTGTATTGAGTTTGGAGACAGAAATACTAGTTCATTTCTAGGCCGAACCACAAATTTGAGGTTGTTCAGCTAAGACCTTTAGCTTCATACCAGCAACAAACAACCTCCTACATTTTCATCTCCTCAGCTCAGCCAGCACATAATTTATTACTTCACCGCTACTGCCTAATTCTCTCAGAATTCAGGTGAGACTGTATCAAAAGATAGCACAGCCACACGGAGCATAAGCGTAATTTCACATCTAGATTACTACTCCCCTTGACAATTCTCTATACTCTGCTCTGCCCTTGAATCTGTTAACTGTGATCAGAACATAACACAAAAGAACTCAAGGCACAGAGCCAGGAATCCTTGGTGCTGGTCCCAGAAGTATCATTAACTTTGTGTACACCTTAGAAAAATATCTCAGTTGCTCTGGGCCTCAAGAACTTAATCTCCAAAACAGGAATACTTCCCTACCCTACCTATTTCTCAAAGGTATTGGTGAAAACTAAATGAAATATTATATGCAGAAGCATTACAAAAATATGAAATGCTAAACAAATATAAGAGAAAACAGAGGATAATGGAGCAGGGATATACATGTACCAAATAAAATAAAACATTTGCTTAAAAAAATGTATATTTGGTTTTGTGATCCATGATAGGCATCCTCAACTACAAATGTAAGTTAATTGATGTACAAAATAAAATCCCAAAGAACAGCTCTTATATTAAGAATATCACCAGAGACCTGATAATAAACTTGGGTAATTGAGCAGAAACTCAGTTATTCGTTTAACAACTATTTGGTGAACACATAACCTAGGTGGGGCTTTGTACTAATTATGGAGACTATACAGGAAGTCCAAAAGGTAGGGGGTTAAGCATTGACTGGAGCTAAGTGGAGATGCTTTCAAAATATCCAACTATAATGGAGACAAGTGCTGGAGGAGGGCATTTTGTAAATAGGGAACATGGGAGAGATTTGAGCATGTTTAAATGCTCATAAGGAGTTAGTAATGGGAGAAGGTGAAGACTCAGGAGAGAGAGAAACAATGATTGGGAGATGTCTAAGAGGTAAGATTGGATGTAGGGTCCTAAGTAAGGTGAAAAATGCTTTTTTTTTTTTTTTTTTTAAAGACAGCGGACAGATGATAGTAGGAGAAGCTTAAAGTGATACAAAACAGAGTATTTGATGCAAGGCTTAGGTCAGCCCGTGGGTTAGAGTTCACAAAGAAGCAGCAATTTAAATTACAGAGAACTGTGATAGGAACAATAGTGGCCTCCACATCCTTATCCCCAACACCTGTGAGTATGTTAAATTACATACAAAGGAGGATTAAGGTAGCAGTTGGAATTAAGGTTGCTCATCAGCTGGCCTTAAAATGGGGAGTGTAGCCAGGTTTATCCAGGTGGATCCAGCACAATCATAAGGATCCTTAAATGTGGAAGAAGAGGCAGAAAAGTGTCAGAGTGATGAAATGTGGGAAAGACTTGACCAGCCATTACTAGCTTTGAAGATAGAAGGGGGTCATGAGCCAAGCAATGTGGGTGGTTTCTAGAAGCTGGAAAAGGCAAAAAAAAAAAAAAAAAAAAAAAAAAAAAAAAACAAAAACAGATTCTCCGCTACAGTTTCCAGAAAGGAATGCAAACCTGGCAACATCTTGAGACCCACGTCAGATTTCTGAGCTATGTAACTGTAGGACAAATTTGTGTTGTTTTAAACTACCAGAGGCTGTGGTAATTTGCTACAGCAGCAATAAAATCTAACACAAGAATCTCAACACTGAGAATACGAGAGTAATCTCAAAAAAAATCATAAAAATTAATTTGAATATAGAAAAGTGAAGAACACATAAAGGGTTACAATGGATCACTATAGAACTCGAGTTGGATAGGGGAGCCTGGGTGGCTCAGTGGTTTAAACATCCAACTTTAGCTCAGGTCATGATCTTGCAGTTTGTGGGTTCAAGCCCCGTGTTGGGCTCTGTGCTGACAGCTCCGACCGGAGCTGGAGGCTGGAGCCTGCTTCGGATTCTGTTGACTCCCTGCTCACATTCTGTTTCTGTCTCTCAAAAATAAATAAATATTAAAAAAAAAAAAAAGAAAGAAAGAAAAGAACTCAAGTTGGATAAAGATGGGCTTAGTGAATTCTTAGGCCAGCCACTCCCATGGTTTCACTCCCAGTGTTACCTAACCCCAGGTCACCCCTTTCAGCAACTACCACGGTTGGCATTTTTCACCCCACCCCAGCCTCATCTGTTCTAGTTAGATCGGAAAGATACTTTAAACTTTAAATTTCTCAATATTCATTTATATTTTCATATATTGTTATTTTAGTACATATGTTATTTTCTAAGCACGGTAAATCATATTTTCAGTTCCTTATACGTAGAACAGACAGTGCCTTATCAATAAAAATATACGATTCAGTGAGTCCTGCTATGATGCTTATTTATGAATTTGTTCCAGTGTGATTATCACAGTAAGAAATGAGCATAACACAAAATTTCTCCTTTATTTATGCATAATTTCATTGTGAGAAATGCTAGGAAGCCAAAGAAAGCTGCAGCCAGTTGAAGTGAGCCACACAGGAATACACACCACACCTTACATATCTTCCGGCTACCCCTGTGCCATGAGCCACACCCACTCTCAGATGGTGTTACAATTGTCCACCCTATTTCAGGTAAGCTTCCTTCCACCACTTGATAATAACCCGCAAGCTACAAACTTGCTAACATCCACCTCCCAGTAAACTTCAGAGCTTCTTCTAGGTTAAGTGCCATATGCATTATGCTGTTTACATACATCTTAACTATATAAGATGTGTAAAATGTGCCACCATTTCATTAGTTACAATCATGAAGATTACTAGGACTGGTGGGACTCAACAGAGTACTTAGTTCATGCTTGGGTGTTGCAATGGCAATCACAAGCAACTTCCAAGCTCTGCTTCTCAGTGGTGAAAGCCCACACCTAAGAAAACACATGGCCCAGCATCTAAGTGGGTGTTCATCCCAGGCCCCAGCAGAGACCCAGTGGTAACATTAGTTGTATGAATGAGTGAGACCACAGAGTCCCCTTCCCTCCTGTTTACTCATGTTTGATCTGACCCCTACATATGCCCCACTAAGTCACATGTGTACTCCAACTATGCTTTGGGCTGGCCTCTGCTGCCCAGCTTGGATGTCCAGGCACTGACTCACCTAACTGGTTTTTCAATCTGTCTTCCTCTCTCATTTGAGGCACTGATCTGGATTGTCTGCCCTAATGGTGTTTTTCTATATAATCATTCCTACACTGGCATAATCTAGATACTCTGAGTATGGACAGAATTGAAATCTTTAATCCTTATACACTAAATTCCTCACTTCCATGATCTGCTCTGTACTGCTATTGCTCAGGACCCAGAAATGACCTTAATCCTAAACCTAAAGGCTGATAGAGCCAAGAATCCTAATACTGCAGGATTCATCAAGGTTGTGTTATTCCTATATTTCTTTTAAGTTTACTTATTTTTGAGGGGGGGGGGAAGAGAGAAAGAGAGAAAGAGAGAGAGAGAGAGAGAGAGAGAATATGAATGGGGGAGGGGCAGACAGAAAGGGAGACAGAGAATCCCAAGCACACTCCACACTGTCAGTGCAGAGCCTGATGTAGGGCTCGAACCCATGAACTGTGAGATCATGACATGAACCAAAATGAAGAGTCAGATGCTTAACTGACTGAGCCACCCAAGGCACTCCATGTTATTCCTGTATTTCAAGATCACAATCATCATTTCTCAGTAAAGTGATCCATACTACCAACCATCATTTAATAAACTATTCTCCACTAAGGTGTAACATTTTATAACATTTTTACTATTAGTGCATAAACCTCAACTGAAGTAGATCATTCCATATTCCATTTCCAGAAGTCTATTTTTCTCACTCAAGAGAAAGGAATAAGTCTGCCTCCTGGCAAGTTCAGAAAGTAAACAAGCACAGTGACTGTGATGGTAGCCTTGAATGGGAAGTGGCTTCAAGATGAGGAAAACAATTTGGGACTTAGCCACAGCCCTGATGACTGCAGGAACTGGCAAGAAAATAGAACAGAGCCATTAAATTGGGGGTGAGTCTTGGAATAGGTATGACATATCTCAGTTGCTAAACATGAAATTAGGGAAAAAAAGACACTTACCTGCTTACAGTTTCCTTTGTATATGTCATTTTCTAAGGAAAACAAAGATAAACATGACTGTGTGAGTTAATGACAGTTAATAAGCAGTACATAAAATGTACTGCATGGAAAACACTAATGCCCTTACATTATACTGTTATTTTACAAATCTATGTTGTTTTTCTCTATGGTTAAACAAACAATTAAAGCAAGGTACTAATGATGCCAAGTTTGTTTTGTGACTGTGGGAATGTCCTGGCACTCAGTCTCTGTTTATGTTTCCAAAAGTTCCCGTGCTCTTTCTTAATGGGCACAGATTAATAGACTTTACTTGCTAATCATTCCAAAAAGATCTATAGATTGGAGATTGGTTGAGTTTTACATTAACCTTCCATGGACTTAGAATCAAAGTTTTTTGTGACCTAACATGTTTATAGAAACTCTCATACTAGAATAATAGGGACATGTGGATAAAATAAATGCTAAATCTGTTTCTCCAGAATTCAGACAAAAAGATAAATTATAACAATAACTGGATTTCTCCTCTGGGACATTCTAAAGCAAATTGTCCCTAAGTTTCCTCTAAATTAGTGATTTTGTTTTGAGGCCAATATAATAAAAAGAACACTAAGTTAGAAGACCTAACTTCAAGTCCCATTTTCTCTTGCTTAGATATGAAGGCAAACCCCCAAATCTCTCAATATCTCCTCTATAAAATGGAAAGACTATTACTCTAAATAACTCTCATGATATTTATAAATAACTCATTGCTCTTCTTGCTCTACAAACTCTCCTAGAATAATCTCAGCCAGTCTAAATGCTTTCAATTGCCACCTCAAGCCAGATGACTCCTACAGCTATATTTATAACCCAAACCACTCTCCTTGGCTTCAAACCTAAATCAGGCAATTCGCATTTCACAGATTGCTCAAAACAACACATTCAAAAGTGAACTCAATCTCCCCACTACATCTACAAAGCTGCTTCTGTGCCCAAGTTCTTGGTCTTAGTCATCCAGACTAGAAATGAGGAAGCTTCCCAGGCCATTCCTTCTTCTTCTCCCACTCCCATCTGACCTGTCACAGAGTTCTACTAGTCTTTTTTCCTATTTGCATCTCTTGTGCTTCCTTTCTCTATCTTTTGTCTAGTTAGGACCCTCATGTCCTCAGATATGCAGTAATTACTAGTCTTCCTGCTCCAGTCTTGTTGCCTCCAATTCACCCCATGGTGTATAGAAACCATAATGACCTTTTTAATTCAAAACTGTCCAATCAGCCTCTGTGACTCACCTACTTATAATGTGGAGAACAAAGGCAAAAGAAATGTAGATAAATTTAAATTTCCTTATAACCTGCAGCCCATTGACAAACACTTGAGACAGGCAGAGTATGACATTTCTTCAGGAACTCTCAACTGTTTTAATGTCAATGCTTTGCTTGAGGTAAAAACAACCTTAGCTTGACAATAGCTAGGCCTTCAGGATCCTGTGAGTCTTCTTTAGCATTAGAAAAATCTTTTTGCAAACTTCCCCTCGACTTTACCTCCCCCAAGTCCCAGGTATATAATCAGTTACTCAGGGCAATCCCAGGGCAGGTCTTCCTGCCCACAGGTCCTGTCACTTGTGCTGTAATAAAACCACCATTTTGCACCAAAGATGCCTGAAGAATTCTTTCTTGGCCAGTGGCTCCGAATCCCATTTCCACATCAACAGTTTCTTATCATCCCCAGAGTTATCTACTCTTCCAGCTTCCAGTCTGATCTCTTGTCACTTATTGTCTACCCTTCCTGTATATTGGCCCAAGTCATTCCCTATCAACATCTGTCTCGTGCTATCCCCCTCTGTCTGGACTGTTCATCCCAAACTCCTCATTCAGCTCACTTATACTTGTTATTTAAGATTCAATCCAGGTCTCATATCACCCCCTTTGTCTCCATGTTGTACTAAATAATCATTGAAAGTGTATTTCCAACACCTTTAGATCTTACCTTTCTAAAAGTTGCACTTGTAAAAAAAAAAAAAAAATACCTTGCAATGTAATATCACAAGAGGCTATTGTTAATGCTAATACTAACTATACATTTGCTATACATCATCTGTATTTGCTGCTCTGTCAACTGCTTCCATAGTGTGGACACAACTGAGATGGGCAATGCTGACATAAATATAAATGTGTGTAGATATGTGTATGTGTATTTTTTTTCAGTTAATAGCTATTCCATATTAGCCACTGCAATTTGCAAAAGTGGTAATGACTGAGAAGGAAGGCCCAATGGTAAAGGGCAAAAAAAATAACTTTTTTAAAAAAGAAAACTATGTTTGATTTTAAGCTCCAGCCCATCTGGTTTTATAATCTAGAGTAAGGAATAACTCTGATGCCTAATGTTCTTATCTATAAATTGCGGATATTAGTAACTCCTTGTAGAGTTGTTATTAAATATGCTTTTAATAGGCTTAATATGTGGCCTGGTACATGGTACATACATAACTGGTAGCTATACTCATATTTATTAATATTGAGCAGTTAAAAACATAACAGAAGAGGGACACCTGGGTGGTTCAGTTGGTTAAGTGTCCAACTCCAGCTCAGGTCATGATCTCAAGGTTCATGGGACAGAGCCCGCATCAGGCTCTCTGTTGCTAGCATGGAGCCCACTTTGGATCTTCTGTCTCCCTCTCTCTCTGCCTCTCCCCCTTCTCACTCTCTCTTTTATTTTCTCATCATGAATACATGCATGCTACATGAAAAGGGAAAGGTGGGCAAGTAATTTGTCTATATGCATGCTTATTTATCCTTTGCTAAGAATAAGATAGCTCTAAAAGAAGGAAAATAAGTAAGCAAATTCATTAAGTAGAATCATATTTATACTTTACTAAACATTTATTCAATGAACTATATCTTAGTGTCATTGGTAGCTACTCTGAATTGATAATATGCAAAACCTTGGCAAGAGTGACTCTCGAGGACTTATATTCTTAGCCTAAACCTTTGCTGAGTATTATTTCCAAATATTTACATTTATAAACATAAGCCCGAGGCTCTTACTGGGTTAACAATGTTCATTTTAACAGCCAGAGCTAGGGATACAAAGACTCAGCCATGCCCTATGGCAGCTCACTCAAATAGCCTAATTCAACAACAAAAGTAATGCAGGTGTTTGGTGTTGCTCTTTCTTCCTTCAAGCCTGAGCTGTGTGTAGGCACTCCTACAATAGTCCAGCAATTCTTCCCTTGTTAGTACACTTACCTTCATAATTAAATTTCTATGTTCCACAGACTGACTAAAATTTGTGCCCATTTCAAATATAGTTGTGTTTCCATCCTCACACAAATTCATCCAGTAACGATATTCCTCACGTCCAGGAAGTCGATCCCAAAATGTCCGGAAGGCTTCCCAGACAGCTTCCTGACACACTGGACAACAGACAAAGAGGAATTTTTATGGAAAGTACTTTCAGGTTCTCACAATGATCATGAACCTATTTATTCAGATTTCCAAGGCACTCGTGCCCACAGTGTCCATTCTAGAAGGACATAGGAATGATTCTCAAAGTTCTTCTGTTTATGTATGTCCAGTTTAAACTTTTCAGATATGAAGAGAATGTGCACTCCCCACTCCTTTCCTTTACAGAGGAATTTAATTCACTTTCTAATAGGCAGGGTTTTTTTTTTCCCCATCTCTTAAAAAAAAAATCCACGTTTGTGCTTTATGAGAGTGAAGCAGATGTTGAAAATACTTAAAAAGGCGAAAAAATAAACTGTGATATATCCATATGATGCAGTATTATTCAGTGATAAAAATAAATGAGGTTTCAAGCTATGAAAAGACATGGTGAAGACTTAAATGCATATTGCTAAGTAAAAGAAGCCAGTCTGAAAAAGCTACATACTGTATAATTCCAATGATGTGACATTCTGGAAAGGGCCAAAGTATGAAAACTGTAAAAAGATCAGTGGTTGCCAGGGGCTGGGGGAAGGGAAAGACAAAGAGGTGAAGAACAGTGGTTTTTTTAGGGCAAGGAAGTCACTCTGTATGACTCTGTAATAATGGAAACACATCATTATACATTTCTCAAAACACAATACAAGCTCTAATTAAGACTAGTGTGTCTGTCCATTTTGGCTCATCAATTATAACAAATGTGCTACACTAATACAAAATGCTAATAAGAGGGAAAAATGTGTGTGTGGAAGAGTGGCAGTATAGGTAACTCTGGACTTTCTGCTCAATTTTTCTGTAAACCTGAAACTTCTCTAAACATTAAAATCTATTAACTAAAAAAAAAGATATAAGTAGAGAACAAACGGGTGGTTGCCTGAGGGGAGGGAGGTGGGAGGATACCAAATGGGTGAAGGGAAGTGAGAGATATAGGGTTCCAGTTATGGGATGAATAAGTCACAGGAATATAACTCACAGCATAAGGAATATAGTCAATGACATTGTAATAGCATTGCATGGTGACAGATTGTAGCTACACTTGTGGTGAGCATGGCATAATATAGAAACTTGCAGAATCACTACCTTGTATATTTGAAAGTTATTTAGTTATTTATTTTTATTTTTTAATGTTTATTTTTGAAAAGAGACAGAGCGTAAGTGGGGGAGGGGCAGAGAGAGAGGAAGACACAGAAACCAAAGCACATTCCAGGCTCTGAGCTGTCAGCACAGAGCCTGACGTGGGGCTCAAACTCACGAACTGTGAGATCATGACCTAAGCCAAAGTCAGACACTCAACCCACTGAGCCACCCAGGCACCCAGAAACTAATTTAATATTGTATGTCAATTACACTCAAAAAAATTTTTTTACGATATGAGGACTAAAAAATTAATGATTTTTAGGAGAAATGTACTACTATATTAAAAACAAATTCAGTCTATCTGCTAAGTTATTCCAAAGCATCAAATCTGAATGGATGCTAAACAGACTGTCTGCACATTTTGTATACATTAAGTATATTGGTTTCCTGTAACCATTTCATTGGCCAAATGCCAGACACTGTGGACAACAGACAGACTGAGATGGGAGGGAAGACGAGCAGAGCGATAAGGGAGAGAGAAGGATTTAAATGCACAGAGATCAAGACCATTATTTTTCATCTCAAGAAAGCTGAATGCTTATCCAGTAACATATTGAGGTGGAGCCCCTGAACTCACAGAGTCAGATCTAAATTCTAGCCCCAGCTTCATAACCACAGGTAACTTACCTAGCCGGTCAGCGCTGCAATGTGCTTTATTTATTTGTTTATTTGAGAGACAGCGAGCGAGGGAAAGACAGAGTGAGCAAACTCGAGTCGGGGAGACAGGGAGAGCGACAGAATCTTAAGCAGGCTCCATGCACAACACAGAGCCTGACACCGGGCTCAATCCCACAACACTGGGATAACAACATGAGCCAAAATCAAGAGTCAGAGGCTCAAATGACTGAACCACCCAAGCGCCCCTCATCCCTCTTATTTAATTGGATAAATCATTACTGCCTTACCTACCTACCTGTGAGAGTATTTTATAAATCACATAGTGCTACATGAATATCAGTGTTATAACCATAATGGATTCTGGGTGTCTGACAGTTGTTTGATGGAAGAAGACAGTCTAAGCCAAAGAACAAGACTCGAGTTTTAACAGAGAGGAAAATATATGAATATTTGAAGTTTCTCCATCAATTGATTTTTCAGGGTTAAAATAAACCTTTGTTTGCAAACTTAGTTTTCTCTTTCAGTGAACTAACTGCATCCTTATAACTGTTCTTTCAAACTTGTGATCATACAGTATACAGAAGAATCCAGCCAAGGCTGACTGAGACAGAGCTGACCACCTGCAGATTCATAGTTCTTCCTTTCTTCATCCTAAAACTTCCAAATGAAAATTTAGTGCCCACCAGAAGACAATGCAAAGGTGAAAGTCTAGGTTGGTAAAAACTAAAAAAAAAAAAAAAAAAAATGAACGTCTGTAAGGTCTGGTTATGAAATAAAGTGACTCAAAGAAACTATAAAAAATATTGTGACTGAATAACCATACAATAAAACCTTGGATTGCAAGTAACTTGTTCTGTGAGTGTTCTGCAAGTTAAGCAAACACTTTAAATTTTAACTTGATAAACGAGCAATGAATGGCAATACAAGTAGCACATGATGCCTAATGTCACATGATCACAACTAAGCCAGTGGTGTGTGTTCTCTCTCTCTCTCTCTCTCTCTCTCTCTCTCTCTCTCTCACTGCAGGATTGTGAGTGATCCTCTCCCATGCTCAGATGCTCAATCTCAGGCTGTGGTGTTTGGAAGCAATCAGTGATTTTTCAGAACGTTGGTAGGTGCCCACAACTGGCACTAAAGTATTTTTTGCCACTTCAAAGCACCTGTGGACAGTCCTTTGCTTTTCCATACAAGAGTTTGCTTAGGAATGCTTTGCTTCATTCTAGGTCAGGCTGACTGCAGATAGAGACCCTTTCCTCTGCTGCCTTATTGCCGGTTACCTTAAATACAGTATATGACAAAAGGTTATTAATACTGTATTGTAGTCAACATCTGTGTGAATGTATACAATTGTTCCTATGCCCAAAAAGATTCCACTGAGCCAATAGATAGTAGTGATTCTGTTAGTGATAGGGAAAGTCCTACACAATTACCCTCCTCTCTCTTGTCTCCCTCACACCAGCCACGAAGGTTTTCAAGGGTAAGTGCAGTTATTTTTCCTTCTATTTTGTATTTTCTTTATTATTTTGTATTATATTACAGCATTGTAATATTTTTTTAATCTTTTTAATGTTTGTTTATTTTTGAGAGAGAGAGAGACAGAGACAGAGCATGAGCAAGTGAGGGGCAGAGAGACAAGGAGACACAGAATCCAAAGCATGCTCCAGGCTCTGAGCTATCAGCACAGGGCACGATGCAGGGCTTGAACTCATGAACTGTGAGATCGTGACGTGAGCCAAAGTTGGACGCTTAACCAACTGAGTCACCCAGGTGCCCCAGTATTGTAATCATTTTTATATGAATATTTTTGGCTTGTGGAATGAATCATTTGAGTTTCCATTATTTCTTATGAGGAAATTTGCTTTGATATACAAGTGCTTTCGATTATAAGCATGTTTCTAGAACAAATTAAGCTCACAAACCAAGGTTTTACTATATATCTCTATAGAAAGAAAAAAAAATCTCAACTTATTTACAGTACACACGGAAAATAATTTGAAATATGAAGGCTAATATTATGAAGATCCTAAGAGAAAAGACAGAAGAACATTTATATGACTTGAGGATAGGCAAAGCTTTCATAAACAGGACATAGAAAGCAACAACTATAGGGGCACCTAGGTGTCTCAGTTGATTGAGTGTCTGACTCTTGATTTTGGCTCAGGTCATGATCACAGATTGTGGGATCGAGCCATGCCTCTGGCTCTGCGTGGAGCCTACTTAAGATTCTCTCTCTCTCTCTCTCTCTCTCTCTCTCTCTCTCTGCCCCTCTCCCTTGCTTGCTCTGTCTCTCTAAAATAAAATTTTTTAAAAGCAGCAATTATAAAAGAAAAAAATAGAAATTAGAATTTATCACAATTAACAACTATTTATCAAAGACACTATTAATAAAAAATGGATAGGCAAAGGATACCTCTGGCAGAAAATATTCAAAATACATATATGACACAGAACTGGTATTTAGGATATTTAAAGAATTTCTACAACTCTCTAATAAAAAGTCAAACAATCCAATTTTTAATTTTTTTTTTCAACGTTTTTTATTTATTTTTGGGACAGAGAGAGACAGAGCATGAACGGGGGAGGGGCAGAGAGAGAGGGAGACACAGAATCGGAAACAGGCTCCAGGCTCTGAGCCATCAGCCCAGAGCCCGACGCGGGGCTCGAACTCACGGACCGCGAGATCGTGACCTGGCTGAAGTCGGACGCTTAACCGACTGCGCCACCCAGGCGCCCCTCCAATTTTTAAAACAGGTAAAAGGGGCGCCTGGGTGGCTCAGTTGGTTGAGTGTCTGACTTCAGCTCAGGTCATGATTTCACAGTTCGTGGGTTCAAGGCCCACATCGGGTTCTGTGCTGAGAGCTCAGAGCCTGGAGCCTGTTTCAGATTCTGTGTCTCCCTCTCTCTGCCCCTACCCCGCTCATGCTCTGTCTCAAAAATAAACATTAAAAAAAAAAAAACATGTAAAAGACTGGAACACTTTACAAAGGAAGAGATACAAAAAGCCAATAAATGTGTGAAAAAGTGCTATCATTCATCTTCAGAGAAATGCAAATTAAAGCATCCAGACATGAATCATTAACATTATTAATATAGTAATATCTCCAACTTGATCCAATGCAATCCTATCAAAACGCTGGTTGACTTCTTTATAGAAATTGACAAGCTAGTCCTAAAATTCATATGGAGGGGTGGCTGCATGGCTCAGTCGTTCAGTGTCTGACTCTTGATTTTGGCTCAGGTCGTGGCAATGAGCCCCACATCGGGCTCCATGCTGAGCGTGTCACCTGCCTCACATTCTCTTTCTCTTCCTCTGCCCCTCTCCCCCTGCTTGTACTCTCTTTCTCTCTAAAATAAAGAAAAATAAAATTCATATGGAATTACAATGAATCTAAATAACCAAAACTATTTTGAAAAAGAACAAATAGATAAATTGGACTTTATCAAAAACAAAAACTTTAGTACATGGAAGACACCATCAAGAAAGTGAAAAGACAACCCACAGAATGAGAAAAAATACTTTCAATTCATTTATCCAATAAGAAACTTGTATCTAGAATATATAAAGAACTGTTATAACTCAATAATAAAAAAAACAACCCAATTAAAAAACAGGGAAGGATCTAAAGATATTCTTCAAAAGAGGATATTCAAATGACCAAAAAGCAAATAAAAAGATGTCCAATGTTATTAATCACTAGAGAAATGCAAATCAAAACCAGGGCATATCATTTCACACCTACTAGGATGGTTGTAATTTTTTTTTTTTTTTTAAGGAAAATCATAGTGCTGGCAAAGATGTAGAAAAATCAGAATCTTACACACTGCTGTTGTGAATGTAAGATGGTGCAGCTACTTTAGAAAACTATCTGGCCTTCCTCATATGGATAAACAGAGTTACCATAAAATCCCAAAATTCTACTCCTAGGTACACACCTAAATAGCTAAAAACAACCCAAGTGCCCGTCAACTAAGAAATGGATACACGAAATGTGGTATATCCATACAAGAAAATAATATTAGGCCATAAAACAGAATAAACTACTGATACATGCTACAGCATGGATGAACCTTGAAAACATTATGCAAAATGAAAGAAGACTGTCACAAAAGATCACATATTATATTATCTCATTTATTTGACATATCCATAACAAGACAAGTTTATAGAAGTAAAAAGCAGATTCATGATTGCTTAGGTCTAGGGAGAGGGGTAGGGGGAAAAGAGGGATAAGAGAGTAATGACTTAAAGAGTATGAGGTTTCTTTTTGAAGTGATGTAGTATTTTTAAACTAAGTGTGATAATGGTTGCAGGTTTCTGTGAATATACTAGAAAACCATTGAATTCTATACATTAAATGGATGAGTTGGATGATATGTAAATTATGTCTCAATAAAATTGTAAAAAAATGTAATTCCCTCCAGAAAGGTAATACATCCTTAATTTATCCAATGGCTTTCCAGTTAAGAGCTATCTGACAAGAAGGTCCAATTAACTAACTTGGGATAATGGGATTCAGAACACTTACATTTTGATAAAGGAAGAGAACTGGAAGTCTGGAGCATTCATGCAGCTCGGAGAGGGGAAACCTAAACAGGACACTGCAGGCAGTAAACAGTAAAATCATCATGATTCCAGGGAAAGAGGTACTAAGAAGGGCAAAGCACCACCAGAGATAATTGCCACATACTTCATTACGGCCTAGAATTAGACCTGTTCTGAAGTCCCACCCTTGTGACACAATTTTCATGTAGCCTTTAGTGACTGCTAAAGGTAACTTTCTATTTTTGAGAAGATAACTGATCTATAAATGTCTCTCTTGTGGTGGAGAAAACCTGCCCTGAAAACTGCTGGAGGGAAGCAAAATATGGATGACAGTATTCTGAATAACGAAGGGCCTGCATTTAATCTGTCTTTAATCCTTTTACTAGGGCTCAGGCTGTGCGTCTTATCCAGTAAATAGAAATCCATTATGGAACAAAGTCTTATTTTCCTCTCAGAATCGTGGTACCCAAAACATATACAACAGTCAATTTGGTGCAATAAAGCAAGAAATAAAAGGCATATAAGTTGGAATATGAGAAGTAAAATTATCTTTATATGCAAATAATCATCTTTGTAGAAAACCTTAAGGAATACACAAAAAAAGCTACTAGAACAAATTAGTGAATTTAGCAAATTACAGAATAAAAGGCCAATATACAAAATGCAGTTGTATGCCTCTTATACTGGCAAGAACAATCAGAAACTAAAATAACATTGGGCACCTGGGTGGCTTATTCAGTTAAGTGCCCAACTCTTGGCTTTGGCTCAGGTCATGATCTCATGGTTCATGAGTTTTAGCCCTGTGTTGGGCTCTGTGCTGATATCAAGGAGCCTGCTTAGGATTCTCCCTCTCCCACTCTCTCTCTCTGCCTCTCCCCCATTCGTGCTCTCCTTCTCAGAATAAATAAATAAACATTTTTTAAAAAGAAATTAAAATAACATTAACAATGGCATAAAAAATAAAAATATATAAATCTGATAAAAAGAGCTATAAGACCTATATACTGAAAATTACAAAACACTGTCAAGAGAAATTGAAGAAGACCTAAGTAAATGGTGGGCTGTATCACATTCATAGAGCAGAAGACCCAATACTGTTAAGATGACAATTCTTCCTAAATTGATCAATAAATTCAACACAACCCCAATAAAAATTCCAGCCACCCTTTTTGTATAAGTTGGCAAGCTGATGCTAATATTTATATGAAAGACAAAGAACCCAGCATTACGAAGTGAATTTGAAAAAAGAAGAACAAAGTTGAAGAACCTTCCCTATCTGATTCAAAGACTTATTGTAATCAAGCCAGTGTCGTATTGGCATAAAAACAGGCATATAGATCAGTGGAAGAAAATGAAGAAATAGACTCACTAAATACAGAAGACTGATTTTTCAATAAAGCCTTAAAGGCAAGAAAGGATAATCTTTTTAATAAATGGTGCTGGAACAATTGGCTAAGCATATGCAAATATTTAACTCTGATCCATATACCCCACATACAAAAATTAACTCAGAGTAGATCATAGACCTAAATGTAAAACCTGAAAATTATAAAATTTTTACAGGAAAAGATAGAAAATTCTTTTGACTTTGGGTTAGGCAAACTTAGATAAAACCAAAAACAAGCATGACCCCCCCCCAAAAAAAAACAAAAAAAACCTTTTAAGTTGAACTACATCAAAATTGAAAACTTCTGTTTCTCAAAAGATATTATTAAGAAAAGCAAAAGACAAGCCACACACTGGGTGAAAATGTATGCAAAACATGTATCTGACAAAGAGCTTGTATTTAGAATATATTAAGAACTCTTACAATTCTATAAGACAAATGACCCAATTATTTTTTAATGAGCAAAATATTTGAATAAACTCTTCACCAAAAAAGATAAGCAAATGGTTAATGAGCACATGAAAAAGGTGCTCAACATCACTAGCCATTAAGAAAATGCATATTAAAACCACAATTGCTTCATAGTCACTAGAATAGTTACAGTTTAAAAAGACTGACTACACCAAGTATTGCAAGGATGTGGAAAAACTGGAACTCTAATACAGCGCAGGTGGTACAGCCACATTGGGAAACAGTTTAGCAACTTCATAAAGAGTTAAACATACACCTATCATGAGACCCAGCCATTCCACTATTTTTTTCTAATTTTTTTTAATGTTTATTTTTGAGAGAGACACAGAGAGCTTGAGCGGGGGAGGGGCAAAGAGAGAGGGAGACACAGAATCCGAAGCAGGCTCCAGGCTCCGAGCTGTCAGCACAGAGCCCGTCATGGGGCTCGAACTCACAGGCCGTGAGATCATGACCTGAGCCAAACAAAGTCAGACACCCAACTGACTGAGCCACCGAGGCGGCCCTCCAGCCATTGCACTATTAACCAAAAGGTTTTGTTGACACAAAAACTTGAATGCAAATGTTCATGACAGCTTTCTTTATAATAACTGAAAAAAACCCTAATATCCCAAAATGTGGTATATCCCTAAAATAGAATACTACTCAACAATAAAAGGAAACAAACTACTGATAAAAAAAAAAGTCACAAATGAGTCTCGAAATAATAATTGCACTGAGCAAAAGAAGCCAGACAAAAAAGTGTACATATATGATTACATTTATATATAAAAGTGTAGAAAATGCAAACAATCCATAGTGATAAAAAGCAGATTAGGTTGCCTCAGTACTGGGATAAAGGGAAGTGCTGAGAGGGACAGATTACAAAGGCAAATAAGAAAATGTTTAGTGGTGAGTGATACATTCATTATCTTAACTGCATGATTTCAAGGGTAAATATGTTTGTCAAAACTAATCAGATTATGTAATTTAAATATGCAGCAATAATCCATCAAAGTATACTTCAATAAAGTTATATTTTAAAAGTCCACCTACAAATATAATTTTTTAAAGTAGGAGGAGGGGCGCCTGGGTGGTGCAGTCGGTTAAGCGTCCGACTTCAGCTCAGGTCACGATCTTGCGGTCCGTGAGTTCGAGCCCCGCGTCAGGCTCTGGGCTGATGGCTCAGAGCCTGGAGCCTGCTTCCGATTCTGTGTCTCCTTCTCTCTCTGCCCCTCCCCCCTTCATGCTCTGTCTCTCTCCGTCTCAAAAATAAATAAGCGTTAAAAAAAATAAAATAAAAAAAAAAATAAAGTAGGAGGAGAGTATTAACTGCATTCAACTCCAAGCACCCTAAATATCTGTTTAATTTCACAAATCATTAGGTTAAATGCAGTTGCTTCTTGCTTAAATGAAGGTATTTTTCAAATTTGTTACACCACCTAGCAACTGAAGCCAAATTCTCTATTAAGGAAAAATTGGGCAAACCACTAAAATGAATTAGCTTGGTAGAAAGAGCTAAGATCCTCAGTTGGACATTGAATGGATCTCTCCCTCTAATTTCCAAATATTTGGTTCTAAGGGCATAAGCCAATTATCCCTACAAAATCTCTTCAAGACTTTTGCTGAAATATTCATTTTTCCTAATTTTCAAAAACATAAAATATTTACTCTTTACAATGACAGTAACAGCTATATCAACACTGTTACAGTCCTGATGGGCTGTGCCGAGTCTTTTAGGCCTGTGAGGTCCCTTTCTAATGGTCCCATTCATAGCATCTGTATTTTAAAATCAATTACTCTAGGAATGCTTTTCTTTTTGTTGGCTTCTTTTTCAATAGTATCTCTTGAATTTATAAACATCAGAGCAAAGAAATGAAAAGATATAACCACATTGCTTAAATGGTTATTTCCTCTTCACCACTTACCCAGCATCTACCTAGATATTCTGATCTATTTATTTTAAAAGGAAAAACCAAGGCAATAGAAATAACGTTTTGATAAGTTATGAACTGTCATTCCCATTCATCTTCAGTCTTTTATTCTCTTCTCTTCTCTTTGGAATTTGCCACTTCTGGCACATGCCCTATACACAAAAGTCAGAATCAATGGATTTCCATTACAAAAGTAAAAGGGAAGCTTATTGCTTAGTAATGTTTGATAATCTCACAGTATAATCAAGAGTTGTAAATACACTCCTTAAAAAATGTGTTAATACAGTGGCACTTAAAAAATTAGGGGTGCCTGGGCGGCTCAGTTGGTTAAGATTTCAACTTCAGCTCAGGTCATGATCTCGCAGTCTGTGAGTTCGAGCCCCGCGTCAGGCTGTGTGCTGAAAGCTCAGAGCCTGGAGCCTGCTTCGGATTCTGTCTCCCTCTCTCTCTGCCTGACTCCCGCTCACACTCGGTCTCTCTCTCTCTCTCTCTCAAAATAAGGAATAAACATTAAAAAATTATTTTAACAAAAAAATTTTATATATGTAGTATCTGGTATTACTTTATTTTAAAAACACTTGCTTAGAGAGTATTATGCTATGCAAAATAAGGTAGTCAAAGAAAGACAAATTACCGTGTGATTTCACTCATATGTGGAATTTAAGAAACAAAACAAATAAGCATAGGTTAAAAAAGAGAGAGGCAAACCAAGAAACAGACTCTTAACTATAGAGAACAAACTGATGGTTACCAGTAGGGAGATAGGTAGGGGGATAGGAGATAGGGATTAAGGAGTGCACTTGTTCTGATGAGAACTGGGTGCTGTATGTTAAGTGTTGAATCGCATAAATTGTATACCTGAAACTAACACTGCACTGTATGTTGAATAGCTGGAATTTAAATAACAACTTAAAACAGAAAACACTAGCTCTGAAATGAATAAATGAATGAATGAATCAATCAATCGCTTGCTTTGGTGACGGAGGAGGAGGGGAAGGACAAGACGGAAAATAAAAAAGGAGAAGATAAAGTAGCAGCTTAGACTTGAAGGTTCATAGAGCCCAACATATGGAAAATGGCAAGTGCCCCACAAACATTTGTTGAAAACATACATAAATGAACTAGCCTGATTTCACTATCATTTAATCATCCACCTCCACTTTAGTTTACTAGCATCACATCCATCGTATCACATTGTCTCTTCAGCAGCAAAAAAGCAAAGTTTGAGAATCGTTTAAATCTGAGGGACATATTATGGTCAATTAAGCAATTTTGGTTAGTAAATTTAAGATAGTAAATTTATTTAAGAAACAGAATGAATTCACCTAATGAAAAAGTATTCAATCAAGGATAATACTGTTAAATTAAAAATAAAATCCTAGTTCTGTTGCTTTAGGGTCTATTGTGAGAGTTGTCATCATCTTAGATATAAGGTTTATGTGTACCAACCAGAGTATAACCAGCATGAATCTGCAGAATGTCTAAACTATAAAATATAGACATGTATTATATTTTCATGTACATAAAGTAACTAATTAGCCAAATAGGTAAGTATACCTTGGTAAATATATTTTGTGGGCATATTTAGACTAATTACTTAATGAAGAAGTAAAAATAGTTAAATCTTCCAGTAACATAAACTGGTATTTCTGAAGTGCTTCAAAGATTTAAGCCATTTCCTCTCTTAATGCAAACTTTCCTCTGAAGCTATATAAATACTATACTTATAGCAAGTCCTTTTTCCATAGCTAAGAGAAAGATAATATTTGGCTCCGTGTCTAAATTATCACATACTCTGAATTTTAACAAGATACAACAACATGCTAGGAGTATGTTTGAATTTCATCACGGAGTCCCAAGGTTTGGATGTTCACTTACCTCGTACTTTAAAGTACTTTACATGCTTTGCCACAGCCTCTGTAATGCTTTCATCTGGGCAGGTTTTTACACCATTAGGAAACAGGATAGATCGCCTTCTTCTGAGCAACCACTGTTTCTCAGCTTCTCTGTGGTCCAAAGGTAGTTTCTTTTCAGTAGAATGAGAAGGCTCCCCGGATTCCTTGTCAGTCAGGCGAAAAGAAACTGCACTCTTGGGTTCTTGGATATCTTCTAAAGATATGTAGGTTTGTGCTACATAGTGAAAGCATAGACAAGTCTTCTGATAATGAATGAAGATACAGAATGAAAAGTAACAAAGAAAAAGTGACTTTTGTGCCACATTTGGATTTTTGAAGTCAATGCTCAAATTGTAAACATGCATACTTAAGAGGGGAGGAGTGAGCAGTCAATCTTTTCTCCATCTAATTCCTACTCCTTTATTTCAAGATTCTTAGTTGTTAAAATCAACTATATATCCAATTTCAATACAAGAAATAAGTGGAAGTAAGTCTGAAGAAGAAATTACTAATGAAAAGGAAAACCAAAAATATTGAGAGATTTTAAAAGTTTAAATGAAGCAATATCAAAGCCTAACAGAGTAGTATTTGATTCAAGTTCTTACAATGGTCATATTAAATAATGTTAAAGAGAATACACTAGAGATATAAAGAAAAATAAAAAATTAAAATTAAAAAGCTTTTTAAATACCTGTTAATGATGGAAGGTTTCCTTCTATCACGACAAATATCAAAATACCCAGAGAAATCTTCCCAAAATGAGGAAACATAATCATTTGGGCCAAAATCAAAGGAATAAGGAGAGGCCAAAATCCTTGAGCACCCAAAAAAGCCTTGAAACTTCCAGTAACGAATTATTATAGAAAAGGTCTAACATTTCAAAGTTTATCTTTGAAAACTGACAACCATTCCAAAACCATTATAAATTAGCTTAAATAAAAATGGTGTCCTTTCAAAATACCTCTCACTTCTTTTCTGAAAGAAGCAGCACGCTATGAAAGCAGAAGAGATAAGCTAATTAGAACAGATGGAGAGAGACAATTTCTTTATTCTAATCCAGTCAGCTAAGCTCTTTACAAACACGTTCTTTGCCATTACCAGACAGTCCACTTAAAAATAATGTTTCACATATAGTTCACTGAGCTTTACAATTTTTCTGAATCTACTAGTTGAACCTGATAGATTCACATGTACTTTGGGTTTTTCTAGGGCCTGTTATTTGTAAACATATAATTTGTAAGCCCAGACTCACTATACCTATCTACTTCAGAAATACAGAGCTACACACAAAACTAGCTCTAGTTTTGTCATAGTTTTGTCATAGTCTCTCTCCTTGGTTAGAAATTTGAAAATCTTTGGTTATAACCACTTAATAACTTCTTCCTTTTATAGAAAATGGGATAAGGGGGCGCCTGGGTGGCGCAGTCGGTTAAGCGTCCGACTTCAGCCAGGTCACGATCTCGCGGTCCGGGAGTTCGAGCCCCGCGTCAGGCTCTGGGCTGATGGCTCGGAGCCTGGAGCCTGTTTCCGATTCTGTGTCTCCCTCTCTCTCTGCCCCTCCCCCGTTCATGCTCTGTCTCTCTCTGTCCCAAAAGTAAAAATAAAACGTTGAGAGAAAATGGGATAGGAAGATAAAGCTAACTCATGATAGAACTGCTGTGAGGATTAAATTCGTTAATACACAGAAAATGCACTATTAGAATACTGCCTGGCACATACTAATCATACAATACTAATGACAGCCACGTGATAACTGTGTTGCTTAATTAGCTATTAAACATGAGGCCCAGAATGTTTATGTACGTGAGGAACTCGCAACCAACAAAGGATAACTTTTACCACAATGGGACTAGATAAAATTCTTTGTATTAGAGCAGTTGTTTTTATCAAACAAACCTAGTAAAAAGCAATTAAACTAGTCAAAGTCCCTGTGGAAGCTAGGATTTACTATCAAATAGCACTGGATTTACATCTTATGTCCTGTGTCTTTGGAGAAGTTCTCTAAAAAAAGAAAAAAAAGTTTTGTTTTTATTTATTTTTGAGAGAGACAGTGTGTGTGCGTGTGTGTGTGTGTGTGTGCGCGCGCGCGTGCGCGCGCGCGCGCACATTAGTGGGGGAGGAGAAGAGGATATGAAGCAGGCTCTGTGTTGACAGCAGGGAGCCCAATGCGGGGCTCCAACTCACGAACTGTGAGATCATGATCTAAGCCAAAGTTGGACACTTAACCGACTGAGCCACCAGGAGCCCCTGAAAAAAGAAAAGTTTTGTAAAGATTTAAAGCACATTTCTCTTGAGAATTCTAAAATAGTCAACTCCGATTTCTTCAGCCCTCAAAGGGATGTACTCAGTTTTAAGAGAAGAGACCAGGTAGGTTGGTGTAGACAGGGAAGCCACATACCCACAGAAGTTTGTCTTTTAGCAGCTCCTGGACAATGTTCCCAAATTTCCACAAGATCAAGTTCAGTTACAAGAGACTCTACAGAAGGAAGGAAAAGCCTATGATTTCCCATAAGGTTTTATATACTTCCAGTCAAGCAAGCCTTCAGAGTATACAAGTCCACTCACAGTTCTCCCAGTCCAGACATAGTTCAACAATTACAGGTCGTTTTCACAATTAAAAAAAAAATACTGAATACAGATGACATTTCATATTTATTTTAGTTCAGCACATTTCCAAATAAACATTACTGAAAGTAAGAAAACCCAAGATAATTTGCTATGAGTAAAAGGCTTAAGCTTGGTATTAAGCCAAAAGCAATTACAGCATAAATGAGTAATTTTATAGAATTAAAAAGCAGGTGACAGTGGAAAGATGAGGACAGCACATAGATTAGAACCAGGTTAGAAATGGCTCTGTATGACAAGAACCCTATTTCCCCCGTAACATAAAAAGAAAACAAACTGATTATAAGAGGCATTAAACTTTTCCTAAATCCTAGTTATTAGATATGACAAAAAAAAAAAAAGCTACCACTTTTGTTTATCTCAAGAGTTGCAAATTAAAATTAATATTATCTTCTCTAGGAAGACTTTCCCTGTCCAGTGACAACCCTCTTACTACCTCTCTACCACATCTCACTCTCTCTCTCCCCCGCCACCTCTCTCTCTCTCTCTCTCTCTCTCTCTCTCTCTCTCTCACACACACACACACACACACACACACACACACACACACATGCAGCAAGGCTGAATTCCCTCCTGAGCCCCCAAGAAACTCTATGATCGTTTTTACCAGTAATATTAAAACTATGCATATGTCCATTTCTCCCATTAGCTATAAATGACTCAGGAATAAAAGCTGTGGTTCATTGTTTTGTACCTAGCAAACTGCCTGCTAATAATACATGCTCCAAAAATGTCTCCTGAACAATCAAATTAACTATATGCTTGTTAAGGCAGAAAGAAAAATTCATCTAACCATCAGTTATTGGAGATGCACTGGGTATTATAAATTCAACAATTTATTTCTAAGAATGGCTCATGATTCTTAAGAAAGGAAAATTACACCTTAATTTGATGAATTGGAAACATGTTTAATATAAAATGTTGATATTCTCAACACATTATTTCCACATGAATTTAGGAAAATGAATTTTAAACAATCTTCAAAACATGATAAAGGACAGTGGTACCTTTGAAAAACATACAAACACAAAAGTTAAGAAGTCATATGAAGATGTATTACATACTTGCTTTCCCAAAGTTAGATGTACAAAATAATTAATAGTCATTTAAAAAAAATCCCCTCCCATACACACACATACTGGGAATAAAATCATGTAATTATAATCATCTTTCTGAGAAATCCCCAAAAGACAAATATCTTTAACAATATAAAGATGGTGACAAGATTAACAAAAATTCAAAAATACTGAGGCTTAACTGACAACTTCAAATTCACATGATTTTGAAATAAAATGTTCCAATTTTTAGCTTCATCTTAAATTGCCTTTGCTTCACTGCCTTATATACAGTTAACAATATAAATCCAAGAGATACTTAAAACAGAAGATTAAAATAATATTCTTAAAAAACATGGTTTTTTAATCTGAGAAAATACAATATAATTTTCCCCTCAAAATTTTCCTGATAACATTAAAAGTTTGTAAAGTGTTTAATCACATATAATACCACCATCATCACATGAATTCAAAACTGTTCCCTAAACATTTAATAAAAACTTATGCTTCATAGGGATCATAGGTCTCTAAAAACTACAATTTAAAAATATAAAAGCAATTCGAGCAATCTGACTTTGCAGATAAATACTGGGTAAACAGAGCTATAAAATTATATATTTAGTTCTAACAATTAATAAATAAGATTTTGAGGGTATTCTTTAATTAAAGTTATGAGGACATCAATTTTATCTTTGATACTTACAGAAAGTGTGTACGTATATTCTAGGATATCAGAATAGGATAGAAGTCAATATTGATATAGCTATTACCTCAAAGAACTATGTTGAGCTACGTATGTCATTGTAAAAACCTATTTTGGGTAGCTAAATTTTTTTTGTTCCAAGTTTCATTCTGAATGAATGAACTAATTTCCCAGATCCCCATATATGACATCAAAAGAAAAAGAAAACATGTAACAATCACAGCAGAGTAACAATTCCATTTAGCAACTGAGAAAAATAAGCTGCGCTTTGAGTCAATTTCAATCATCTTCCTAACATCATGTCTTCTTTTACACTATACAGAAAGGATGCCGTAAATGGCATTTTCTGAAGCCTTAATACTAAATTCTTCTTTAAAAAAATACATAGTATTCATATTGCATGCTTGAGCCGCAAAGAATAGTATTACAATATAATGTGACTTGTCAACAAATGTGACAAGCACTGGGGCTGGCACCAGGGAGGACCTAACTCCCTTCAACTCCCAGTTATATGGAAGTACAGATCACTTGGTTTTATTATCTACAAAAACATTCCCACATTTACATATGCTATTGCATAATCAGAAGCAAATTTGATCAGAAAAATATCAAATATTTATGAAAGTTTAATTTCTAATAAGTTTCTCTATATCACCCCCATTTTCCACTACATCTACCAGATCCCAACAATCTAATAATATATCTTATTTATTTTAAATAATGTTCAATGACTTATAAAACTACCACAAGTTATTTTCTTCTCTGTGAGCTGACTAACACAAATGCTGGTAAGCAGCTTTCCAGTAATCTTATAGGACATCTGTGTCATGTTTGTACAGATTAACTAGCTACTGCTGCCCTTCTGTTGCTGTAAATGAAGTTTCAAAATGAGCTCTCGAATATCTTCCCGTTTGGTCTTTATTACATGACGAGGAAACCATTTCTCCAAATGAATTGGAAGTTCAAAATTAACAATAGGATCCTAATGAGAGAAAAGAAAATGAAATCCCTTTAGCAGGACAATTCAAACTTGTTTTAGTTTCATTTTACAAGAAATGAAAAATTCCTAACTTTTTTTAGCTTTTTATTTTAAATTAAGTCTTCTCTACACCCCACATGGGGCTCAAAGTCATGACTTTGAGATCAAGCGTCACATGCTCTTCTGGCTAAGCCAGCCAGGCACCCTGAAAAATTGCTAACTTTTTAAAATAGCAGCTTTACTGAGATAGAATTCACATACTATACAATTCACCTAAAACTATATATTATCATTCCTCCCCAATTATATCAAAAGTTCCAACTGTATACTATAACCCTCACATGCTGAAAGTACCTTTAAGAATTCTCCAAGCAAGGGGCACCTGGGTGGCTCAGTCAGTTAATTGTCCAAATCTTGATCTCGGCTCAGGTCATGATCTCATGGTTTGGGCAGGGGGTGGTAAGGAGCCCCGTGCTGGCTTCTGCACTAACAGTGCAGAGCCTGCTTGGGATTGTCTCTCTGTCTCTGCCTCTCACCCACTCATGCTCTCTCAGAATAAAGAAAATAAATATGAAAAAAAAGAATTCTCCAAGCAAGCTTCTAGTCAAAAATACCCTGCTTCTGTACCCACCTTCGTAACACCACACCAAAAAAAATGGGGCTGGTTGCCAAGACAACCAACAATGTAATTAGAGAGTTGGAACTTTCAGTCTCGCCTCCCTGACCTCCAGAGAGAGGAGAGGGGCCTCACAAGTAACCCTGGTAATGACTGAAGTAATGAGCTGACGGTTTAAAAAGCAAAGAGTGGTCCCTTGCTTTTAAAATGTCTTCAATACTGTTACCTATAGCATGGCTGATGAGCTAGAAAAGAACACTCATGCTTGTCACTGTACTCATCTAGCTTATGGCTTTCTGAGCTTCTTGAATATATGGGTCTTTTAGTTTTGAAATTTTTCCTTCAAATTTTTGTCTGCCTTTCTCTTCCAACCTTTCTGGAACTCCAATTACATGTAAATTCAAATTTTTTACTCACATCACACTTGTCTATTCTGTTCTTTATGTTCTTTTTTCTCTCTCAAATACAGTTGAATACTTTCCATTGCCCTATTTATTTGTTATTTATTTACTCATTTATAGAAGTTTATTTATTTTGAGAGAGAGACAGTGAGCAGGGGAAGGGCAGAGAGAGAGAATCGCAAGCAGGCTGCACACTGTCAGTGCAGAGCCCAACGTGGAGCTTGAACCCACAAACTGTGAGATTGTGACCTGAGCCAAAATCAAGAGCCAGATGCTTAACCAACTGAGCCACCCAGGTGCCCCTATTGCTCTTTTTTTTTTTTTTAATTCTAATCCTGTCTTCTGCTACATCCAAGTCTGCTATTAAACTCAAGCAATAAGTTCCTATTTTTTCTTCCAAGTTTTTATTTAAATTCGTTAGTTAATATATGTATAATATTAATTTCAGGTGTAGGATTTAGTGATTCATCACTTGCATACAACGCCGAGTATTCATCACAAGTCCCAATAAATTCTTTTTTTTTTCTTATGTTCTATTTATTTTTGAGACAGAGAGAGAGAGAGAGACAACCTGAGCAGGGGAGGGACAGAAAGAGAGGGAGACACAGAATCTTGAAGACAGGTTCCAGGCTCTGAGCTAGCTGTCAGCACAGAGCCCGACACAGGGCTTGAGATCATGACCTGAGTCGAAGAAGGATGCTTAACCAACTGAGCCATGCAGGCACCCCAGTGCCAATAAATTCTTAATTTCAGATATATTATTATGAAATTTTAGCTGTAGAATACCCACGTGATCTTTTTTAGCAGGTTCCATCTTTTCATCCATTTTGTTCACTCTATTCTAACGTATTATTCAAATCATTTTAAAGTTCTTATCCATTAAATAACTCTAATATCTGGATTATATGTGATTTACTTTTTCTTTCTTGATTACCTGTAATATTTTGCTTCTTTGTTTGCCCAGTAATTTGTAATTATATGCTGGTAACTGTGAATAAAGAATTTTTACATACCTTAAAGAAGCTCTCCACGTACTGCAGTAAATATACTCCACAATCACTGCTATTATCTTGTTTAGGAACTTTAGGGCATAGGTCCACCATGTTTGTTTTGCTGAATTCACGATGAGTTTTTCGTTTAACTTCCCACTCTACTTCTAAATACCTTGAATCATCAAAAAAGTAGAATGACTCTAGTAGAAATCTCTTTACTATTATTCAACACAAAGATGGAAAATATTTGCTACCAAATGTGTTGCCTCAAGTCAAATTTCCAAGTTTAACAGTACAAATTATAATATGTGAGGCTTCAAGGGTTGCTATTTAAAAGAAAATCATCTGAGTTTCTAACTAAAAGCTAGACTTTTTTCAACAATCCAACTTTCATAACTCACACACATAAGCTCATTTATATTACTAACAAATTACTAAATTTGTTAATTACTAAACTAATAAATTACTTTAAAACTTGAGTTCCCAGTTGTTTCCAGATCCTACAGTAATTACAAAATTACACACATACAGGGGCGCCTGGGTGGCGCAGTCGGTTAAGCGTCCGACTTCAGCCAGGTCACGATCTCGCGGTCTGTGAGTTCAAGCCCCGCGTCAGGCTCTGGGCTGATGGCTCAGAGCCTGGAGCCTGTTTCCTATTCTGTGTCTCCCTCTCTCTCTGCCCCTCCCCCGTTCATGCTCTGTCTCTCTCTGTCCCAAAAATAAATAAACGTTGAAAAAAAAAATTTTTTTAAAAATAAAAAAAAAAAAATTACACACATACATATACACACACACACTTATATACACACACAAATACCAACCCCCCTTTTTTTTTGAGTAAGCTCCACACTCAACATGGGGCTTAAACTCAAGACCCTGAGATCAAGAGTCACACGCTTGCTCTACAACTGAGACAGCCAGGCTCCCCAATATATACACACAGAAGTAATAAAAAGGTGAAAGAGTTCTTATTTTCTCTAAAATGATACTTTTGACAACCACTAATAGCTGCAACGCTCCTTTGTAAAATTATGCTTTTTGTTCAGTTATAAATACAAATTTTGATTTTACTTTCAATATATACAAGTTATTATCTGAGAAATATTAGTGCTTTAATATTAACATACAATAGGGGATGTTTATTATTGATTAGATTGTAGACCTCATCTAAATACATAATAAAATATAATTCCTGATAGTCTTTTCAGTAATTCTTAAATATCGTAGCTTCAAAATTATTGAGATTTTAGATAACAGACTGAGAGAAAAATTGTCGTTACTTACTCTCGTAAATTCTGAACTGTGTTTTGTATAGAAGCAGCTTTCAAGGAATCTAGTATGAGAATGCATGGCCTATGAAAATCAAAAGAAGAAATCAAGATGTACATACTTGTACATGAATTAAACTTAAATATCTGAGAAAACTATTATTATAGCATGTACCTACCTTTTACACATTTTCTTTGGTACTGGTACTGATATATTTGTCTCGGTACTCTGAAATAAAACAGGAATTTTTATGGCTTTGCAATTAAAACCAGTTTGAATACATTAGTGTTCAGTTAATCTTTAAAATGTTTGAAATACTCTGAAATTAAAATTTCAAGAGTCCTTTTCATCATCTAAAGTGAGCCAATGTTGTTTTTTCAGAAATTCATTGATTTCTTATACTAGTGAAACAGTATCTTATACTTTTACATGTAGCTTCAAGAAGTTCTAGAACTTTGACATAGCCTAAAAAACAACCTAGAACTTTAATTACTTCTATTCAGAGTTACCATCTCAAGCAAAGATAAACAAGTTAATTTAACCTGCCTTTACATACATTCTCTAACTCAATATATGATGTCACTGGAGACAAATCTGGGAAACAACAGGCCAAACTTAAGCAGATTCTTTAATGCATAACTTCTTAGTACCTTTATTATTCTAATGTAACAGTGAATCTTTAAGAGATGAATAGGACACAGGGTTTAACCAACTTAACTGACCTTACAATCCTTTTTATCATACTCTGCATCTTACAACAGTTGGTCTAAGGAACTTAATTTGGGAAGACTGTTGTACAAGCAAGAAGAAGGTCTCCTATTGTGCCACTGTTAGAACAGAAAAGGAAACTTCCTTTCTTCTGCCCACCCTATACCAGTAACAATAAAGACATAAGCCTCTGCCAGGATAGCAAGGCTGCTACTGTCTATACATACAAAAAAAAAAAAAAAATCGCTAGGTGGCTACATTAATCAATTAAGACCCCAAATCTAGACCATACATAACAGTTTGGAAGTCCATAAAAGAAAAGTTAGGGGTGCCTGGGTGGCTCAGTCGGTTGAGTGTCTGACTTTGGCTCAGGTCATGATCTCACGGCTGGTGAGTTCGAGCCCCGCCTCAGGCTCTGTGCTGACAGCTCAGAGCCTGGAACCTGCTTTGGATTCTGTGTCTCCCTCTCTCTCTGCCCCTCCCTCTCCCGCTCTTGCTCTGTCTCTCTCTTTCTCTCAAAAATAAACATTCAAAAAAAAAAAAAAAAGAAAAGAAAAAAAGAAAAAAGAAAAAGAAAAGTTAACAGAACCTAAAAATGTGGACACTAAACCTATTAAACAACCAATGGGTCAACAAAGAACTCAAGGAGGAAATCACAAAACTACATGGCAACAAATGAAAACACATTAGACCAAAATCTTTGGGATGCTATGAAAGCAGTTCTAAGAGGTTAGTTTATAGTGATATAGGCATACCTCAACAAATAAGAAAAATTTCAAATAAACAATCTAACCTTACACCTAAAGAAACTAGCAAAGTTAGATCCAACAAAGCCCAAAGGTAGTAGAAGGAAGGAAATAATAAAGACCAGGGTGGAAATAAATGAAATAAAAACTAAAAAATAACAATAGAAAAGATTCCTTCTTTCATATCTATAAAGAACACACTTACTTGGGAATCCTCTGTGCCCAAGGACAGTGTTGAAGTAGTATGTACATCATTATCTAGTTAGAAATAATAAAGCAATAATGAGTGCTTATTTTATATCTAATATCAAGTATTTAGATGTGGTTTGGACCAGTAGTAATGGCAATGGCTATTAATATTCTGCCTACTGCTTAGACTACAGCTATAAAACATGTAATTTTCTTTTTTTCTCAAAATAAGTAGGCTTATTTGCTTACTGAATTAACATTTGGGTTGTAACATAAGAAAAATCATAGAAGAAGTTTAAGAGACCTGAAGTTTAAGTAAGAATTTTAAGAATTTTAAGTAAACCTAGTCAGTTTACTAGCATTAACAAGAAATGTGTTCATTTAAATTGAGAAAAAATGTGGGATTTCACCACCAAAAAACTCTTAAAATACATTAATTCAGTAGGGTTCCAAGATACAAAATTAATGTACAGAAATTTGTTGCAGTTCTATATACTAATAACAAAGTAGCAGAAAGAGATATTAAGAAAACAATTCCACTTACAATTGCACTAAAAAGAATATATATATATATATATATATATATATATATATATATATATGGTATCATGTCATCTGCAAATAGTGACAATTTTACTTCTACCTTACCAATTTGGTTGCCTTTTCTTTATTTTCTTGTCTAATTGCTGGACTTCAGTACTATGTTGAATGAAAGTGGTGACAGTGGACATCTTTGTTCCTGATCGTAAAGGAGAAGCTTTTAGCTTTTCTCCATAAGTATGATGTTAGGTATGGGTTGTCATTCATGGGCTTTATGATGCTGCTGAACTATGTTCCCTCTAAACCCACTTTGTTGGGAGTTTTTATCATGAATGGATCCTTTTTCTGCATCTTTTAAGATGAGCAAATGGTTTTTATCCTTTAATTTGTTAATGTGATGTGTCACGTTGGTTGATTTGCAAATACTGAACCATCCTTTCATAGCTGGAATAAATCCCACTTAACTGTCTTTAAATGTAGTTTTGGATTCAGTTTGTTAATATTTTGCTGATGACTTTTCCTTCTGTGTTCATCAGGGATATTGGCTTGTAGTTTTCTTGTTTTTTAGTGTCTTTGTCTGGCTTCAGTATCAGAGTAATGCTGGCCTCATTGAACCAATTTGGAAGCCTCTCTTCTTTTTTTTGGCGGGGGGGAATAGTTTGAAGACAGTAGACACTAACTCTTCTTTACATGTTTGGTAGAACTCATCTGTGAATTTATCTGGTCATTGATTTTTTCTTTGGTTTTTGATAATTGGTTTAGTTTCTTTACTAGTAAAAAAAAAAGAATACAATACCTAGGAATAAACTTAACAAAGGAGGCCAAAGACCTGAACTGGTCTATGCCTGAAGATCCATAGTATGAATTCTTAGTCATGTTAGCAAGATTATTTTATAAAAAATGCTACGATAAAACTTGACATAACATTATAACTTAAGAATTACATTTTGTCTATACATGAGGTTGGGCATCTATATGAAAATTTCAGATTTCTTATTCTTTCTACTAGTTTCATTAAAAAAAAAAAATACTACCACCAGGGCTCCTGGGTAGTTCAGTCAGTTAAGCATCCAACTCTTGATTTCAGTTCAGTTCATGATCTCATGGTTGTGAGATCGAGCCCCACACTGGACTCTGTGCTGAGCATGGAGCCTACTTCAGATTCTCTCTCTGGCTCCTTCTGTCCCTCCCCCTTTGTCTGTCTGTCTCTCTCTCTCTCTCGCTCGCTCTCTCCTTCCCTCCCTCCCTAAAAAAAAAAATATATATATATATATATATATATATATATATATACACACACACACACACACACACCATCTTTTAACCTCATATTGTTCACTACAATCATTCTACTGTTGTCATCATCATTAAAAACAGTATCTACATTAAGTTTACCACCTATTATTTTGTTGTCATGTTGAGATGGCTGAGCCTGTGAGTGCTGGGATACAGTTTGTGGAATTTCTTCATATACAGCTTCTTCTAACCACGGAAAACAAATGACAGCAAGATACCAATGAGATCTGTTGAAAAAGAAACACAATCTTAGTAACACGAAATCTAAACAATGCAGAGCAATGTGTTTTGGATCTACAGCTGAGAAAGTGGGTAAAACAAACTTCATACCAATTAACAATTAACATACCAATTAACAATGTAATATCTGACATAACACGGACCACACATTCCAAAAGTAATTAAATGAGTAGTAAGACTACTTAGGGTAAAATCTGAGTTATTTCAAATTTATTTACTTTCATATAATCAGTGGTTCCTATTGAAGAACTGCTTTAATAAACTCATAGCATCATCTTTTTTCTGTTAGTGCTTAAACAGTTTGTTCTCTTAAATATTTTAAGGTTTATTCTAAAATCTTTTCATCTTTTACTTAGTAAGAAATTCTTTTGAGCCCAAAAGAGAAAAATTCAATGTCTCAGTCATTACAGTCTTATGGGCATTTGTCATTTTTATTTTTTCTACTATATTTACAATATGACCATTTGTCAAACCAAAATCTAATATAGTCACTCATAGTTTTAGCTACTTCTTTGGAAAATTTAAACATAGTACTTGAGATGCATACCCATACCTTTTACTGATTATTAATCTAAAAATGCACAAAATATTTTTTTCTGTACTCTCCAATTTTGTTTTTAAATAATCCGAAATACTCACGACTCATTTACAGGCACAAAGATGTAATCTTTGTTAAAGATGTTTATGTGACGAGTCCATGTTCTTACTCTTTTATGTCTCCTCTGTGCCATTCTGGGAATATGAAAGATACATGTATTTTACATATAAAAAATTAAAAATTGAAGATACAGATTTCAGGAGTCATTTTTATACACTGAAAAATGTGAGATTCAGTTTACTTAACCATCTTCTTCAAGATATATAATATTTAACGCATATTAAGATATATAATACTCATTTCCTTTCATTAATTTCTAATTGTTGTTAAACTTAATGACTGTTTATAAACAATGTCATAGATAGAATAGAAGGAGCAATTTATAAAATAGTTTATAGACTCCAAAAATAGCTCAGTAACTGTATGTAAACAGCTAAACCTATTTATTTACTTTAGTTCCATCTGGGCATGATAAAAATATTATCATTAAACCTTAAAAGAATTGTCTAAATGTTATACCTGTGATGAGGGAGGTGTTAAAGTTAACAGGAGGAATGAGGCATATATTCTTAGATTTTTTTAAAGATGACAGTCATCTCCTTTCATTTTATATATAAGGAAATTATAAGACAATGAGTTGAAAATACCCACTATTCATCCATCTTTCATTTACTTCTTCAACATAGATTTATTAGGTTCTTAAGAATAAATAATAAAAATCACCCACGCTGCCCTTAAGGAGTTCACAAAATGAAGAGGGTAGAAAAAAACCATGACTAAAATATAAGTGTCATAAGGGACACAAAGGAATTATGTTATAGCATTTAGAAAAGCCACCTAGAAAAGAACTAGGACACACAAATAATTGTTTCTTTTCTTTATCTTATCAGGAAAATAAGGAAGGAAGATATTAAACCAAGTTTGAATATCAAAAAAAAGTTTTAAGGGGGGTGCCTGAGTGGCTCAGTTGGTTAACCATTCAACTCTTGATTTTGGCACAGGTCATGATCCCAGGGTCATAGGATCGAGCCCAGCGTCAGGCTCTGACCATGAAGCCTGCTTAAGATTCTCTCTCTCCCCCTCTGCCCCTCTCCCTGTTCATGCTCTGTCTAAAATAAAAATTAAAAAAAAATAAACATTTAAAAAGTAAAACTTAAAAAAGACTTTCAAAGTCTTGCTTAAAAAAAAGTTTTAGAAAAGAGGTGGTGTGTAACTTCTGGCTCAGGGCCTCCAAGAATGTTTTTTTTTTTTTTTAATGTGTATTTTTGAGACAAAGAGAGACAGAGCTGGAGCGGGGGAGGGGCAGAGAGAGGGAGACACAGAATCTGAAGCAGGCTCCAGGCTCTGAGCTATCAGCACAGAGCCTGATGTAGGGCTCAAACCCATGAACTGTGACATCATGACCTGAGCCAAAGTCAGAGGCTTAACCAACTGAGCTACCTTGGCACCCCCAAGAACCTCCTTTTTATGCAAGGAATTAAATAAGTTGTTTTATATTTATATACCAAGTAATATAGGAAAAGAAATCTTTGTCCCATCCCTGTTCATCTGAATATTTAACCATACTCACAGGAGTAAACATTAGGAGAAGATGGAATTTAGAATGAGCTAATAAAAGGTGGTAGGAATTAGACACTATGTAGACTTTAACTTCATAAAATGATCAGAAGTCACATGTTTACTAAATTTTGTTTCAGAATGACCCAATCATTATAATGATTATGCACAATTATTTTCAAATAGTGCATAGCCTATTAATTTGCTTTTCCATTTGAAAATCTTAAAGATAGACACCTGGTTTTCTTTTGTTTTGTTATGTTGGTGTTTGATTTCCTGATCATACTGGACTTATTTGATTGATATATTAGACACTAGATGGACCAAGGAGAATGGGAGAGGTTATGGGAAACACAATATAATCTCTTATTCTCAGTTCCTAACTCTTTGGAAGATCTTTAATTATATGTCTAAGAGTTCTCTCCCATTCAATAAAATATATTATTATTCTCTTTCGAGTTCCTAGTATGTTACAAGCACTGAGCAAAAGGCACTGGGACAGAGTAGAAAATAAGACAGATAAAGTCCATGACCTCATGAAGTTTAACCTTAGGACAAGCAAACAAACCAATGATCACAAACCATGTTATAATACAAAAAAAGTGCCAGGAGAAGAAATTTCAGTCAGAAAATAGGAAAAGAGCTTAGCATATTTGAAAACTGAAAGGAGGAAGGCTGAGCTGAAGGAGGGTAAGTGAGGAGAAAGAATGTCATGAGGTGAGAGTAGGGAGACGGGCAGAAGCCAGATCTCTCAGCATCTCATAATCCATAGTAATGAGTTTGTGCATCATTTAGGCTGCAATTCCCTTACACTAGTAGTTGGAGTGTCTTGTCAGAGATTTATTTACCATTAAGGTTTATACCCCTTACCACTCTGCTTTGTGGCTATCTTCTTATTTTTTTACTGATTTGTAGAAATTCTTTGTGTGATAACTAATTACATATATATCAGGCCAAGCATTAACCTAAGTATTTACCTGTGAGGGGATAGGGGAACTGAGCCTCGCCATGGAGTTAAAAATCCACCTATATAATTTTTGGATCCCCAAACCTTAACTACTACTAATAGCCTACTGTTGACCAGAAGCTTTACTGATAACATAAAGCCAATTAACACACATTTTGTGGTATATGTATTATATATTTTTATAATACAGTAAGCTAAAGAAAAGAAAATGTTGAGAGAATCATAAGGAAGAGAAAATACATTTGTAGTATTTACAGTATATACATGTACTGTATTTATCCCCAAAAATCTGCATATAAATGGACTCCCATGGTTGAAATTCATGTTGTTCAAGGGTCAACTGTGTGTGTGTGTGTGTATATAAGATATGAAGTATTGTATCTTAGTACCTTATATATGTCTTACCCTGCAATATGCCACTTATGTAACACTGTTTTATATTACTTTTATATATGATCAAACATGTAACTTCTAATTTTAAAAAATTACGTTAAAATTTAAAACCACAGCAGAATCCACTTGCTTTCATTTCATCAGTTTCTAGGTGGCTATGCCAAATAATGACTAGTAATCTTAAAACAAAACATAAGATTAAATGCATGGTACCAACCATCAATTTCTATATACATAAAATAGAACAGGAAGCCATCAAATAAGTTAAATATAGGGGCACCTGGGTGGCTCAGTCAGTTAAGCATCCAACTCTAGATTTCGGCTCAGGTTCTGATCTCACGATTCTTGGGTTTGAGCCCCGCATTGAGCCCTGTGTTGAGTTCCACGCTGACAATGTGGAGCCTGCTTGGGATTCTCTCTCTGCCCCTCCCCTCACATGTACACATGCTTGTTCCCTCGCTCTCTCTCGCTCTCTCTCTCTCTCTCTCAATAAATAAACTTAAAAAATAAATAAATAAGATGGGACCCATAGAGGAAATAGAGCCACTGCCAAAATCACTGCCCAATGCAAAGAGGTTAAGAAAGAAATAACCTGACTTTTTCCTCCCTTGCCCTCCAACTTCCAGTGTCCCCCACAGAACACGCACTTGGAAATGCAGCCTGCAAGAGTCAGCCTCCTCTGATAGGGAAAAGAACAGTGGGGTGAGAAAGAGCTGAAAGGCCTGCACAAATGGTAATACTGATCACTCTAGGAAAAACTGTAAGAAGTTTTTTTTACTAGGAGCATCAACACAGCATATTTTTCTCTTAAAACTGAAGTACGTTGAAAGACTGACTTACGAAAGATTTGGATTATCTTCAGTCAAATTATTTTCTTTTCTTGTCAAGCATTTATAGAAAAAGCTACTAAAAATGTGACTTCGTTCAACAAGTTCATCTGATGCCTTCTCCAATATAAGATATCTGTAAAATAGCAAAACCACAGAAGTAAGTTATTTTTAGATTTTACCTAATCTTCCCCCAATTATCTTATGTGTTCTGTAAACCTTCATTTTTATGACCACTTAGATTCAAAGCAATCTTGCAATCTGCTCAGATTCCAGCTAAAATTGTTCTTTATTTACCTCACCTTCCATCAAGATTGTTTAAAGCAGAAATTGCCCACTTATTAACTCATTTACTTAACAATTACTTATCAAATTCCTAACATGTGCAGAGCACCATAATTATATTAGAGACATAAAATGGGGAAAGGGGGGTTAATACATGCTGCCATATAGCTTACAATCCAGAGGAGTGAGTATAGAAGGAAATATTAATCAAATACCACACAGAGATAAGATTGAAACCCTGACACTCCTAAAATAAATCTAGAAAAATTTTAATTACTGTGAGATATGTCCAATATATAAATCCTGAGTCCATTTCTACTAAAACAATTCTTCAACATAAGCTTGTAATTGAATCATTTAGTGATTAAACTCTTCACATTAGTGAACTCTGCTATTCTTAACTCTGCTTTTGAATCTCTGCAGATTCAAAAATGACCTTGTAATTGCTTTAAGAAAAAAAGCATAGAAGACAAATACAACTTGACATTTTTTTAAATGTGGTTATGGACAGGCTTTGCTACATGGAAGGAGACACAAAGGATGCTTCTGGTGTGCTGGAAATGTTCTTTACCTTGATCTAAATGATGATATTATGGGTGCATACATTTGTGAACATTCACTAGCTGCACACTTAAGATTTATGTACTTTACCACTTGAAAGTTACACCTTAATTTAAAAAATAAATAGAAAGTCATTTAAAACCTAAAGTTAGGGGGCGCCTGGGTGGTTCAGTCGATTAACCATCCAACTTTGGCTCAGGTCATCTTCTCACGGTTCCTGAGTTCAAGCCCCACATTGGGCTCTGTGCTGACAGCTCAGAGCCTGGAGCCTGCTTCTGATTCTCTGCCTCCCTCTCTCTCTCTCTCTCTCTCTGCCCTTCCCTTACTTGCATTCTCTCTCCCAAAAATAAATAAAAACATTAAAAAATTATTTAAAAAAACAACACTAAAGTTAGAATCCTCTCTGAAAATAAGTCAATGAGACAGAGAAACAGGTAATTTAGTGAATAGGAAATATACAAAAGTACTACTGGAAATAAATTAGGAATAGAATTGTATTCGTTAATTCTAATAAAACATATAAAGACTAACAATATGATCCAGTTCATCCCACCAAATATAAATTTGGCACTATTATACGGATACAAAAATAAGTAAGATGGAGGTGCCTGGGTGGCTCACTTGGTTAAGCCTCTAACTTCAGGCCACATCATGATGTCACCGTTCATCTAGCCCCACATCGGGTTCTGTGCTGACTATGAAATACATGTAAAAGGCTAAAGAGATAGATTAGTGTCATATTATCAAGACTCTCAAAAGCCAGATGGTCTGAACTCATTTTGACAGGTAATAAGAAATTACTATAAGTTTCTAATGGGAACTGCATTCATAGAGTGGTTTAAGAAGAATACTGGTGGTCATAATACACCTAATGCACAGGAAAACAGATATAAAAAATACAAGGACACTAGTTAAAAAGACAGAATAACAATTCAGGTAAGAAGTACTAGGAAATCATGATGACAGAAGAAAAAGAATAAATGAATTTGAGAGACAGAATCTACTAAAATTGGCAACTGAGTATGCAGATAGGGAAGGAAGGGTGAAGAGTCAATGATGATGAAGACTTCTGCTTCCAGCCAAGACAGAATAGGGACCAGATTTACCCACCTGGATGAAAGAAGCGAAAAATCACACAAAATACATGTGAATCAATAGTTTTCAAAACACTAGACATCAGGCAACAAAGAAGAGTGGTCTTTGAGAAATGAGAAATAAACAAGGTGAGCTCCACTCATGCCCTAGTTTACTGTTTTGGTAGTTTCCAGGTGGCAGCACAGGAAGGAGTAACCCAGGTGGCAGACTCCACATTGAGATGCTGAAAGTCAGGAGAGACCAAGACAGCTAGAATTCACAGATCAGAATACTAAAAAGGGAAGAGTCATAGATAAACAGAACTCCAGACATCTGCAGAGTCCTCCTCAAGTATTTAGAAGAATGACCATTGCATGTGTGTGAGGAAAATGCTGGGGTGAGAACTACCTGAAAAGATGAGAGGGAATGAGCCAGTGACAAGAATAGTGCCTGTTCTTACCAGACAGGCTGGAAAACCCCCTAATTCATGGAGGCCCTAGGTATAAGATATTAAAAAAGACCCAGATCAAACTTCTAGAGGTCAAATGTACAGGATCTGAGATGAAGGGCTAGTGATAGAGATTCAGAGCCTGAGTGACTGGAATAAGGCTAGTATATGTAAACAACAGGACTCAGGAAAGATGCAGGCTAGAAACTTTGCATCAAAGTTTATAAAACCTTCCTATCTATTCCTTCAACTAAGCTATGCAAAGTTGAAAATTATTTTTTAATGGCATAGTGATATGGGTTTTTTAAATGACAGGTAACTCTTACAGCACTTGAAGACAGAATAGATAACTACAGAGTTGCTTCTTTTCCTTTCCCAAAGTGATCTGTAATTTTTAGATACTTCCTTCACCACAGTAATACAACAGTTAAGAAGTATAAATAAAAAAAAATAAACAAATAAACAAAAACTAAAACAAACAAAAAATAGCAACTCTTCTGGAGTATATACAAACTGAAGTAGTCAACTGTAGAAAACCTCGGTAGGCAAACAAAACAATTTTTTCAACATGTATTTATTTTGAGAGAGAGAGAGAATCCCAGGCAGGTTCCACCCTGTTGGCGCAGAGCCCAACACAGGGCTCAATCCCACCACTGTGAGATCATGACCTGAGCTGAAGTCAAGAGTCGAACACCTAACCAACTGAGCCACCCTGGCGCCCCGGCAAAAATTTCTAAAATCTGAATTGTTGGCAGGTTACTTTTAGCTAGAGTTAAAATACTTCAGTGATAGACATGCAGTTTAAAGTTTACATCAAAACTGATAAAACAAATGAGATCATTCATCACTGTACTTACTTAAGATAGAAATCAATGATTACATCATTAAGAAACTCTCCTTCTTCTAAGCATTCCAGATCTTCATTAGTTACTCCTAATCCCCCTTTAGTAGGTGGTGGAGGATATACAATCAACCTTAAAAAAGTAAAACTAAAGTTAAAACACATTGGTAGTGAAAATTCTAGTATCAAAGAGATTTGTTATATGGAACAATACTAGGGCAGTGTATTCAATAACTATAATGTACAGAGTAAAAATAATTGACAGGATACAAGCAATTATATTTTCCTTTATTTTCAGAAGCTAGTAATAGTACTTCCATTATCTTTTCATTTCCAGTCCTTCCCATGTGACCTAGTCTCATATTTGTCTAACCAATACGTTATGTCTCAGTTATAATGCCATCTAAGATGTCTCTCTTCTGCACAATTTTTAACTTTCAACACACTGATGTAATAAACCATGAAAGATTTTCCTGTGCTCTACCTTCCAACTCTAAGTTTGAATCCCCAAGACTAGTTCCTTTCCATTCAAAAGAGCAAGCAGTCAAAAACTATGTTCTTCTACTTGTGGCTAGTCTACACCAACAGCCGAACAATACAGAAATAACAAGGGAGCAGAGAAGCAAATTTCCTTATTATAAAGTGCTTATAATGTAAAACTTAACAGAATATAGGAAACAAGTAATTACAACACAACCAGAAAGAAGTAGGAAACAGATGACAACTAATTAGGCATCTTTCTTCTGGCACCTTTTCTTAAAACTCAGAAGAGCAGTTGTGAGTTTCCAACTATAATCTTGGAATAGACAGGATGGTCCTCACTGCACAAATGTAGTAAAAAATAAAGGTATAACTATACTTCCTGAACTAGAAAGATTCAAGAAGATTGAGTCAACTGCAACTGATTTAATCTAGGCAACCAAAGCACTTAAATCAAATAAGAATAAGTGAAAACTTTAAATGCTAATATGATAGTATTTTATTGGCTATTTTCTATCCTATTCTTTCACTCGCTTTTTTTTTTAACAGAAAAAAGGAATCAGACAGAAGAATAGAAGTCACCCTTAAATGCACAGAATCCCTATTCTGCCTGACCACCCTAAGAAGACATATAAAAGAGGAAATATGAGTAACATAGCAACTTCAGAAAAGAAAGTTCTGATAAACTCCGAAGTATCTTAAATTGAGGCATACTTTACTAAAAATAATGGAATGGCACTGTTTTCTTAATAAATGTTTTTAACTTTCTCTAAAATAAAAAATTATTATTTCTATCACTAACCATCAGTGTAAGAATAAAACTCAAAACACTGGGGCGCCTGGATGGCTCAGTCAGTTGGGTGTCCGACTTAGGCTCAGATCATGATCTCACGGTTTGTGGGTTCAAGCCCCGCATCAGGCTCTGTGCTGACAGCTCGGAGCCTGGAGCCTGCTTCAGATTCTGTGTCTCCTTCTCTCTCTGCCCCTCCTCAACTTGTGCTCTGTCTCTCTATGTCTCTCAAAAAATAAATAAATGTAAAAAAAAAATTTTTTTTTAAGAATAAAACTCAAAACATTTACAAAGGCAAACTATTGTCAAACCATTATGGTATACACCTGAAACTACTATAATATTGTATGTCAACTATACCTCAATTAAAAAGAAAAAGTCAAACTACTTAAAATCAGCAACATGCCTGAAAACTACTAACGTGTCTACCTATCACAAACAGCCTATAATAGTACGTACTTCTGAACAGGTCCCGTGTGCCTGACTTCTCGCCATTCTTCATCTGGATTCGATGTAATAGAAAGTGAGTAGCAACCGCTAGTTTGCTTCTGTAGGAAGGTGTAAGTAGGCTTGGCTCTATCCATATTTGAAGGCTGCCAAGAAATGGCAAAGAAAAAGATTTCCTTATAAATACATAAATGCACATTAGCTCTCAAAAGGACGAAGTCAAAACCTAAACTTCTATGAGAAAATGTGACTAAATCAATATCAATGAGTTATATCTATACATTTGGAGTTTCTACAAAGATATAGCTGAATCAAAATAACACTCTTGATCAAAACATATTGTATATACAAAGATCAAAGTTTAACTTGAAGTGTTACAGATCTGGGCTCTATAATTAAAGAACAATGTGAAAACTTTACAGTTCAAAATGAACAAAAGATACAATAAATAGGACAAAATAAAATTTAAAAGACAAAAAGTTTATATTTGTCATAGCAAACTTTAAAAACTTTCTTTCTAGAGATATTTGGCAGAGATATACAAGCCTCTCCTAGATTCCCCTAATATTAACATCTTATATAACCACAGTACAATTTTCAAAACTAAGTAATTAACATTGGAATAATAACATAAACTAGAGACTTTATTCTGATCTCACTAGTTTTTTTACTAATATCTTTTTTTCTGTATCAGTACCCTTTAATTCCTGTCTTTCCTTGTCTTTCATGACTTTGATATTTTCGAGAGTACTGGTCAGTTATTTTGAAACTGAATTTGTTTGATTTTTCTCATGATTAGACTGAGGCTACACAATATTGGGGAAAATACCAGAGAAGTCATGTACCCTCTCAGTGTATTATGTGACAGGTACACCATGTCGGTATCTTATTCCTGGTGATATCTGCCACATTTCTCCACTGTAAAGTTAGTACTTTTCTTTTGGTGATAAATAAATATTTTGGTTGAGAAACTTTGAGATTATGCACATATCCTGTTTCTCCTTAAGTTTTTACCCATTAAATTTAGTATCTCTTGGTGGGCCTTGCCTGTAACAATCATTAACTATGGTTTTTCTTTCTTTTTAATTTATATATATATATATATATATATATTTTTTTTTTTTTTTTTTATTTTTTAGAGAGAGAGAGAAAGAGAGAGAAACAGAGTGTGAGCAGTGAAAGAGCAGAGAAAGAAGGAGACACAGAATACAAAGCAGGCCCCAGGCTGTGAGCTGTCAGCACAGAGCCTGATGCGGAGCCCAAACCCACGGACTGTGAAATCATGACCTGAGCTGAAGTCAGAAACTCAACCGACTGAGCCACCCAGGTGCCCCTAACTATGGTTTTTCTATGGTGGCTTTGTAATTTTTATTCCTTTTACATTTATTAGTTAAATACTTTCCTAAGAAAGAACTGTCAATTATCCACCATCAGGATTTTCCATTCATTGATTCTGAAATTTATTTGCATCAATATAGATTTTGGGTATTTATTTTATTCTTTGGTAATAATCATGTTATCATTACTGATTTTATTGATTCAATTATTCTAGCTGTGGGGTATCTGGCTGGCTCAGTCAGTGAAGCATGTGACTCTTGATCTTGGGGTTGTGAGTTTGAGCTCCACATTGGGTGTAGAGTTTACTTTAAAATAAAATAAATTAAAAATAAAATAAGACTATTTTAGATTTGGTATTCAGAGTTCTCTCAGGTTGACTCCTGAGCACTTAGGACAAAACACAGCATTTTGAAATCACCTGATTTTCAGGGAAAAAGTTTTTACTAAAACTTGACAATTATATTAATCAGATGCTAACCTGAGACACTGATTTCATCTTCATTTCTTCAGCAGCAACAGCGGGAAAAGAATAAGTCGAAGCACAATAATAATGAACAAAAGAACTTTCTTTTGAAGAGAGGTTCTGAAATAAAGGAAGTGCCTGAAACCAAGACAATGGATAAGAAAGTTCCAATTCTCCACTGGTTGTACTTATTTCTGTCATAATATCTTTTAATTTCAATTCTTCTCTTTGCGAAATAGGATTGTATAGCTCAAGAAAAATGAATTCACTGGATTTTGCTATAAAAGAAAAAATAAATCAATTTTAATCAAGTATTATAGTTCAAGAGGACTATAAATAATTTAATTATTAATAACAGCATTTTGAAAAAAAAAAATAATAACAGCATTTTGTATGTTAGTTAATAACCGAGGGAAATTAAATCCCCAAACAGGCTATTAGTAACCTAGATTCAAAACCCAAGTTTTAAACTCCTCCTGCATTAAAATGGAAACTTCACAATGGCATTAGCTACTGTATCTCTACTACCTGGCATTTGTTAATGAATGTATGAATAAATGAATGAATAACTAAGGAACTAATTCTTTTTCTCTAGCCTCCTCCATTTATCAAATCTACCAATTAAAAAATTATTCCAACCAACCAAACACTTCCTTCAAAATCATTCTGTTTCATCAAACATTTCAACAATCGTCTCAAATTATATTCTCTCCACCCATAATAATTATAAATGGCTAGCTTTATTCCCCCAACTTCTCTGCTATTTAATCATGAATTCTCCCAATTAATTTGGAAGTAGGATAGCAAAGTAACTAAGTAGTCCTCCTTTATCCATGGTTTCATTTTCCACAGTTACAGTTACCCATGGTCAACAGCAGTCCAGAAGCAGATCTTTTTTCTGGCCTGTTGCCATAAAGTCAACAGTAGGCTAACACTACATCAAAATGCCTGTGTCATTCACGTCCTTTCATGTCATCACATAGGCATTCCCTCTTCTCACATAATCACAAGAAGATGTTACACATTCATGTAACTTTTCTTACAGGATATTGTTATAATTATTCTTAGTTATTATTGTTAATCTCTTAGTGTAGCTAATTTGTATATTAAATTTCATATGTATAGGAAAGTATGTAGGTATGTCTAGGGAAAAAAACATAATATATAGAGAGTTCAGTACTATTTGTGGTTTCAGGCATCCACTGGGGTTCTTGGAATATATCCTCCATGGATAAGGGAGGGACTACTATAATATTAAAGGTATAAAATTTATTCACTACTTAACATCTTTAATATATAAGGGAGTAGAGACAGCAAGGTAGAGAGATCAAAGAGGTAAGAAAGAAGCTTACTAATCTGATTTACCCAATTCTAAACTAGACTCCTTTAGGAGTTGAAAACTAAACAAAGTTGGGAGATGTTTAAGATGCATATATACAGACCAGTTTATGGGAACATACAGAAAAGTATTCAATCCAGTCTTAGAGAAATGATATATATAAGTAACTAGGTTTTATTTTTTAAAAAACTAAAGAAAATGTTGAAGGTAAAGATTTCTGTATTTTATTTAACTTTGCCATTGATTAGCTGCCACAGTTCTTTATGCAACAAGGGCAAGAAATTCATAAGAAAGGTAGTCAAGGATGGCAACTGACTAAAAGATAAAGTACTCCTTTTATTTTACCAGATAATTTCTCTTGGTTGAGTAAAATTATCAGGAGAAATTGTGTAGAATAAATAATTTACCTTGTATAATATTAAGGGCTAAAATTATTTTTAATCAAGTCTACTTAATTTCAATTCAATGAAATAACTACATTCTATTAAATTGTTTTAGAAGAAAACTATACACAGGACTTCTCAGGTTATTCTGAAATATAGAAATATTTCATATACTCACAGTGCTGGCTTAATATGGAGTTTTCTAGTTGGGTCTGAATCTCTTGAAGATAATTTGCAGAGACCCAAAGGAAAAGGATAGCTTGATTCCTTTTACTGTGATCATCATCCTTATTTTTCCATAACCCAAACCTCTTTAAGTGTGTGGTATCCACTAGCAATGAAACCTCATTCAGGGAGACTGAAACAAATAAAAGGTAACAAGTTAATAAATTATCCATTTAGGAATTAACACTGATACGCCTTATGGCTCTTCTTTAATACATGATGTTTTTCAAAAAGAATGATATGTGAAGTTTTACAAAAATCATTTCCAGTGTACTTCACTAACCTTGGCTGAAATACCTCAAACAATATTATTAGCATAAAAAAGATCATATTGCAATTAGAAAGGCCCAAATAATTATCAATCTCAGTTATATCCAGGAAAGGGAAATATGAAATTAAATTTTCATAGCATATAAACTTGTCCAGAGAGATTTCTTACTGGAAGTGCTATATCACCGGAAGAAAATAAAATAAGAAGGAGAAGGAGGAAGGGTGGGGGAGGGGAGAGGGAGTGGAAGAAGGGGAAGCAGGGGGAGAGGGGAAGAAAGGAAAGAAGATGACTTTATCAATGCACACAACTAGCACGGTTTTAACTTAGAAAATTATATATTTCTATCTTGGTTAATATGATCAACCAAAATCCCCAAACGCTATCATTAGCCAATTTATTCTTATGTTTCTTCTCCTAAAATATCTGCATTCCCCTATACAGACTAGCCACTATCAAAAGATTCTCAAAAATAACATGAGCTTTTGAATGGTCTAAGGTAGTATTTTTTTTTTTTTTTTTTAATTCTCCCATGTTTTGGTGCACCTGACTGGCTCAGTTGGAAGAGCATGCAACTCTTAATCTCAGGGTCATGAGTTCAAGCCCCACATAGGGTATAGAGATTAAATAAATATATAAAACTTAAAATAAAATAAAATTCTTCCAGATTAGATTTTATTTCTTGAAACTTCTAGGAAATCACCTAGAATTATGGGTCCTTCTCTGAGTTAGCAAAAGAATCTTTCCTAAAGATTTTTTTTTTTAATTCAAAGAAATAGAGAACTGGTATAAAGAAGTCCTGAAGGTCATCTGACCCAACTTTAAGAAAACAAGCAGTTGAACAACTAATACAAGTATTGGTTAAGTATAAACTCAAGATGAATACCTATTTGAAACAAATCTCTTCGTACTCCTCCTCCTATTATCTCCTGGCACCTTGCTACTTAAAATCTACTTCTGAGACTGAGACACTGGCATCACACTGGAACCTGTTACAAATGTAGAATATCAGGCCACACCTTAGATGTACTGAATCAGAATTGATTTACAAATAAAACAAAACAAAAACAAAAACCCCAGATGATTTATATCACTCAACACTGAAGTTTGAAAAGCATTTTACAATAAGTACTTACATACTTAACTAGTCATCTTAATGTTCCCACACGAGCCATTCTACTTTTAAATATTTTCTTATAATCAATTAATCCATTTTAAACACGTCTTTATTTCTTTCATATTTCCTCTTTCCTTCATTCATTCTCTCCTTCCCTTATTCCATTTCTCCATGCCTTTTTCTTGCTCCTTTTCTGTGTTTCAATTTTTTCCTCTGTGTCTGTCTGCATGCATACCTGCCTACTTACTCTCTATTTCATGGAAATTTTTAAAAACATTTTACATTTCTTCTTTCCCTTTCTAACTCTCTTTCTGCCTCTTATTTATTGACATTTTCTTGGGTAATCCTTTTTAAAATCACTTCTACCTATCAATCTCTAGCTACCTACTTACCTATCCATCACCTACCTATGGATCTATTTGTATTTTGTACAGCTGCCTACATACCTGTCTACCTTCCTATCTAGCTGTCACCCAGTCATCAATCTTATTTTTACTGTAGCATTTTGACTGAGTTACTTTTAGATTTCTTTCCCCACTGTCCGCTATTGTACTTTATTTTCTTACTGGCTCCTCCTTTCAAACCCTTCTTTTTATCTCTCATTCCCACATTCTTTCCTTCATTTCTGTTTTATTTTATTCTTAGAGACTCATCACTTTAAACTTCTCTCTCTTGCCTCCCCTTTCCTATCTTGGCCACTTCCTTTTTCTTCTCTCTTTGATAGCTTTTTTTCTTTGTCTTTTCTCAGTCTAATTTATTCACTGTCCTTTTCTTTCTCTATTCTTACCGTGTTGTATACTGCCTGCTTTCCATTCTTCTTAACTTCCTCCCTTTCTCTCCTTCTTTTATCCCTTTATCTCTCCTTTCTCCTTTCCTTTCATTCCTCCCTCTATTCTGTCTTTGTACTTTTAAACTTTTTTCTTTTCATTACTCTTTTGTTCTCTTTCTCTTTGCATCTATTTTGTAGTCTTTCATACTGACTTAGGCCATTTAAAGTCTGCTCTGTCTCTCCCTACCTCCCTCTCTCTCTTTACCTAGCTATTCTGCTTTATATATTTTTTTTACACTTACTTTGACCTTTCATTTTATTTTTTCCAGATAACATTTATTGGCATAAAATTATCATATAACATTATGTAAGTTTAAGCTAATGTTAATTTGATACATTTATTGCAAAACAATTACCATCAAAGCATTAGCTAACACCTCTGTAACTACCATTTCATATTCGTGATGAGAACATGTAAGATCAACTCTCTTAGCAATTTTCAAGTATATAATAACAGTATTATTAACTGTGATCACAATTCTGTACATTATTGATCTTATAACTGGAAGTCTATACTCTCTGACCAACATCTTCCCATTTCCCCCACGTCCCAGTCCCTGGTAACCACGATGGCTAGTCTCTGTTTTTATGGTTCAGCCTTTTCAGTTTCCACATATAAGCAATATCATGCAGTATTTGTCTTCCTCTGACTTATTTCAATTAGTAAAGGCCCCCAAGGTCCATCCATGTTGTCGCAAATGGCAAGATTTCATTCTTTCTCAAGATTAATATTCCATTGTACATATACACCACAAAATTATCCATTCATCAACAGACACTTAGGTGGCTTCCAAATTTTGGCTACATGAATAATGAGGGGTGCATATATCTTTTCAAAATCCCATTTTCATTTCTTTTGGATATAAACCCAAAAATGGGACTGCTGGATCATATAGTAGTTTTATTTGTAATTTCTTAAGTCTATAGACCATTTTCCACAGTAGCTGTACCAGTTTACAATCTCAACAGTGTACTTGCTCATTTCTTGTCATTTTGATGATAGCCATTCTAACAGGTGTAAGGGAATATCTCATTGTGGTTTTGATTTGCATTTTTGTAATGATTAGTGATGTTTACCATCTTTTCATGTGCTTATTTGCCATTTGTATATCTTCTTTGGAAAAATGTGTATTCAGTTCCTCTGCCCATTTTTTAATCAGACTTTTTTTTTCCTGTTGAATTCTCTGAGTTCTTTATATATTTTGGATATTAACTCCTTCTCAGATATTCCACAGAATGCTTTTTCTTTTTTGCTGATTCTTTCCTTTGCTATGCAGAAGCTTTTTTGTTTGATGTAGCTCCACTTGTTTATTTTAGCTTTTGCTGTCTTTGCTTTTAGTATCGAATCCTAAAAAATCATTGCCAAGAATGAGAGAAAAAAGCATTGGGGATAAGTTTTTTCACAAGTTTTATGGCTTAAGATCTTACACTTAAGGCTTTAATCCATTTTGAGTTGATTTTTGTATATAATACAGGTAGGAGTCCAGTTTCATTCTTTTCCTTGTGGCTGTACAGCTTTCCCAACATCATTTATTGAAAAGACTACCCCGTCTCCATTGTATATTCTTGGCTCCTTTGTTGAAAATTAACTGACCATATATGCCTGGGTTTGTTTCTGGGTTCTTAATGTTGTTCCACTGTCCTGTGTCTGTTTTTATGCCAATACAAAAGTATATTGACTACTATAGCTTCGTAATATAGTCTGAAATCAGTAAGTGTGAGGACTCCAGCCACGTTCTTCTCACGACTGTTTTGGCTATTTGGGGTCTTTTGTTGTTCCAGACAGATGTTAGAACTGTTTTTTCTATTTCTATAAAAAATGTCATTGAGATTTTGATAGGTATTACATTGAATCTGCAGATCACTTTGGGTAGTATGGACATCTTAACAACAATAATTCTTCTAATCCATAAGCTATGTAACTTCCCCATTCTGAAAAATGTCAGTGAAACTGGCAGCAAAGACAAACAGATTAAAAGAGTAAAAACCTTCAGGAAACTTCTCAGCATTTCTTCCTCAGTCAGCTCACAACCCCAAATAATTGATATTATTTCTGTGCAATCTAGACAATTATTACTAATCCAAATGTACCAACCTCTTGGCATAAAAGCATAATTTTCTTTAGAAAAAAGATTTAACACCATCATTAAGGAAAGTTTACCTCATTACCAAATTTTCCCCCAATATTTGGTTTATTCTGTAACAGGAATATAGCAGTAACTGAAAATGGGAGCTGTCTATCATCTGTCCTACCCACTATTAGCGATCTTAGTAACAGACCCTAATTTTATTTAGAAACCAAGATACTTAGCTGTTAGAAACTATTTCCTAGCTTCCTTTGCAAATAGATGTGTGGTCAAAGGACTACCTTCTAGCTAAGAAAATGTAAGTAGAAGTTAGGTGGCATGCACATCTAAGAAACCTCCTTAAAAAGGCAAGAGAGGGGCACCTAAGTGGCTCAGTTGGTTGAGCGTCCAACTCTTGATTTTGGCTCAGGACATGACAACAGTCATGAGATCAAGCCCCATATCGACCTCTGCACAGAGCCTGGAGCCTGCTTAAGATTTTCTCTTTCTCTCTCCTCCCTCTGCCCCTCTCCCGTGCATATGCACTCTTTCTCTAAATAAACAAATTTTTTAAAAAGACAAGAAATAGGTTGTATGTGTGTGTGTGTTGTTGTTGTTGTTGTTGTTTTACCATTTTCCCCTTCCTCCTGCTTTCTACCTAGAACGCAAACATGATGACTAAAGTACAAGCAGCCATTTGGACCATGAGACAAACTTAGGAATACAAGTCATACATTAGGAATGACACAGTACAAAAACAATAGGGCCAGGACCTCTGATGACCAAACGAAATACCATATCAGCCCTCTTCAGCCTACCTCTGGATTTCTTCTTTGGAAAGGAAAAATAAATTATTTTCTTTAAGCCACAGCCAAACATAATTAATAGCTAATATAAATATGTAAATCATTATTTCTCTCAGCTACTACAGAAAAAGAATAAACATTTAGATCTAGGTTCCTTATGTATAAAAACGTTTTATATGCATGCCTTATTTATAAAAGATTTTTATATATGCATATACAGAATTTGTGGAAGAAGACTAATGTTTTCCTCTTATATTACAAAATCATAAAGCCATTACTACTGAAGAGAGTATTTTCCCTAATTGTTAATTTTAAAATACTTTTTAAATGTTTGTTTATTTTTGAGAGATTGAGAAAGACAGAGCATGAGCAGGGAAGGGACAGAGAGAGACAGAGACACAGAATCTGAAGCAGGCTCCAGGCTCCGAGCTGTCACCACAGAGCCCAATGCGGGGCTTGAACTCGTGAACCTTTCCATAATTTTTTATTAAAAATGTCTTTCAAAAATCACTTGGAACAGAAAAGTTATAAAAGCAATATTTGAAACAAGATATAAATATTAACTATTAAAACCTAAAATATTATTTTTGAGGTTTGTATCATACATATTTGAGAAGTAGCTCTGTTACACAGGTCTTTATAGATTATAGATGATGTAGTTGGATTACAACAAACTGAAAATCTTCTGCACAGCAAAGGAAATCATTAACAAAATGAAAAGGCAACCTATGGAATGAGAGAAAATATTTGCAAACCATATATATGATAAAGGGTTAATATCCAAAATATATAAAGAACCCAGAGAACCCAACAGAAAAAAAAAAATCCATTTAAAAAATGGGCAGAGGGACGCCTGGGTGGCTCAGTCAGTTAAGCATCCGACTTTGGCTCAAATCATGATCTCACAGTTCATACTCAAGCCCTGCGCTGGGCTTTGTGCGGACAGCTCGGAGCCTGGAGCCTACTTCAGGTTCTGTGTCTCCCTGTCTCTCTGCCCCTCCCGTGCTCACACTCTGTCTCTGTCTCTGTCTCTCTCTCAATAATAAATAAACGTTAAAAAAATTTTTTTTTTAATGAGCAGAAGGGCACCTGGGTGGCTCACTCAGTTAAGTGTCTAACTTGTTTTCAGCTCAGGTCATGATCTCAAGATAGTGAGTCTGAGCCCCACATGGGCCTCATGCTGGGCATGAAGCCTGCTTAAGGTACCCTCTTTCTCTTTCCCTCTCGTTCTCTCTCTCCACCCTCCCCACCCTATCCTGCCCCATGTGGGCATGCATGTGCAATCTCTCTCTTTAAAAAAAGAAGAAGAAGAATGGGCAGAGAAAATGAATAGACATTTTTCCAGAGAAATCATACAGACAGCAAACAGATACATGAAGAGACACTCAACATCATTAATCACCATAAAAATGCAAATCAAAACCACAATGAGATATCCCCTCATACCTGTCACAATGGTCATTATTTAAAAAAAAAAAAAAGTGTTAATAAGGACGTGGAGAAAAGGGAACCCTTGGGGCACTAGGTGGCTCAGTTGGTTAAGAGTCCAAGACTTTGGCTCAGGTCATGATCTCGTGGTTTGTGAGTTCAAGCCCCACACTGGGCTCACTGCTGTCAGCCAATCTGCACCAAAGCCTGCTTCAGATCCTCTGTTCCCCTTTCTCTGCCCCTCCCCCATTTGTGCTCTCTCAAAAATAAATAATAAAACATTAAAAAAAGAAAAGGGAACCATGAACACTGTTGGTAGAAACATAAACTGGTGCAGCTACTGTGGAAAACAGTCTGTAGGTTCCTCAAAAAATTAAGAGAACTACCATACGACCCAGCAATTCTAGTTCTGAGTATCTATCCAAAAGAAAAGAGAAAAAACATTAAGTCATAAAGATGCATGCACCCCCACGTTCACTGTCCCATTATTCACAATAGCAAAGATATGGAAATGACCTACGTATCCATCAAAGGATGAACGAATAAAGAAGATGTGTTATGTATATAAAATGGAATATTATTCAGCCACTAAAAATAAAGAAATTTTGTCATTTGAGACAACATGGATGGGCCCTAAGGGCATTGTACTAAGTCAGACAGAGAAATACAAATACTGCATGATATCACTTATATGTGATATTAAAACACACACACACACACACACACACACACACACAGACAAGCTCATAGATACAGAGATCAGATTACTGGTTGCCAAAGACAGAGGGTGGAGTGGGCAAAATGGGTAAAGAGGGTCAAAAGGTATAAACTTACAGTTATAAAATAAATAAGTCACGGGGATATACCCTAAAGCGTGTGACTATAATTACTAATACAGTATTGCATATGTGAAAGTTGCTAAGAGAGATCTTAAAGTCATCAATCACCAAAAGAGAAAAAAAAACCTTTTGCAACTGTGTATGGGGAAAGATGTTAACTAGACATATAGTCGGGATCATTTTGCAATATATACAAATACCAAATCATTATGGTGTACACCTGAAACCATTATAAAGTTACATGTCAACTGTACCTCAAGTTAATTTAAAAAAAAAAAAGAATATGAGAGAAGCACTGTCACATAGGTATTTTTTTAATGAAAAAAAGCATTTTCTTTTATGAAATTATTTCCTTTTAAATCATAGGTTTTTGTTTCTTCTATTTAGAAGTTAATGTTATATTATTCCATAACTTGTTTAAACATCCTAATTAGGAATATCAATATATTTATTCTGTGCCTAGCCTTATTATTCTTACCACTTATAGCAGCTTCCTGATTATTAGATAATCATAATATATAGTTGTGGTTCTGTGCATGGGTACCTGCAGAGTCTGATTAAAATTACTTTGATCACTTCTTCAGTCTTGGAACAGAAGCTTCCTCTCTTCCCTAGTTCATTTGTGAAGTGGATATTTGTGTATATTTTTCTTCCTCATTCTTTTCCTTATTCATTCTCTAAAGAGACTATTCTCTATTGCTTCTTATTTTTCTTAGTGTCATTATTATTCTGAAATGATTTTACTTGGGGAAAGAATAAGAAAACGTTCTGAGTCTTTGCATATTACAGGTACAATTTCACATCTACTTTGCTTTACTCAGATAAGAAAAAGATATTAAAAATCTCTCCTAACTCCTATGAAAACCATTTTACATATTTTGTACAGCATTATAAATTTTCCTTACACTTCCTATTTTTCATACATTTCATCATACCAAAATCTTCTTGCTATCAAAACTTTATTTCTGTTAGGGGCGCCTGGGTGGCGCAGTCGGTTAAGCGTCCGACTTCAGCCAGGTCACGATCTCGCGGTCCGTGAGTTCGAGCCCCGCGTCAGGCTCTGGGCTGATGGCTCAGAGCCTGGAGCCTGTTTCCGATTCTGTGTCTCCCTCTCTCTCTGCCCCTCCCCCATTCATGCTCTGTCTCTCGCTGTCCCAAAAATAAATAAACGTTGAAAAAAAAAATTTTTAAAAAAAACTTTATTTCTGTTAATCCCAAAAAGTTACCATGAGTCCCTTATTATTCAAGCCATTAAAACAATAGTTTACTATTTTCAATGTTATAAAACACTTTAACACCTTTTGAAGCTGCTTAAAAAAGTGTTGACTTGAAACACATTATTAACCTTAGTTTTACTTAATTTCTATACTGGAAAAAATTATGGCTGCAGAAAGATTTCAAAGTTTTGCTATTTTATGTTCAAAATTACAGTGAAAAAAAGATCATAAGACAATGATAGCTTACCTTGAAATGGGATCTTAACATACTTTGTCGTGAACTAAAGAAAAAACAGAAAAGCAAAAATGAGTTACCACTCAACGTATGTTTCCATTCAAAATTTTCAATTTTTCTTTTTCAAACACAAGTATATATTCAAAGTCGATACTAAAAGTGCTCAAGCCTTTTTTTATTTTCTTATTATTTTCAAATGTTTGTTTATTTTGAGAGAGAAAAAGAGAGAGCATGAGCAAGGGAAGGGCAGAGAGAGAGAGGGAGACAGGATATGAAGCAGGCTTTGTGATGACAGCAGAGAGTCAGATGTGGGGCTTGAACCCACTAATCGTGAGATCATGACCTGAGCCAGAGTCGGACACTTAACCAACTGAGCCACCCAGGAGCCCCTCGAGTCTTTTTATAAATAAACCAAGAAAATGTAAAGACTTAGTTTTTATGGAAGAACCCAGCACATGTAATTTAATTCTCAATATGCTCATTTATAAAAACCAGTAAGACTTTATTTAACATATTTTCAAAAATGTTTCCTGAATATGTATAGAAGAAATAAGACAAAGTCTTAAGAAACTGCCAAGAAACCCAACAAGGTATCAGTGATTTTGGTAAATAAACCACAAAACAAGGTTTAATTCTTGGCTTTGTTGACATTCCGGCACTCATATTTCTTTCCATGTTACAAATCCCCTTCCAACTGAGGATTTAGCCAAGTTTTTGTTCTTTCTGCTCTTTCTGTGCCAGGACACTAATTTTCTCTAGGAATCTTTTGTATACATCTGACCTTAAGTATTGCTTTTACAATAAACTCAAGAATCGTGGAGCACCTAAATCTTACATGTTCTACCTAAAATAGGCTTGTGCTCTTAAGTTTGTTTTTCCATTAATGCCAAATCTTTATTTATTTATTTATTTATTCATTCATTCATTCATTCAGGTTCTCTTTTGATCAATACATTTATTTATTTATTTATACATTTATTACATTTATACATTTATTTATTTATTTATTTATTTATTATTCAGGTTCTCTTTTGATCAATACATTTGTGAAACTGTTTACCAAATGAAGGGTACAGTCTGTGAACACAAAACAAAATCAAAAAGGGTCTTGGTACATGGATACCTAAATTAACTACCAACAGAGTTCCAAATAAGTAGCAAACAATGCCCAGTGAAACCACAGGGTTACTGTGACTCCATTTCTTTTTCTAATTTAAGACTTACTTCATATTGTAGTTTCATAAATATAAAACTCATATTGCAGAGTCTAAGTCAGCCGCTAAAGCAAAACTCAAGCAAATGGACATATGAGTTAAAAGCTGAATTTGAGGTTCAAATCCTATCTCTAACTCTACCACTTACACAAACAGTTAAGTAGGTAAATTTAGGTAACTTACTGAACCTCTGTCAGCTTTAGATTAAAAGCCTTAATCAAAAGGAGCTATTATCATTAGACACAGCATCTGATTAAGTGTATTATCTAGTTTAATTTAGTCAAATACATCTCATTATTCTGTCACTTTCACACAACTGTTATATATATATATATATATATATATATATATATATATATATATACATATATATATATGCATACAAACACACACACACATATATATGGTGTATATTTTCCTTTCTCAAATTCTGACTTATTTCACTGTGTCTTTAATCTCATAAAATATATCTTGGCAAATGTAAATAACTAGTTACAGAAAAATGAATATAAGGAATGTTTGCTTTTGAGATTTTATAGACATTACTATAAAATTATGAATTAGAAGTAGTGTATTTATGTATCTTGGCCTCAACTTTGTCATCAGTCTCTCACTCTTCCACAATAAGCATTCTTGTCCTACCAAATCTTTCAGCATGGCAAAGATCTGATATTCATTTACACCTTTGTGTGATGACTAAGCCAACATGTAACCTCTCCCAAAAGCAAAGCCCTATTCCCAGCAAAAATTTAATCCCCTGTTGGAAAAATAAGGCAGATGTTTTTGTCAGAGTAAGGCAAACTCAGTTCTCTGAAATCATACCATATCCATTTTGTAACTTCTTACAAAAGCCAGTATACTTCTCTGAACACAATGTGTACTTAATAAACATTTGTCCTACTATCAACAAAGTTGAGAAATAAAAACTAAAATGTTCACGTCCATTGCAGCATTCTCTACTTTAAAAAACAATAACACTAACTTAAATGTCCAACTCTATGAAAATGGGCTCTAATTTAAGTAAATAGTTTCCCACTCTAGGTATTTTTCAGGTTTAGCTAAAATGTAATTATCATGAGTGAGAACAATATCTCTAGCTAATCTATAACAACACATTAAAACTCATTAAACATCTGGAAAATAACTGAGTTTAATTATCTTATTTACTCCCCCACAAAAAAATCTTCAATTTCTAAGTTACAGAGCATTATGAACAGTGTCTGAAAAGAGATTATATAAAAAGTCTTTTGACGGGTGCCTGGATGGCTCAATCAGTTAAGCGTCTGACTACAGCTCAGGGCATGATGTCACAATTTGTGAGTTCGAGTCCTACGTGGGGCTCTGTGCTATCAGCGCAGAGCTGCTTCAGATCCTGTGTCCCTATCTCTCTCTATCCCCCTCCCTCTCTGCCCAACTCTCAAAAGTAAATACACATTAAAAAATAATAAAAATAAATACGTCTTTTGAATCCTTGAAAGGTTTTTTTTTTTTTTTTTTAGTTTATTTATTTATTTTGAGAAAGAGAGCGAGTTCACGCATGCGAGTGCAGGAGGTGCAGAAAGAGGGAGAGAGATAGAGAGAGAGAATCCCAGGCAGGCTCTGCATTGACAGTGCAAATCAGGGGTGTGAACTCATGAACCATGAGATTATGACATAAGCCAACGTCAGACACTTAACCAACTGAGCCACCCAAGTGCCCGAATCCTTGAAAGTTTTAAGACTTTTCCCTTTTTCCCTTTTGCATGTTATTCATTATTTTTAATTTCTAAAATTGCTTATGCTCTCTCCTTAGTAACATAACTTTTAATTTTTGTAGAATTCTTCTCAGTATTTCTTCATATACGTATATTATACCTGCATATATTTGCTTTATTTTACTAAATTATTTTCTTTTAATTAAACATTTAAGTTTTCATTTCAATTATAACAAATGTTCCAACAAACATGAAACACATTTTTAAAACCTACTTTATCACATTTATTGAGTATTTGCACTCCCCTACTACCAATAACAAATGCTGGGACAACCAAAATGTCCCAACAGTCAGGAATTAAGGACAACATAAATACCCCCAAATAGGTACATGAACTAACTTCATATAATAATGGCAAGTTACAAAACAGTATATATGTCACATGCTTTTGATTTAAACATATATATGTATCTAACGAAGAATACAGAATGATATATACACTGTAGAGTTACTGGCAATGGTCTCTGGGCAAGCAAGATTATAAGTATTCTTTAAACTGTTTCTTTATTCAATTGTTCTTAAAAAAATTTGTTTTAACGCTTATGTATTTTTTGAGACAAAGAGAGACAGAGCGTGAGCAGGGGAGGGGCAGAGAGAGAGGGAGTCACAGATTCCAAAGCAGGCTCCAGGCTCCAAGCTGTCAGCACAGAGCCTGACGTGGGGCTCAAACTCACGACTGCAAGATCATGACCTGAGCCGAAGTCAGACACTTAACCAACTGAGCCACCCAGGCACCCCTCAATTGCTTTTCTGTTTGGTCTTCTTTTTTGCCCATAACAAGCCCACCTAACTGTAATATACAATTAATATATTAACTAATGACAATCCACTGCTGAATATTTATGTTGGATTTTCCTCCCCTGACTAATCAATTTTTGTCATATATTTATATTATCTAATTTGTTACCATCACAAAGAAACCAACAGAAAAAAAGTGATTAAACTGAATTTAAAATAAAAAAGTAAAATGGGGATAAGGGGAGTGAAGATTGTAAAAAGTGCATGAAATTCCTTAACAGAAAAAAATTGTAATATCACCCCAGGCATGCCAAAATCATTAATATCTAAAAACTACTGTTTAGGGAATATTAATTTTAAACAAACTATTCTTGTGTTTTCATCCAAAGCAATTTTAACTATATCACAAGTTACTACTATTTGTAGAACACAAAATTTGCTAGATTTATACATGAAATTAGGTCTTCCTCCTGCATGGTCACCAAGTAAACATATACTTTACATCTTAAATCGTATGCTGTCTTCTCTGTGAAGTCTTCTCTGATTCTTCCAGACAGATATTCCCATATACACCCTTCTTGTCCACATTTCCATTGTACAAAATATCTATCTATGTGTCTGTCTCTTCCATTAGACTACAAGTTCCATGAAAACAGAGACCATGTCTTACCATTTTAATATTCCCTGCTCTATCCCTAACCCAGTAAATATTAATAAGACTTCTGGGAGAATACCTCAGTTATAATCTGACATGGTCAATACAATTCAACCAACGTTTTAAGTGCCTATTTAGGTGTGAACCATTTATGGAATATGTAAAAGCGAATAAAAGTATGGCTCTTCACCACAAGATGTTTAAAGGCTAAAATTGAGAGGTTTAGGCAAAAATGTAAAAACAATTATGAACACAAAGAATAAATCTTACAACAGATGTACAAAGTGTTGTTATAAGTACATAGTAAAGGGAGAAGTTATTTCTGGTTAGAAAAATCAGGAAAGGTTTCCTGGAAGAGGAAGTATTTCAGATAAACCTTAAAAGATAGTTAGAGGGGCGCCTGGGTGGCGCAGTCGGTTAAGCGTCCGACTTCAGCCAGGTCACGATCTCGCGATCCGTGAGTTCGAGCCCCGCGTCAGGCTCTGGGCTCAGAGCCTGGAGCCTGTTTCCGATTCTGTGTCTCCCTCTCTCTCTGCCCCTCCCCCGTTCATGCTCTGTCTCTCTCTGTCCCAAAAATAAATAAACGTGGAAAAAAAAAAAAATTAAAAAAAAAAAAAGATAGTTAGAATTTTAATAGGCAGAAATAGAAAATATAGAGAACAGAGTAAAATCCAGTATAGTTTTCATAATATAATATGTGAGACAGAACACTGAAAAAAAATGGAAAAGAACTATTCCTGGAGACCTTTAAATAAATTTAGGAATTTGATGAACTCAGTTTACAATTTAAGCCAGCAAAATAAGATTTCTTTTTGCTCTCAACTATACCCTGAATAAAAATTTACTTTACCACCAAATAAGTTTAGGAACCCAAGGAATATCAGTACTGTGTATGATTTTCATACATGATCTTCATTAGAATAGTCAGATCAAAGGTGTAATTTTAAGATATTCCCTTATGATTTTAGGATTTCCCCCAATTAAAGACATGTATCAAAGTAGGTATAATATATATTCAAAATGTCCCATATAAAATTAAACTCAATTCTATCTTCATTTGTAGTAAAAAAAAAAAAAAGATAATATGTAAATGCTTTGTCCAAAATCTAAAACAAAAACATATTAAATATACTTACTGTAACGCAACCTTTAGAAGCTCCTTTTATTTTACCAATATAAACAGAAGTAAATATAAAATCCAGTTGTAGATCCATGTCATTACTAGGTAAAATACAGGAAATGTTTTCCATGACAGGATTATATGGACATAATTCAGATGAAGCCTAACAAGGAATAAATTATAAAATGCATATAACCCTAAGTATTATACAAATGTGACAATGATTTTCAAAGTGAAATACTTCTTTAAATTACTATTAATGCGTTTATGAAGGATTTTGTACTGTTCTTACTGTGAAAAAATACTTATCTAGATTTTTTTTTTCTTAAAAAGTATATGATTTACTTTGAGACTATTACTCCTAATAGTTGAATCTTAAATTAACTCCATAGGCCTAAACTCCAGAAATATATCTTCCTTTATATTAAAGCCATGATTGTAAATTCAGTATTCCCTAATAGGCTTTATTCATTTTTAGCTCAACAGAAATAAATTAAGATTTACATAGTATTTTAGTTTAAAATGAGTTCCTAAATATTATCTCTTTTAATTGCCATAACCACCCCATGAGGTAGTCTGGGTGTTTTGTTTTTTTGTTTTTGTTTTTTTTCCATTTCATAAGTAAAACTAATAGATGTGTGGATTGGTTAAGTTACTTGTCCAAGGTCATGAAGTTAGGATGAAACAAACCCAGGTTTCTATCTCCAGGTCAAGGGTTATTTCAACCATATACAATTGCTTCATAAACCAAGATGATGCTCTTAGGTAATGCACTTCAAGGGATGTAAGTACCTAAGAATCATCTGTTATATCAAATCTATATGCTTTTTACTCTTTCCATGTCTGAAAATAGCCAACCAGTTGCCTAAAACTTCAAAATTCATAGTGCTTCCAAACAACTACATAACTGTACTTTTAAATTAGAATAGACTACCAGGAAGTATCAGCAGCAGCTGTTTCCCACAATCTCTTCTGAATTTTAAACTGCTTTCAAATGACTTTTTGAACTCCACATTTCCCTACCCTTGATACATTATTCCTCTTTAACCCTAACATCACTAACAACCAAATTACCACAAGAGCAATTATGCATGTGTATTCACTCTCCTCCTACCTCTAGGAAATGCGATTATTCTTACTCTGAAACACATGTAGTACTCATTATTCTTCACTCAGCTCACAAACGCATTTATCTGCTTAATAAAAAAATCTTTGTCATTCTCATCTTATATTGCTTACTCTACTATTCTTATTCCTTAAAGAACAGGTACTAAATCAACTACAGGTGATTCTATTCAGTCAGACAGCTAACTGTTTGTAAGCATGTGTGTGTTTTAAGTGATAAAATGAGAAGATGGGATAAAAAGAATTTCTCATTGGGGCCTCAAATTTTGCAAAGACTACCTCCTAAAAATGGCCAACCCATGTTTCTCATAACTTCCTTTAAAACTGAAAACAAAGGAAGGTGTGGAGATATTAAGGTATGCTGCCCTATAGATCTTAGTAGGTCTTCACATTATTTATTGCCTAGTTGCGATCATATTCAGTCAGTTCTACAAAAAAAGTTACTTTCTTATAATATGATCATTTCACACTGTATTATCAAGGTATATACTGCCAAGGAAACTATAATTCATTTAGAAATTTGAACTCCTTATCAATAATGACACGGTTTTCATTACAAATACAACTAAACCATTAAGTAGGCTACTTGCCCAATCAAGCAAAAATGGCTACATTTTAACAAAACTTCCAAACATAGCTGCTAAGGTGCTTTCTGTATAGAGTACCAAATGCAATAGAAACAGCAGTGAAACAATAATCAGACCACCAGACTTTTTATAGAACTGACCTAATTCTTCATCACACCTTAGAGGATAATAGCCTCAGACATTATTAAAAAACAAACCCACAGAAGTTTACCATAATCATTACGATTATGATTAATGATTATGATTATCATAATCAAATTATCTGCATTGATAATCATTTCTTTAAAATAGGATAATTAGAGGCTGATAATAAGAATGAATACTGAAAACAAATGATTTGAAGCTCATTTTACAGCTACACTCTTATAGTACTATGTCAAAACACAACTCGCTGACATTAAACCAACAAGACATTTCCCATTTATTATTTTCTGTAAGAAGGAGAAGACAAAGGACTTACGACATTGATAGGTTTTCTAAATGCTTTCTCTCTCTAAATGCTTCACTCTTCTAAATGCTTTCATATGTTACTTCACTTAAAATAATCTTATTATCCTCATGGAACATATGAGGAAACTCAGGCTTAAAGAAGTTAAGTGACTTGCCCAAATGACAGAGCCAGGATTTGAACCCAGGTCTGTAATCTCCATAAGCCATGTTCATTCCTCTATATCATGCTGCCTTAAGAGCATGTGAGGAAAAAAGTAATCACAGTACTGGAAGACCAACCAGACAGACTAATATTGGCAACTGCTTAATTCTAAGAAATTTTGATAAAGTGGTTAACTGCCCAATTAGAATCTTTAAGAAAAAAAAAAAAGTATTCAAGTCATAGAATATTTAGACTGAAAAAATATAAATGACAAAAAAATAATTCCTTCACTTCAAAATAAGAACAACTACACATTTCCTTCAAACTAATATGAAAATTATCTCAAAATTCAAACTAAGAAAATTTGTAATTTTTACAATAATATTCTGCTTGATGAAAGAAACAATCATTAGCCAATAGTGTATATTTCACTGTTAATCTATGAGAAAGCAGAAATAAATTACCTGTACAGATTCACATGTCATCAATGGTTCTGACAATGCTGCTTCAGAAGTACTCTCATTGTCATTAGTGATGACATGGTCTTGCTTAGGTTGTAACTTAAGAATTTCTGAACTTTTATGTTCAACAGGTCCTTCTTCATCACTGGAAACAACAACTAAAAAGGAAAAATCATTCTTTAAATGTATCGCAATAATCACACATCAAACAGAAAACTTTCCAATTGAAACAACATATCCCTTCATAATACCATTAAAATTTAATCATCTAACTTTGTTCAACTTAGAAACTGGACTACCATTCATTATCTGATTTATACTAGTTAAATGCAATATTCCAGATCACTGCTATTATTTAGCAGTTACCTACAACCTCACCTTCTGGAGGATCAAGACATTTAAAAATGGATAAAGACATGAGGAGAACTTAGGAACATGTTCTAGTTAGAATAATAAAAATGTATTATGCCACCACTCTAAATTGTACTGTAACTCCGGTTACATTCAGTTTCTTCCAGAAGGAAACAATGGATGGCTAAGAGAAGATGTGGGAGACTATTCACTGTATATCCTTTAAAACCTTTTTTTGTACCATGTGAGTGTACCAAACACTTGCAAATAAATCAAAATTAATGACCATAATTATATAGCACTCAAATTCTGCACTTCAGCTTCATCAACCAAAATGTCAATAATAATGGTCCTTCCAGAATCCTTTTAAAAACTACTGAGCTGGGGCCCCTGGGTGGCTCAGTTAAGCACCTGACTCTTGATTCTGCTTCAGTTCATGCTCTCACGCACACTTGAGATCTGCACGCACAGTGCCAAGCCTGCTTAGGATTCTCTCTCTCCCTCTCTCTCTCCATCCCCTGCTTGTTCATTCTATCTCAAGTTCATTCTATCTCAAGCACGTGTGCATGCACATTTGCTCTATCAAAATAAAATAAATAAACTTAAAAAAATAAAATAAAAAATAAAAACTACTGAGGAGATGAATGACAGTTCACAAAAAAAAAAAAAAAAAAAAAAACTCCTGCCTTCAAGTAATCCACTGTTTACCTAAATTAATACTACAACAAAGTCCCAAAACTCCAGGTCTTTTTTTTTCCTCAAGTTAATATATTCCACAGTGATGTTACAAACAGCTTATTGCCTCGGAAAAATTTGTTTGAGAGGAGAAACAGAACAACTAAAGCAGAGAAAATTAAAAGATATTACAATCCTACTGTTACTTACTTGGTTCAACGGATACCAAAGACTGGCTCCCTTCACTGTGTTCACTTAAAGCAGGCTTTTCTATTACATTCAACTCACTCTCATTCTTCTCAACCAGGGTAGAATTCCCCATGGAATCAGTGGAACTAGAGCTCTCAAAAGTTTCAGTGGCTGAAGAGTCAGAGGTACTTTTGGGAGCAGCACTCAAAGCCAACTCCTGACTATCAAGTGAGGATAGTTTAGCAAAATCACTTTCTATAGGTTCAGGTGTAATTTCCTCAAGCACTTTTGAGTCTTGATGATAGTTTTCACTTGACTTTTTAAACTCGGCAGATACTGTGGAGTCATTTTCTTGTTTTATCTGAACATAAATAAATGCACACAAAAAATTAGTACTTTTCAAATTTGGCTAAAGAATTTTTTAAAGTTTGAATTCCTAAAGAAGAATATAAATGTAAAAATATTATACAGGGACAGAAAACTACACAATTATACTATATTACTCTTGCCAGGGTCTCCCAAGTAAAAAGATAGAGAGTTTGGTCTGTCCAAATCAAATACCCAAACATTTTTTTTAAAAGGCCACGATATGGAAATTCTCATACGTATTTACAAGTGGTTTAGATGGTCTCCCACAAACTAAGTCAACTTAGAATAAGAGGAACTTTTCTTTTACAATTTTATTTTGCAAAAGTAATGAGGCCATATGACATCATGTGATTTCATTAACAAAAGCAAAAAATTAAAACTTAGGAAAACAATATGAAAAACTATTCATCAATCACTGCCTTCACACCGCTATTACCATTTAAATCTAAATCATGTTTATAACTCAAAGGTCCTGAAAAGTTCTGAAACGCCTTGTGAATCAAAGGAGTAAAAAAATTATCTTCTTATACTTTTATTAACTGTATACTAAGTTTTGAAAATAGGTAATGTGTGCATGAAGTATCATAATTCTTTACATACAACAAACTCCCTAAACTCTAGGCAGAGAAAGGCTTCAAGAAGTTGGCAAGTAAATTACTACCGATCAAAGAAATCTGGTAGTACTTTTACACAGCATATGAAAAAGCAAATGACTGGACAGAATGGATAGAGTATTAATAGTATTTGTTAAAATAAGAGAAAATAAAACAAGTCTGATGGATAAATACCAAACTACTAAGTAAGGAGTGGTATCAGAGAAGGAACATATTTAATTTTTTTACTTGTCCATGTTTCAAATTTGCTCTAATAGCTATATTACTGGAAAAAGTTTCATTTAAATTATTTTTTAAAAACCAAAGAATTAAAAAATTGCCAAAAAAAAGAAAGAAATCTGATGACAAAAGCAGAAAGCTTAAGAACAATATCTAATTCATAGTCAATTCATTTTTATCATAGCATAAATTATTTCACATGACATCTAAATACCTATACTTACTATCTGTTCTGCTGACTCATACAAAGAAGAAGTAGAATTATGAGAATCAGGTAAATTACTTCTAAGCCTTTTCTTTCTCTTCCTGGAAGTCAGAGTGGGTTCCATTTTTGAATCAGAAAATGTATCATCCTTATTTTTGCTTCCCTCTTCAAGATGATCACAACCTCTACTTCCACTACTGAGGTCTTAAAAAACAAAAGAGACATAAATATGGCCAAAAAGTACAGAAAGAATCCCTTTTAGAAGAGCTCAAATAAGCATCATCAAAATTGCTACACAACTTTTAAAACTAATTTAAAACGAAGTTCACTTGGACATGAATATAAAGAAATACCCTATTTTAAACTGCATCGACAAAATAAATGTTCACTGTACGATAATGAATGAGGAAAACATAAAAAGGGAGTATTCTTTAGTAACCAAAGCAAAGCAATCAAAACATGTTTTGTTTTGTTCTTGCTATAATTACATTTGACTGTAATACAAAAAGAATGGTGGGGGGGGAGGGGTGTTAATAAAATTTGGAAAATTCCAATCTTAAAATGTTTTGATAATTCATTGTGACTTTAGAAATTAGTTGTCTTTTTAAAATTTGAGTGTTATATACATGTATGTACTTTGTAAGTGAAAAAGGACAATAATTACAAAGAGTATTAGTCACTATCCATTTGTTTGTTTCTTCTTTTTAAAACTCAAGATCTCATTTTAAGTGTACAATAAGTCTACTAAATGCTCCATTTTTTAAATCAACAAAGCATTATTTGAAACCCATGTCAATTATTACTAAAAATGCTTAGTATTTCAGTTAGCAAATATATGCAGTATACAAAAATACCTTCCAAAAAGTTCTACCTAACCAACTGAAGATTATCCTGAATTATATTTCTTTCCGAATCTATATAAGTACCAACCCAAAGTTTATGTAAACAAAATCACAAAGCAGCTTCCTTGAACTCCTAACTGATAATTTATGTAACACTGGGCCTGACCTCTCCATTCACTCAAAGTTCTTCAATACTACCCACCTTCTCTTCAGACTATTCTTGCTTATTCTAGCTTCACAGAAACCTAACAGCTAACATTCATTATATCTGTCATTGCTTAAAAGGTAGGCAGTGGGGCATGATTAAGGCAAAACTCCAAGACGATCAACAGTTTTCCAATTTGCAGGGCACCTGGGAGGCTGGGTCAGCTAAGCATCTGACACTTCATATTAGCTCAGGTCTTGATCTCAGGGTCATGAGTTCAAACCCTGCATTGGGCTCCATGCTGGGAGCAGAGCCTACTTAAAAACAAGAATAAAAAGAAGAGTCTTCCAATTGCCGGAGAAAACATTCTTCACTCTCCCAAAAATTAAAATCTCCTCCTAAATAATCAACACAATATTTTGAAAAGCACAATATTTTTTTGTAATTTTGTAAAGGTAGTCAAATATAATTTCTACATATAAATGCATCAAATTACAATTTCTAAACATAAATACTACAGCAAAAAGATTGAGAAAATAAAAGGGGCTTGAGAAAAACGCTACTATACAAGAATTTTCCTCTTTCAGTTTATTTACTATTCATAAGACTATACCATGGGAAACAAGAATAAATGTATTAGAGCTTGCCATTGTAAAAATAGGATTCTGCCTACATAACATATACAATTTAACTTGCTAGTATATAAAATTAAAGTGACAAATCCCTGTAAACAAAATATTAAATATTTCCAATATAGGGGTGCCTCACTGGCTCAGCTGGTAAAGCATACAACTGATCTCAGGGTTGTGAGTTTGAACCCCACGTTGGGTACAGAGTTACTTCAAAATAAAACCTTTAAGGGGCACATGGGTGACTCAGTCAGTTGAGCACAGTACTTCAGCTCAGATCATGACTTCATGGTTCTTGAGTTTGAGCCCTGCATCAGGCTCACTGTTGTCAGTGCAGAGCCAGCTTCAGATCCTCTGTCCCTCTCTCTATGTCCTTCCCTCACTTGTGCATGCACGCGCTCTCTCTCTCAAAAATAAACATTTAAAAATAAATAAAACCTTTAAAATAAATTTTTCCCCAATACGTTATTTTCATAAAAGCTAATTCCACAAGACAAACTTAATATACCACAAAAGAAGGGGACACCTGGAGTTTAATTCAGAATTCCCATTAATTTATGGGCTTATATTAAAAAACTGGTACTGGACACAATTATCTGTAGTATGGAAACATGATGAGTTTCAATAGTTTCAATAGTCACTTTTCTTAACAACACTTTATGTCTGAAAAGAACCTCCAGAGTAGGTACTAAGAAACTATTAAGTGTTTCTTTTATTATGCATTTTTTCACTGTGACTTTGGAGAAATACTAAAGGACATAAATCAGAAAGCTTTTTATTTAACTATTTCTACTCTATCTAGGAAATCAGTGGAATGTGAGGGTTTAACAGTACCTTAATAGTATGTGAACTGAGCCAACTTATACAAATACTTTTTGTTTGGTAATTAATGAGAATTATTTCTGGGAAAAGTACAATCCATAAGAAAATAAATGTCTTTCATTTTATGCAGCTAGGGCTTAGTAGCTAATTGAAAGATTATGTCTAGGGGCGCCTGGGTGGCTTGGTCGGTTAAGCGTCCGACTTCAGCTCAGGTCATGATCTCACGGTCTGTGAGTTCGAGCCCTGCGTCGGGCTTTGTGTTGACAGCTCAGAGCCTGGAGCCTGTTTCCGATTCTGTGTCTCCCTCTCTCTCTGCCCCTCCCCTGTTCGTGCTCTGTCTCTCTCTGTCTCAAAAATAAATAAACGTTAAAAAAGAAAAAAAGCAAAAAATTAAAAAGAAAAGAAAGATTATGTCTACACAGTTAAAATGCTTTCTCCAGATTCCCCTCATAAGAGTTGAAGCTGGTTATTAGTCTAGTTTATTTTTAAGTTTTCCTCCTGTATGAAAAAAACTACTAAAAATTGTAAATAGCTGTGTTTCAAATAATGCGCAAAGAATTATTGCATAGTGCCATTGCAGAAGCATTTTTTCTCATGAATAGTTTCTGAAATCATTCAGAAAATAAAGATCTCAACCAGTTTTAAGTGATCGCGGGGCACCTGGGTGGCTCAGTCAATTAAACGTCTGACTCTTGGTTTTGTCTGAGGTCATGATCTCATGGTTTGTGGGTTTGAGCCCGGCATCGGGCTCCACACTGGCAGTGTGGAGGCTGCTTGGGATTCTATCTCCTCTCTCTCTGCTCATCCTTCACTTTCTCCCTCTTTCTCGCTCTCTCTCAAAATAAATAAACTTAAAAAAAAAAAGCAATCAGTAATCCAAGAGATCCCTGAAGATATGTGTTCCACAAGATGTGACTAATGTAGTTAAGTGTTTTGGTGCAAAATTTTGTAAATTATTTTAAAATCTTAAAAGAAAGACAAAAAGGAGAAAAGTCAATTAATTAACCCTACACATGCAAGGAGGCCTAAAAAGAATGTTCAGAAGTCTGGGATGTATTTACTTTTAAATTTGCTAATAGTGGCTTGTAAAGGCATCATCCTACAGTTGAGAGAAATTCTAATGAATAAAGAATGTATGCCATAGGAGGATAGACAGTGGGAAGCTAAGAATAATAATCAAATTAGCAGTAATATCAATTATTACCAGACATATCCATGGAAATAATACTTACAAATAGCTAAACTAACATTATAATTGTATAGCTGTATGCCCAGCCCCAACAACAAAAAAGAAATGATATTCAAATGTAACTTATAGATTCAGTAAATAAATCAAGAAATGAATACTATAGTGTACAAATGGCAAACTTTGCAATTTCCTTTGTGTTGCTAAATAATCTCCCTTTACTTTCACAGATCCTTTAAATGTAAGATTAAATAAAGTTAACTATAACTTAAAAATTATTATAAATGCAAAAGACAAAAATTCAAATGACAAAAATTTTCTAGCGTTCACAAACCTTTAGGTTGAGCATCAGACATTACAAGAGAAATGCCATCATCATCTCTTTGCTTTTCTTTAGTGTGTGAGGCTTGCTTTGCATAATTATTATCTACAGTCTTACTTGGTTGTGAATCCCTGCAAAAGAAAGTAAATATTATACTCAATTCTTCTATGTCCAAATGAATTAAGAAGTTAATTGATATATATATACAAGATAAAAATCCAGTTGGTTAAAAATACAGTCCCATATAGCAGAGTATATGATCTGAACAAAAGAAAGAATATTGAAATAATATTTGAGAAGTAAGTTCTCATCCCTACTCTACTATAAATTCTCCCTATTTCTTTGTGGGGGGGGGAACACATGGATACCACAGAAATGGGCACATGCAAAATGAACAAAAGAATAATAAGAGTATTTAAACACATCAAAGAAGTTAAAAAAGTAAAAATTCCATGGACAGAAGTACATGATAAGTGCATCTATACATAATCAAAAAATAATAACCCGGGGCACATGGGTGACTCAGGTAAGCATCCATCTTCGACTCAGTTCATGATCTCACAATTTGTAAGTTCGAGCCCCACGTCGGACTCTGTGCTAACAGCTCAGAGCTGGAAGCCTGCTTCAGATTCTGTGTCTCATTCTCTGTCTGCCCCTCACCAACTTGTGCTCTCTGTCTCTCAAAAATAAATAAATGTAAAAAAAAAAATTCTTTTTATCAAAAAATTTATCAATTTTTTTTTTTTTTTTTTAACATAATAACCCAGAGGATCCTGGGTGGCTCAGTCAGTTAAGCAACTAACTCAACGTCAGCTCAGGTCATGATCTCACAGTTTGTGGGACTGAGTTCCACAATGACAGCACAGAGCCTGCTTGGGATCCTCTCTCTCCCTCTCTTTCTGCCCCTCTCCCACTCACACACATGCATGTGTGCTCTCTGCCTCAAAATAATTAACTTTAAAAATAATAATAATAACCCAAAGGTAATTGTTAATATGTTCCAAGCATGGTTCATATATCAACAGTTAGGTATAAAATAAAGTTTGGAGTGTGATAACAAATTTTACCTACAGAATGAATAATTTATAGGGTACTAGGTTAAATATATAAAATATAAGGTTGTGTGAAAAACAAGTTTTGGAAGGACAAGCCCAACATCACCATTAATGAAAACTTAATAATAATAAAGGAATTCAATACCCCACTTTCAGCAATGGATAAATCATCCAGACCAAACAATCAAAAAGAAAACACGGTACTAAAAGCATACATTAAACTAAATTGACCTAATATGCATTTATAGAACATGCCATCCAATAGCACCAGAATACACAATTCTCAAGTGCACACAGAACATTCATAATCATATGACAACTATAAATCATATGGAAGACCACAAAAACAGTTGTAGCAAATTTAGGAAAATTTAAGTTATACTAAGTATCTTTAACCACAATAGTATTAAAATAAAAACCAAAACAGGAGGAAAAAGCTAAAATATTCACAAATACATGGAGATTAACTAATAAATTCCTGAACAAACAATTTGTCAAAGAAGAAATTGAGGCACGCCTGGGTGGCTAGGTTAGTTAAGTGTCCAACTCTTGGTTTGAGCTCAGGTCATGACCTTACGGTTCATGAGTTCGAGCCCTGCGTCAGGCTCTGCACTGACAGCATGGAGTCTCCTTGGGATTCTGTCTCCCTCTTTCTCTGCCCCTCCCTTGCTCACTTTCTCTGTTTCTCTCAAAAATAAATAAATATTAAAAAAGAATAAATCAAAAAGGAGACCAAAAATATCTTGAAGCTATTAAAAATTTAAGCACAATATATCAAAACTTAGTGAATGCTGCAAAAACAGGTCTAAGAGGAAAGTCTATAATAATAAAAGCCTACATTAAGAAACAAGAAATCCAATAAACAACCTTACTTTACACATTAAAAAACAGAAAAGGAAGAACTAAGCCCAAAGTTAGCAGAAAGAAAGGAATAACAAAGATCAGAACATAAATAATGAAAACCAGAAAAACAATAGAAAAGATCAACACAAGAGCTAGTGTTTTGAAAAGACAAACAAAATATCCAAAGCTTTTGCTAAACAAACTAGAAAAAGAAGACTTAAATAAAGAAATGAAATAGGAAACATTAAAATTGATACCACACTAATATACAGGATCAAGAGACTACTACGAAATAATCATATGCCAACAAATTGGATAACCTAAATGAAATGGGTAAGTAACTAGAAACATACAACCTATCAAGACTGAATCATGAAAAAAAGGAAAACCTGAATGGTTTGATAAGGAGTAAGGAGATCGAATTAATAATCAAAAACTTCCCAAGGAGCCTGGGTGGCTCAGTCAGTTAAGCATCCAACTTCTGCTCAGGTCATAATCTTGCAGTTCATAAATTCAAGCCCCGTGCTAGACTCTGTGCTGACAGCTCAGAGGCTGGAACCTGCTTTGGATTCTGTGTCTCCCTCTCTCTCTGCCCCTCCCCTGCTTGTACTCTGTCTCTCTCTCTCTCTAAAAATAAACATTAATAATTAAAAACCTCCCAATACAAAAAAACCCCAGGACTAGATAGTTTCCATGGTAATTCTACAAACAATTAAAGAAGTTGGGGCGCCTGGGTGGCGCAGTCGGTTAAGTGTCCGACTTCAGCCAGGTCACGATCTCGCGGTCCGTGAGTTCGAGCCCCGCGTCGGGCTCTAGGCTGATGGCTCAGAGCCTGGAGCCTGTTTCTGATTCTGTGTCTCCCTCTCTCTCTGCCCCTCCCCCGTTCATGCTCTGTCTCTCTCTGTCCCAAAAATAAATAAACGTTGAAAAAAAAATTTAAAAAAAAAGAAGTAATCCCAGGGGCGCCTGGGTGGCGCAGTCGGTTAAGCGTCCGACTTCAGCCAGGTCACGATCTCGCGCTCCGCGAGTTCGAGCCCCGCGTCAGGCTCTGGGCTGATGGCTCAGAGCCTGGAGCCTTCTTCCGATTCTGTGTTTCCCTCTCTCTCTGCCCCTCCCCCGTTCATGCTCTGGCTCTCTCTGTCCCAAAATAAATAAACGTTGAAAAAAAAATTTAAAAAAAAGAAGTAATCCCAATCCTTCTCAAACTCTTCCAAAAAACTGAAGAGGGAATACTCCTAAAATCATTTTATTGGGTCATCATCACCCTGATACCAAAGCCAGATAAGGACACTACAAGAAAAGAAAACTATATACCAATATGCCTGATGCATATAGATGCAAACATTTTCAACAAAGTATTAGGAAACCAAATTCAGTAATACATTAAAAGGATCATACATCATGATCAAGTGGGAATTATTCCAGGGACGCAAGGATGATTCAATATCCACAAATCAATGTGGGACACCACATTAACAGAATGAAACATTAAAAGGATCTGATCACTCCATACATGTAGAAAATGCACCTGACAAAATTCAGTATCTTTTATGATAAAACTCTCACCAAACTGGGTATATAAGGAATGCATGTCAATATAATAAAGGTCAATACAACCAACCCACATCTAATATCATAATCAATAGTAAAAGATTAAAAGTTTTTCTTCTAAGATGAGGAACAGGACAAGGGTGCTCATTCTCACCACTCTTATTCAACACAGTACTAAAAATCCTAGCCAGCACAATTAGGTAAGAAAAAGAAATAAAAGGCATTCAAAAGCATTAACTGCCATTATATGCAGATGATATGACTTTATATAGAACTCTCCCTCCCCCCCCCAAAAAAAAACACCAAAAAACTTTTAAAATAAAAAAAATTCAGTAAAGTTGCAGGATACAAAATCAATACACAAAACTCAGTTGCTTTTCTATACACTAACAGTGAACTAGCAGAAAGAGAAATTAAGAAACAATCTCATTTACAATTGTATTAAAAGAATAAAATACCTAGGAAAAATATAGCCAAGGAAAAAAAAGAACTATACACAAAAACCTTAAGGCACTGATGGAAAACAAAACAAAACAAAACAAAACAAAACAAAACAAAAAACCACCACGAAGATGACAGAAATAAATTGAAAGACATTCCATACTCATGGATGGGAAGAATTAAGAGTGTTAAAATGTCCACCATACACAAAGCAACCTAAGATTCAATGCAATCCCTACCAACATTCCAATGCCCTTTTTCATAGAAATATAATTATCTTAAAATCTATACGTAACCACCAAAGACCCCAAATAGACAAAGAAATCTTCAGAAAGAACAACAAAGCTGGGATCATCACACTTCCTGATTTTAAACTACACTACAAAGCTATATTAATCAAAACAGTATGGGATGGCCTAAATATAGACATACAGGTCAAAGGAATAGAATCAAGAGTCAGAAATAAATCCACATATATATGGTCAATTAATTTATGGCAAAAGAGACACAAATATACAAGAGGGAAAGGAGAGTCTCTTCAACTAATAGTGTTGGGAAAATGGGACAGCCACTTGCAAGAGGACAAAACTGGATCCCTATCTTGCACCATAAAAAAAAATCAAATCAAAAGTAATTAAACCTTAAATGTAAGACATAAAACCATGTAAGTCCTAGAAGAAAACATGGGGGTAAGCTTGTTGACATCAGTCTTGGCAATAGATTATTTGGAATTAATACCAAAACAAAGGCCACAAAAGCAAAATGAACAAATGGGACTACATCAACTAAAAAGCTTCTGCAAACCAAATGAAACTATCAACAAAATGAAAAGGCAATACATGGAATGGGAGAAATATTTGCAAACCATACATCTAATAAGGGGTTAATATCTAAAATATATAAGGAACTCATACAACTCAATAGAAAACATTCTATTAAAAAATTGGCAGAGAAACTGAACAGATACTTTTCTAAAGAAGACATATACATGGCCAACTGGTACATGAAAAGTAATGCATTAATGGTATATCATTAATTGCAGGGAAATGCAAATTAAAACCACAATGAGATATCACCTCACACCTGTCAGAGTGATTACCATTAAAAAAAAAAAAAAAACTCGATAACACACCTTGCTAAAACGTAGGGAAAAAGGAACCCCTGGGCAATCTTGATGAAAATGTAAATTGGTGCACTACTGTGGAAAATAGTATGGGTTCCTCAAAAAATTAAAAATAAGGGAGTAGTTTAAGATGGTGGAGAAGTAGAGGAAGCCTGGGATTTTCTAGTCCCTCAATCACAGCTGTATTGAGGTGAGATCAAGCGGAACACCCAGGAAATCGATCTGTGGAATGGCAGAAGAATCCCCATGGTTGGAGGAAGACAGAGTAGCAGGTGCAAGGCATGTGGAAGTGATTGGGGAAGAAAAAATGGCGGTGCCATGAGGGGGAGCAAACCCTTTCCGTGCAAACACAGAAGGGAGAAAAAGTGAGAGGATTTGGGAAAGCATGGCATCTGCTTTGCACAAGATGAAAACCTCTCTGGACCATGGACTGGGGAGCAAGAAGTATTGAGTGTCACAGGGTTTTTTTCACAAAGAGACTTTGGAGTTCAAACTCTGATTTTGGAAGTGAGTGATTTGCTCCAGAATGTAGCTGGGGCATGCACTGCTGGGGAGGAAGGAGGTGGAGCCGGAGCGCATAGTGTGGTGTAGGGATCTCCAGGGTGCACTAGCAGAAAACATTCCCCTTCCTGGAGTATTTTGGAAGAGGTTCCCTCCCAGGGACACAAGACCTTGTAGGTGCCAACAAACGGTCTTTCGTTAGCAGGGACAGAGACACAACAAGAAAGAGAAACTTTGCTGCTTTTAGCGGTGCTACACCATAGATTCCACACACTGCACAGGCCGTGGGACTATTTTCAAAGAAAAAGGACTTCAGACACAGTGTAGAGAGGCTCTACTCGGGAACAGGGAGGCGGTACAGGGTCCATTAAGACTTCCAGTTTTGGGGTGACTAGATGGAGTAGTCAGTTAAGCCTCAAAATCTTGGTTTTGGCTCAGGTCATGATCTAGTGGTTCATGAGATCGACTGTCAGCACTGAGCCTGCTTATGCCAAGAAACTGCTTACTCCAGGGCAAGACTGACTCTGAGCCAACACAGGAGCCTCTCCTCCAGAAGACCAGGACAGTCAGCACCCCACATGCACCAAGTGTACTGAAATTGAGTGCTTCATAACATCACCTGCAGTTCTAGCGGAAATAGACCAAGGCTAATCATTTTTTTCTTTTTGTCTTCCTTATTCTTTCTTTTCTATTGGAATCAGGCTAAGAATTTCTTGTTTGTTATTTTTTTATCTCTTTTTTTTTTTTTTTATTGGATCAGGCTTCTTTTTTTTTTTTTTTTCCTTTCTTTTTCTTTGGAATCAATCTTAAAGTTTTTTGATTCTCTGTTTGGTTGGATTTTTTTCCCTTTTCTTTTCCTTTTTTTGGGATCAGGTTTGGTTATTTTTTTTTCCCTTTTTTCCAGGCTTTCTTAACAAACAAATCAGCTTCATTAGGCTTATTTTAACACACAAATCAAAGCACACCTAGTTAACGTCCAAACACTTCCCAATGCAAGCAAGTTGGGGCTCTGCAGAAGACTGGCCAGTGGGAAAGAGCAGCCAAAACACAACAGCAGAATGCACACACCATACACCATAAACACTTCGTGAAGTGCCAGGCCCTGGTCAGCGTACGACTTCTTTTAATACAGCATTATTCTCAGGTGAGGAAACATAACACGCTTTTAAAACACACAAAAGACAGAAACAGCAAAAATGACAAGATGGAAAAATTCTCCCCAAAAGAAAGGTCAGGAAGAAATCACAGCCAGGGACTTGCTCAAAAGAGATATAAGGAATATATCTGAACAAGAATTTAGAATAACAGTTATAAGATTACTAGCTGGGCTTGAAAAAAGCATAGAACACACCAGACAAACTCTTGCTGTGGAGATCAAAGACCTAAAAACTAGTCAGGCTAAATAAAAAATGCTATAATTGAGATGCAAAAGCAAGTGGATATAGTCACAAGGATTGAAGAAGCAGAGTAGAGAATAGTGAGAAAGAAGATAAAATTATAGAAAATAATGAAGCTGAAAAGAAGAGGGAAAGGAAACTATTAGATCACTAGTGGAGAGTTAGAGAACTTAGTGATTCCATAAAATGAAGTCACATCCATATCATAGCACTCCCAGAAGAAGAGTGAGAAAAAGGGACAGAAGATTTATTTGAACAAACTATAGCTGAGAACTTCCCTAATATGGGGAGGGAAACAGATATTCAAGTCTAGAGGCACAGAAAACTCCCCTCAAAATAAAAAAAAAATGGGTCAACACCACAACATATCATAATGAAACTTGCAAACACAAAGATAAACAGAGAATTCTGAAAGCAGCTAAGGACAACACATCCTTAACCAAAAGGGTAGACACATAAGATTAGCAGACTTGTCCACTGACACCTGGCAGGCCAGAAGGAAGTGGCAGGAAATATTCAGTGTGCTGAAGAGGAAAAATACGCAACCAAGAATTCTTATCCAGCAAGGTTGTAATTCAGAATAGAAGGCAAGATAAAGAGTTTCCCAGACAAACAAAACTAAAGGAGTTCATGACCACTAAACCAGCCCTGTAAGAAATTTTAAGGGGGACTGAGTAGAGGGGGGAAAAAAGGAGAAGAAGATGACCAAAGAAACAAAGATTACAAATGACCATAGAACATCACCAGAAACACAACTTTACAGGTTAATACAATGGCACTAAATCCATATTTTTCAAAAACCACTCTGAATGTAAATAGACTAATGCTCCAATCAAAAGACACAGGGTATCAGAATGAATTAAAAAAAAAAAAGATGCATCTATGTGCTGCCTATAAGAGACTCATTTTAGACCTAAAGACACATGCAGATTGAATATAAGGGGATGTAGAACTATCCTGCTAATGCAGGACATCATGCTAATGTAGAATGTAGAACATCATGCTAATGGACATCAAAAGAAATCCAGAATAGTCATACTTACACCAAACTAGATTTTAAAACAGAGACTGCAGGGGCGCCTGGTGGCTTAGTCAGTTAAGTGGCTGACTTCAGCTCAGATCGTGATCTCATAGTTCATGGTTTGAGCCCCGCGTCGGCTCTGTGCTGACAGCTCAGAGCCTGGAGCCTGCTTCAGATTTCTGTGTCTCCCTCTCTCTCTCTATCCCTTCCCTGCTCGCACTCTGTCTCCTCTCTCTCAAAATAAATAAACATTGAAGAAAAAAAAAAAGACTGCAACAGAGATGAGGAAGGGCACTAATCATAATTAAGGGTCTATCCATCAGATCTAACAATTGTAAATATTTATTCCCCCAACTTGGATGCATCCAAATATAAATCAATTGAATCACAAAAATGAAGCGATTAATTGATAATAAACCACAGTAATCGTAGGGACTTTATACCCCACTAACACAAATGGACAGATCATCTAAGCAGAAAATCCACAAGGAAGACATGGCTTTGAATGACACACTGGACTGAATGGATTTAACAGATATCATCAGAACATTTCACCCTAAAACACAGAATACACATGCTTCTCGAATGTTCATGGAACATTCTCCACAACAGATCACATACTGGGTCACCAAATCAAGCCCTCAACAGTATAAAAAGATTGAGATCATACCATCCATATTTTCAGACCACAACAATATGAACGTGGAAACCAACCACATGAAAAATTTAGAAAACTCTCAAATACATGGAGGTTAAAGGACATCCTACCAAAGAATGAATGGGTTAACCAGGAAATTAAAGAAGGAAATAAAAAGATACATGGAAGCAAACGAAATGAAACAAACAGTCCAAATCCTTAGGATGTAACAAAGGCAGTCCTAAGAGGAAAGTATATTGCAATTTCAGGTCTATCTCAAGAAGCAAGAAAGGTCCAAATACACAATCTAAACTTACATCTAGAGATGTAAAGAAAAGAAACAGCAAATGAAGCCTAAAGCTAGCAGAAGGTAAATAATAAAGACTAGAGCAGAATAAACAATATAGAAACAAACAAACAAACAACTGTAAACATATCAACGAAACTAAGAGCTGGCTCTTTGAAAGAAAGCAAATTGATAAACCCACAGCCAGACTTTTCAAAAAGAAAAGACTTATCAAAAAGAAAAGAAAGGACCCAAACAGATAAAATCATGAATGAAAGAGGAGAGATCACAACCAATACCACAGATATATAAACAATTATGAGAGAATACTATGAAAAATTTATTTCAACAAACTGGACAATCTGGAAAAATGCACAAATACCTGGAAACATACAAATTACCAAAACCAAAACAGGAAGAAATAGAAAGTTTGAACAGACCCATTAACAGGCAAGGAAACTGAATCAGTAATCAAAAATTTCAAACATGAGTCCTGAGCCAGATGTCTTCCAGGGGAATTCTATCAGACATTTAAAGAAGAATTAATACCTATTCTTCTCAACAAACAGAAATGGAAGGATTCTATGAAGCCAGCATTACCATGATTCCAAACAAGACAAAGATCCCAGTAAAAAGAAGAATTACAGGCCAATATCCCTGATAAACATGAAATATAAAAATTCTCAACAAGATACTAGCAAACTGAACCAACAGTACATTAAAAGATTATTCACCATGATCAAGTGGATTTATTCCTGGGCTGCAGGGCTGATTCAATATTTGTAAGTCAATCATGTGATACACCACATTAACTAAGAAGGATAAGAACCATATGATCCTCTCAATAGATACAGAAAAAGCAATTAACAAAATACAGGATTCCATCCTGATAAAAAACCCTCAAGAAAGTAGGGAACAAGAAATATACCTTAAACTCATAAAGGCCACATCGAAAGACTCACAGCTAATATCCTCAATGGGGAAAACATCAGAGCTTTCCCTTTAAGGTCAGGAACACACAGGGATGTCCACTCTTACCACTGTTGTTCACATAGTATTGGAAGTCTCAGCTCAGCAGTCAGATAACAAAAAAGAAATAAGGCATCATAGATTCAGCAAGGAAGAAGTCAAAACTCTCACTCTTCGCAAATGACATGATACTCTATGTGGAAAATCCAAAAGACTCCATAGAAAACCATGCTAGACCTGATACATGAATTCAGTAAAGTTGCAGGTAGAAATCACATACAGAAATCAGTTACATTTCTATACACCAACAATGAAACAGCAGAAACAGAAATCAGGAATCGACCCCAGGTATAATTGCACCAAAAACACCCTAAGATATCCAGGAATAACCTAACCAAAGAGGAAAGATCTGTATGCTGAAAACTATAGAAAGCTTATTATGAAAGAAACTGAAGATACAAAGAAATGGAAAAACATCCTATGCTTATGGATTGGAAGAACAATATTGTAAAATGTTTATACCACCCAAAGTAATCTACACATTCAATGCAACCCCTACCAAAATAAACACCAGTGTTCTTTACAGAACCTAAAACAAACAATCCTAAAATTTGTATGAACCAGAAAATACCCCAAATAACCTAAGTAGTGTTGAAAAAGAAAACCAAATCTGGGGGTGCCTGGGTGGCTTAGTCCAGTTGGGCATCCAACTTCGGCTTGGGTCATTATCTCGTGGTTTGTGAGTTGAGTCCCACATCAGGCTCTGTGCTGACAGCTCGGAGCCTGGAGCCCTGCTTCAGATTCTGTGTCTCCTCCTCTCTCTGCCCTCCAATGCTCATGCTCTCTCTCTGTCTCTCAATAATAAATAAACATTAAAAATTTTAAAAAAAGAGGAAGGAAGGAAGGAAGGAAGGAAGGAAGGAAGGAAGAAGGAAGAAAGAAAGAAGAAGAAAGAAAGAAAGAAAGAAGAAAGAAAGAAAGAGAAAGAAAGAAAAACCAAACTGGAGGCGTCACAATTCCGGAGTTCAAATGTATTACAAAGCTATAATCATCAACACAATATGGGTAATGGCACAAACACAGACACAGAGATCAATGGAACAGAGGAGGAGGCCCCAAAAAGGACCCACAAATATACGGCCAACTAATCTTTGAAAAAGCAGGAAAGAATATCCAATGGAAAAAGATAGTCTCTTCAGCAAATGGTGCTGGGAAAACTGGACAGCCCATGCAGAAGTATAAAACTGACCACTTTCTTACATCATACACAAAAATAAACTCAAAATGGATGAAAGAACTAAATGTTAAGACAGGAAACCATCAAAATCCTAGAGAAGAAAACAGGCAGCCACCTCTTTGACCTCGGCCACAGCAACTTCTTTCTAGACATGTCTCCGGAGGCAAGGGAAACAAAAGTGAAAATGATGATGGATGGATGTAAAAGATGAATGGATGAAGAAAATATAAGACACAAAAATGAACTACTGGACCTCATCAAGATAAAAAGCTTATGCACAGTGAAGGAAACAAACAAACTAAAGGCTACCTACAGAATGGGAGAAGCTATTTGCAAATGACGTACCAGATAATGGTTAGTATCCAAAATCTATAAAGAACTTATCAAACTCAACACCCAAAAACAAATAATCCAATGAAGTACTTGACAGAAGACATGAATAGACACTTTTCCAAAGAAGACGTCCAGATAGCCAGCAGACACATGAAAAGATGTTCAACTTCATTCGTCAAGGAAATATAAATCAAAACCACAATGAGATACCACCTCATACCCATCAGAATGGCTAAAATTAACAACTCAGGCAACAAGAGACATTGGCAAGGATGCAGAGAAAGGGGGTTCCCCTTTTGCACTGCTGGTGGGAATGCAAACTAGTGAAGCCACTCTGGAAAACAGTATGGAAGTTCCTCAAGAAGTTAAAAATAGAACTACCTTACGACCCAGCAATTGCACTACTAGGTATTTATCCAAAAGATACAAAATGCTGAATCAAAGGTGCACAATGCACCCTGATGTTTACAGCAGCACTACCAATATAGCCAATTATGGAAATAGCCCAATGTCCATCAACTGATAAATGGATAAAGAACAGGTTGTGTATGTAGATATGTGTGTGTGTGTGTATGTGTATGTATGTGTATATATATATTTTTTATTATATATATTTATTTATTATAAATATATTATATCATACTATATATAAATATTTATTATAATATATATTATATAATATTATAACCTAATTATTATATTATAATATAATATAAATATATTATAATATTATAATATAAATATATTATTATTTATCTATATATATTTACACACACCCCACATACATATACACAATGGAATATTACTTGTGATCAAAAAGAATGAAATCTTGCCATTGCAACAATGTGGGGAACTAGAGTGCATTTATGCTAAGCAAAATAAGTCAGAGAAAAGACAAATATGATTTCATCATATGTGGGAATTTAAGAAACAATCAGATGAACACAGGGGGAAGGGACAGAAAATTAGTTTTTAACAGACAAGAAAGTAAATCATAAGAGACTCTTAAGACAGAGCTCAAACTGAGGGTTGCTGGAGGGGAGGTCGGTGGGGGGATGGCTAGATGGGTGATGGGCATTAAGGAGGGCACTTGTTGGGATGAGCACTGGGTGGTGTGTGTGTGTGTGTGTGTGTGTGTGTGTGTGTGTGTGTGTATGATGAACCACTACATTCTATTCCTGAAACCAACACTATACTATATTAACAAATATAACTAACTTGAATTTAAATTTTTTTTTAAAGGAAAAAAATTAAAAACAGAACTGACATATGTTCCAGCTTTTTCACTTCTGGGTATTTATGCTTAGGAAAACAAAATCATTACCTCAAAAAGATATCTGTGCCCCAATGTTCAGTGCAGTGCAATTTACAAGAGACAAGACATGGAAACAACCTAAATGTCCACTAAAAGATGAATGGATGAAGAAAATATAAGACACATACACAGGAATACTATTCAGGCCACAAAAAAAAAAAAAAAAAAAAAAAAAAAAAAAAAAAAAGCCTGACATATACAGTAACATGGATGGAACTTGAGGGCATTACGCCAAGTGAAATAAATCAAAAAGAGAAAGACAAATACTGTATGATCTCACTTTTGTGTAAAACCTTGAAAAAAAAAATGGGAGGGACTGGCCAATGGCCTACAGAGCAACACATCTAAGTTCTACTGTAACTACTGCAACACATACCTCACCATGACTCTCCATCTGTGAGAAAGACACAGAGCAGTGGTAGGAACACAAAGAGAATGTGAAAGACTACTATCAGGAATGGATGGAAGAGCAGGCTCAGAGCCTGATCAACAAAACAGCTGCTACATTTCAACGAGGAAAGATATCTCCTACTTGATTCTCTGTTCCTCCTCCTAAGGGGCAATGATCCCACCTCCTCCCAGTCTCTTGGGTCTTCCTTGCCCTGGTATGATGCCAGCACCTCATATGGGGGGCCCTTCCATGATGCCAATGATGGGTCCTCCTCCTCCTGGGATGATGCCAGTGGGACCTGCTCCTGGAATGAGGCCACCTATGTGAGGCCAATTGCCAATTATGCCTGAGCCCCCAATGATGAGACCTCCCTACCTATCCCATGATGGTGCCTAGTTGGCCAGGAAAGAGTCAACAAGACTGATAAGGAGAAATGTGAACATCTTTATATCCATTTTATATTACATGTTCTACTTCACCAGTAGATCATGGTGCTGTGACTCTGGGTGTTTTCTAACAGCATGACAAGGAAGACTTGCTCTCCCTTCCTATCAAAGACAGAATTGTTTTGGCAGGGGAGTAGTGGAACAAAAAAAAAAAAGCAATTATCAATTTTATTTGTATTGTGAAATGTGAAAATAAAATTGTCAACTGTTTTAGTCAAAAAAAAAAACCCACACATCTAGATACAGTCAATAGATTGGTAGTTTTAGGGAATGGGGGGGGGTTGGAGAAAAGAGAAGGTATTAAAAAGGTACAAGTTTCTAGTATTAAGACAAGTAAGTGCTAAGGGTGTAACATACATACAGCATAGTGACTATAGTAAACACAGTGTATTGTGTATTTGAAAGTTGCTAAAACAGTAGATCTTCAAAGTTCTCATCACAAGAAATTTAATAACTATATGCATGCTGATGAATGTTAACTAAATTTATTGTATTAATATCACATATAGGGGCACCTGGGTGGCTGGGTCAGTTGGGCATCCGACTCTTGATTTCAGCTCAGGTCATGATCCCAGGGTCAAGGGATCAAGCCACAAACTGGGCTCCACACTGAGCATGGAACCTGCTTAAGATTCTTTTTTCTTTCCCTCTGCTCATTTCCCGTGCGTGCTCTCTCTCTCTCTAAAATAATAATAGTTTCGCAATATAAACATACATAAAATGGTGATATTGTATACCTAAAGCTAATACAATGTTCTGTCAGTAATATATCAGCAAAGTTAATTTTAAAAATAAATTGATAGAAAACACTGGGAAAGCAATTTGGTATTAATTAAAATAGACAGAGAATGAATTAATCTTTATACACACAATACTCTAACTCATAATAATTAGTATTAACAAAACAACTCATAATGGTTGTATTAAACTAGGCCAAAAATTTTAAATAAAAAAACTATATAAAATTACTAACCTATATTATTCTCTTTTAATAAAAAAATATTATATAGTATTTGCTGCATTTTCAACACTATTCAAGAACATGGAAATTTTTACATCATTTATAAGCACTAAAAAATTCAGATACCAAGAATAACTCAAGGATCCCTGTGCAGTAAACTATAAAACATACACCAAGTGATCACAGGAAGACTGTGGAGTCAGAACCACCTACCATCCTCCCACCTACACAACATCTACACTAGCAGAATCTGTCTGTGCAACTATTTTGGGATTCCAGAGTCTATTGAAGGCCTGCAACTACTAGTCAAAAGATTCAACCGCAAGTTACAGTTAATTTCGGTCAATTTGAGCTCCAACAGTGGTAGCAGTGACCCAGTCCCCTACCCCTAGCAACAAAGTAAGCAGCAAAGCTTGAGTTCTTAAAATAGTTTGCACAGGCTTGCAATCACCAAGGTAAGCAAGAGGAACCTTATTCTCCAAATATTGGGAATCTGTATTCTGATCACTGATTGCTGTTTCTGTTCATGGATGAGCAGACATAGAGAAAGGCAGCCAGTGTTGCAGCAACCACCACCATTGTTACAACACTTATGACTTCCAAGAGACTTAAAGAGTTAGACCTATTTTGTTTTATCTACTCCCCCCTTTAATTTTTTCCCCTTTTCCTCTTTTTGGAAACCAAACATTTAAGGATTGTGATTGTTAGAAAGTAATCACATACATGAGGGAATTCAGAAAGGCACAAACATTACTACAAGGGTGCCTGGGTGCTCAGTCAGTTAAGTGTCCAACTTCAGCTCAGGTCCTGATCTCCCGGCTTGTGAGTGTGAGCCTGAGTGTGAGCTCCACATGGTGCTCATGGGCTGACAGCTCAGAGCCCAGAGGCTGCTTCAGATTCGTCTCAGTCTCTCTGCCCCTCCCCTGCTTGCGCACTCTCTTTCCCGTCTCTCTCAATATAAACATTAAAAAAAAAATTACTACAAAAAGACCAAGCTTATAAAGGACCTGGGAAGATCTTATATTTATACATCAAGCTGATGTGTGGAACAGAGTCATGTGAACAATAAAGAACAAGAGAGAGAGAGAGAGAGAAGAAGGAAGGAAAAGAGTGAAAGAGGGAGGGGGGAGAGAAAGAGGAGAGGAAGGAAGGGAAGAAGGACGGAAGGAAGGAAGGAAGGAAGGAAGGACTGCAGGAAGAAGACAGGGACGGAGGATGGGAGGGAGGGATGGAGGGCGGGAAAAAAGCAGCAAACCCTTGGGAAGGGGAAGAATCAGATTTCCAGACTTACCCACATAATAAGATTGAAATTGTTGCATTTCAACAACACCAAAAAAATCATACGGCATACAAACAGGAAACCATGGGATGATTCAAAATTAAAAAAAAAAAAAATCAACAGAACATGTCCCTGAAAAAAATTCAGAAAGCAGACTCAAGAGAAGAAAAAGACATTATAACAACTGTCTTAAAGATCATCAAAAAGCTACAAAAAAAAAAAAAAAAAAAAAAAAAAAAAGAAAGTCTTGGACAGTCCAAGAAAATGATTAATGGGTAAACAAAAATATCAAGAAGCAAAATATATAAATAAATCAAAAGGAAATTCGGAGTTAAAAGTATAATAACTAAAATTAAAAACTCATGGGGCACCTGGCTGGATCAGTTGGGAGAACATGAGACTCTAATCTTGGGGTTATGAGTTCAAGCCCCACATTGGGCACAGAGATACTTAAATAAACTTTAAAAAGCAGATTCGAACCGCAAAAGAAATAGTCCATCATCAACCCTGAGTTGGGGATGGGAATGGGAATGGGAATGGGAATGGAATGGGAATGGGAATGGGAATGGGAAAGGGAATGGGAAAGGGACAGGGACAGGGACAGGGACAGGGACAGGGACAGGGATGGGGACAGGGAAAGGGAAAGGGAAAGGGAAAGGGAAAGGGAAAAGGGAAAGGGAAAGGGAAAGGGAAGGAAGGAAAGGAAGAGAACTTGAATATATGATCATGGAAATTATCAACTCTGAGGATCAAAAAAATTTTGAAAAAAGTGAATAGAGCCTAAGGGACCTGTGGGACAACACAAGCAGACCAATATATGCAATACTGGTATCTCAGTAGGAGAAAAAATAAAGGAGAAGAGAAATTACTGAAATAATAATCACAAAAAATTCCAAATTTGATGAAAGACATGAATACAAACATCCAAGAAGTCCAAAGAACTATAAGCAGAATAAACTCAATGAGACCTGTACCAAGAAACATTATAATCAAGTTGTCAGAAGACAAAGACAAAGAATCTTGAAGGCACCAAGAAAGAAGCGACTCAGAAGGCATTGGGTTGGTATATTCAAAGTACTGAATAAAAAAAACCTGTCAACTAGAAATCCGTATCTGGCAAAACTATTCTTTTTCCAGTTCCTTAAGTTGTAAGTCAGGTTGTTGATTTGAGATATTTCTTCTTTTTTTAATGTAAGCATCTACAGCTATACATTTATTTTGCCTTTAGCACTGCTTTTAATGCATACCATATGTTTTGATATGCTATATTTTCATTTTCTTTCATTCTTAACCATTTTTTAATTTCCTGTGATTTCTTCGCTCGACCCATTGGTTTGCTTTAAGTATGTTAATTTCCACAAACTTGGGAGTTTCCCAGTTTTCCTTCCATTAATAATTTCTAACTTCATATCATATGGTCAGAGAACAATGGGAGAAAAATTTCAAAATCATATTTCTGACAAGAATTAATATTCAGAATATATAGAGAACTCCTAAAACTCAAAAGTAAAACAAACCTAATTCATCAAAGGGCCCAGGACTTGAACAGACATTCTCCAAAGAAGATATATGAACGGCCAATAAGCACATGGAAAGATGCTCAGCATCAATAATCATTAGGGAAACCCATAACAAAAACCACAATGAGCTATCATGTCACACCCCATTAGGATGACTATTACATAAAACAGAAAACAAGTTTTAACACGGATGTGGAGAAATTGGGACCCCTAACCACTGCTAATGGCAATGTAAAATGGTGCAGCTACTATACAAAAGAGTAATGGTGGTGCCTCAAAAATCACTATAGAATTACTATATGATCCAGAATCCCACTTCTGGGTAGATATGCAAAAGAACTTATAAGTAGAGATAGAGATGCCTGCATACCAGTGGTCATAACAGTGTTATTCCAACAGCAGAAAGGTGAAAGCCACCCAACCATCCAAAGACATTTATACCAGACTACAGAGAGGCAAAAAAAAAAAAGGAATTAGAACTTCAATTAGGAAAGTGATCCCCAGACTGTTGTTCTGGATCTGTCACCCTCATCTACATCATCACAAATTAAGATACCGGTTGACTAACCTATTTCTGTACTTGGGGTTGAAGAGGTCTTTCCAAGGATAAACCAAAACACAGGGGTCAAGCCCTAACATATTTTTTATAAAAATAAAATTTAAAAAAATTATACTACAGAAGATACTATAAACAAAGTAAATTAACAAAACAGGAAACTTGAAAAATTTTTTTCCAACACACTGGTAACAAAGAGTTAATACCTTTATTAAGAGCTCTACAAGTCAGTAAGAAGCAGAACACCTGAATACATACAAAGACTACAGAGAAAACTTATATAAAAAATACAAAATCCATCTTCACTAAAAATAAAAATGGCTGAAATGAAAAACCATTTTATGTAAAGTTATATTTATTTTTATCAATAGAGTCTGAAAAAATTTTTCTTTTTAACGTTTATTTATTTTTGAGACACAGAGAGACAGAGCATGAACAGGGGAGGGGCAGAGAGAGAGGGAGAAACAGAATCTGAAACAGGCTCCAGGCTCTGAGCTGTCAGCACAGAGCCCGACACGGGGCTCGAACTCACAGACCGTGAGATCATGACCTGAGCTGAAGTCGGACGCTTAACTGACTGAGCCACCCAGGCGCCCCTGAAAAAAATTTTCAGTGATAACACTTAATTCTGGTTAAATGAATGGCACTATAAGAATTTATAAAAATACACAAACTTACTGTACCAAAGCTATACAGACAAAAAATGAAAAATACCCTAAATGTCCACTCATAAGGCAACACATATTTGTAAAAGTAGATATATCTCAATATATTTATTGGCAAGTTATCAAATTAAAAGAGAAAAGCTAATTCTTTATTCTCCAGCTACCTACGTATTATTGTGATTTACAGATGAGGTAAACTGAGGCACAGAGAAAGAAATTAAGCAAACAGACTGAGATGAATTTCATTTATCACAGTATAATATCACAAATACTTAACAAATTTTAGTTAAAAGTTTTTAAAGGATAATATAAAGTTTAATAATTGTTTTAAAATAATTAATTGCCAACTAGAAAAAACAAATATGCTACTTCAAAGAGATCATTTTAATTCAAATTCCCTATTCATTCGTGATGTTTTTTTACTATTCCTTTATTTTAGGCATAAAACACAATTTCTTTTTCCTGCATAAGTCCATTTAAGTTATTATTATAGTCAACAATAACAGTTCTGAACACTAAAGACAGGCTAAGGCTAAAATAAGACTCTTAGCCTTGGGGCACCTGGGTGGCTCAGTCAGTTAAGCAGCCAAATTAGGCTCAGGCCATGATTTAGCAGTTTGTGAGTTCAAGCCCTGCATCAGGTTCTCTGCCATAGCACAGAGCCTGCTTTGGATCCTGTCTCCCTCTCTGTCCCCCTCCTCTCTCTCTCTCTCTCTCTCTCAAAAATATATAAATAGACTTTTAGCCTTTATAAAACACTTTTTCACAAATATCATAAGGGGCATAAGTGCTAGGTTTTCAAAGAAAACTTCCTCAGTTTTCAGTCATAGCCTCCATTCTCCCACCCACCAATTTTTAGTTGTTATTCGACATTCTATCTTTGTAACAAAGAGCTGACATGTTTACCACATTCTCTGCAATAACAACAATTACAATAATGTCAGAACATGTGTCTCCTAAAAAGATCTACATAATTTATATTTCAATAATTGATTGAAATAGGCAGGCTGGAAAGAGGCTGGTTACAACAAGAGTCCCATCCTTGAGTCTATCCTGTCCATGCTATAGTGAGTTCTAATGGGGCACATCTAACTCAAGTGATGGTATGGCCACACGTGCAATTTATTTCCATAGGGCACTCTGGATTCTCCTCAAAGTGAACTCATCTTAAGGGAAAAGAGAACTAAAGCTTGGTTTAAGGAGTACAGTACTCCTCCTCAAACCAAATGGTAATACTTAGTATGGCTGTGACAATTGCCTTGGCAGTACTGGTAATGGTAATGGAGTAACAGTGATCTCAGGATCAGACACTAGCATCCTCACCATAGAAGACTTCAGTAGCATCAACATATAGCACCAGCCTTTAATGGTACTTTTGATAAAAGTATCAATAAGAGAGACACAAAAATAATGACTACCACCTATTAAATTTCAAGCATTATATTAAGAACATCACATAGTTATCTCCTTAAATCCGCACAATAATCTTCTAAGATGTGTGTTACTATCTGTGTTTTAAAGATCAAAGTAACTTGCCCAAGGTAAATCAGCATGTTTGCAATACTGATGTCTGGCTCCAAAGTCTATGCCTATTCTAAATGTAACAAACAAAGCAAATAACCACCAAGAAAATGCATTTTCAGAGCCCACATCAAATACCACCTGGAAATTTCATAAATATTTAGGAAGGACTTGAAGAGAGCTAGAATTCTCACTGAATAGATTTTAGGAACAGCTAGAAATTTGAGACTTATTATTATTAAATCTTAGCCCCAAATTGGTATAAAACCTGTACAGTACAGATTATAATTTGATGGTTCCATTGAATCCTCATAATAGTGCTATTTTTTTTAACAGTATGAATGTGCACTGATGTCTTTTGAATTCCACAGGCACAGTACATAATAAGTGACTTTTTCTATAGAAAGTATCATCAATAACAAAATTTTTAAATGCATGATGTTTTATGTGCACAAAGAATTCTGACGTGATATTTATTAAAAAGATAATAAATAACTATGTGATGTATAAGGTCGAAGGTCATTTCTCTTCTTCCAACTCAGGAAACCAAAGCTCGAGATTAAATGACATGAACATTAATCCAAGTGCACAAAATTAAAGTATGTATTTTAGCTAAGCACTGGGCATAAATGTAATTAAGACATAATGCTTCTCCTTAAGGAACTCATGGACTAGTAGAGGAGGCAGAAACAAAATAACTATATTACAAACTGATAAGTGCATTTCTAACATCTCTAATTATACCTTAATTTATACATTAAATACATTATTAATTGGATAATGACACTGAAACTCAGTTCTTCTGGTAAATTCAGAAAAAGACCAAATAAAGTATAAAGTTAAAATTGCCATTAATAATTCACTAAGTAGAATTGATGTGAAACATAAAATAGTCTCCAAAAGGAGAAAAATTTGTAAAATTTATAAATTCATAAGAAATAAACAGAGTTTATAAAAATAAAGTGCGTTAGAAATGTAAAAAATTTATTAAAAATCTTTAAAAAGTCAGCTATAAATACTCTTTAATGTAATTAGGCTTACAAGAGAAACACAAACTAGAAGTTACCTTTGGATGGTTCAGGGAAAATTAAAAAAACAAAACAAAACAAAACAAAAAAACAAGATTGGATCAATAATTTTTCACTGAGATCAAAACTACTTTATTGTACTAGCAACAAGGCAAGAAATTAAAAAGAGAAGTTCATGGTAAAAGAAAGTTAAGAGATTTAGTAGTATTTATTAACTGACATCCCTTAGCTTTATCCCACAATTTCTTTTATTTACAGTCCCCACAGAAGCATCTCCTATAGGTTAAAACAAAAGCAACTTCAGATTTCCATTTCTCTCACTGGCTCAGCAGGCCATGTTGTTAATGGAATCTCCAAACCATTTTTTTGAGGAACACATTCAGCAATTCATTCAGCAAATATTTACTGAGGACTAAATGCCAGGTCTAGTTCTAGAATCTGGATATAAAAACAGTGACTATGTCAAGATGGAGAGATGGTTGAATGAACAGACCAACAGATGGCCAGATGGATAAATAGGAAAGAGGAGGAAGAGGAACAGAAAAATGTCAGAGGAACAAATCTTAATTATATCACATAAATTGAAATACTGAAATAGGTAACTAAATTTTCATTAAAGTCTACATCTATTTTCCCAAAACACAAGTACAGTGTACTTTCTGAAACTGATTATTAGCCACAGACTGTTGGTTCCAACAGCCATCTCGAGCCACCAGGGGAGAAAAGTCACACTAGCCAACAGAGCACATCTGCCTCACTTTTAGGAATAATGCATCTATGGGGGGAAGAATAGAGAGGCTCATTAGAGTAAATATATTATTTATTTTGAGTAAAGTTATCACTAAACATACCTTTCAGATAAAAAGGAGCTCTTGTGAGGATTTAGATTTTGACAAGACTCTAGGCTGCCATCAGATGATGAAGAAAGCTGCTCTGATTGCAAGTTGTCTGTATCACCCAAACTGGCCTCAGTTACAGATGAGGTCTTTATGTATTTTCTTCCTAACTCCGTTCCCAGGACATTCGTCAATATAACTCTGGGTATCCTGTCACACAAAATAACAAACACTGTACTGTACTGAGGTTTGCAGTGAAAAATGTATTCTAGGAAGTTGAATTTTCAAACATTTTCATCTATACCACTCTAGAAATCAACCCATAAACACTCAAAATTCTGTATGAACACATTCTTTTTTTTATTTTTAGAAGTACTAGTGTCTTATAAATTGGCGCGAATTAGCCTCCCACAGTAACGGCTTTAACTAAACTAATGGATGCTATTGGGGTGCTTAAAACTTTAATCACTTTTTCTCAAAAAATGGTTTTTCCCCAATAGTTATTAAAAACACAGAGTACTTTAAACCAATTCAAGAAATCTTTATTCTTCTCATTCAACAGAAAGGTTCTTGATAAATAATTACATACTTGTAATTGGCAAATGAGAAATGCTAAATCCAACAGGAAAGACATCATTCAGATTGCATCTGTGGTAATGATAGATTCCATAAGTAAAACAGCACATATAGTGATTATAATATATATGCTTTATATAACAGCACCAAGGAAGGAGCCAACAAATCAAATGTCTAGATAATTAAAGTGTATTTTTAAAGCTCCACACTTTTTAAAATTGGTGTTCACATCAAAATGTACTACATAAAAGCCTGCTATCTCCTTAAACGGAAGAGGATAATATAATCTTCTCTTGGTTAGCCAACTGTTTTTACAAACACCTTATATACTTTGCCACACTATAATGACGCCCTTAGGCAATTATTTGGCCCTGAACTGACACCCAAACCAATTACTGTATTGGTTTTTAGTTCTTGTTACTGAATTTTTTAAGTTTTCCTATCTCCTCTTCATCAGATGTCCCCCTGACTTTATCAATATGTCACCTGCAACACTTTGACCCTTTGTGAGAAACAACAAAAAACACTTAGAAAGGGCCTGAGTGCTTCTATTTAAGAGAAACATGTGAGCTTCCCTGTACTTTGTTATATTTGCTGTAGTACCTAGAGGTACTCATTTTCACTACACAGAGGCATTATGTTCTTTTCACTATGCTCTAGACAGCATGGAATTTCAGATCTTGAAAACTTTAAAACAATTTAGTCTTACCTTTATTTTAAATATGAAGAATTCAAATCTCAGAAAAATTAAATGGCTGAAGGTATAACTCTTCCTAGTAGAAGAACCTGGGCCTATTATCTTTTGGTTTCTTTATTTCATTCCATTACAGGTATCCTTAATACTAAGTTGCCAGAGGATCCAGATAACTGAGCTTTTCTATAGATACCGCAGGAAATTCTTGAAAATATGCATTTTCCAGCAGAACCTCCACAAAAAAATATTGCAATGATTAAGTAGTATGTATGACATAGGGGCGTCTGGGTGGCTCAGTCGGTTGAGCATTTATTTGACTTTGGCTCAGGTCATGATCTCGTGGTTCACGAGTTCAAGCCCCACATCAGGCTCTCTATTGACAGCTCAGAGCCTGGAGCCTGCTTCGGAATCTGAGTCTCCCTTTCTCTGCCCCTCCCCCGCTCATGCTCTGTCTCTCTCTCTCTCTCCCCCCCAAAAATAAATAAACATTAAAAAAAAAGTAGTATGTATGATGTAAAAGCAAAGGCAGGTAGTAAATATGATCCCCTAAACTCAGAGTTTTAGTAAAGAAAAAGTGGGAAAGAAGTTAGCTATCTAGCATAACCACCAATTATAAGGAGGAGAAGGCAGATATATTTTTCTACCTTCTCATATGATTTAAATCTCCAAGGATCCTAGTTGCCATTGTGAGCTTTGTGTATCTGATGCCTGACAGAACCTCCTTAATATCTTGGATCTGAAGTAGGAATGTAAGTAATATAGGACCACTAAGGAGTCTCAAGATTTCTTTTATCTGACCTCACACTAGAAATTGCTATGAAATAAAAAACTTCACTCACTAAAAAACTTCAACTATAATTCAATAAAAAAAAAACTCATCTTGTGTTTCTCAATATTTTAGGGAAAATACAGGAATGCTAGCAGAGGCTAGAACTATTTCAGGTTAGAACTATTATTTTCCAGATCAATACCTTAATGTAAATAAGTTTTATTTACTTTTAAGAGATGAGAGAATCTGATATACTAACTTGATAAATCATTTTAAGAATTGATAATATACTATTTTTATGGTCCCCTATAATTACTGAATTCTAAAATGTGGCTCATAATAAAATAATCCAAAAACTGTAGTATTTAAGCAAAGAGAAAATTTGTGGCACATAAGGAGACACATCAAAGAAATGTCAACTATCATGTAGTATCTCTGTTTAAATGCCTGACTATATTATGTTTAAGTATGTTTTAGAATGTTGAGTCCCTTAAAAAAGCAGTCCCTCCAAATAGGAGCGATGCAGTCCATAAAAGATTACTTTTGTACAAAGTGCTGAAGAGAATAATCAACAACAACAAAAAATACAAATATCAGCAAGCAAAGGGAAAATTTTTAAAGATTAGAATTCTCTTCTGAGTAATAAATGATCATCATCCTATTCTTGTATGGTTTATTTAAAGAAAGAAAAAAAGCAAAGGAGATATGAAAAAAGAACCCTGGAGGATAAATGAGACCTTTTAAGTTAGACAAATATGTTAACAAATAGCTGAAACAAACATCTGAAAGTCTTTCCTAGAAGAGAAAAAGTTAAATGGTTAAACAAATAGTTGCCAAGTTTTTCCTAGAAGATAAAAATATCAAAACTGACCCCAAAACTGGTTGAAAAGATGATACACCAAGCTGCAGTAGAACCCGCAACTCTAAAGCACAAGAGCCCTAGAGAGCCCTTGAAGTCCTCAGAAGGTTCCAGCCACTACCCTCAGCATCTCTACCGTGGTAGATCTTTCAGTGAGACAGTACTCTATTATAACGTGAACAAAATACCACAAGAAAAAAATTAAAGAATAAGTAGAATATTTAAAGGTCAATAATTTAGATCTCACAGATAATAAGTAATAAAGCCCAATTCCTACTTTACTTACGAAAAAATTAAATTTCAGAGGAGTGAAAAGCACTGGTACAGGGGTTAAGAACAAGGACTCTAGAGTCAGAAAAAAAATAGGGGTCAGGTTTTGACTTTGGCACCTAATAATATAATTTAGGCAAGCTATTTACTATAATTTATTCCCCTTAGCATTGATCTTTTCATCTCTAAAATTAGGAGAAAACCTACCTTACAAAGTTGTTAAGACTAAATGAAATAAATTAGATGTAAAGCAGTTGGTATAAGTCCTGGCACGTAGTAGGTACACAGTGAGAAGAAAATCACTTTAATTTTCCTATTACTGAAGTCTTCCTCAAAGTTATAAAGTATCCTTTCAAATGATGCATAATTGTCCTGGGCTCCTGGGTGGCTTAGTCGGTTAAGCATCTAACTTCGGTTCAGGTCATGATCTCATGGTTCGTGAGTTCAAGCCCCATATCGGGTTCTCTGCTGTCAGGTCAAAGGCCACTTCAGATCCTCTGTCCCCCTCTTTCTCTGTGCCCCTCCCCTGCTGGTTCTCCCCCACCCCCCAAAATAAATAAATAAACTTAAAAAAGAAAAGAGCAAATGGTGCTTAATTGTCCTAATTCATCATACTCTGTAATCCTGATGAAAACATCTTATTAGAAAAGTACGTAACTAAACACTTAGCAATGCCCTTAGTACACTCAGCTCTTCACAACACATAGCCACAGCCCAAACATCTTTCAACAACCATTTGCAACTCATGCAATTTGGTTACCTTGAAGAAAAAGAGCTCTCTGTAAGAGCCTTCCAGAGTACAAATTCAGGTAGTGGTGATTAAGTTCATAACACCTAAGCTACCTTTTGGTGTACAATTAAATAAGTTAGCACTGTCATGGAAATTCCATGGCTAGCCAGAATTTCAGAAGATTCTAAATTTTCACAAGAAATATATAAAGGTATACATTTCATCCTTCATACTAACTCAATATGGAAGAAAGTGCTAAAAAAAACCTGTCATTTTACAGTCTATCCAATTTTTCCTTAGTATGTAAACAATAACAGTAAGTAAAATAAAATGCCATTTATGGGGCACCTCCATGGCTCAGTTGGTTAAGCGTCTGACTCTTGGTTCAGGTCAGGTCATGATTTCATGGTCCCTGAGATCGAGCCCTGAATGGGGCTCAGTGCTGTCAGCAAAGGATTCTTTCTCTCCCTTTCTTTCTACCCCTCACCCACTCTCATGCTCTCTCTCTCACTCTCTCTCACACAAAATAAACTTTTAAGAAAATGTACTTTCTAAATCAGTTTCTTAAGCTATATAGTGAAAATAATTTTAATTGCTGAGTAACTGTTATTCACAGATTTTCTAAGTTTGCTCCTTTCTTTTACTAAGCTAATTTTAAATGAATAAATTATCACTCAACTAAAATTACACTGGCTGAAAGGTGACAGGAATACTATAGTGTCCCAAAAGTCTTACCATCACAACATCTAAATTGTGTATTTTTTTTAAACTTCAAATATATGTAAATTTAAGAGACAAATGAATAAATGTAATTAGGGATATTCCAAGAACTAGGACCTAACTTTTCTTAATGGAATATGGGTAGTACACTGTCTCCATATTTCTCTAATAATCTCTGGTGCCAACTGATGAAAAGAAGAGAAAGATGGTTTATCTTCTCAAAAGCCTTGTGTTATGTGTCCCACAGGGCTCTTTCCTGCCTAATGATCAAGGTTTATCAATGCCTCAAAGTTATCTCTCAGGAAAATAGATGTGAATCACATATGGAAATAAAAACCTACACTAAAATATTGTTTACTTATTTAAAAGAAATTTGTGCATTCCACATACTGCTAGTTTCATATTTCTAAAACTCTTCACCCTTTTCCTCACTATTTAAGAAGACGGATTTGGATTATGTTTTGTTTTTCTTCTCAATATTGTTCAGAAATTAAAATTCTAAATTGTCCTGATAGAAAACCCAACAAAATACAAATAAGGGGCACCTGGGTGGCTCAGTCGGTTGAGCATTCAACTTCAGCTCAGGTCATGATCTCAAGGTTCATGAGTTTGAGCCCCACATCAGGCTCTGTGCTGACAACTCAGAGCCTGGAGCCTGCCTCAGATTCTGTGTCTCCCTCTCTCTGCCCCCTCCCCTGCTCTCTTTCTTTCTCCCTCTCTCTCTCAAAAATAAATAAACATTTAAAAAAATCTAAAATGCAAATAAAATTTCTAAAAAATGTCATTTTGGGGACTGAATGAGTAATTCTGGTTGACTCAATAGTCGATCTTTTTTTGGTTTTTTTTTTTTTTTGGTGTTTTGTTTTGTTTTTTTTTAAATAGTGTACAGTGGGGACAGGGGCAGTGGGAGACAGACAGAATCTTAAGTAGGCTTCACACTCAACTCAGAGCCTGACACGGGGCTCTATCCCAAGACCCTGGGATCATGACCTAAACCAAAATCAACAGTCAGACACTCAACTGACTGAACAACCCAGGGGCCCCTCAACAGTTACACTTTAAGATAAAATTGAAAACCAAAAATAAATTTTTCTCCCTTTCATCTTTCTGAAATAATAAAGTCCTAGCTAAGTAAAATGAAAGTAAAACAAAAAGCAAAAGTTAAGCTAAGCCTGAAGAAAGAACAAGCCAGAGGGGCGCCTGGGTGGCGCAGTCGGTTAAGCATCCGACTTCAGCCAGGTCACGATCTCGCGGTCCGTGAGTTCGAGCCCCGCGTCGGGCTCTGGGCTGATGGCTCAGAGCCTGGAGCCTGTTTCCGATTCTGTGTCTCCCTCTCTCTCTGCCCCTCCCCCGTTCATGCTCTGTCTCTCTCTGTCCCAAAAATAAATAAACGTTGAAAAAAAAAAATTAAAAAAAAAAAAAAGAAAGAACAAGCCAGATATTCCAGATCATTCCAGATAGCAAGTAAGTCTCTGAAAGAAAACACTGTCCAAACTGATACCCTAAACTATTCAGTTCTCCAGTATTCTTATTCTCCAGTATTCTTATTCTCCAGTATTCTTATTTGAAGCTTGTAATATCCCTTTTCCTGGTTATCACCAAAATTACAGAGCAAATAAATGGTTCTAATGGATGAAAATATATTTTAATCAAAGAGACTGGAGATGTAACTCTGCTGAGAAGCAACCTTCTTTGAATTCAGCAAAAACTGAGCATTTAGTAAGCACCCAGCAATGTGCTAGGTATTAGTATCAGAGTAAAAAATAATAAAATGTAGTCCCTGTAAGCTTCCCTTGTGAAGCTTACTGTCAGGGAGGCAGAAAAACTAAAACTCATAATATAATGTGATAAGTGTTATGATATATAAACAGGCTGCTTAACAAAGCAAAAAATGAGATTAAATGCAAATGAGGAGGGTGGAATCAAGGAAGCTGTCCCAAAAAGATGGCATATGAGTTCAATGTTAAAGACTAAAAAATATCAGTAAATGGGAAAGGAGAACAGTTTCCAAGATAAGAGAGCAAACAGAATGAGCTCGGAGGTATACAACAGCACTATACATTTACTGAGCTACCACCAGTTTCTTACAGACTAAAGCTCAGTTATGAATGTGTAGACAGGCACAAAGCTAGAGACAGGCAAAGGTGAGACCATTAAGGACCCTGTATGCTAAATTGAGGAGTTTGAATTTTATCCTGAAGGTTATGTGGAGCCACAGAAAGATGTTAAACTAGAGAGCTAAAAGTAACATCTGCCTTTCAGAATGATTAACTCAACAACAATATAGGGAAATTATTAAGAAGAAAAGGCCATACATGGGAAGCCCAATACTAATAGTAATAAAGGCACAAAGTTATCAGGGCTTGAACTGAGGCAGTGGCAATAAAAGTGGAGAAGAGATCATTTCAAAACTGATTTAGGAGGCAAAAATAACTACACATGAAAAAAGACTGAATATAAAGGGTGAGAAAGAAAGAGTCGTCATATATTCAGACAGGGAGGGGATACAGAAATAGGAATAAGTCTGAGAAGAAAGATAATGCATTCACTTTGGAACAGTTCAATTTAGGACCCCTGGAGATGAGAGAAAAGGTCTCCATTAGCTGGTAATGACAGAAAGGAAAAAAAAACACAGACACATACTATAAAAACCAAATTAGAATCTTATTGAGACTTTTAACTTCATACTAAATTTTAATTTCATGAACACATAAGGAAATTCTTCTACTTAACTTTGTTTTTGCCTTTTTTTTAAAAGAGGTATCCTCCTTTAAAATTAACATGTAATACTATATCCAGATGTCTTGACAGAGTTCTACTTTTATTTTTTAAATAATTGTGCTGAAAGTTACCAGTTTTGGAGAGCCTAGGTGGCCCAGTCAGTTGAGCATTCGACTTCAGCCCAGCTCATGATCTCGTGGTTCACGAGTTCAAGTCTCATTTTGGGCTCTGTGCTGACAGCTCAGAGCCTGGAGCCTGCTTAGGATTCTATGTCTCCGTCTCTCTCCGCCCCTCTCTAGCTCACGCTCTCTATCTCTAACTCTCTCCCAAAAATAAATAAAACATTTTTTAAAAATTTATCAGTTTTACTGTGTCTCCCTCTCTCTCTGCCCCTCCCCCGTTCATGCTCTGTCTCTCTCTGTCCCAAAAATAAATAAACGTTGAAAAAAAAAAATTTTTTAAAGGGGCGCCTGGGTGGCGCAGTCGGTTAAGCGTCCGACTTCAGCCAGGTCACGATCTCGCGGTCCGGGAGTTCGAGCCCCGCGTCGGGCTCTGGGCTGATGGCTCAGAGCCTGGAGCCTGTTTCCGATTCTGTGTCTCCCTCTCTCTCTGCCCCTCCCCCGTTCATGCTCTGTCTCTCTCTGTCCCAAAAATAAATAAACGTTGAAAAAAAAAAAAATTAAAAAAAAAATAAATAAATAAAAATTTATCAGTTTTTTTCTGGACTTGGCTTAAAGCACTTATATATTACAGACCATATAACCAAAGCACTACCTAGCTAATGACAAATTTTTCTAATTAAAAGCTAAGTATTTCCATCAAAACATTAAGGGTTAAAACTGTAAGTAGAAACACATTAAAAATATTATGTCACAGATAACAAATTCCCAGAGCTAATTCCCAGTATTTAGCCCCAAATTCCATACACAATTCCTTTAAAAAATATAAAACAAAACTGGTCTTATTTATAAAATTAAACTGCATATTTACTATTAAAAATCTAGGGGTATTATTTTAATATCACCTCACTTATTTAAAAATGCATGTAAGATACAAGAAAACTCAAAGTCAAAAGTGGTAAGGACTATATTAAACACTATTTAATAGATATGTTAAAGATGCAGAAAATAAAAAATGAACTATTAATTCTGTCAACTCTATCAAGGCATAAATAGGTAAATATATATACCTTTATTTTCTCCATCTTTAACATATCTTTCGTAAGTTATTTAATCTAGGTCCTTACCTACCTATATATATAAGTATCTTTATTTTATATCATAAATGAATCTATAAAAATATGTGTATGTGAATCAAATTATAAGTTAAATATAATGATAATTGGTTTTAAAAATAATTCTATGTCAACTTAATGAAATGCAAAAATACCATTAACTTTGTAAATTGAGACTGTCAGCTTTATGATTTGCTTTAGAGTGGGGCACACCTGTATATGCAGATTTTCTTAAAAATCATTTCCAACAATCTTAACAATTTTAAGATTTTTGGAGTTTTACTACTTCAAATGTGGTAAGTTGAACAAAATCAATACTGAACAACATACCTTTTAGATAAATTAAGGCTTTGGTGAAGAGGTTCTAATTTTTGACATGTCTCTAGGCTGTCAACAGATGTCGAAGGCAATGAGTCTGATTGCACCTTGTTGGCATCACACAAATTAGCATCGTTTCTAGGTAGGATCTTTCTGAATTTTCGTCCTAAATCCGTCCATAGGACATTCGTCAACACAACTTTGAGTTGCCTGTTACACACATAAATAATTAACACATAAAGTACTAAACAGTGTATAATACATGATTAATCACAAACTATACCAAAAGAAAACCTCCAGGAATTCTTAATTTCAGTTCTTGAAGTAATTAACTAGAGCGGTAAATAAGTAAAATATTTGCTTAACCATTCTCAAATATATATTAAAAAGTAAAGCCTATTTCACTTATATTGGAATTTTCTTCAGAATTCTGTCTAGTATACTATAACTATGGCCACACACACATATAGCTGTTGAGATTCCTGGTAACCCATCTGCACCTATTTACACTTTTAGTAAAACAATTGTACACATCTGCATATCTCATCACAAAGGCAAACACTTTCTGCAATGTAAATGTATTTTGTTTTGCATTGTTAATTTGGAAAGCATTATTAAAACTACAGGTGAAACGTGTATCATCTACAGCCTTACTAAAGCTACATAGTCTTAAGTCTTCATAGTCTTAAGATATAGACTTAATTTTACCTCATTTCTACAAATAGGTCGATTTAAAACATTTATTTTTACTGTACCTATACCCTTCTAATAAGTAAAACTGATAAATGCAAGCAGCTCCAGCTTTTTGTCTCATTACATTTTGGACGTTACTCATTCAATAAATCTTTTGCTGGTAATACTTGAAGAGCTATGTTCAGTTCTGGAACCAGAGAATAGTTCTTGCAGTAGTCTGGATAGGCTACCAAGTGGACTTGAGACAGTATCAAATGAGAAATGTCTTAAAGAATTGGAAATGTTTGATCAGAAGAGTGTCTGTTCTATTTTATCTATAAAGCTGTCCTGTAACCAGTTTTAGGGATTTTTTTTTTTAATGCTTATTTTATTTTTGAGAGACAGAGGGGGAGAGAGAGAGAGAGAGAGACAGAGCACAAGCGGGGAAGGGGAGAGACAGAGAGAGAGACACAGAATCCGAAGCAAGCTCCAGGCTCTGAGCTGTCAGCACAGAGCCTGACAGGGGGGTTTAAATCCACAAATGTGAGCTCATGACCTGAGCCGAAGTCCGAAGCCTAACTGACCAAGCCACCCAGGCATCCCAAGGGATTGTTTAACAAAAGTAAGACGGTGCCTGGGTAGCTCAGTTGATAAGCATTCAACTCAATTTAGCCTCAGGTCATTATCTCACAGTCTGTGAGTCGAAGCCCTAAGTCCTGCTCCACAATGACAGTGCAGAGCCTACTTGGGATTCGCTCTCTCCCTCTGCACTCCCAGCTTGCATGTGCATGCATGTGCTCTCTTTCTCTCAAAATAAATTTATAAACTTTTAAATAAATAAATAAGTCTAAGACTTAAGAAACAGGGGCATCTGGCTGGCTCAGTAGGTGGAACATGCAACTCTTGATCGAGTGGTTATGAGTTTGAGCCCCACATTGGGTATAGAGATTACTTAAAAATAAAATATTTTTTAAAAAAAGAATATTAGGAAACACAAAGCAAAGTGTTCAAATATTTTAAAGATAAAACTGATCTTGGGTGCCTGGCTGGCTTAGTTGGTAAAGCATGCGACTCCTGATTTTGGGGGGGGCGGGGGGGGGGGGTTGTCTTAAGTTTAAGCCCCACACTGAGCCAGAGCTTACTTTAAAAAAAAATTAAAGGGGCACCTGGGTGGCTCAGTCGGTTAAGGGGCCAACTTCAGCTCAGGTCATGATCTCACAGTTAATGAGTTCAAACCCATACTAGGCTCTCTGCTGTCAGCATAGAGCCCACTTCAGATCCTCTGTTCCTCTCTCTCTCTCTCTCTCTCTGCCTCTCTCTCTGCCTCTCCCACACATATGCACTCTCCTCCCCTCTCTCTCAAAAATAAACATATAAAAAAATAAAATTAAAAATACATTAAATTAAAAAAATTAAAGAGGGGCACCTGGGTGGCTCAGTCAGTTAAGTGTCCAACTTCAGCTCAGGTCATGATCTTAACGGTTCATGCGTTCGAGCCCATATCTGGCTCACTGCTGTCAGCCCAGAGCCTGCTTCAGAGCTTCTGTCCCCCTCTCTTTCTGCCCCTCCCCCACTCACACTCTCTCTCTCAAAAATAAACATTTTTTTAAGAAATTAAGATAAAATCAATTTCAAAGATATCACTTGTATGCAGCAGCCACTTAAGGCTATCCTTTCAGACCATCTGGAAAAAGGCGGTACAAGTCTTCAGGGGAACCTCCATAAAATACACAGAAACTTCAAATAAATAATACAGAGATAAGTGACATTTCTATGGCTAAATAATAGTAATTCATTCTTCATTCAACAAGTACTTATCAAATACCTCCTAGCAAAACAACTGTACTAGCAGAATCTGGAGATACATCGATGAACATGATGGTTATAGTGCCTGCCTTCATGGGGCTCACATTCCAGAGAATTACCCAATTCATTATTTAATTATAATTGTAATAAGTGATATGAAGTTAAAGTACAGATGCTGCACTTCTTCTGAACTAGATCAGGGAAGGTTTTATTGAGAATATGACTTTTGAGCTGAAACCAGACACTATCCAAAGAAACAGGTGGAAAATAAAGAGTGGTCCAAAAGTGGTGACAAAATGCAAATGCTCTGGTGTGAGTAAAGCTTGTTGAAGAAAATCAAAGGACTTAGCGGGCTCAAGTGCTTAGCTTGAAGAGGACATGTGTACAAGATCAGTATGGGTAGTTAGGCAGGACCAATGAACTATATTAATGATTTCAGATTTTATGTCAAAAACAATTGAAACCCACTAGTTTTTACAAGAGAATGATGAGCTCACAGCTGCACTATTGATCTCTTATGAAGAATGAAATGGAAGCACTAAGGGTAAGGGTAATAAAAATGAATTTAGAGATGGAACGGTGACTTCATCGGGGGCAGTTTAGTGGAATGGTGGGAGCAGAAACCAGAATACAATGGGATGAGTAAATGGAAAAATCTGTGTTAAGTGTAAGTGCCTAAGGAAGAGGTGAACAGAAAAGGAGAGGTTGAAGATACAGAAGACAGTATAATTCACACAGTAAATTTTTTAAGAAATGGTATAATAAGAGCTAATATCAATTGCACATGTACTATATACCAGGCACTATACCAATGATTTTACAATGATTTACCTTATTTAAACCTCACAAACTACTCTATGAGGTACAATGGTAATTCTTCTGTAATTAAGACCAAGATAGAATGATTTAAACCCAAACTGAACTGAGTGAGTAGTGAAAGTGGGATCCAAAACCATTCACTCTCAACTCTATTGCCAGCACTCTTAACTGCTCCATTGTGCTAGTTTATGATGGAAGAAGAGGCACCCCTTTCCTTCTTCTGGGAAGTAGAAGAAATCAAGATCCCCTTTTCAAAATGATACAAAAGATAAAGGAACAAAGGCTTGAGAAGAGAAAGATCTTAAATCATCATTGTGGAGAGGGGGAACACAAGCTGACTAGAGGAACACAGTAGGATTATCTTGCAGTACAGAAATCCAGTGAGATTAATAGTCATGAATTTATAATGCCACAAATAGACGCTGTTTTGTGATTTTTTTTTTCCAGCAATGCTCAGCCTTAGCGTCAGCCCAATGCAAACAAGATAATTAAGTTCACAGGCGATTATTAACTACAGAAGAGAAAGGCACCTTCATAATAGAGCAATCTTAACCAAATGATCAGATGTAGAACCACCAACACAGGGACAAGCAGACACTATGTATCCTCTGATATGATGCAGTAAGCAAATGACATCAGCTATTCAGTATTCTTGACAAAAACGTAATGTGAACCTAATCCATGAGAACAAACCGAGACAAATCATAAAAATCTAGAACACATGACATTATACAAGACAACTGGCCTAAACTCTTCAAAAAAGTAATGACATGATTTTTAATAAAAGGCACAGACAGGGGTATTGTAAGATTAAGAGCCTAGTGAGACTTAATAACCAAAATACATGATGCATAAACTTCAATTTGATCCTAAATTTAAAATTTTTTTAATGTTTATTTATTTTCAAGAGAGAGAGACAGAGTGCAAGTGAGGGAGGGACAGAGAGAGAGGGAGACACAGAATCCTAAGCAGGCTCCAGGCTTCAAGCTATTAGCACACAGCCCAACACAGGGCTCCAACTCACGAACCTTGAGTTCATGACCTGAGCCAAAGTCCGACATTTAACCAACTGAGCCACCCAGGTGCTCCACTAAATTGTAAAAAGTAATAAAATAAAAAACATTTTGGAGACATTTAGGAATTCTGATTGATTCTAGACTTCATATTTGTTGATAAAATGAGACTACTGTTAATTTTCTTCATAAAATATTACAGCATGGGATAAAAGAATCTCCCTTGTTCTTCGAAAATGCAGGTTGAAGTATTTAGAGGTGAAACTCCATGATGTCTGCAATTTACTTTCAAATGGTTCTGGGAAAAATGTGTATTATATTCCTATCTACATGTGTATATCTGATACACACTTACATACACGTATACAGAGACTGAAAGAAGGCATAACAACTGGTGAATCTAGAAGAAGAATATATATGAATGTTTGTTATGCTCTTGACAAAATAATCCCATGTTTGGAATCCTAAACCAAGAAATGTATGAAATACAGGGAGAAGTTTTATGCACAAAGATATTCATGATGGTATCATTTATAAAAGCAGCAAACTAAAAGTAGCCTGTTTCTACCCAGAAACTACAGAATAGTTAAGTAAGCCAGGATAAATCCACTTAATGAAATGTTACTTATTAGTCTCTCAAAATCTTCTACTTTAAATTTTAAGGGTGGTTTACTACCTCTGTGTTTTCTTTTTTCCACTTGTCTTTATTTCTGTTTTCTATACAAAGCAAGTACTATTCATATGAAAAGAAAGGTCAACTAATTAATTTTTTTAAAGAATGGTCAACAGAGCCTGGGTGGCTCAGATGGTTAAGCATCTGACTTCGGCTCACGTCATGATCTCATGGTTGATGAGTTCGAGTGCTGCACAGGGTGAGCTCCAGCCCCACTTTGGATGAGCTCAAGCCCCTCTTCCGGTGAGCTGGATCCTCACTTTGGGTGAGCACGAGGCCTGCTTCGGGTCAGGTGGAGTCATGCTTAGGGTGAGCACAAGCCCCACTTCGGGTAAAAAAAAATAAAAAATAAAAAAATAAAACACAAGCCCTGCTTTGGGTGACTCTCTCTCTGCCTCCCTCCCTCCCTCTCTCTCTCTCTCTCTCTCTCTCTGTTGTGTGTGTGTGACCCTGCTGGGATTCTCCCTCTCTCTGCCCTTTGCTCACTTGTACCCTCTCTCTAAAAAAAATAAAAATAAAGGGGCGCCTGGGTGGCGCAGTCGGTTAAGCGTCCGACTTCAGCCAGGTCACAATCTCGCGGTCCATGAGTTCGAGCCCCGCGTCAGGCTCTGGGCTGATGGCTCAGAGCCTGGAGCCTGTTTCCGATTCTGTGTCTCCCTCTCTCTCTGCCCCTCCCCCGTTCATGCTCTGTCTCTCTCTGTCCCAAAAATAAATAAACGTTGAAAAAAAATAAAAATAAAAAAGAATAGTAAATAATTCAGGTTTACCTAGCCAAAAGCTACCAGTTGACTCATAAATATGTTTTTTACATTTAGGAAATTAGACTATTTCATGTAAAAGATTTTACAAATGTACAGTCTAAAATTCCAAATAATAAAAATATTTACAAAATCTTAAGGATATATAAGGTATACTTTTGGTGCAATAGGAAAAATACTGAAAATTAGTAATTTGATAAATTATTTGAAAAATTATTATCCCAATGGTAATTGTAATAATTTTAAATATGAAAATATCCAATGCTGGAAAAAGCCATTTTTCTGTTCACCCAGACCAATTAAAAATTTGTGTTGGAAAATAGCAAACCATTGCCAATTTTACTGATTGTTCTAAAAATGTGACTCTAACTGAAAAAGACAATTTGGATTCTTTGGGGAAAATTTCACATTTATATATTTGGCTTTACTGTAATTTGGCTGACTAGTCACATGCTAAAGCACAAGTCAGCAATCTTTTTTCCCCATAATATTAAAGTAAAAAATGTTTACGGGGCGCCTGGGTGGCTCAGTCGGTTGAGCATCTGACTTCGGCTCAGGTCATGATCTCAAGGTTCATGAGTTCAAGCCCCGCGTCGGGCTCTGTGCTGATGGCTCAGAGCCTGCAGCGTGCTTCAGATTCTGTGTCTCCCTCTCTCTCTCTCTGCCCCTCCCCCACTTGTGCTCTGTCTCTCTCTGTCTCTCAAAAAAAATAAATGTAAAAAAAAAATTTTTTTTAGGTGAAAAATGTTTAATTTCTACATTCAAATGCTGTAAGATTTCTAGATACTAGAATAGAAACTTAAGGGTAAGGAACAACATTCAAACCACACAAGACCTAAACTTTGTATTTTGGAAACCACACTTAGGTAGAAATACTATACAAAAGGAAGGAAGGAAGGAAGGAAGGAAGGAAGGAAGGAAGGAAGGAAGGAAGGGAGGGAGGAAGGGAGGGAGGGAGGGAGGGAGGGAGGAAGGAAGGAAAAAAGAAGTCAGGAGACAGGTTCTTCTTTTTTCTTTTCTTTTTTCTTTTAAGAGAGAGAGAGCATGTGCGAGTGAGCTCAGGAAAGATGGCAGAGGGAGAGAGAGAATCTTAAGCAGGCTCCACACTCAGCACAGAGTCTGATGCAGGGTTGGATCCCATGTCCCTGGAACCATAACCTAAGCTGAAATCAAGAGTTGGACGCTTAACCAATTGAGGTTCCCAGGTGCCCCTCCTTTCCTCTCTTTTAAAAGGAACCTGTCAGGGATGCCTGGCTCAGTCGGTTGAGTGTCTGACTCTTGATTCTAGCTCAGGTCATGATGCCCCGGTAGGTTGGAGCTTGGCAGGGGGCTCCACCCTGACAGTGCGGAACCTGCTTGGGATTCTCTCTATCCTTCTCTCTCTCTGCCCCTGCTCCCCCTTCAAAATAAATAAATAAACTTTATAAATAAATAAAAATATTAAAAAATAAAGGAGAGGAAAGGAATTGTAACTGCACAGGCACAAGAGAACTTCTGGGGTAGTTTTCTCTTTTGTCCCTGAATGGTGGTTAAACTTAAGTATAGTTGACTTATAAAAGATTTTTAAATTATAATAAGTAACTTATTAAATTGTTTACCTTTTATTCACCTTTTTGGCAGGTGTATTACATTTCACAGTAAAAATAAAGAATAGAGAACAGCTAAACAGAGAACTTCATCTAACCCACATTGTATACCATTCTTGCTAAAGTACTTGCCTAGTCTTTTTAGAACTATCCAATTATCTGTTTACAAAATAACCCTAAGATGTCAACCATTATACTACTAATTATTTACAGTTGATCTATGAAAAACATGGGTTTGAACTGTGCAGTTCCACTTATATGAGGATTATTTTTTGGATAAATACAGTACAGTACTGTAAATGTGTTTTTCCTTTCCTTATGATTTTCTTAATGACATTGTCTGTTCGCAAGCATATTGTACTGTAAGAATACAGTATACAATACATATAGCATACAAAATATGTGTTAACTATTTATGTTATTATTAAATAATCAGCTATTAGTAGTTCAGTTTTTGGAAAGTCGGAAGTTTAATGCAGATGCACCTGGGTGGCTCAGTCAGTTGAGCATCTGACTTTAGCTCCGGTCATGATCTCACAGTTCGTTAGTTCAAGCCCCACATTGGGCTTTGCACTGACAGCTCAGAGCCTGGAGCCTGCTTCAGATTCTGTGTCTCCCTCTCTCTATGTCCCTCCCCTGCTCGCATTCCATCTCTCAAAAATAAATAAACATTAAAACATATATATTAAAAAAAAAAAGAAAGTTAACTGCAGATTTTCAGCTGAGCCGAGGGTTGGCACTACTAAACCCCAAGTTGTTCAAGGATCAAATGTAATTTCATTTACAAGGGAAATCATCACTGATCTTTGTCTCAAGTCTAAAAAATACCATTCCTAGAAATAAAAAACTATACTCTATCTCTTCTAGTGTACTATTTTATTATACATTTAAAAATCTCTAATTGTAGGAAAACTCATAACCACAGCAGGAAAAAAATCAATTTTTTTTTGCCTATGAACAAAACACATATATTAGGTTTTCTAAAAAAGTTCAAATTTAGTTATAATTTTCAACAAAAGCAGTTTATGCAATGAGTATATAAATATAAGTTAACTATATAGCTTGGCTAAATAAATTGAGAAATCAGAAAAAATAACCATTGCTCAAAACTTGGGAGTCCTGGAGCACCTGGGTGATTCAGTCAGTTGAGCATGCAACTTCAGCTCAGGTCAAGATCTCACAGTTTTTGAGCCCCCCGTTGGGCTCACCACTGTCAGTGCAGAGTTTGCTTTGGATCTTCTGTCCTCCTCTCTCTCTGCCCCTCCCCCGTTCACTCTCTCTCTGTCTCAAACATTAATAAACATTAAAAAAAAAACTTGGAGCCCTGTTTTCTGGTTCTTCCAACTAACCAGAATAAAAGCAGTGCTTTAATTTCTTTTTTCATAATTTAATTGAGAGCATTTCTTGTCCTTCAAAAATAATAGGTGTAGGAAATCAGAATATGTCACCCTAAAATATGTCACTGTGGCGCAAGGATTGTTTTGAACTAAAGACAACCGAGAAACCTCTGTCCGCCTACCACTTGTCTAAATGCAGGCTTAGACTGTTCATTGCTAGAAATTCTTATGAGCTCAGAGATTGAATCTATATAACAAGCCTACACCTTATTTTCATTAGATTTCTCCATATATTTACTTTCCCACAGTTTGCCATCCTTGGGATTCTCAAGCCTTCTCTAAAAATTTATTTAATCTTTGTTAGACACTGCATAAGCCCAAATTGTAGCTACCCCTTTGGGGTACGCATCATAGAATTTCTCCCTCATATATGCACATTAGACGTGTTAGTAAGCTCTGTCTTTTTCTCTAACAAATCTGTATTTTGTCAGTCTAATATGCAAGGCCTCAGTCAGAGAACCAAGGAGGGTAGAGGAAAACGGTTTTGTCACTACATAGACAAAATATTTCCATTCTTCGTAAGAAAAATACATACGAATGGCTAACATACAAATGAAAAGATCCTGGGTATTATTTTTCTTGTCTTTCTGGTATAAAAAAAAAAAAAGGTCTCTGTCTTTAAAAGGGAGAGAGATGGATACACCAAAAATGAAGCAACAGAAAGAGAAATCAAGGAAATGATCCCATTTACAATTGCACCAAAAAACATAAGATACCTAAGAATAAATCTAACCAAAGAGGTGAAAAATCTATACACTGAAAACTATAGAAAGCTTATAAAGAAATTGAAGAAGACACAAAAAAATGGAAAAATATCCCATGCTCCTGGATAGGAAGAACAAATACTGTTAAAATGTTAACACTACCCAAAGCAATCTACATATTCAATGCAATACCTATCAAAATAACATCAGCATTCTTCACAGAGCTGGGACAAACAATCCAAAAATTTATATGGAACCAGAAAAGACCCTGACTAGCCAAAGCAATCCTGAAAAAGAAAACCAAAGCAGGAGACATCACAATTCAGGACTTCAAGATGTATTACAAAGCTGTAATCACCAAGACAGTACAGTACTGGCATAAAAACAGACACTCAGATCAATGGAACAGAATAGAACCCAGAAATGGACCCACAAACGTATGGCCAACTAATCTTTGACAAAGCAGGAAAGAATAGTCAATGGAATAAAGACAGTCTCTTCAGCATATGGTGCTGGGAAAACAGGACAGCGACATGCTGGATGAACCTGGACCACTTTCATACACCAGATGAACCTGGACCACTTTCTTACACCATACACAAAAAGAAACTCAAAATGGATGAAAGACCTAAACGTAAGACAGGAAGCCATCAAAATCCTCAAGGAGAAAGCAGGCAAAAACCTCTTTGACCTCAGCTGCACCAACTTCTTTCTAGACATGTCTCCAGAGGCAAGGGAAACAAATTAACTTTTGGGACCTCATCCAAATAAAACTTCTACACAGCAAAGGAAACAATCAGCAAAACTAAAAGGCAACCAACGAATGGGAAAAGATATTTGCAAATGACATATTGGACAAAGGGCTAGTATCCAAAATCTATAAAGAATTCACCAAACTACACACCCGAAAAACAAATAATCCACTGTGGAAAACAGTTTGACAGTTCCTGACAAAACTGAAAATGCACTTGCAATGACTCAGCAATCTAGCTCCTAGGTAATTACCCAAAAGAAATGAAAACATGTCCACATAAGCATTTGTAAATGAATATTCACCGCAGCTTTATTCATAGTAGCAAAAAACTGGAAACAACCCAAATGTCCACCAATAGCTGAATGGATTCACCCCATTCAAAACACATCACCCCAAAATACACCACTCTGGCATATTATTTTGAGCTGAAGCCATCTGAGAAAGAGCAGATGCCAGAAAGACTCTCTGACCTCCCCCTTTCTACCTGAAGGAAAGTCATAAAATTTCCCTTGAGAAAGGTGCCCTTTCTATACCAGGAAGACATTCTTATCACTGCAGACTGGGAGTAGACACCAAAACGGATCTGTACAAACAAACCTACTAAAATAACCCTTATCTTCCATTAGTTTCCCCCATATATTTCTAGTCACTTTCCCACAATTTACTGTGCCTGGAAACATAAACCCTTTTCTTTTGTCTTGTCACTTCACAAATTTATTATTCCTTGTTAAAAAAATATATAGGCTTTCAGGCCTAGCCATGTCTTCAGGTCTCCATTTTTCCTATAAAAGCTCCCATGTGCACTTTTAAAAAATTAAATAATATTTGTATGTTTTTTTTTCCTGTTGCTCTGTCTTGCCAGTTTAATTCACAGGCCCAGCAAAAGAATCTTAGAGGGTAATATGGACAATCTCCAAAACATTATGCTCAGTGAAAAAAAAAAAAAAAACAGACATAAAAGAATACACATACTTTGTTTTCATAAATGTCCAACTCTAGAAAGACAAACCTAATCTATAGTGACAGCAGATCAGTGACTAGGATTGGAGGAAGGGGGTTGTGGGTTAAGTGGGAAAGGGTACATGAAAAGTCTCTGGGGAAGTGGATGTTTTTAGATTGTGGTGGTAGTGGTAACATGGGTATACAAATTAGTTAAAATTCATCAAAATATACACATAAAATGTGTGTACTTTATTCTATATAAATTATACATCAATAAAGGTGATTAAAATCATTGACAATATGCAAAAACATTTCTATTGCCTTTAAAAAATGAGTCTAGGGGCGCCTAGGTGGCGCAGTCGGTTAAGCGTCCGACTTCAGCCAGGTCACGATCTCGCGGTCCGTGAGTTCGAGCCCCGCGCCAGGCTCTGGGCTGATGGCTCAGAGCCTGGAGCCTGTTTCCGATTCTGTGTCTCCCTCTCTCTCTCTCTGCCCCTCCCCCGTTCATGCTCTGTCTCTCTCTGTCCCAAAAATAAATAAATGTTGAAAAAAAAAATTTTAAAAATGAGTCTACCTTATTAGTTTACCTCATCACAGCCAAATTAAATGAATTAAATGACTAACATTTTTTATTAATTTATAAAGTATACTTTGTTAAGATTTGGACTGAAAAACTCATGAGTTAGAATAAGTTCAAAGGCTCTAAAGAATAATCATCACTGCAGTATGCCTTAGATGCCACCTTTCTAGTACATGAATTTGTTACCTGGCAACTGGCCAAATGCCTTAGCAAGCACCTTTTAAATAAGAAAGGTACTTAAACTGATTCTCTGAAATTAAAGAAACTGGCACTTAACACATATACTACAGTGTTTGGACTTTGAGTAAACCACAGTTGAGTGAATAATTTTAATCCATAATCCATATAGTTAACACAGTACACTGCATGCCTCTGCCCTACTCCCCTTTCTTACTGTCAGTCCACCCAGGCTACTTTAATAAAAATACCATAAACCGGATGGATTAACAACAAACAAGTATTTCTCACAGTTCTGTAGGCTGGGGAGTCCAAGATCAAGACACCAGCAGATGCAATTTGTGGTAAGAGCTTCCTGTTTCACAGGTGGCCATCTTCTCACTGTATCTTCACATGGCAGAAAGGATGAAAGAGCTCTCTGGGGTCTCTTTTATAAGAGACTTTACTAGAGGCTCCACCCTCATGACCAAATCACCTCCCAAAGGCTTCCCATCTCCTAATACATTACATTAGGGATTAGGATTTCAACAAATAGATTTTGGGGTGGACACAACAATTCAATCCATAACACATACTTAATTTCAGCTATACTTCAAGTTTCTTTATCACCTATTGATGATAATCTTTTTTTTTTTCCTCTGAAGCTGCTCTGAGTAAACATTTCCATCTTATTTTACTTGCCTCCATCAGCAGCTTCATAGACATGCAACCTGTACAGCATACAGAACCCTAGGCTCAAGACCCCATACTTGTTTTAATGCTCTGCCGTTACAATCCTGAAATTCTTAAAAATTTTATCTTTGAACCTGTACTTTGTAAGTGAAATTCATGAAACAATGAAGCATGCACAAGAGCAGAGAAAATATTCATCATATGCATGGTCAAACATTCCTGGCTGTTCCATTCACATATAATATTTGAGATGTCCGTGAGGAGAAAATTCTGGTGAATTTACTATGTATGGAAGTTCAATGAAATTCAAAGTGAGAAAAAGGCAGGCAAAGGCACTGAAAGTCCTGAGAGGCCACATTTTTTTCATTCAAACCAGTAAATGGTTCCAAGAGAGAAAGTAAAAAAAAGAATGGTATCCTAAGAAACAGAAATGACTAAGGTGCCCTACTGTATCCTTTCTTACTTGTGTTACTTCCCTGTGTTAGTCAACCACTTGTGCTGAAAACGATGACATAGCAGGAAAAGGAATGACAGGGAAACTCTTAGTTCCTTTTACTTTCATTCATTCTTTTACATATCATTATGCAAAGACAGAAAGTGTTGGTAGAATATAGATGTAACAAAAAGTGAAAAGCTAAGTGGGGAGGGGCCAAGATGGAGAAGCAGCATGGAATGTTTTTATTTCTCTTGTCCCTGAAATGCAGCTAGATCAACACCAAAGCATCGTGCACACCTAAAAAATTGATCCAAGGATTAACAAAACACTTTGCATAACTTGAACCACAGAATTCGGCAAGTATGCAACACAGAGAGGGGAAGTGGGGGAGAGAGAAGGCGTGGAGGACAGGGAGCTGTTTTTGCTTGTGGAGTGAGAAGCGACACAGGGGGAAAAGTACAGGAAAAGCACTCCCCCCGAAAGAAGCTGGAGAGAAAGAGAAAGAGTGGAAACACCCATAAGGGGCTTAACATGAAAGGGAGAAAGGAAAAAGAACAGGGTTTAAATACCATCAAGACTCTATACACAGGGGAGCACAGATTCTAAAAATTCCACAGCTCGATACGTGGTGGAGCTATGGTGGGAAGGGTGAATACCCAGGAGCAGAGAGTAAAGTCCAAGGGGTCCTCAGGCCACAAGGAGAGAGGTGGTTCTCTAGCTGAGAGGAAATTTGGTAGAGGCTGTGTGGCCTCCCCACAGGCAAAGGTCCCAGAGGACCACAGAGAACAGTTACGTTTGCTGGTGTTGGAACAAGGACATGAAGGGATGGTGAAGCCTGGCACCAGATGTGTGTTGTGATTACCATAATCCCTAAAACACTGCTGCTACATGATTGCATCAACTTTTTCAGGTGTGGGCTAGCACCTGGCCGCAGTCTCTGGGCATCTACAGCATTGCGGTTGAGGGAAGTTCCTGGAGGCAAGCCAGCACCCAACCATTGCTCGCTGAGACTCTCGTCCAGAGAGTCTGAGCAGGTCAAAGCCACAGGGCTCTCAGAGGTGAGGGGATTGGAAATACAGCCCCACCTGAGATAAAACTCAGAAGGGAGGTAACGCCTGGCAGACAGACAGCTTGGACGTGGACAGGTAGAAGTGGGGAGTGGTCAGAAACTGGAGACAAAGGAGGGTGCTTGACTGCCTGTAGGTGAGAGCACAGAGTTCTGGGGTTAGAGACTGGGTAGCTGGGTGATGCTATTTTCACCTCTCCTGCATGCACATACCCACATACACGTGCCACAACGATCCACCCCAGTAAGCAAAGCAGCACCACTTAGAACAAAGCCTGTCCAACTGTGCCAACCATGCTTTGCAGAAATACCACAAGTCTCTCCACCTGCTTACTTTACAGACTATAAAGTGCTTCATAGTTTGACACCTAGGGGAAACTGGATGTAATTTCAGTCATATTTCATTTTGTTCACTGGCTCATCTATTCAATTTTTTTTTCTTTTTGTATTCTTTAATACAGAAAGAGAAAAACATTTATTTTTATTTTTATTTTCTGTTTTTATAAAAAAGATTTTTCTTTTATTTTTTCTACACTACTTTTTAATTTTGTAAATTTTTTATTCTATTTTATTCTTGTAATTTCATTTTATTCTATATTATTGTATTCATACTTTTAAATTTACAAACATTTACCTTTTCCTTTTTTTTTCCTTTTCTTTTCTTTCCTTTTTTCTCTATTATATCAAGCTTCTTTCAACAACCAGAACAAAACACATCTAGGATCTAGCATCCATTATTTGGTATTTTTGTGTTGTTTTCAGTTTTTTAATATTTTTTTACTTAATTTTTTTTCTCCCTCCAAAATGACAAAATGAAGGAATTCACCCCAAAAGAAAGAACAGGAAGAAGTAACAGCCAGGGACTTAACACACATACAAGCAAGATGGCTGAACCCGATTTTAGAATCATGACAATAGGAATACTAGCTGGGGTTGAAAACAGATTAGAATCCCTTCTGTGGAGATAAAAGAAGTAAAATCTAGTCAGGATGAAATTAAAAATGCTATAACTGAGTGGCAATCTCGAACGGCTGCCACGGCAGCAAGGATGGATGAAGCAGAGCAGCTAACAGCAACACAGAGGACAAACTTAAGGAGAATGAAGCAGAAAAAAAAAAAAGGGGGGGGAGCCTAAGGCAAAAGAACACAATATATGAACTAGAGAACTCAGTGACTAATTAAAAAGAAATAACATCAGAATCATAGGGGTCCCAGAAGATGAAGAGAGAGAGAAGGGGGTAGAAGGTTTATGTGACCAAATCATAGCAGAAAACTTTCCTAACCTGGGGAAAGACACAGACATCAAAATCCAGGATGCACAGAGAACTCCCATTAGATTCAACAAAAACCGACCATCAACAAGGCATACCATAGTCAAATTCACAAAATACTCAGGCAAGGAAAGAATCATGAAAGCAGCAAGGGAAAAAATGTCCTGAACCTACAAGGGAAAACAGATCAGGTTTGCAGCAGACCTATCCACAGAAACTTGGCAGGCCAGAAAAGAGTAGCAGGATAAATTCAATGTGCTGAATTGAAAAAATATGCAACCAAGAATTCTTTATCAAGCAAGGATGTCATTCAAAATAGAGAGATAAAAAGTTTCCCAAACAAAAACTAAAAGAGTTTGTGAACACTAAACCAGCCCTGCAAGAAATTTTAAGGAGGATTCTCTGAGGGGAGAAGAGATGAAACAAAACAAAAAAGTTCAAAAGCAAAAAAGACTTGAAAGGACCAGAGAACACCACCAGAAACTCCAACTCTACAGGCAACACAATGGCAATAAATTTGTATCTTGCAATACTCACTCTAAATGTCAATGGACTAAACGATCCAATCAAAAGACACAGGGTAACAGAATGGATACAAAAACAAGATCCATTGATATGCTGTTTACAGGAGACCCATTTTAGACCCAAAGACACCTTCAGATTGAAAGTTAGGGGATAGGGAACCATCTATCACACTAATGGTTGCTAAAAGAAAGCCAGAGTAAGCATACTTATATCAGACAATCTAGATTTTAAAATTAAGACTGTAACAAGAGATGAAGAAGGGCTTCATACCATAATTTAGGGGTCTGTCCACCAAGAAGACCTAACAATTGTACACATTTATGCCCCCAATGTGAAAACACCCAAATATATAAATCTATTAATCACAAACATAAAGAAACTCATTGATAATAATACATAATAGTAGGGGACTTCAACACCCCACTTACAACAATGGACAGATCATCTAAAAAGAAAATCAACAAGGAAGCAATGGCTTTAACTGACACACTAGATGGGTGGACTTAACAAACATATTCAGAACATTTCATACTAAAGCAGCAGAATGCACATTCTTCTCGAGTGCACATGGAATAGATCACATCCTGGGACACAAATCAGCTCTCAGCAAGTACAAAAAGATCGAGATCATACCTTGTATATTTTCAGACCACAACGCTATGTAACTTGAAATCAACCACAAGAAAAAATTTGGAAAGACAACAAATACTTGAAGACTAAACAATATCTTACTAAAGAATGAATGGGCTAACCAAGAAGATTAAAAAGTACATGGAAGCCAATGAAAATGATAACACCAAAGCCCAAAACCTCTGGCAGGCAGCAAAGGCAGTCATATGAAGTAAGTATATAGCAATCCAAGCCTTCCTAAGAAGGAGGAAAGGTCTCAGATACACAACCTAACCTTATAGCTTAAAGAGATGGAAAAAGAACAGCAAATAAAACCCAAACCAGCAGAAGACAGTGAATAATGAACATTAGAGCAGAAATCAATGCTATTGAAATCAAAAGAACAGAACAGATCAATGAAACCAGGACCTGGGTCTTTGAAAGAATTAACAAAATTGTTAAACCTCTAGCCAGTTTGATCAAAAAGAAAAAAGAAAGCACCCAAATAAACAAAATCAAGAATCAAAGAGGAGAGATCACAACCAACACAGAAGTATAAACAATAACAAGAGAATATTATAAACAATTGCATGCCAATAAATTGGGCCAACTGGAAGAATGGACAAATTCCTAGAAACACATAAACTACCAAAACTGAAACAAGAAATAGAAAATTTGAACATATCCATAACCAGTCAAGAAATTGAATTAGTAATCAAAAATCTCCCAAAACACAAGAGTCTAGGGCCAGATGGCTTTCCAGGTTCTCCTGGAAAATGTGCTACCAAACATTTAAAGAAAAGTTAACACTGGAGCGCCTGGTAGCTCAGTCAGTTAAGCATCTGACTTCAGCTCAGGTCATGATCTCGTGGTTCATGGGTTCAATCCCCACATTGGGCTCTGTGCTGACAGCTCAGGGCCTGGAGCCTGCATTGGATTCTGTGTCTCCCTCTCTCTCTGCCCCTTCCCTGCTCGTGCTCTCTCTAAGAATACACACTTAAAATTTTTTAAAGAGTTAGCACCTATTCTTTTGAAGCTGTTCCAAAAAATAGAAATGGAAGGAAAACTTCCAAACTCATTCTATGAAGTCAATATAACCTTGATTCCAAAACCTGACAAAGACCCCACTAAAAAGAAGAACTACATAACAATTTCCCTGATGAACATGCATGCAAAAATCCTCAAGAAGATACTAGCCAACCAGATCCATCAATTACATTAAAAGGATTATTCACCACGACCAAGTGGGATTTTTACCTGGGATGCAGGGCTGGTTCAACATCTGCAAAACAATCAATGTGATACATCACATCAATAAAAGAAAAGACAAGAACCATATGATCCTCTCAGTAGATGCAGAGAAAACATTTGACAAAATACCACATCCTTCCTTGATAAAAACTCTCAAGAAAGTAGGGATAGAAGGATCATACCTCAAGATCATAAAAGCCATATATGAAAGACCCACTGCTAATATCCTCCTCAGTGGAGAAAAACCGAAAGCTTTCCCCCTAAGGTCAGGAACACAACAGAGATGTCCACTCTCGCCACTATTATTCAACATAGTGTTGGAAGTCTTAGCCTCAGCAATCAGACAACAAAAAGGAATAAAAGGCATCCAAATCAGCCAGGAGGAGGTCAAACTTTTACTCTTCACAGATAACATGATACTCCATATGGAAAACCCAAAAGATTCTATCAAAAAACTGCTAGAACTGATCCATGAATACAGCAAAGTCACAGGATATAAAAAATCAATGCACAGAAATCGGTTGCATTCCTATACACCAATAATGAAGCAACAGAAAGCAAAATCAAGGAATCCATCCCATTTACAACTGCACCAAAACCCATAAAATACCTAGGAATAAATCTAACCAAAGAGGTGAAAAATCTATACACTGAAAACTACAGAAAGCTTATGAAAGAAACTGAAGATGACACAAAGAAATGAAAAAACATTCCATCCTCATGGATTGGAAGAACAAATATTGTTAAAATGTCAATACTACCCAAAGCAATCTACATATTCAATGCAATACCTATCAAAATAACATCAGCATTCTTCACAGAGCTAGAACAAACAATCCTAAAATTCGTGTGGAACCAGAAAAGACCCTGACTAGCCAAAGCAATCCTGAAAAAGAAAACCAAAGCAGGAAACATCACAATTCAGGACTTCAAGATGTATTACAAAGCTGTAATCATCAAGACAGTATGGTACTGGAACAGTAACAGACACTCAGATCAATGGAACAGAATAGAACCCAGAAATGGACCCACATATGTATGACCAACTAATCTTTGACAAAGCAGGAAAGAATATCCAATGGAATAAAGACAGTCTCTTCAGCAAGTGGTGCTGGGAAAACCAGACAGCAACATGCAGAAAAATGAACCTGGACCACTTTCTTACACCATACACAAAAAAGAAAATCAAAATGGATGAAAGACCTAAACGTAAGACAGGAAGCCATCAAAATCCTCAAGGAGAAAGCAGGCAAAAACCTCTTTGACCTCAGCCGCACCAACTTCTTTCTAGACGTGTCTCCAGAGGCAAGGGAATCAAAAGCAAAAATGAACTTTTGGGACCTCATCAAAATAAAATGCTTCTGCACAGCAAAGGAAACAATCAGCAAAATTAAAAAGGCAACTAACAGAATGGGAGAAGATATTTGCAAACGATGTATCAGATAAAGGGCTAATATCCAAAATCTATAAAGAACAAACTCAACCCCCCAAAACCAAATAATCCAGTGAAGAAATGGGCACAAGACATGAATAGACACTTTTCCAAAGAAGACATCCAGATGGCCAACCAACACATGAAAAAATGCTCAAAATCACTCATCATTAGGGAAATACAAATCAAAACCACAATGAGATACCACCTCACACATGTCAAAATGGCTAGCATTAACAACTCAGGCAACAACAGATGATGGCGAGGATGTGGAGAAAGAGGATTTTTTTTTCATTTTTGGTGGGAATGCAAACTGGTGCAGCAACTCTGGAAAACAGTATGGAGGCTCCTCAAAAAGTTAAAAATAGAACTACCCAATGACCCAGCAACTGCACTACTAGGTATTTATCCAAGGGATACAGGTGTCCTGTTTTGAAGGGGCACATGCACCCCAATGTTTATAGCAGTGCTATTGACAATAGCCAAAGTATGGAAAAAGCCTAAATGTCCACTGACGAATGAATGGATAAAGAAGATGTGGGGTGTGTGTGTGTACATATATACAATGGAGTATTACTCAGCAATCAAAAAGAATGAAATCTTGCCATCTGCAACAATGTGGATGGAAATAGAGGGTATTGTGCTAATCAAAATTAGTCAGAGAAAGACATATATTATATCACTTCACTCATGTGGAATTTAAAATACAAAACAGATGAACATAAGGGAAAGGAAGCAAAAATAATATAAAAACAGGGAGGGGAGCAAAACATAAGAGACTCTTAAGTACAGAGAACAAACTGAGGGTTGCTGGAAGGGTTGTGGGTGGGGGGATTGGCTAAATGGTAAGGGGCATTAAGGAAGACAGTTGTTGGGATGAGCACTGGGTGTTATACATAGGGGATGAATCACTGGAATCTACTCCTGAAATCATCTGCTGCACTATATGCTAACTAACTTGGAAGTAAATTAAAAAGTAAATAAATAAATAAATAAATTTTTAAATAAAATTAAAAAAAAGCTAAATTAGGTTTGTGCAGCATTTCTATTGTTCCGGAAGAACAAAATATGTATATATATAAACTGTGAAATATAAGTCGTATAATTTCAGTAACTGTACATACAGGCTCAATGCTCAATGCTTCATTTAAAAAGAAGAATTGAACAGTATAAAGGTGAACAATAAAATTAATTCTAATAACTTAGAATTTTTACTTTACTTAGAACAACATATAGATACAAATAAAAAACACCATAATAAATTGAGAAAGAGACAACATAAGAAAGGAAGATGCTTTCTAGTTTAGCACTGGGATATAATGGGAAATAGACATTTGGTCTTTTTCTCTGGTAAACATACGAAGGTGCAGACAGGGTGACACACCCAAAGAGGTCATGAAAGCTCCACACCTCCAATCCATACCGTGCCCTATAGATCTCTTTTATTAGGCTGTTTTTGGGTTGTATCCTTTATAATAAACCTATAAATGTAAATAAAACATTGTCTTAAGCTTTGTGAGCCATTCTAACAAATCATCAAAACTGAAGAGGGGGTCATGGAAATGCCCAGTTGATAGCTGACCAGTCAGAAATACCGGTAACAACTTGAGACTTTCAGCTGGCATATGAAGTGAGTACAGTCTTATGGGAATGAGCCCTTAAATTGTGGGATCTGATACTAACTCCCAGTAGAGTGTCAAAAGTGAATAGCACCACACCCAGTTGAAACCTGAAACCATAAATCTCTTGCAAGAAAATATAGGCAGCAATCTTTGGATATCGGCCTTAGCAGCATACTTACGGGTATGTCTTCTCAGGCAAGGAAAACAAAAGCAAAAATAAGCTATTGGGACTACACCAAAATAAAAAGGAAACCATCAACAAAACAAAAAGGCAATGTACTGAATGGGAGAAGATCTTTGCAAATGATAGATCTGATAAGGAGTTAATATCCAGAATATGTAAGAAAGTTATACAACTCAACACCAAAAAAAAAATTTTTTTTTTTCAATTAAAAAATTAGCAGAGACACCTGGGTTGCTCAGTTGGTTGAGCAACCGATTCTTGATTTTGGCTCAGGTCATGATCTCACGGTTCATGGGATCTAGCCCCGCATTGGGGTCTGTGCTGATAGCATGGAGCCTGCTTGGGATTCTTTCTCTCCCTCACTCACCTCCCCTTCCCCACTCACACACGAGCTCTCTTTTAAAAACAAATAAATAAACATTTTGTTTTAAATGGGCAGGGGTGCCTGGGTGGTGCATTCAGTTGAGCATCCAACTTTGGTTCAGGTCATGATCTCAAGGTTCATGAGTTTGACCCCTGCTTTGGGCTCACTACTGTCATCTCAGAGCCCACTCTGGATCCTCTCTTCCCCCTCTCTCTCTGCCTGTCCCCTGTTTTCACCCTCTTAAAAAAAAAAGAAAAGAAAAAGAAAAGAAAACCTTAAAAAAAAGTGAGAAGACCAAAATAGACCTTTTTCCTTAGAAGCCACACAAATGGCAAACAGACACATGAAGAGATACTCAACATCACTAATCATCAGGGAAATGCAAGTCAAAACCACAATGAGATAGCACCTCACACTAGTCAGAATAGCTAGTAACAAAAAGACAAGAAATAACAACTTGGTGAATATGTAGACAAAAGGGTACCCTCATGCATCGTTGGTAGGAATGGAAATTAGTGCAACCAATGTGGAAAATAGTATGAAGGTTTCTCAAAAAACTAAAAATAGAATTACCATATGATCCAGTAATTCCACCACTGGGTATTTCCCCACAAAAATGCAACACTAATTTGTAAAGATACACCCCTATGTTTATTGCAGCATTATTTATAATAGCCAAGATATGATGGCAACCCACATGTCCACTGATAGATGAATGGATAAAGATGATGTGGTATATACACGCAATAGAATATTACTCAGTCATACAAAAGAATGAGATCTTGCTATGTGCGACAGTATGGATGAACCTAGAGTGTATTATATACTAAGTGGAAAAGTCAAAGACAGACAGATGCTTATGATTTCACTTACACGTGGAGTGAAAAAACAAAAACAGCATTGTTTCCCTCCTGTTAATCTGTCTTTTCTCAGTTTATATGCAGACCCAGTCACTGAACCTAAATTGCTATAAGAATTTTTTCTTCCCCGAAACGTCATACATGATTAACTGAATTGTGTGTCTCCACTGATCTATAGGAACAAATTTCTTATTAACCAAACTCTAGTTACGTTTGTCACCTTTGCCCAGGCATGTGAACTTTGACCTACTCTCAGCCTGAGCCAGGATACAACCCTTGCCTAGAATAGACTGACCTCAAGCTAAAACATTTTCTGATCTATGGTGCTATCTCATTTGGTTTCTCATTCTGCTTCCCCAAACCCAGGTATTTCAAGTCTTGTTTACTTCTCCCTAAAAGAGAAAAGCCTTTTTCTGGCTAACTTTTGAGACACTTAAAGATCTTACGGTCAGAGTATTCTCCCTATTACAATAGACCCTTTCCTCCTCTTGCAAATATTCCTTTATTTTTCAACTGCAGGTCACTTTATTTTTCAGGGAAAGTTCTCTTATCTTTCACATGGTACCACAGTAGTATCTGTGCAGGAAAAAAATGTATTTGTACATCTTAATTATAAAATTATATGCTTTCTCTGAATATTACAAGTAAAAGAAAATCATTCAAGTCTGACTTTTACTGCCTTATAATCCAGATTCTGCTTTAGTTATACAAGTAACTATTATTTTCTCTTTCCCCAAAAAGGTGCTACATATATAACGTTATATAACTTAAATATAAGAAAGTATTAGGTAATCCCAGAACTACCACTGAGGAAATACCTCTCAGATTTCAATTAGCCTATAATGTCTTCACTAAGTCCCCTAAACAGAATTTTCTGACATAACTGATGATTTGATTTCCTTTGTATGAATGACAAATTCTTATTACAGAATTCATGTTGAAACAATCCACTGCCCCATCCTTCACTACTCCCCAATGAAACTGTTCTACTATTTTTCCTACTAATTACTGGCACTGATTTTTTTTTCTTTTAAACAATATCCACTGATAGAATATGAGCATTTTGCAATCTTTGTTCCAACATTTCCCCTTCCATCCAATAAATTCCCAATATCCTTATATCACAAATTATATTTAAATCTGCAGTTGTTAATCCTTACATGAATGTTCTTCAAAGCTGATCCATATATCCACTACAGTTACATTTCCTTTCTTATACAGTGTTTAGTTTTTCTAGGAGTTAATTACCTAAATTTTTATACAGTCAATTTACTTTTTTTTCCCCATGTAATATCACTTATGTTTCACTGATTAACATATACAGAATTCCTCTCAATAAAGCCAAAACATCAGGTAGCCTATCATCTCCAGGAGGAGAAGAATATGGGACATTGTGGACAACAAAGCCTGAATTATTTACTACCTGGCCTTCTACAAAAAAAAGTGTGCCCTGTTACATGCTCATTTTAGTGAAGCATATCGTAAAGGAGCTTCCTAAGAAAGTATACATGGCAGATGATTTTTTTGAGAACCTCTATGTCTAAAAACGTATTGAATCTACTCTTACACTTGATGAGTTAGGTGTAGAACAACAGGCTAGAAATAATGTTCTCTTTGAATTTTGAAGATACAGATTCATAATTTTCTACCTTCCAGATCAGCTAAGAATATCAATGCCATTATGATTCTTGATCCTCACAGGTGACAAGTTTTTTGTTTTATTTTTTGCGGGTTTTTTTTGCCTCTGAAATCTGTTAAGATCTCTTCTACCTTACCTCTGGTACTCTGATATATCATAATGTGCCTTAGTGAAGGTTTCTCTTTCTCCCTTTTTTTACCCCTCTGACACAGTGCTAATATTCATTAAGGCTTTTCAATCTTTCAAATGTTGGAGATGTCCTTTAGTATTTTCTTGATAAATTCTTCCCTGCATTTTCTCTAAACTATGTGATATTCCTATTATTTAGATGTTGTACTACCCGGTTTGAGTCTCTTCTTTTCTGTTCTACTATATTTATTCTATTTACTAGGGGAAATTTTAGCTACATCTTCTATAGGACTTTCTTTATTGCTACGATCATTTTGTAATTTCCAAGAGCTTTTTCTTATTCTCTAAACGTCAGTTTTTATTTATTTTTTTTTTCTTCAACGTTTTATTTATTTTTTTTTGGGACAGAGAGAGACAGAGCATGAACGGGGGAGGGGCAGAGAGAGAGGGAAACACAGAATCGGAAACAGGCTCCAGGCTCTGAGCCATCAGCCCAGAGCCTGACGCGGGGCTCAAACTCACGGACCGCAAGATCGTGACCTGGCTGAAGTCGGACGCTTAACCGACTGCGCCACCCAGGCGCCCCTCTAAATGTCAGTTTTTATAGTTACCCATCTATTCTTCATGAATGTGATATCACTCCGTAAAAGAAAAAAACAAACATGATAGAAGGTCTCCAGTTTTCTCCTTGCTTTTTGCCTTTGCCCTTCTGGGGGTTTTTTGTACCTACCTCCACCATCCAGAAAACTTTAAGCAGCTGATGATCTACAAGGTTTACAAAAAATCCTGAAAAATATTGTAGTGATGGTTATCTGGACCCTAAGTAAAGGCACAGAAATAGGAATGACCTATAGGAATAGGAAAGAAAACAAAGATATATCTACATATTCAAACACTATATTTAACAGGATGGAGTTAGATTCCTTTGCTATTTGGTTATGTCTTCAATTTCCCATCCCACTTTCCTTACATAACAGGCAAAGGAAAAACAGTAAGAATTTTTTAAAGAAATATCAATGTTTAAGAAAGATAAGACAACATATAGGAAAAAAATGCTCCAACCTTTCACTCTTCCTTTACTCCTGTTCTCCTTCACAGTTATTGTCTTCTTATTTTGTCTCTAAATTCAATTAAGTCTTGTGTTGTTTTTTTCTGACTCCTCCCTTTTAATATACTGTTTCCCTGGTTGGCAAATTTTACTTCTAACTTTTTATTGATGGTAGGAAAAAGATGGATTTTGGGAAAGAGAACAAAGAAATAAACACAAATTGTTGAAATTTAATGTAAGCACACCACACATTTCAATAAATATTCAAAAGAATATTCCTTTCTTAGAAAGCAATACAAAGGGGATTCTGGGAAGATGGTGGAGTAGGACTCACCAAGAATCGATCTCCCAACCCACAGAACTGCACTAGCAAAATCTGTCTGATATAACTGTTTTTAGAAATCTGGAGATTATTGAAGGCTTACAACTTCAGGAAAAGGCTTAGGCAGTAAAATGTCATTGATTTTGGTCAATTTCAGTTCTTAGCATAGTAGAAGCTACCCACCCCAAGCCCCCAGACCCTCAGCAACAGCTGAGCATATGTTACATGAACAGCTTACACTCACAGCATTGTAGGAACCAAAGGAGAAAAAATGGTCTTATCCTTTAAATATCAGGGATCTGTTCTCTGATCACTGATTACTGCTTCTTATGTCAGAGGTGCAGAAAAAGAGGCAAGCAATCATTGTGGTTGCACCTCCCTCCATCTCTGCAAGCCTCACCCTTTCTAGAAGTGACTTCCAGGGGATTTAAAAAGCTAATGCCCCTTTTTCATCTCTTAATTTTTCCCTTTTTCCCCATTTAGGAGCCATACATTAAACACTAAAACATTCAAAAGTGAATGCATAAAAGGATGAAATTAGAAAGTTACCACGTATACATAGGGAAAGGCACAGGCTCAAACAAAACCTGAAAAGACCATAAGTTTATAGATATAATGAACTTTGACAAAGAGACAGCCTACAACAATAAAAAATAAATACATGAATGAAATAAACAAAATAAAAAATAATAACAGCAAACCCTGGGAAAGAGACAGAATCTGATTTTCAACATTATCACATTTTTAGATTCAAATGTCCAATTTTCAACAACAAAAAATCATAATATGACAAAGAAAGAGGAAAGTATGGCCCATTCATAGGAAAAAAAATGTATCAATCAAACTGTCCCTGAACAAGACCTGATATCAGATCTACTAGACAAATTATTTTAAAACAATTGTCTTAAGAATGATCAAAGAGGGGCGCCTGGGTGGCGCAGTCGGTTAAGCGTCCGACTTCAGCCAGGTCACGATCTCGCGGTCCGGGAGTTCGAGCCCCACGTCGGGCTCTGGGCTGATGGCTCAGAGCCTGGAGCCTGTTTCCGATTCTGTGTCTCCCTCTCTCTCTGCCCCTCCCCCGTTCATGCTCTGTCTCTCTCTGTCCCCAAAATAAATAAACGTTGAAAAAAAAAATTTAAAAAAAAAAAAAAAAAAGAATGATCAAAGAAAGTAAGAAGATCAGAGAAAAGTCAAGAAAGCAATTTGTGAACAAAATAGAAATACCAACAAAGAGGCTGAACACCAAAAAGTAAGCCAAAAAAATTCTGGAGCTGAAAGTACAGTAATTAAAATGAAATATTCACTAGAGGGATTCGAAAGCAGATTTGAGCAGGCAAAAGAATCAGCAAACTTGATGACTTTTCTCCTAATTTCACAGATAAGCAACTGTCTTAGAGGTTATATCACTTTCCCTTGAATAAACAATATCTACATCATGGCATGGCTGAGAACATCTGTGCCTGGCACTTTATTAGTGAGGGACACACAAAAAAGTCAAAGAGCATATTCAAATTAAAATAATTCAATGAAGGTTTTATTTACAAATAAATAAAATTTGTATTATTTGTTGTTTCTATTTCTAATTTACTTTTAGTGTCTTTCGTTTATCACTCTGAGACACATTATAATCAAACTCCTGAAAGACACACTTGAAAGCAGCAAAAGAAAAGTGATTTGTCACATACAAAAATGTTGAACAAGATAGTAAGATTTCTCATCAGAAACTTTGGAAGATAGAAGGCTATGGCTTGATATATTTGAAGTTCTAAAAGAAAAAAACCCATGAACCAAAAATCCTATATTCAGCAAAACTGTGCTTCAAGAGTAGAGAGAAATTAAGACATGCCTGGACAAATGAAAACTGACAGTTTGCAACCATAAGACCTGCCCTGCACCAAATGCTCAAGAGAATCCTGCAAGGGGAAACAAAACAACACCACACAGTTAACTCAGTACCATATGAGAAAATAAAGATCTCAATATAAGTAAATACATGAGGGGCACCTAGGTGGCTCATTTGGTTAAGTATCCGACTCTTGATTTCAGCTCAAGTCATGATCTCATGGTGGTGACATCCAGCCACATGTCGGACTCCATGCTGGGTGTGGAGCCTACTTAAGGTTCTCTCTTTCCCCCCCCGCCCCTCCCCCACTTGCACTTTCCCTCTCTCAAAAAAAATAAAAATAAAAAGTAAATATATGAGCAATGGTGTAACTTTGGTTTGAAACTCCGTTTTTTGTTTTCCACATGATTTGACAGACTAATATTTTATTTAAAAAAAAATTAGTCTAAAAGCTAGTATTACTTCAACTTTGGTTTATAACTGCAAATTTTGTTTTCTACATAATATAAAGAAAACCATCAGGGTCTATGCTGACAGTGTGTAGCCTGCTTGGAATTCTCTGTCCCCTCTCAATCTCTCTGCCCCTACTCCACTTGCTCTCTCTCTCAAAATAAATAAACTTAAATAAAAATTATTTTAAAAACTATAAGGAAATAGAATTTTTACGTGTTATTCAAGATAAGTAAGTAGAGATTCAAGTTAGAGTACCACAACTTTATAATGTTAAACATAATCCCACGTGATAACCACAAAGAAAATAGCTACATAAGAGGAAATGAGAAGGGAAGTTAAGCATTTCACTATGAAAAAAAAAAATCCACAAAGCAAAAAAAGAGAATAATGCAGGAAAGTTGGGACCAAAGAAAAGGGTAAGACATGTAAAATTAACAGAAAAATGACAGAAATAAGTCACTCCTCATCACTACTTACTTTAAATGTAAATTGATTAAACTCTCCAATACAAAGAGTGACAGAATGACTAAAAAAAAGATCCAATTATATGCTGTCTACACCAGATTCACATTAGATCCAAAGACAGGTTAAAAGTCAAAGTATGGAAAAAGATATTCCATGCAAATACTACCAAAAGAGAACAAGGTTATATTGATACCAGACAAAATACAAAATCAAAAAAAGACTACAAGACACAAAGATGTAATTATATATTAATACAAGGTATAACAGAGCTAGAAGATCTAACTATTATAAACATCTACATACCTAATAACAAACTATCAAAATATATAAAGCATTAATTGGGGCACCTGATTGGCTTACTGAGTTAAGCATTCAACTCTTGATTTCAGCTCAGGTCATGATCTCACAGTTTATGAGACTGAGCTGACAGCACGAAGCCTGCTTGGAATTCTCTCTCTCTCTCTCTCTCTCTCTCTCTCTCTCTCTCTCTGCTCCTCTCCCACTAGCATGCTCATGCTCTCTTGCTCTCAAACACAAAAATAAACTTTAACATATAGCCAAAAACAATATATATATAAAGAATAAATTAATAGAAAATGAAAATAGACAGTTCTACAATAATAGTTGGGAGACTTCAATGCCCCACTCTCAATAAGGGATAGAACAATCTGACAGAAAAAAAGAAATTAGAGGGCTTAAAAGACACAATAAACCTACTAGATCTAATTGATATACGCGAAACAATCCATCCAACAAGAGAATACACATTTTTCTTAAGTGCACATAAGACATTCTTCAAGACAGACCATATTCTGGGGAACAAATTAAGTCTCGATAGATTTAGAAAGATATCACACAAAGCATCTTCTCTGACCACAATGGAATGAAGTCAGAACTCATTAACACAAGGAAAACTGGAAAACTCACAAATTTGTGGAAATTAAACAACATACTTTTTAATAACCAATGGTTCAAAGAAGAAATCACAAATTAGGAAATACTTAAGAGATGAATGAAAACAGAAAAAAAACAAATTCAAAAATATAAAATATTTAATTTTTTGAAATCAAAAACTGAAAAAGATAGAGATAAAACTATAAGGAAATAGGGGTGCCTACATACAAAATTTACACAAAAATTAGCAAAACACAACAAGAACACTAGTACCAAGAAGCGTTTTTCGCTATAAATGCTCACATTACAAACATAAAGACCTCAAATCAACAACTTTATAATTTGAAGAACCAGAAGGAAAAAAAACTACATTCAAAGCTAACAGAAAAAAAGAAATAATAAAGAACAGAGCAAATGACATACAGAATAGAAAAATAAGAGAATGGGGTGCCTGGCTGGCTCAGTGGGTAGAGCATCTGACTCTTGATCTCACGGGTCTGAGTTCAAGCTCCACGTTGGGCAGGGCACCATTTAAAAAAAAAAAGGTAGGGGGAAGAAAAACAATAGAAAAAATTAATGAAACTAAAAGTTTGTTCACAAATATGGCAAACCTGAGCTAGATGAGCTAAGAAAAAGAGAGAAGATGCAAATAACTAAAATCAGAAATGAAAGTGGGGACATTACTAATGATTCCACAAAAATAAAAAGGATTATAAATGAGTACTATGAACTGTATCTCAACAAATTAGATAATATAGATAAAATGGACAAATTCCTAAAAACAAAAAACCTAGATAGAATCACAAAGAAACAGAAAATTTGACTTGACCTAAAATTAGTAAGAAGATTGAATCAGTAATCAAAACTCCCAGGAAAGAAAGCCCTGGCCTTGATGCTTTCACTGGTGAATTTCAAAATTTTTATGAAGAACAGCAATCATTCTCAAACAAGTCCCAAAAATGGAAGTGAAAATAATTTCCAACTTAGGGGCGCCTGAATGGCTCAGTTGGTTAAGCGTCCGACTTAGGCTCAGGTCATGATCTCACGGTTCGTGGGTTCGAGCCCCGTGTCGGGCTCTGTGCTGACAGCTCAGAACCTGGAGCCTGCTTCAGATTCTGTGTCTCCCTCTATCTGCCCCTCCACTGCTTGCACTCTGTCTCTCGCATTGTCTCAAAAATAAACAAACATCAAAAAAAAATTTTTTTAATAATAATAATTTCCAACTTATTTTATGTAGCCAGCATTACCCTGATACTGAAGCCAGACAAAGACACCACAAGGAAAGAAGACTAAAGACCATTATTTTTATGAACATTGTTTCAAAAAATCCTCAACAAAATATTAACAAACCAAATTTGGCAGCAAATTAAAAACACTATACACCATGACCAAATGGGATTTATTACTGTAATGCAAGAATGGTTCAACCTACAAAAATTGGTCACTAAAAAGATGAGAGTAACAGAATGAATAGAAAAAAAAATATGATCATCCCAATTGATGCAAAAAAAAAAAAAAAGCGGCAAAGTTCAACATCTTTCATGACAAAAGCACACAACCAGGAAAGGAAGGAAACTGCTTCAACATAATAAAAGCCAAAAATGCAAAACCCAAGCAAACATCATACTTATTGGTGAAAGACTCTTTTCCTGTAAGATGAGGAACAAGAAAAGGATGTTCATTTTTGCCATTTCTATTCAACATACTACATAGCCAATTAGACAAAATATAAAGAAAAAAAAAGGCATCAAAATTGAAAAGGAATAAGTAAAATGATCTCTGCTCACAAATGGTATCATCTTATACGTAGAAAACCCTAAAGATTCCACAAAAAGACTGTTTCAAAAATGAATACAACAAAGTGATAGGATATAAACTCAACACAAAAATCACCTACATAACGTGGGTGCCTGGGTGGCTCAAGTTGGTTAAGTGTCTGACTTCGGCTCAGGTCATGATCTCGCAGTTTGTGAGTTCGGGCCCCGTGACAGGCTCTGTGCTGACAGCTCAGAGCCTGCAGCCTGCTTCGAATTCTGTGTCTCCCTCTCTCTCTGCCCCTCCCCTGCTCATACTCTGTCTCTGTCTCTCAAAAATAAATAAATGTTAAAAAAAAAAAATTTAAAAATCACCTGCACACCTATACATTTAACAATGAAAAATCTGAATAGGAAATCATGAAAACAATTCCACTTATAATAGCACTAAAAAGAAGAAAATGCTTAGGAACTAACTTAAAGAGGCAAAAAAATCATAAAATTAAAACTACAAAACATGGCTAGAGGAAACAAAATACATGAATAAATGTAATCACAACCCATTTGCAGGGATTAGAAGGCTAAATGTTAAAATGTCAATACTACTCAAGACAATCTATCGGTTCAATGCAACTGTATCAAAGTCATGATGTTTTTTGCAGAAATAAAAAATCTTATCTCAAAACTCATATAAGGGACTCCCAATAGCCAAAACAATCTTGAAAAAGAGTAACAAAACTGGAGGACTCACACTTCATTATTTCAAAACTTACTACAGGGATACCTGGATGTTAAGTCAGTTAACCATCTGACTCTTGATTTTGGCTCAGGTCATGACATGATCTTACAGTTTGTGAGAGATCAAGCCCCATGTCAGGTTCCACACTAACAGCATGAAACCCTCCTTGGGAGTCTCTTGATCTCTCCCTCTCTCTCCCTCTCTCTCTCTCTCTCTCTCTCTCTCTCTCTCTCTGCCCCTCACCTGCTCACACATGCGTGCTCGTTCTCTCTCTCTTTTTCTCAAAAAGAAACACTAAAAAAAGCCTACTACAAAGTTACAGTAATGAAAACGTGTGGTATTGGCATAAGGACAAACACACAGATCAAGAAAAAGGAATAAGGAACCCAGAAATAAACTCTCATATACATAGAAAATGTTTTTTAGCAACAGTGCCAAGACTAGTCAATTGGGAAAGAAGAGACTTTTGGACAAATGGTCCTAGAAAAACTGGATATCCACATTCCAAAGAATGAAGTTGGACCTCTACTCAACTCCATAGACAAACATTAACTCAAAATGGGTCAAAGAACTAAATGTAAGAGCTAAAATTATAAAATGCATATAAGAAAACATAGGGGAAAAGCTTCATGGCCATGACATTGGATTTGGCACTGATTTCTTGGATATAACACCGAAAACACAGGCAACAACAACAAAACAAACGAAATGTACTTTATAAAGTATTTAATTTTTATAGCATCTAAAGACACCGTCAAGAGAGCAAAAAGGCAACCCAAAAAATGGGATAAAATATTTGCAAGTCATGAATCTGATAAGGGATTGATATTCTGAATATATAGACAACCCCTTAAAACTCAACAACAAAAAAACTTGACCTTTAAAAGTGGGCAAAGAACTTGAATAAACATTTCTCCAACGATATACAAATGGCCATAAGCACATGGAAAGATGTTCAACATCACTAATTATTAGGGAAACACAAATCAAAAACACAATCACCTATGACTTCACATAGGATGGCTATTATGAATTAAATGAAAGTAAGCGTTGATGAAGATGCAGAGAAAGTAGCACATTACTACTGGCAATGTAAGATGATGCAGCTGCTATGGAAGAGAGTATGGTGATCCTCAAAAATCAAAAACAGATTTACTATATGGTCCAGAAATTTCACTTGGGGATATATACCCCAAATTCAAAGAAATGAAAGCAAGGTTTCGAAAACATATTCATATAGCCATGTTCATATCACCATTATTCACAATAGCAAAAATGGGGAAGCAATGCAAGTGTCCATTGACAGATGAATGACTAAGCAAAACAGCATGTGTATAACATAAGTACACAATGGAATATCATTTAGCCTAAAAAGGAAGTAAATTCTGACATGTTGCAACATGAATGAACTTGGTGACAATATGCTAAGTAAAATAAGCCCACCACAAAAAGATAAATAATGAATGATTCCACTTACATGAAGTACTTAAAGTAGTCAAATTCATGGAAAGTAGAACGGGTGGTTGCTTGGGGCTATAAGGGAGAAACTGGGAGTCACTGTTTAATGGGTATATAGTATAAGTAGTACAAGATGAAAAGTGTAGAGATGGTTGGTGATGATGTTAGTACAACATTAGAAATGGATTTAAAACTACTGAACTATGTATTTAAAAATGGTTAAGATGGTAAATTTTATGGGGCACCTAGATGGCTCAGTTGGTCAAGCATTTGACTTTGGCTCAGGTCATGATCTCGTGGTTCGTGGGTGTGATCCCCATGTCGGGCTCTGTGCTGACAACTCAGAGCCTGGAGCCTGCTTCGGATTCTGTGTCTCCCTCTCTCTCTGGCCCTCCCCATCTTATACTCTGTCTCTCTCTCTCTCTCAAAAATAAATACACATTTAAAAAAAATTTTTTTAAGACAGTAAATTTTATGTTGTGTAAATTTTATAATAAAAAAAGCAATATATCTGACAAAAATTATAAAAACTTATAATTGACACATATTCCTCTAAGTAAATGATACACAATAAAGTTGATTTAAAAAAAAAGAATAGAAAACCTGAATAGTTCTATAATTAGAAGCAACACACAAACACAAAGGTAATACAAAAAAACAAATATTCATTTTATTTTTTTTTTTTAATTTTTTTTTTTCAACGTTTATTTATTTTTGGGACAGAGAGAGACAGAGCATGAACGGGGGAGGGGCAGAGAGAGAGGGAGACACAGAATCGGAAGCAGGCTCCAGGCTCTGAGCCATCAGCCGAGCCCGACGCGGGGCTCGAACTCCCGGACCTGGAAGCATGAACGGGGGAGGGGCAGAGAGAGAGGGAGACACAGAATCGGAAGCAGGCTCCAGGCTCTGAGCCATCAGCCGAGCCCGACGCGGGGCTCGAACTCCCGGACCTGGAGATCGTGACCTGGCTGAAGTCGGACGCTTAACCGACTGCGCCACCCAGGCGCCCCAACAAATATTCATTTTAATTGCAGGTCACTGAAGAAGGACTGAATTTTTAAGAAGCAATAAAGAATGAGAAAAAGGAAACTGACAGGCTGCCAATTCATTTCCTAAAAAAAAGAAATTACTGTTCCCAAAAGAAGCTCAGTTCCTCTCCCTTGTTCAAGGTGTCTGTCTGGGGTTGAATTGTGCCCCCCTCCAAAAGACATTCTAAACTCTTAACCCCAGTATCTCAGAATGTTAATTTATTTGGAAATACTGTCTTCACAGAAATCAAATTAAAATAATGGCAATAAGGCCGTAATAGATTATGACTGGTGTCTTTCTAAAAACTGCAAATTGAACATAGAAACAGAAATACACATATGACAATGTGAGGACACACATAGAGATCATGTAAACAGATAAGACAGCAGTAATGCATCCAAAGTACAAGGAATGCCCAAAGAGAAGAGAGAGACATGGAATAAATCCTTCCCTAATGCCTTCAGAGGAAGCATGGCCCTACTGACACTTTCACATGAAATGTGAGTGAAGTAAACAATCTAGTCCAAAGACAGAGATTTCCAGAAGAGATGAGAAATCCACATCTGCTATGTTCTGAATGTTTGCTTCCCTTAAAAATTCATATGTAAAATTCCTAAACCCCCAAAATGATGGTATTAGGAGTGGGGCCTTTGGGGAGTGAATAGATCACGACAGTGGAACCCTCATAAATGGTATTAGTACGCTTATAAAGGAGACTTAAGAGAGGCCCCATCCACCCTTTCAGGACACAATGAAAAGATGCCATCTACACGAACCAAGAAGCTCTCATAGACAATGAACCTTCTGGTGCCATGATAATGGGCTTCCCAGCCACTAGAATTATAAAAAAATAATTATTTGTTGTTTATATGCCACCCAGTCTATGGTGTTTTACTATAGCAGCCCAAAACCACTAGAGCAAGATCCAACTAAAGGCTCTCAACTAGAGACAATTTGGATTCCAAGAAATAAATAGGTTCAAAGTAAAAGGATGGAAAAAGGTGTACCATGCAAACAGCAACCTTAGGACAAATGGAGTAGTTATATGAACATCAGATCCAATAGACTTTAAAACAAAAATAGAGGGGCGCCTGGGTGGCGCAGTCGGTTAAGCGTCCGACTTCAGCCAGGTCACGATCTCGCGGTCCGTGAGTTCGAGCCCCGCGTCAGGCTCTGGGCTGATGGCTCAGAGCCTGGAGCCTGTTTCCGATTCTGTGTCTCCCTCCCTCTCTGCCCCTCCCCCGTTCATGCTCTGTTTCTCTCTGTCCCAAAAATAAATAAACGTTGAAAAACAAAAATAGACAATGAGGGACATTTCATTGATAAAAGGGTTAATTCTTCAGAAAGATATACCAATTACAAATACACATATACTTAACAACAGGACCACAAAATACATTAAGCAGAAACTGACAAAACATAAGGGAGAAATGAACATTTCAACAATAATATGTAGGTACTTCAAAACACCAGTCTTGATAACGGATAGATATACTAGACTGAAAATCTGCAAGGATAACAGAAGCTTGAATAATAGTATCATCCAATTCAATCTAACAGACATCTATAGAACACTCCACCAAATAGGAACAGAATACACATTCTTCTCAAATACACAAACCATTCTGCAAGCAAGACCATATGCAAAACCATAAAATGAAACTCAGTAAATTTATAAGAAAGAAAACCATACAGGGACGCCTGGATGGCATAGTCGGTTAAGTATCTGACTCTTGATCTCGGCTCAAGTCATCATCTTGCTGTTCATGAACTTGAGCCCTGCATCAGGCTCTGCAGTGATGGTCCAGAGCCTGCTTGGGGTCCTGTCTCTCCTTCTCTCTGTCACTTCCCCACTTGTGCTCTCTCTTTCTCTCTCTCTCAAGACAAATAAATAAAGTTAAAAAAAAATTTTTTAAAGGAAATCATATAGAATGTTCTCAGACCACAATGGAATTCAATTAAATATTAACAACAGGTAAGTAAGTCATGAGAATATAATATAAAGCATGGTGACTGTAGTTAATAAAACTGTATCGTGTATTTGAAAATGGCTAAGAAAGTAAATCTTAACGGTTCTCATCACAAGGAAAAGGATGTATAACTATGCATGGTGATAGACGTTAACTAGACTTACTATAGTGATCATTTCTCAATATATATAAATAATGAATCACTACATTGTACACCTGAACTAATATAATTATATCTCAATAAGATCTTGCAAGTTTTCAAAAATGCAGAAATTAAATAATACACATTTTCACAACAAATGACTCAAAAAAGTCATACCAGAATTTAGAAAATACTTTTGAGATTAATGAATAGAACATCACAACACACCAAAATTTATGAGATGCAGCTAATGCAGCGCTCAAGGAAACTTTAAAATTGCAAAATGGCTATGTTAGAAAAGAAAGATCTCAAATCAATAACCTTACCAGACACCTTAAGATTTAGAAAAAGCAGCACTATTTCCAAAACAAAAACAAAGAAAATAAGATTATAGTGGAAATAAATGAAAATGAATACAGAAAACCAAGAGACAAAATTGATGAAATCAAAAGTTGGTTCTTTGAAAAGATCAACAAAATTAACAAATCTTTAGGGAGAGTGAACAGAAAAAGACAGGAAAAAAAGATGCAAATTTGTAAATAAGAAAAAGAGATCACTGACAATATTACAGAAATTAAAAAGACTGTAAGAGAGTATTTTGAACAAATGTATGCCAACAAATTAGATAACTTACACAATGTACAAATTCCTAGAAAGGCACAAGGTACCAAAACTGACTCATACATGGCTATCAGGCTGGCTCACTCAGTGGAGCATGCAATTCTTGTAGTCGGGGTTGTGAGTTTGAGCACCACACTGAGTGTAGAAATTTCTTAAATTAAAACTGAAAAAAAAAAAAAAAAACCTGACTCATGAAAAAACAGAAAATCTGAATAGAGCTATAACAAATAAAAATTTAAACTTGTAACGTGATATTCTCAGGCACACACACATACACATGCAAAATGCCAATGTCTACATGGCCTACTGGTGCCTTTCATCAAACATTTAAAGAAAAATTGGGGGGCGGGAGGTGCCTGGGTGGCTGAGTCAGTTAAGCGTCCGACTTCGGCTCAGGTCATGATCTCATGGTTCATAGGTTTCAGCCCCTTGACAGGCTCTGTGCTGACAGCTCAGAGCCTAGAGCCTGCTTCAGATGTTGTGTCTCCCTCTCTCTCTCTGCCCCTCCCCCACTTGTTCTCTCTCTCTCTCTCTCTCTCTCCCCCTCCCTCCCTCTCTCTCTCAAAAATAAATAAACATTAAAAAAAAAAAAAAAAAAAAAAACCTGGGTGCCTGGCTGGCTCAGTTGGTAGAGCGAGCAACTCTGACCATCATGAACTCAAGCCCCATATTAGGTGTAGAGATTACTTAAAAATAAAATCGTGGGGCACCTGCGTGGTTCAGTCGGTTGAGCATCCGACTTCGGCTCAGGTCATGATCTCCCGGTTTGTGAGTTCGAGCCCCACGTCAGCTCTGTGCTGATAGCTCAGAGCCTGGAGGCTGCTTCTGCTTCTGTCTCCCTCTCTCTCTGCCCCTAACCCACTTGCATTCTGTCTCTGTCTCTCTCAAAAAAAAAAAAATAAACATTAAAAAAAATTTTTTAATAATAAAATCGTAAAAAAATAAAAAATAAAATAAATAAATAAAATAAAATCGTAACAAAAAAAAATTTAAAGAAACTTAACATCAATTCTCCAAAAATTCTTCCAGAAAACAAAGGAAGAGAAAACACCTGCCAACTCATTCTACAAGGTCAGTATTAGCCTGATTCCAAATCCCAGACAAGACAACATAAGAAAACAGCAGATGAATTTCTCTTCTTTTTTAAGTTTATTTATTTTGAAAGTAAGAGAGAATGTGAGTGGGGGAGGGGCAGAAAGAAAGAGGGAGAGAGAGAATCCCAAGCAGACTCCTCATTGTCAGCACAGAGCCTGACGCAGGGTTCAATCTCACAAATCATGAGATCATGACCTGAGCAAAAATCAAGAGTCGGACACTTAACCAACTAAGCCACTGCTCCTGATCAATTTCTCTTCCTAATACAAATGAAAATATCCTCAAAAAAATCCTAGCAAACTAAATCCAGCAACATATCAATGGGATCATAAATCAGGATCATGTGGGATTTATCTCAAGAATGCAAATTTAGCTTAAGATCTAAAAATAAATTTATGTAACACATTAATTAAAAGATACACATTACATGATATGAATGCAAAAAAGGCATTTGACAAAACCTGACACACATTCATGATAAAAAGCTTCAAACAAATTAGGAATGGAAAGGAACTTCCTCCATGAAAAAGAGCATACTTTAGTCTATTTGTGTTACTATAACAAAATACCATAAAATGGGTGGCTTATAAACAACAGACATTCATTTCTCATGTTCTGGAGGCTGGGAAGTCCAGGATCAGGGTGCCAGACAGCATGCTCAGGCTCTGGTGAAGGCCCTCTTCTGTACTGCAAACTGCTAACTTTTCACTGTGTCCTCAAAAGGTGAAACTAGGAAGCTCTGTGAGGTCTCCTTTATAAAGGCAGTAATCCCATTCATGAGCGCTCCACCCTCATGACTTAACCTCCCAAGGGCCCCACCTCCAAATGCCATCACACTGGGCATTAGGATTTCAACATAAACATTTTGAGGGGACACAAACATTCAAACCATAGCAAAGCATCTATGAAAATCTAGCTAACATGACACGTAATGGTAAAATACCGAATGCTTTCCCTCTGAGAGTGGGAACAAAACAAAAATGTCCACTCTCACCACTTCTATTCTACATCATACTAGATGTTCTAACCAGAACATTAAGCAAAGAAAAAAAAAATTAAAGGCATCCAGTTGGAAATAAAGAAGTAAACTGTCTTTATGTATAAAACTCCAAGCAATCTACTAAAAACTTCTAGAACTAGGAAGCCTTAAACAAGATCACAGCATATAATGTCCACATACATAAATCAAGTGAATTCCTATACACTAACAATGAACAGTCTGAAAATAATATTAAGAAAACAATTCCACAACAGCATCAAAAAGAAGAAAATAAATTACCAAAAGCTGCAGAAAGAAATTAAAAAGGATCTAAATGGAAAGATATCTCATGTTCATGAATCAGAAGACTTAATATTAAGATGGCCAAACTCCCCAAATTAGTCTACAGATTTAACACATCCTCTCTCAAAATCCTTCTTGGCTTTTTTGTTATAATTGACAACCTGATTCAAAATTCAACTGAAAATGCAACAAATCTAGAACAACTGAAACAATTTTGAAAAACACAATAAAGCTGGAAGACTCTCACTTTCTAATTTCAAAAGTTAATGCAAAGTTATAGTAATCAAGACACAGTGGTAATGGCATAAGGACAAACATATAGATCAATGGAATAAAATTCCAAATCTAGAAATAAACCCTTATATTTGTAGGCAATTGATTTTCATCAAAGTTAGCCCAAAACATTGGTACCTCTTCAACCAATGGTGCTAGGACAATTGCATATTCACAAACAAAAATATAAATTTGGATGCCTATTTCATATCATATCCAAAAATTAATTCTGCATGAATAAAAGACCTAACTCTAATAACTAGAACCTTAAAACCCTTAGAAGAAAACTCAAGAATAAGTCATTCTAACCTGAGATTAGGCAATAGTTTAGACATGACAACAAAAAAGCACCATGACAAAAGAAAAATAGATAAATGGGACTTCATCAAAATGAAAACAACCTCTGCTTCAAAAGACAACATCAAAAAAGTGAAAAGCTGTATGGGAGAAAATATTTGCAAACCATATATCTGTTAAAGACTTGTATACAGAATATATAAAGAAGTCTTACAACTCAACAGAAACCTATCAACACAATTTTAAAATGGCAAAAATCTAAGTAGACATTTCTCCAAAGAAGATATAAAAATCACCAACAAACACATAAAAAGACAAACGTCATTAGGAAATGCATATCAAAACCACAATGAGACACAGGTTTACACCCATAAGGACATTGGAAGGAAGGAAGGAAGGAAGGAAGGAAGGAAGGAAGGAAGGAAGGAAGGAAGGGATTTAAGTAGTGATAAGGATATGGAATACCAATGGTTTTCATTTCCTATAGACAATTTACTCGAAAAGGGAGAATAAGACTAAGTACCTTACGAAGTGCTCTGACATAAATTTAAGAACTTCAATTAGTCTTCTAATTTGTGTGACCTCCCAATAATTACAACTTTTACTTTGCTACACTCATTTTTTTTATTCATTCACTATTCCATAAAAGAAAATTCAACACTCTTTTATAGAACAATTTTTTAATTATTTACAAATATCCAATCCTGAAATGCTCTAAATTCCTTCTGATAACTGCAATTTGAATCTCCCAAATATTTAACTCTAGTATAATCATAATTTACTAACATTAAGTGCTAAATTCAGCATCTTTTTTACTGCAGACCACAAATAATGAATCAAGCATTATAATCAAGTCTATATGTAACTATTGTTTTATCAGCTAAAGTTTATCAAGATGTTCCAAATGCACAAAAAGAAAAGAGTTAAGATGACTTAGAATCACAGAAAGTTCACACTTGAACCTTAGAGGACATTGAATTCAGTCCTTGTATTTCAAAATTATGTATCTGAGATCCAAAGAAGCTAAATGAATCACCACGGTCAGTCACACTATTTATACACAATATAAGCCCATCCTATGTCATACACACATATATCTTACCTTTCTGGTGATGTCTTAGAGGTGACAGGACGCCCACGAACACTTTTTCTACTTTTATGGTCTAGAGAGAGGACCTTATTTCTTAGGCTTCTTTTCCACTGGTGGGGGAAAAATGGAATTTAATACTAAGTATAACAATATGATAATTAAGAGGCATTTAAGTTTGTTTTTATTTAAAACTTCAAGATGATTGGCCAAATTCATAGTAATTCACAGAGGAAAACAAGTGCAGTCTACAAACCCACCTGGCTCTTTTGCTAGTGTAGAAATATAAGTCTACCAAAAAAATAGAAGAAAGATATTTAAAAATCGCAAGGTAAATTTAGTCCGGAAACCAACATTTTGAGATCCTAAAGCTTATATAATTATAAAATTTTTCAAAGAGTTTAAAAAAACAATAGAAATTATTATATGCCAAGTTAAATAGGACCTGTGATTTTGAAGTTACCATATTTATAATAATTGAAAGGGATTACAAGTTGCTCCCAATGAATTGCTGCATGGAAATTTTTAGGGAATAGTCAGACATCTTATTAACAGGGTTTATATTTAATCTAACTAGACACAAAAGTTAAAATTATTTAATACAAAACAGTATCAATCTAGACAAATAAATTATTTATCTTCTCTTCATTAGTTACCTTACCTGAAAATAGACGTAATAATAGCTATCTCACAAGGATGTAAACATGACTATATATGCAGTCAGTTTAAAACACTGTTTTCCTAGAGTGCCTGGGTGGTTTGGTCAGTTAACCGACTCTTGGTTTCAGCTCAGGTCATGTGAGCGGTTTCATGGGTTCCAGCCCCACACGCTGGGCTCTGAGCTGGCAGCACAGAGTCTGCTTGGGATTCTCTCTCTCTCTCTCTCTCTCTCTCTCTCTCTCTCTCTCTGTCTCTGTCTCTCTGTCTCTCTCTCTGCCCCTCCCCTACTAGTGCTCTGTCTCAATCAAAATAAACAAACTTATTTTAAAAAATCAAAAAAATAAAAATAAAACAGTTTCCTCCTGAGAGATTTGTACACTGTGTTTATAGCAGCATTGTTCACAACAGCTAAAAGATAGAAGCAATTCAAGTGTCCCATCAATAAGTGAATGGATAAACAAAATGAGGTATATACAATGAAATATTATTCAGTCTTAAAAAAGAAATTGACACATGCTACATGGATGACCCTTGATGACTGTGAAAGAACAAAAAATATATATATATTGGTTTCTGCCCCCAGTTCCTGGCCTAGAACTCTGAAACCCTTGTAATTTACTGGGTGATAGGAGCATCTTTTGTTATATTATTTGGTCTATGAAACCCTCCCAGGCCTCGCCCTATGTATCTCTTCATCTGGCTCTTCAGTGGTGTTATGTTGTCAAATCCTTTAATAAACTGATAAATATAAGTGTTTCCCTGAGTTCTCTTAGTAGCTCTAGCATAAATTAATTGAACCTGTGGTGGGGAGGGGGTGAAGCTGTGGAACTTCAGATTTATAACCAGTTCATCACAAGCAAAGTAACAGCTGGACTTGTGACTGGCATTTGAAGTGCTGTGGGAGCAGTCTTGTGTGACTGCGCCCTTAACTTGTGGGATCTGACACTATTTCCAAGTAGTGTCAGAATTGAATTAAATTGTAGGATACCCAGTTGGTGTCACAGAGGATTGATGGGTGGGGGAAATCCACACACATCTGGCATCAAAAATTGCGTAAATATGATGCCTGGGTGGCTCAGTTGGTTAAGCCTCCGACTTCAACTGGGGTCATGATCTCACAGTTCATGAGCTCAAGCCCTGCATCAGATGAGCTTGAATCACACTCCAGGATCTGCACTCTCTCTCTGCACCTGGTGGGATTCTCTCTCTCTCCCTCTCTCTCTGCCCCTTACTCACTTGCATGCTCTCATGAGTGAATGAATGAATGAATGAATGAATGAATAGAAATGTGGTTAAAATGGGGTGCTAGGGTGGCTCAGTTGGTTAAGCATCCAACTCTTAATTTTGGCTCAGGTCATGATCTCATGGTTCATAAGTGTAAGCCTCACATCAGGCTCTGCACTGACAGCATGGAGCCTGCTTGGGATTTTCTCTTTGCCTCTCTCTCTCTGCCCCTCCACCACTCATGCTTTCTCTCTCCCTCTCTCTCAAAATAAATAAATAAATAAACATTTAAAAAATGGTTAAAATGATAAATTTTGTTATTTTTTCCACAATTTAAAAAATTTTTAAAAGATAAAAAAATAATACTTCGACAAAGCAGAAAAGAATATCCAGTGGAAAAAAGCCAGACTCCAACAAACATTGTTGGGAAAACCGGACAGCAACATGCAGAATGAAACTAAACCACTTTCTTACACCACACACAAAAATAAATTCAAGGGATGCCTGGATGGCTCAGTATGTTCAGTGTCCAACCTCAGCTCAGGTCATGATTTCACAGTTTGTGAGTTTGAGCCCCTCATTAGGGTCTCTGCTATTAGCACAAAGCCCACTTTGAATCCTCTGTCTCCCTCTCTCTCTGCCTCTCCCCTGCTCAGTCTCTCTCTCTCTCTTTCAAAAATAAACAAACATTAAAACTAATAATAATAAATAAATTCAAAATGGATGAAAGACCTAAATGTAAGACAGGAAACCATCAAAATCCTGGAGAAGAACACAGGTAGCAACCTCTTTGACATCAGCTATAGCAACTTCTTACTAGACATGTCACCAGAGGCAAGGAAAACAAAAGCAAAAATGGACTATTCGGACTTCATCAAGATAAAAGCTTCTGCACAATGAAAGAAACACTCAACAAAACTAAAAGGCAACCTACAGAATTGGAGAAGATAATTTGCAAATGACCTATCGGATAAAGGGTTAGTATCCAAAATCTACAAAGAACTTATCAAACTTAACACCCAAAAAACAAATAATCCAGTGAAGAAAGGGAGAGAAGACATGAGTAGATATTTTTCCAAAGAAGACATCCAGATGGCTAACAAACACATGAAAAGATGCTTACCATCGCTCATCATGAGGGAAATACAAATCAAAACCACAATGAAATACCAGCTCACACCTGTCAGAATGGCTAAAATTAGCAATACAGGAAATAACAGATGTTGGCGAGGATGCACAGAAAAGGGAACCTCTTACATTGTTGATGGGAATGCAAACTGGTGCAGCCACTCTGGAAAACAGCATGGAGGTTCCTCAAAAAGTTAAAAATAGAACTACTCTCCAACACAGCAATTACACTAGTAGGTATTTATCCAACGGACACAAAAATACCAATTTGAAGGAGCACATGCACACCGATGTTTATAGCAGCACTATCAACAAGAGCCAAACTATGGAAACAGCCCAAATGTCCATCAACTGATGAATGAATAAAGAAGATGTGGTGTGTATTTATGTGTACACATATACATACACACACACGCACATACATACACACACACAATGGAATATTAGCCATAAGAAGAAATGAAATCTTGCCATTTGCAATGATGTGGATGGAGCTAGAGTATATTATGCTAAGCAAAATAAGTCAGTCAGTGAAAGACAAATGCCATATCTTTTCACACAAATGTGGAATTTAAGAAACAAAATAGATCAACACAGAGGGGTATAAGGGGTTAAAAAAAAAAGAGAGAGAGAAACCATAGGAGACTTAACTATAGAGAACAAACTGAGCATTTCTAGAAAGGAAATAGGCAGGGCATGAGCAAAATGGGTGATGTGTATTAAGAAGGGCACTTGTGGGGTACCTGGGTGGCTCCAGTTGAGCGTCCAACTTCAGCTTAGGTCATGATCTCACTGTTTGTGGGTTCGAGCCCTGCGTTGGGCTCTGTGCTGACAGCTCAGAACCTGGAGCCTGCTTCAGATTCTGTGTCTCCCTTTCTCTCTAACCCTCCCCTGCTTGCACTCTCTCTCTCTCAAAAATAAATAAACATTAAAAAAAAATTTTTTTTAAAGAAGGGCATTTATGATGAGCACTGGGTGTTTTATGTAAGTGATGAATCATGAAATTCTATTCCTAAAACTAATATTACACTATATGTTAACTAAATTTTAAATAAAAACTAAAAAATTAATAAAAAAAGTAAAACAATTCATTTCCACCTGTACAAAAAAAAAAGTCATTTAACAAAAGAAAAAAATGTTTTAAGTAATGAAAAACAAAACACTGTCCTGAACATGACAGCCTTCAATAAACATACTTTTTAATTTTCCAAGCATTATGTTATCTCCTTATCATCACAGCCCTGCATGGTATAAAACATATCACTTTAATCAAAGGTAAGTGAGGCTTGACCAATGAACCCAGGTCTGACTCTCATAAAAGCCTATGTTTCTTCCAATGCTTTAATTCTAAATTATACAAATTCTCAAAAATCTCCAAGATATCAACCTAAACATACATCTGTCACTCCCATTCCTCTACAAAATGTAAATGTATCAATATAACAAGATTAAAACTATATCTTCTCTCCATTTTCGTTATCACTTAGTTCTGCCTCTTCTTATTTGTCACCTGGACTCTTACAATGTTAAACTAATGGGATTCCCTGCCAATGGTCTCTTACTCCCTTACTCTAGCATCTAGTCCATCATGACAGTTAAATCTTTAAAAAATGCGAAACTGTTAAAATTCTCTTGTTTAAATTTCTATCTTGACTACCTATAGGATGGGGGAAAAAAATTTGTTTTCATGTCTCACTTCTGTTTCCCATACATCTTGTATTCTGACGATACTAAATTATTTGTAGTTCCCTGAAAGAGCCAAGCAGTTTCATCCTTCACCATCTGTTTCCTTTTACTAGAATGTGCTTTGCCCTCCCTAATCCTCTTTGTCCATTAAGCCCCAATCTAGTACCATCAAGAAACCTTTCTCACCCTCTAGCAGAGTGAATCAATTTCTTCTACAACACCATTATAAGTTTTGTATATCCCTATTATTGATAAGACTTCTCACAATGAATTATACTATCTGTTTACATCAAAACTACCACCAGGACTGGGAATGATTTGGCTTAAGGGCTGAACTCTCAAAACTACTGTCCAATTAGGTCCTTGTAATATTCCATTAATCTCACAGTAAAATGCAGCCTTCACATTTTATGTTACTGAATTTTTTGTACTCCACTATCATATTGTAAAAAAGTTTGCCTCTATGTGCAAAACAACGAAAGTACTAGTCTTTGAACCTATAGTACTATATAGTCTTTATAGGAAAAAAACAAAACAAAACATTATTCCCACCAAAAAGGGAATGAACACCAAAACGAACTCATGGGGACAAACTGGAGATAACATTAATAGGAAGGAAATTAATTAAAATGTCATTAACTCCAAATTCTTGAATCCTATCATATTTAAGGGTAACCTGAAGTATATCTGGAGATATTACCAAATGATAACAAAATTCACTTAGACTTTGATCAATTGTTTCTTACAGATATTATCACACTAAAATATTTACATATTTTCTTCTTAAAAATTATATAAGAATTACAGGCTGGGTTAGTAATTTGTATTTTTCACAAATTATGATTTGTTTTTCTTTTAGTCTGTGAACCTATTATACACTAGCTCTGAAAAATAAAATCAGATAACAAAGATTTCTCCTACAAACTGATTATGAATGGGAATTTATTCACATACATATTTTGAAAGCTACCTGACCACACTATGAAACTTAAGATGGTATAAATAATTTTAATTTAAATATGAAAAAAGCTTTTGGAAGAATAAAAGACTTTGTTTACAAACAAGATCAAAGCATTCAGTTACCTAATTCTGAAGCTTTCATTCTGAGAAAAATGCCAAAATAAAATATAATGGTAATTAAAATAAAAACTCCATAGTATCCTGACTAAAAGTTTGCTTGAACAAAATCAACCCTACATGCATTCTAAATGGTGTGGGGTTTACAACCTCAACTGAGTGCTTCCTTAAATATTAAAAAAGAACTAAAGTTGTATCCTAAGGAAAATACTTTGTTCACAACCACTACCACTATCACAGCTTATTGAAATAAAAATATATGAGGACTTTCTAACCAATTGAGATTACTGGTCTGGATTTAACTTTTTTTTTATAGATTTTTTAAGTTTACTTATTTATTTCAATAGAGTAAGAGAGACGCAGAAAAAGAAGGAGAGAGAGAATCCCAAACAGGCTCCATATTGTCAGTACCGAGCTCGATGCGGGGCTCAAACTCACGAACCATGAGAGCATGACTTGAGCCATAAACAAGAGTCAGGAGCTTAATCAACTGAGCCATCCAGGCAACCCAACTGATTGATTATTTATTCATTCATTCATTCATTTATTTATATTCAAGTTAGTTAACATATAGCATAGTACTGGTTTCAGGAGTAGAACCCAGTGACTCATCACTTATATATAAGACCCAGTGCTCATCCCAACAAGTGCCCTCCTTAACGTCCATCACCCATTTAGCCCATCTCCCTACCCACCTCCCCTCCAGCAAACCTCAGTTTGTTCTCTGTATTTAAGAGTCTCTTATGGTTTGCCTCCCTGTCTCTTTTTAGCTTATTTTCCTTACCTTCTTATGTATGTTCATTTAACTTTAAATCAGAATTTCAACTCTATTGATTCTTCACCCAGTTTCCAAAGTAAGAAACATGTAATGCCAACACTGAAAACACTTGACAAAAACCATGAGCTGAAGTTATTTGCTAACCAGTATCTAGTGAACCAGTGGATGAATTATGGGATAATGTCTGAGGAATCCTGTATACTCTTCAAGCAATTTTCCTCAGTGTTTTCCCCAAACACCCTGCATAACTCTAGAAAAATATATAACCAGGAAATTAACAATGACACAATCCATGACCTTATCAAGATTTCACCTGCTTTATTTTTTTTAATAATTTTTAAGTGTTTATTTATTTTGAAAGAGAGTGTACATGAACGGGGGAGGGGCAGAGAGAGAGGGAGAGAGAGAGAATCCCAGGCAGGCTCCATGCTGTCAGTGCAGAGCCCAATGCAGGGCTCAATCCAACAAATCACGAGACCATGACCAAGCCAAAATCAACAGTTGGGCACTTAACCTATTGAGGCACTCAGGCACCCCAAATTTCACATACATTTATTTGTGTGTACATGCATATTTAGTTCAATGCAATTTTATCATATGTGCACATCTCTGTGACTGCAACCTAAGTCAAGATATAGAACAGCTGTGTCACACCAACCTTTCTGCTATCCTTTTACAAACACAGCTACCACCTTCCCTCCCACTAACTCCTAGCTCCTGTAGACCTTGAGAGTTTTCCTAGAAATTCACACAAACATTTACGTAAGGAATAAAATGAATTCTAAACACTCTATTCTATTAACTAGAAGAGAAGGGAACAATTCTCAGTTCATTCTATAAGGCAAACAATTACACTGATACTGAATCCATATAGTGGCAGTACAAGAAGAGAAAACTAAAGACCAGTATCTGTGATAAGCATAAACAAAAACACTCAACAACAACAACAAAAAATCACTAGATCAAAACAAGTAATACATAAAAAGAATACTACAATACATCCAATTAGGGTTTATTCCAGGACAGAAAAGTGGTTAAATATTCAAAGATCAACCCAAAAAAGAAAAAGACCCAACTATACATTGTACACAATAAACTCACCTTAAATATAAAGACACAAACAGATGAAAAGTAAAGGAATAAAGAGATACCATTCTAACAGAGATCAAAAGAAAACTAGAGTAGCAATACTAATTTCAGACTCAACAAACTTCAGAGAAAGAAAAATTATCAAATTTGGAAGATACAGGGATAAAGAGACATCCTACATAATGATAAAAGGGTCAATTCTCCAAGAAGACATAACAATCTTTAATGTATATGTACTCAACAACAGAGCATCAAAATACATAAGGCAAAAACCAATAGAAATACAAGGACGAATAAAAGAATCAACAATTATAGCTTCAATTACCCTCATTTAGAAACAGATCCAGCAGAAAATCAATAAGGACAGAGTTAAGCTGAAAAACACCATTAATCAATTGTATCCAATTAACATTTATAGAATATTTCATCTAAAAACAGAAGAATATGCATTCTTCTCAAGCTCATATGCTAAAAGGGGAACTTATAGCATTGAATGCATCTGTTAAAAAAAGAGACAATTCTAAAATCAATAATCTAAACTTCCATCTTTAGTAACTAAAATAATGAGGAGCAAATTAATTTCAAAGAAAGGAGATGAAAATTTCTAAAAATAGGACAGAAATCAATAAAACTGAAAACAAGAAATCAATAGAGAAAATCAACAAAACTGTAAGTTGCTTCTTTAAAAAGAGCAATAAAATTGACAAACTTCTACCCATGTTAACTAAGAAAAAAAGACAAGCTCTAATTAGTAATATAGGAAGTGAAAGAGAGGTGATCACTACTGATCCCATGGACATTATATAAAAATGATAAAGAAATACTAGACACAACTCTACTCCCACATATTTGATAAACTGGGCCTGTATCTTTAAAAACACAATCTACCAAAACTTGCACAGTGAGAAATACATAATCTGAATTGTCTCATAGCTGTTAAATTAACTGAATCAATATTTAATACCTTCAAAAACAGAAAGCACTGGGCCCAGACTGGTTCACTGGTGAATTTTACCAAACATTTAAGGAAACCATTTATACAAATTCTCAACAATTTCTTCCAAAAAACAAAAGCAGAGGAACACTTCCAAACTCATTCTGAGGACAGCATTACCTTAATACCAAAACCAGAAAAATACATTACAAGATAATAAAGCTACACAATCTCTCTTACAAACATAGATGTAAAAATCTCAAAAGAATCAAGTCCAACAACGTATAAAGAGAATTATACACCAGGGCGCCTGGGTGGCTCAGCTGGTTAAGCGTCTGACTTTGGCTCAGGTCATGATCTCACAGTTCTTAAGTTCAAGCCCTACATCGGGCTCTGCACTGATAGTGCAGAGCCTGCTTGGAATTCTCTCTCTCTCTCTCTCTCTCTCTGCTCCTACTCCACTTGTGCTCTCTCTCTCTGTCTCAAATAAACTTGAAAGAAAGAAAGAAAGAAAGAAAGAGAAAGAAAGAGAGAGAAAGAAAGAGAGAGAAAGAAAGAAAGAAACCAATGAAATTAAGAGCTGGTATTTTGAAAAGATAAACAAAATTGACAAACCTTTAGTTAAACTCACCAAGAAAAAAAAGAAAGAGAAGTCAATAAATAAAACCGTAAGTGAAAGAGGAGACATTCCTAATGATACCACCAAACTACATAAGGTCCTAAGAGGTTACTATAAAAAATTACACAACAAACTAGACAACCTAGAAAAAATGAGTAAATTTCTAGAAACACAGCCTACCAAGACTGAATCATGAAGCAGAAAATCTGATCAGACAATTACTAGTAAGACTGAATGAGTAATCAAAAACTCCCAAGAAACAAATGTACAGGACAAGAGAACTTGTCTGGTAAAGTATACCAGACACTTAAATAATGATTATTACCGATTTTTCTTAATTTCCTTCAAAAAAGAGAAGAAGAGGAATCACTCCCAAACTCATTTTATGAGGCCATCAATACCCTAATACCAAAATCAGACCAGTACACTCAAGAAAATTTCAGAGCAAAATATCTGATGAAAACAGACACAAAAATCCTCAACAAAATATTAGCAAACCCAATACAACCACAGAAAAGAATCATATACCATGATCAAATAGTATTTATTCCAGAGATGAAAGGAAGGTTCCAACATCCACAAGTCAATCAATGTGAAATACCACATTAACAAAATAAAAGATGGAACATATGATCATCTCAAAAGATGCAGAAAAACCATCTGACAAATTCAACATCCATTCACAATAAAAACTCTCAGCAAAATAAATATATATGGAATGTACCTAAACATAATAAGACCATATATCACAAGATGACAGCTCCTATCATATTCAATCATGAAAAGTTCAAAGTATTTTCTCTAAAATCAGGAAGAAGACAAGGTTTCCAACTTCCCACACTTTTATTTAACAGAATACTAGAAGTCCTAACCAAATCTTGCATTAGGCATGCATGCATGCATAAAAATTTAATAACAGACAACCAAATTAAAAAGAAGTAAAGTTGTCTCTATTCACAGACGACATGATGTAATACATAGAAAAGTTTAAAGGGGCACGTAGGTGACTCAGTTGGTTGGGCATACAACTCTTAATTTTAGCTCAGCTCATGATCTCACAGTTCGTGGGATCAAGCCCCATGTCAGCACAGGGCTTGCTTGGGATTCTCTCTCCCTCTCTCTCTCTGCCCCTCCCCAGCTCGCTCATACTCATGATCTCTCTGTCCCTCAAAATAAATAAATAAACATAAAAAAAAAAAAAGCTTAAAGATTCCACCAAAAACTGCTAAAACTAATCAACAAATTCAATAAAGTTACAGGATACAAAATCACTATCCAAAAATCAATTTCATTTCCATATATTAACAACAAACTATCAGGGATATTAAGAAAACAATCCCATATATAAACCAAACAAAAAAAAAAAAAAAGAAAAACCTAGGAATAAATTAAACCAAGATGAAAGTCCAATACAGTGAAAACTATAAGGCACTGATTAAAGAAACTGAAAAAGACATAAATGAAAAATATCCTGTGCTTATGGATTAGAAGAATATTGATAAAATGTCCACACTACTCAGAGCAATCTATAAATTCAATGCAATCCCTATCAACATTCCAACAGCATTTTTCACAGAAATAGAACAATCTTAAAATCTGTATGGAACAACAAAAGACCCCAAAAAGTCAAAGAAGTCTTTAAAAAGAAGAAAAATGCCAGAGGCATCATACTTCCTCATTTGAAACTGTATTATAAAGCTATAGTAATCAAAACAGAATGGTACTGGCATAGAATGGTACACATACATCAATGGAGCAGAACAGAGCCCAGAAATAAACCCATGCATATATGTTCAATTAATATATAAGAGGAGCCAAAAATAACACAATGGGGAAAGAAGTCTCTTCAATAAATGGTGCTGGGAAATAGTCATATGTGAAAGAATGAAACTGGATCGCTATCTTATACCATATACAAAAATCAACTCAAAATGGATTAAATCTTAAACATAAGACCTAAAACCATAAAACTTCTAAAAGATGGTAAGGTCCTTAACAGTGGTCTTAGGAATGGTTTTTTGGATATGACATGTAGGCAAAGGCAACAAAGAAAGAAATAAGTAGGACTATATCAAACTAAAATGCTTCTATACAGCAAAATGAAAAGGCAACGTACAGAATCTAAGAAATTATTTGAAAATCATATATCTAATAAGAGGTTAATATCCAAAATATTTAAAGAACTCATAAAAGTCAGGGCACCTCAGGGCACCTGTATGGCTCTGTCAATTCAGCATCCAACTCTTGATTTCGGCTCACGTCATGACCTCACAGTTCTGTGAGTTTGAGCCCTACACTGGGCTCTGTGCTGATAGCAGATAGTCTCCTTCTCTCTCAGTCCCTCTCTAGCTCCCCACCCCTCTCAAAAATAAGTAAAAACAAACCCAAAAAAATTGAAAAATGGGCAGAGGGTCTGAATATTTTTCCAAAAAAGACATACAAATGAGCAATACCTACATGAAAAGCTGCTCAACATCACTAATCATCAATGCCTGTTAGAACCGCCATTATCATAAAGACATAGACAAAACAAGTGCTGGCAAGGATGCGGAGAAAGCGGAATCTTTGTGCACTGCAAGTGGGAATGTAAACTGGTGCAACCACTAGGGAGAACAGTATAGAGGTTCCTCCAAAAAGTAAAAACAGAACTACCATATAATCCAGCAAATCCACTTCCACTTCTGGGTAGTTATCCTTAGGAAATGAAATCACCACTTCAAAAAGATATATGCAACCTCATGTTCATTTCAGCGTTATTTAAAATAGCTAAGACAGGGGCGCCTGGGTGGCTCAGTCAGTTAAGCCTCCAACTTCAGCTCATGTCACAATCTCACGGTCCGTGAGTTCGAGCCCCGCGTCGGGCTCTAGGCTGATGGCTCGGAGCCTGGAGCCTGCTTCCGATTCTGTGTCTCCCTCTCTCTCTCTGCCCCTCCCCCGTTCGTGCTCTGTCTCTGTCTCAAAAATAAATAAACTTTAAAAAAAATAATAATATGGGGCGCCTGGGTGGCTCAGTCGGTTAAGCCTCCGACTTCGGCTCAGGTCATGATCTCGCAGTCTGTGAGTTCGAGCCCCGCATCGGGCTCTGTGCTTACTGCTCAGAGCCTGGAGCCTGTTTCAGATTCTGTGTCTCCCTCTCTCTCTGCCCCTCCCCCATTCATGCTCTGTCTCTCTCTGTCTCAAAAATAAATAAACGTTAAAAAAAATTTTTTTTAAATAATAAAAAAATAAAATAAAATAAAATAAAATAGCTAAGACATGGAAACAATATGTCCACCAATAGATGAATAAAGAAAATGTGGTATGCATACACAATGGAATATTATCCAACCATCAAAAAAAATCTTGCCATTTGCACAACACGGATGGACCTTGAGGGCATACGGCTAAGTGAAATAAATCAGACCAAAAAAACAAATACTGTATGATCTCACTTATATGAAGAATCTGAAAAAAAAAAAAAATCTGAAGTTATAAAGAGAACAGATTTGTGGTTGCCAAAGGTGGGGAGTGGGCAAAGTGGGTGAAGGGGGTCAAAATGTACAAAGTTTTAGTTACAATATAAATAAGTCCTGGGAATGTAATACACAGTATGGTGACTTAATGATATTGACTGTTCATCTGAAAGTTACTAAGAGAGTAGATCTTAAAAGTCTCATCATAAGAAAACTGTGACTATGTGTGGTGATGGATGTTAACTAAATTTACTGTGCTAATCATTCTGCAATATATACATATACCAAATTACGTTGTATACCTAAAATCAGTACAATGTTAAATGTCAGTTACATCTCAATACATAATAATATCAGTATTGACTCATCAATTGTAATAAATGTACTACACTAATGCAAAGATTAATAAATGAAATTGTGTGGGGGTAACAGGGGAGGGGGAATTAAGGGGTTTATGGGTACTACCTGTACTATTCCTTCAATTTTTCTGTAAACCTAAAATTACTCTTAAAAAATAGATTCTGTTAATTTAAAAAAGCAAATAAACTGGGGCCACCTGGGTGGCTCAGTTGGTTAAGTATCCAGCTTTGGCTCAGGTTATGATTTCACAGCTTAGGACATGATTTCACAGCTTGTAAGTTCGAGCCCCACATCAGGCTCCATGCTGACAGCTCAGAGCCTGGAGCCTGCTTCAAATTCAGTGTCTCCCTCTCTCTCTCTCTGCCCTCCCCTTCTCACACTCTTTCAAAAATAAATAAACATTTTTTACAAAGTAAATAAACTGTCAATACCAAGTGCTAAGAAAGATACAGAGCACCCAGAACTCTCCATACATTGCTGGTGGGAATGCAAAATCATAAAACCACTATGGTAATCAGTTTGGCAATTAAATATATACTTACCATATAATCCAGGATCCCACTCCTAAGTATTTACCCTAGAGAAATTAAAACTTATGCTCACAAAAAAAAAAACATGTATGCAAATATGTATAGCAGCTTTATTCCCAATTGCCAAAAACCTAGAAACAACCCATATGAATGTCAACGGCAGAAACAGATAAACTACTGACACACACAAAAACATGAATGAATTTCTTTTTTTTTTTAATGTTTATTTATTTTTGAGACAGAGAGAGACAGAGCATGAATGGGGGAGGGCAGAGAGAGAGGGAGACACAGAATCGGAAGCAGGCTCCAGGCTCTGAGCTGTCAGCACAGAGCCCAACGTGGGGCTCAAACTCATGGACCATAAGATCATGACCTGAGCCGAAGTCGGACGTCTAACCGACTGAGCCACCCAGGCGCCCCAAAACATGAATGAATTTCAGTGGCATTATGCTGAGAGTAAAAGTCATTCTCAAAACATTACACATTCTATGATTCCATTTGTGTGACATTCTGGAAAATGTACAAGTATAGCTACAGAAAACAATGTTACCATGGGTGAAAACTGGAGACAGAGAACAATTACATAGGGACAGCACCAGGGAATGTTTTGGACTGATAGAACTATGTATAGTATCTTCATTGTCATAATCCTTCTATGAGCCTGTACAGAACTTGTAACTCAGAGCTGTACACTGAGAAAAAAACTATAAATACAAACACACACACGCACGCAACACCTTTATTATTGTGGTGGTTGCAAAAGCATATACACTTGTCAAAATTCAAAAAGAATTAAAATGGATTAACTTAATTGTATATAAATTAATTATCAATAAAATTTATTTTTTAAATTAAGGGTGAAAAAATTGAACACACACTTCGCAAAAAAAGATATACAAAAGCCAATCAACATATAAAATGTTTTAACGCCATTAGTCACCAGGAAAATGCAAATTAAAACCAAGTCCAAGGGCACCTGGGTGGCTTAGTCAGTTGAAGATCCAACTTTGCTTTCAGCTCAGGTCATGATCTCATAGTTGTGAGATCAAGCCCTGCATCGGCTCCACACTGCATGTGGAACCTGCTTAATATTCTCTCTTTCCCTCTCTCTCTGCTCCTCCCTGGTGTGTGCACATGTACACACTTGCTTTCTCTGTATATAAAAAAAAGAAGAAAAAAGTCCAAAAGTCTATCAACAGAATTAAATAAACTGTATTATGGCCACATCATGGAGTATGATTTAGCAATAAAAAGTAACAAACCACTGATCGATGCAAAACAGGGATGAAATGCAACATTTTGCTGAGCAAAAGAAACAAAGCACAAAAGAGTGTATGTTGTATGAACAGGCAAAACTATCCTACAGAAACAGAATTCAGAAAAGTGGTTGCTAGTAGTGGGCTAGGGACTGGGAGAGAGGAAAAGATAAGATACAATGGAAAGGGGCACAAACAACTCTCAAGGTTCATGACTGCTCTATTCCTCAGGAAACACTGCAACAGTGAACATCATTTCTCACACTGTAGGGAACTATTTTTGAGCAGGATTGGTTACATATGTCACACTAGTCAAACTTATTCAACTATATACCTAAGACCTGTGTAACCTATTTCATATCATTTTATCTCAATAAAAATCACAAACATGTAAATAAAGGAGTTAAAATTCTACTAAAGACTACGCAAGGTTATCTCTTTGTTGTTCATTGAAACCCTCTAAAAACAAAGGGTGTGAGAGAGAAACAATAAAGCAAGATACTGGTACAGCCTCAAACTCTACAAACTATGAAGCATACTTAGCAAACGTTGTGAAATCTAAAGCAACAAGACAGCATGGCAATGCTGACACATGAGCCACTTCAAATCTCAAACAGGATACAGATTTCCGAAAAGTAACACTAACTTAAGGAAGACATCGAACTAGGGTGGAAAACTAGTCATGGGAAAAGAAAGTATGTCTCTGAAAGACCTTGTTTCACTCAGTGGGTTAGAAGGAACTAAATAAGAAATAAATGGTTAGTTTCTCAGGAAAAGGAGACTGCTGAAATAAACAGTTAAGAAAAAAGAGAAGGCAGAAGACTATAACACAAACACTTAATATCCAAAGAGCTCTCAGGTGATCCACATCTACCCCTTGAAAGCCAAAAACTAAGGAAGACATGTATGACTGAAGGGTAAAGGAAAAAAAGCATTTAATAAGATACTGCTTAAGAAAACAAACCCGGGGCGCCTGGGTGGCGCAGTCGGTTAAGTGTCCGACTTCAGCCAGGTCACGATCTCGCGGTCCGTGAGTTCGAGCCCCGCGTCGGGCTCTGGGCTGATGGCTCAGAGCCTGGAGCCTGTTTCTGATTCTGTGTCTCCCTCTCTCTCTGCCCCTCCCCCGTTCATGCTCTGTCTCTCTCTGTCCCAAAAATAAATAAAACGTTGAAAAAAAAATTTAAAAAAAAAAAAAAAAGAAAACAAACCCAACAAAAAGCCTACGTCTACTTCCAAGAGGCAGTGTATGTGTGTGTGTGTGTGTATACTTAAAATTATATATATTGTATATATAACATTTATTCCACAATAAATTCAATGTCCTAACAAAATACATACGTGCAAAGTGATTAAATTTTCTTTAAAATTATGTTTTTTTCTTCCTATTAAATTGGCAACAATTTTACTGTGTGATAATATCCAGTGCCAGTAAGTTTCTAGCAAAATGGGAGCTTTCACTGGTGGCAATATAAATTAGTGCACAGTTTCTGTAAGACAATTTTGCAATGTTTATTAAAATTTAATATACAAATTCCCTTCAACCCAGTAATCCCACTCAAAAATAGTTTTCTACATATGAAAAATGATATTCAAAAAAAAAATGATGTTTGCTGCAGCATTGTTTCTATTAGCAAAACTCTGGAAACAATCTAATACCAGTGCACTAAGTAAATTATATATGGTGACAGATGGTTAACTACGCTTGTGGTGAGCACAGCAAAACATAAAGAGAAGCTGAATCACTATGCTGTACACTTGAAACTAATGTAATACTGTGTGACAACTATATTCAAAAAAAATTTTTAATTATAGTATTTTTATATTTTTAGAGTACTACAAAGCCAAAAAAATAAAGGAAGTATATCTAAATGTGTTAAAATAGAAAAAAAAATTTAAGAAATATTAAATGCAAACAAAGCACAGAACAGTGTAGATCTCATGATCCCTGTTCTGTAACAATCAAAAAATAATATAAATTATTATTTTTATGGGCATATGTATTTTTTTTTCTTGAAAGGAATGAAAAAAAGCTATTAATAGTGGTTGCCTTTAGGAAAAAGGAACAGAGAAAGATTCTTTAGTCTTTTCACCTGTACCTTTCTATACACCCCAAATTTTCTAACCTTACACAATTTCTTTTCTGTCAACAGAAGTCATCTTGACTCATTTATCATTTTTTTATACAAAATCAAAAAAGAGAAACAAATGTATTATTTGATGATGTGAACTGAATTGTGCTCCCCATACCCATTCTATATGTTGAAGTCCTAACTGTCAAGACAACTGTTTGTGGAGATGGGCTCTTTACAAAGGTAATTAAGTTTAAATGAAGTCATAAGGGTAGGGACTTACTTAACCCAGGGATTAGTTTGCTTTTAAGAAGAGAAGCACCAGGATGTAGGTACACAGAAAAAAAGGTCATAGGCAGACACAGCAATAAGATGGCCATCTCTAAGCCAAGGAGAAAGGCAATAGAGAAATCAACCCTACCAGCACCTTGATCTTGGACTTCAGCCTCTAGAACTATTGGGAAATAAATTTCTGTTGAGCCAACCACACCATGGTATTTTGCTACATGAGCCCTAGGAAATGAACACAGGCTCAAATGGATAAACTGGAAAATCTGAGAAAAATTCTATTTTTAAAAAGTGACCAGGCAACAGAAAAAAATATATATACTTAAAATGTGCCATCTTAAGAGTTATTCACAAAAGCTCCATAAAAATGCTTAATAGTGATAAAATTAAAGTTCAAATTTATAATCAGAATATCTTCTAAAGTACAGTTGTGTCACATTTTAAAATATACCCTCTATAATTTACAAAACAAGAGCAAAAGAGCAAATGATTCTGATAAGCTTAATATTCTTGTAAATTTAAAATACATTGTACAATAATGAGATTTAAATTTCAAGAAAACATTCATGCAAAATAAGGTATACTTAGATTTAAACTAAAGGAGACCCTAACTTCATCACTTCAACAAATACCAGAAATACACTAATTAAAAACTTGTGATTAAATAACACAAAAAACCCAAACAAGGACATATAAAAAAATGAAAACTCAATTTTATTAAAATATTTTAAACATCACTGGGCACCTGGGTGGCTCAGTCAGTTAAGCATCTGACTTCAGCTCAGGTCAGGATTTCACAGTTTGTGAGTTCAAGCCCCATGTGGGGCTCTGTGCTAACAGCTCAGAGCCTGGAGCCTGCTTCAGATTCTGTGTTTTCCTTTCTCTCTGCCCTTCCCTGCTAGCATTCTGTCTCTCTTTCTCAAAAATAAATAAACACTGAGGCACCTGGGTGGCTCAGTCAGTTAAGTGTCCGACTTCAGCTCAGGTCATGATCTAATGGTTCGTGGGTTTGAGCCCCGCATCAGGCTCTGTGCTGACAGCTCAAAGGCTGGAGCCACTTTGGATTCTGTGTCTCCCTCTTTCTCTTCCCCTCCCCCACTCACACTCTTGTCTCTCTAATATAATTAAGCATTTAAAAAATTAAAAAATAGGGGCGCCTGGGTGGCGCAGTCGGTTAAGTGTCCGACTTCAGCCAGGTCATGATCTCGCGGTCCGTGAGTTCGAGCCCCGCGTCGGGCTCTGGGCCGATGGCTCAGAGCCTGGAGCCTGGTTCCGATTCTGTGTCTCCCTCTCTCTCTGCCCCTCCCCCGTTCATGCTCTGTCTCTCTCTGTCCCAAAAATAAATAAACGTTGAAAAAAAAAAATTAAAAAAAAAAATTAAAAAATAAATAAACATTAAAAAATGTTTTAATATTTTCAACACACTAAATAATATTATGTACTTTAAAAAAATAGTTTTTATTTACCCCCTGCAAAGGGAGATCCCAGCGTTCTGAGCTTCTGAGTTTGGACAGTGATGACTGAACACGAACATCCTCTGATTTTGCATTTAACATCTTTGTTATCTGAAATCAGAATGAGAAAATAATTGATCTAACTGAAATATAAATAAGAACTGAATCAGCTAACAGAATCATTATATTACCTGCGTTAATATTTTACTATCAGTTTTTCAGTTTTTTTAAATAAGCTCAACACCTAATGTGAGGCTTTAACTCACGACCCTGAGATCAAGACTTGCATTGTGTACTGACTAAGCCAACCACATACCCCATTTTGCTATTAGTTTTAAATAGTTTTAAATTCAGTGGTTAATTTATAGGCAGTTTAATATAATTTTATTCTAAAAACCTCTCATTCAGTATTAAGGTAGATAAATAAAGTATCACAATAGCTTCCTAACTATAGTTAGGCTTTGCCTAGTATGAGCAAGCCATACTATATTCTCTTACCTACAGTCTCTATCCCTTCTAATCTTTCAAATACTATCCCCGGAGTTTTTTAGTACACAAATCTAAATATGGCTACAATACTTAACATACAACAACCGCACCTACTACATACAGATAAAACTCTTAACAATCTGGGCTCTTTAACATCACCCACACATCACAAACTCTACATCCCACCACACTGTTTACTCAACCTCCTTCAAACACATCATATTATTTCATATCTCTAGACCTTTGTATGTACTGCTCCCTTTGTATGTATGTATGAAGAATGCCCTTCCCTCTACTTGTCCCTTATAAAACACTTCAGATTCTGCTCAAAATTTGTCTCCTATCCACACAACTGTCACTCCCAAACCAAGGTATTCCTTTCTCTGGGTATTAGTAGTTGGTTCATTTTTATTACACTATTTATATTACATGTATCATACTATATTATAAATATTTGTCTATATGTCCATCTTCTTCTCCAGGCTATGGAGGTCCTTAAGCAGAGGACCCTAACTTAGTCACCTTTAGATCTCTGAAGTGTATGGCTCATGTATGCTGTATAAACAAATGAAAGTATGGATTACAACCACAAGTTTGAAATCATTTGTTTAGAATTTAAATACCTTAAATTTCACATTAAAAGTTATAAATGACAGTTAAGCATCAAATTCAGCCTACAAAATATAACATAATAAGTACTATATCAACTACATCCATTAGCAATCCATAAAATGATTTCAGTGAGAGTAAAGTGTAAGTCATGAGAACACAGTAAATTTGAACAAAGGTTATCGCAACCCTTATTTCACAGCAATCTGAGTTGATCCTCCAAGGCACTAATAACTTCTTAATTACTTATACCTAATCTGTATAAAAAGGTACCTATTTTTAAGTTTTCATCTGCAAAAGACAATACTATCTCTAAGTCATTTCCTTCATATTCTTAATTAGGGAACAACAATTGCTTCCTCAAAGGGTAACAATAAGGTCTTCAGGCTGTTCACACCCATGGATTCGCTGTGAGCAGGTTATTTAGCCTATATTGGATAATGTGGCATATCATATTTTTCCAAAAATGGCCACACCGATATTCCACATTCCACATGCTCTTCTTACAATGTGACATGACAGTCCTCCAACATCAGGTGCAGTTTACGTTCCTTCCCCTTGAATCTGGGCAGACCTGTGACTTCCAAGGCTAGATCATTAAAAGTAATACTTATATTGCTTCAGCCTGGCTTTTGCATGCTTCTGTGTTCTCTCTTCCTTCCTCTCTTTTTTTTCCCCCCTTTCCCTCAATACACATTCCTCAGGAGACCTGAGCCAATAGAAAAAAATCTTGGACACCCTTAAGCCACTATACTGGAAACATCGAAAAAAAAATAAATCTACACCACGATACTGAGTTTTCTCAGCACAGGAATCAAGATAAGTGAGTGAGCAAGCCTTCAAAGTGATCAAAGGCCCTGACCTCCAAGCCAACCTAGCTAACTTGCAAGTGAAAAAAAGAAAAGTTATCTCCAATTGAACCATGCCCAGACTGCAGATTCCTGAATAAAATAAGTTCAAACCACTAAGTTTGGGGTAAGTAGTTACATGGCCCTTATAATAACCTAAAAAGTTGCCCAGTTCAGGGAAACAATCAGCAGAACTAGAAGGCAACCTATGGAATGGGAGAAGATATTTCTGAAATACTTATTTGATAAAGGGTTAGTATCCAAAATCTATAAAGAACTTATCAAACTCAACACCCCAAAAACAAATAATCCAGGGAACTATTGCGAAGAAGACATAAACAGGCACTATTCCCAAGGAGACATCCAGATGGCTAACATGAAAAGATGCTCAACATCACTCATCAGGGAAATCCAAATCAAAACCACAATGAGATACTACCTCACACCAGTCAAAATGGCTAAAATTAACAATTCAAGAAACAACATATGTTGGCAAGGATGTAGCAAAAAGGGAATCCTCTTACACTGTTGGTGGGAATGCAAACTGGTATAGCCACTCTGGAAAACACTATGGAGGTTCCTCAAAAAATTAAAAATAGAACTACCCTATGAACCAGCAACTGCTCTACTGGGTATTTATCCAAGGGATACAGGTATGCTGTTTCAAAGGGACACGTGCACCCCATGTTTATAGCAGCACTATCAACAATAGCCAAAGTATGGAAAGAGCCCAAATGTCCATTGACTGATAAGCGGATGAAGAAGATGTGGGGTATATACAAAATGGAATAATACTTGGCAATCAAAAAGAATGAAATCTTGCCATTTGCAACAATGTGGATGCAGCTGGAGTGTATTACACTAAGCAAAATAAGTCAATCAGAGAAAGACAAATATTATACAATTTTACTTATCTGTGGAATTTAAGAAAAAACAGATGAGCATAGAGGAAAGGAAGTAAAAATAAGTTAAAAATAGGGAGGCAAACCATAAGAGACCTTTTTTTTCATAAGAGACTTAAATAGTGAGAGCAAAATGAGGGTTGCTGGAGGGAAAAGGGGAAGGAAATGGGCTAAATGGGTGATGGGCATTAAGAAGGGCACTTGTTGTGATGAGCACTGGGTGTTATATGTAGGTGATAAATCACTAAATTCTACTCCTGAAACCAATACTACACTATACGTTAACTACCTTGGATATTAAAAAAAAAAAAAAAGAAAGAAAGAAAAAAAAAGTTACCCAGTTCAAACTTGTAGGACAGTAACTAAAATTTAGAAAAGTACCGCGTATTCTGTAAAATTAGTTTCTTATAAAATACTGCTGATGTCTTCTGTAGAATATTTTATATTCTTTTTCCACAGTAACTTGTTTTCAATCATTTTACCTATGAATGGCTTATACTCAGTATCAATGAATTATTCACCCTAATAAATATTTATGTATACTTCCATTAGGACAGACACATTTATCTATATTCCATGCCCAGTGCTGAAATATATCTATATTTATCCTATATTCAAAAAGGGCAGTTCTTGGGGCACAAGGGTGGCTCAGTTGGTTAAGCATCTGACTTCCTGATTCCAGCTCAGGTCATTATTTTATGGTTTGTGAGACTGAGCCCTGTGATGGGCTCTACACTGACACTGTGCAGCCCACTTAGGATTCTCCTCTCCCTCTCTCTCTGTCCTTCCCCTGCTCATTCTCTCTCTCTCTCTCTCTCTCTCTCTCTCTCTCAAAAATAAACAAACATTAAAAGAAAAGAAAAAATATTTTACAGTTCTCTATTCCCTCCAAAGTATAGACACATGAAATATGGATATTTATTAAAACTCTATAAACTAGCATTAAAAGCTTTGAAAATAAAAGTATATATAAATATTTATGAAAAGGGATATAGACCACACATTATTTTAATATAGAAAAACTAGAAATAATAATAAAAGAACAATAATACAAAATTATGGCAAAATTAAACCAAGTAAGATACTATTCAGTTGTTATTAAATAACATGTTCCAGAAGATTAATGATATTAAGAAATTATTTTGGGGGAGCCTGACTGCCTCAGTCAGAAAAGCATCCAACTCCTGATCACAGGGTCATGAGTTTGAGCCCCACAATGGGTGCAGAGATTACCAAAAAAAATAAACTTTAAAAAAAAAAGAAATTATTTCAAATAAAATAAGTACAAAAGAAAAACACAGATTCAGAATGATCTTTCTTTATAAGACAAAAAAAAAATCCATGAATAGAAATAAAATGTGAAAGGCTGTACATAACAATGTTTGACAGTGATTATCTCTAGTGAGATAAGAGATGAATTTTATTTTCATTTTTGTGTTTTCCTAGCTTCCAAATGTTTTGATAGGAATACAATGCAACTGTTAAAGGTAAGGGAAAAAATATTAATATTTAAAGCTCCAGAAAAGCCTCTGCTGTAGCTTCCTGATTAATAAATTATAGATTTAAATCTCTCACACTAATATTGTATACAAGCATAGGACAAGCAGATTTCAGGTACAACTAACTACTGTCAGTTTTTTCCACACTCACTTTTTTCTTAATGACTGATAAAAAAATAATGTAAGCCTTTTTGCAACAACCTGATCTATTCTTACACAAATTTTAATCATGGTCTCAGCTGTGTACAACCAATAAAGATTCTAAGCTACTCATGATTCTATAAAGCATATATTATAATTCCATTTACAAGAATCAGAAGGGACTCCTAACACTCTCAAGTATTTCAACAGGCTTCTAATAAAGATTCAAATTTAAACTTTTAAGGCAAAAATGGGTTCTAAATCTCCTTCCCTTCACATTACACTTAAATATATCAATAGAACTCTAATAACTTCCCCCAAACAAAGCTCAAGAACATATATTTTACTTACTAATGTTCAAATGTAATACTAAACAAGCTCTTCAGCAGATCAAGTCATGTAGTCACCTTCAGGTTCATTCTATACCTGATTCATTATAGTATAGCCTTCAAAAAGAAAATGCTATCAAAAGCAGATAAACCAGGAGAAAAAAAGATGCTGGAATCCACTGACAAGTTACACATTACTAACATAGGCTCATTAAATTGTTCAGGCTAAAATGATCTCTGCCATGTTCTTAATACAGAACTTCAGAATCTTAATCGCTTACTTATTCAGATACTACTTAAATATAAAGCTATTATTTAAAGAAAATTGGGGGTCTGTCCAAAGGTATGGCTATTACTTACCAAGGAAGAATAAAAGTCTTATTTTTCAGGGTGCTTGGATGGATCAGTTGATTAAGTGTCGGACTCTTGATCTCTGCTCAGGTCATGATCTCATGGTTCATGAGATTCAGCCCTCTGAAGTGCAGAGCCTGCTTAGAATTCTCTCTCCCTCTCACTCTCTGTCTCCCCATCCCCACTCTCTCAAAATAAATAAATAAATAATTTTTTAAACTCTCATTTTTCAATATTCAAACTAGAATAGCAACTTCCTCATACGTAAATCCAAAAACTATGGATCTCCCCATTAGCAGAATTCAAGGTATTCACATTCTTACTTCACATATACCAAGATATCAGCTTTGGGGCACCTGGGTGGCTCAGTCAATTAAGATTAAGCATATGACTCTTGATCTCAGCTCAGGTCATGATCTCATGGTAAGTTCCAGCCCGCACTGAAAGGAGACTGCTTGGAATTCTCTCTCTGCCAATCTCTCTGCTCCTCCCTCCATGTGTTTTCTCTTTTTCTCTCTCTCTCTCTCTCTCTCTCCCTCTCTCAAAATAAATATATAAACTTGAAAAAAAAAAAAAAAAACAGGGAGCGAGAGGGTGAACAGCCTTGAATTAACCTACATTCAGCTATTAAAAGGCCAGTGGCACCTGGGTGGCTCAGTCAGTTAAGTGTCCGACTCTTGGCTTCACTCAGGTCATGTCTCACAGTTTGTGAGTTGGAGCCCCACATCAGTCAGTCTCTGCGCTATAAGCCTGGGATTCCCTCTCTCTCCACCCCTCTCCTGCTCATACTCTCTCTCTCTCTCTCAAAATAAATAAACTTAAAAAAAATATCCAAAAAAAAAAAAAAAAAAGGCCAGGAATAATTTAGGAAATAATGATGTTCCAGAGATTTAGCTACAAGGATAACGACTACAGCACTGTTCATAATTTCTTTTTTTAATTAAAAACAATTCAAGGGGTGCCTGGCTAGCTCAGTTAGTAAAACATGTGACTCCTGATCTCAGCGTCATGAGTTTGAGCCCCATGTTGGGCGTAGTTTACTTAAAAAACAAACAAACAAACAAAACTCAAAAATACAATAGGATATTGATTAAATTAACTGTGATACACCCATATAACTGAATACAATGTAGCCATTAAAAATGTTTGCTACCGTTTTCCTGGCACTTATGCCTAGTATAGTGTCCAATACATGTTAAGTACTCAACAAATATCTACTGAGCCATACTTTAAATTTGATTTCAGAAAATGATGTTCATAATATATAGTTAAGCAGAAAAAGCAAATTATAAAACAGTATTCTGTGGTTTTCTATTTTTTAATATTTAAATATGTGTTTGTTATACATGGATATGCAAATAGAAAAACTAGGTGGGAATGCAAGCTGGTGCAGCCACTCTAGAAAACAGTATGAAGGTTCCTCAAAAAATTAAAAATAGAGCTACCCTATGACCCAGCAATTGCACTACTAGGCATTTATCCAAGGGATACAGGTATGCTGTTTGGAAGGGACACGAAACTATGTAACTATGTACTATGTAACTATGTACTACGTAACTATTAGTTATATGCTAATTTGGATGTAAATTTTAAAAAAATAAAACATAAAACAAGTTAAAATAAAAACAAAACAAACAAAAAAAAATAGGAAAACTAGGAAGATATACATCCAAACATTAATTTTGGTCCTGCCTGAGTGGTCTTTTTTCCTCAACTCACTTTTCTAATTTCTCTACAACAAACTGGTATTGCTTTAGAAATTTTTTTTTGTTTATTTGTTTATTTTGAAAGAGAGAGCGAGCAATGGGAGGGGCAGAGACAGAGAATCCCAAGCAGGCTCTGCACTGTCAGCACAGAGCCCTATGCAGGGCTCAAACTCACAAACCATGAGACCATGACCTGAGCTGAAATCAATAGTCTAATGCTTAACTGAGCCATCCAGGGGCCCCTTTAGAAATATTTTTCAAATACTTTAAAGTCAAAATGTATCAGTGTCTTGTACCTATACCCATCACAGCCCTAATTCTTTCAGTAATTTATTTCCCTAGCTACCTTGAGAGAAAAAGCAGTAATGTAAACTACTAACAGGAATTTTTTTTTTAATTTTTTTTCAACGTTTATTTTTATTTTTGGGACAGAGAGAGAGACAGAGCATGAACGGGGGAGGGGCAGAGAGAGAGGGAGACACAGAATCGGAAACAGGCTCCAGGCTCTGAGCCATCAGCCCAGAGCCCGACGCGGGGCTCGAACTCCCGGATCGCCACATCGTGACCTGGCTGAAGTCGGACGCTTAACCGACTGCGCCACCCAGGCGCCCCCTAACAGGAATTTAATATGCTGGGGCACCTGCATGGCGCAGCTGGTTAAGTATCTGACTACAGCTCAGGTCATTATCTTGCCGTTCGTGGGTTCGAGCCCCATGTCGGACTCTGTGCTGACAGCTGAGTCTGGAGCCTGCTTCAGATTCTGTGTCTCCCTCTCTCTCTCTCTCTCTCTGCCCATCTTCTGCTTGCACTCTCTCCCTCTTGAAAATAAATAAATATAAAAAAAATTTTTTTTAAGAATTTAATATACTGGGGCACCTGGGTGGCTCAGTCGGTTAAGCGCGACTTCAGCTCAGGTCATTATCTCATCGTTCCTGAGTTCGAGCCCCGCATCAGGCTCTGTGCTGACAGCTCAGAGCCTGGAGCCTGCTTTGGATTCTGTGTCTCCCTCTCTCTCTACTCCTTCCCCACTCGTGCTCTTTCTCCATCTCTCAAAAATAAATAAACACTAAAAAAAAATTTTTTTTTTTAAAGTATCAGTACTGAGGGGCACCTGGGTTATTCAATCATTTAAGCATTTGACTCTTGACTTCAGCTCAGGTCATGATCTCACAGATTGAAGCGCGCTAGGTTCTCTCTTCCTCCCTCTCTGCCCCTCTTCCCCCTCAAAATAAATAAACTTAAAAAACAAACAAACAAAAAAAAAAGCAGCATGTCCAAAGGGCACAGAAGCCAAACTAAAAGATCTGTCAATACCAAAGCTAGAACATTTGAGCAACAAAACCAATAATGCTACAATAAATTATAACCCATAGAATAAAATACCTATGAATCCATATTGATAAAAATAAATAACTGAATAAATAAATAAGGAGGGAAGAGGGGCAGGTCTCCCTTACAGAAGAACTTCAATTAATAAATATGAAGGGAATGAGGGAAATAGAAAATCACCAATAGACTATTGTATACACAATCGCTGCAGGCAAGATCCACCACTAGGTGGCTAAACAGTGAGCGAAAGTTTAAGAAACAGTGTATTTGCAGTACAGATTCAAAGTAGCTCTCCCAAGATACCTATTACAAAGTGAAGGTGTAACCAGATAGAAGCCATCTTAAGCAGGCAGTCAGGACTGACATAACCAGTAATGGTTACACTGATAGGATACACTGAGAAGGACACATCACATATTCTTTCCAAAACACCATAACTTTAATCTAATTATAAGAAACCAGAGACAAACCCAAATTGAGAGATATTCAACAAAATACTGAGAAAATCACAGTACTCTTTTAAAATGTCATGACCATGAAGGAATAAAGACTGAAGAACTGTCACAGAATGAAGGAAATCAAGGAGACATGACACCTAAATGCAACGTGGGATCCTGGAACAGAAAAATGACATTAGTGTGAAAAACAAAAGAAAACAAAACAAAACTGGGGCACCTGGCTGGCTCAGTCGGTGGCACATGTGACTCTTAATTTCAGGGTTTTGAGTTCAAACCCCACATTGAGTGTAGAGATTACTTTAAAGTAAGATTTTTTTTAATGTTTATTTATTATTGAGAGAGACAGAGACAGAGTGCGAGTGCGGGAGGGGCAGAGAGAGATGGGGACACAGAATCCGAAGCAGGCTTCAGGCTCCGAGCTGTCAGCACAGAGCCTGATACAGGGCTTAAACTCGTGAACCATGAGATCATGATCTGAGCCAACATCGGATGCTTAACCGACTGAGACACCCAGGCCCCCCAAAACAAAATCTTTAAAAAACCTTAAGAAATCCAAATGTCTGTAGCTTAAAGTATTGTACCAACATTAATTTCTTAATTGTGGTCATTGCACTGTGGTTATGTAAAATATTAACACTAGGGGAAGCTGAGTGAAGGGTAGATGCAAACGCTGTACTATTTCTGTAAATTTTCTGTAAATCTAAAGGTACTGGAAAATAAAAAATTAAAAAAAAATAGTGCAGTTCATCTAAAAATAAACAAACGTATTTACTCAATACTATGAACTTCTAATGGTGGACTTTCAGATTCAACTGCATGAAGCAACAGCCTAAAACAGAGCATTTCACTTCACTGGAGGTATTAAACACAGAAGCAGCAGTAGTCAATACAGAGGTATTTAAAACTGGGAATGGGAGCAATGTGAGAATTTCTTTTTATCCCCCTCATTTACGCCACTGAAGCCAAATCCAGAATTTTGAGTGAAGAAACCACACCCCACAAATGTGAAGTAAGCCAAGGCAGAAGAGTACCTAAAGCCATACTTTCTGTTTGGTCTTGTGGTCTGTGTGCTCTTGATTCTCTCTCAAAGCCCTCTTTATGGTTTCTTCTCCCTCTTTGTTCCATGAAATGTACCAAATTAAAGTTCTCTCTATCAAATTAAAAGTCCTCTCTGCATAATTTGGAATGCTTCAGTAAAAGGTGTCTAATAAATTATTACAATGTATATCAGGATACTACTGTGTTTAAGTCACAAAATGCTAGGGGCGCCTGGGTGGCTCCGTTAAGCATCAGACTTCGGCTGAGGCTGTGATCTCACAGGCTAGAGCCCTCCATCAGGCTTTGCACTGACAGTGCAGAGCCTGCTTGGAATTCTCTGTCTCTCCCTCTCTCTCTCCAGCCCTCCCCCACTTGCATTCTCTCTCTCTCTCTCTCTCTCAGAATAAACTTAAATAAATAAAATATCACAAAATTCTAGAGGAAAAAAGATCATTTTTCTAAAAACAAATTATATTTTTTGAAACACTTTCTACATAGGTAGAAACTTCATTTTGCTTCTTTTGCTACTCTTGGCTTACATAAAAGAACTAAATTTTTTTTAAAGTTTCACAGGAAATATTTTAAATAGTAATTTTCAGCACATGACTTGAGCACAACTTTTGTATATCTACAGTATTAAAATGAATGAATGATAACTAATATATTCAGTTATCAAAGAAATGCTGGGTTATGTTTTATATAAAATCTAAAATAAGGTCTGGAAACTATACTGATACATCTCACAATGATTTAAGTAAGTCACATCCCAGAAATTTTCTTGGTTAACCCTTGAAATAATTAGGATATACCATTCCCTATAAAACACTGATTAAGTTTTTATAATATTTTCTTTAAATTTTTGTTTAAAAAATAAATAGCAAAATACTTTCAATATTAGTAACTCTGAAGATAATGAACAGATTAAAAGCAAAACTAATGCATACCTTATGTAACTCAGAAGATGAAGACTTTTTCCTTTTTCCTTCTGTGACAATTTCTACAAAGACATGGTAAAAATTATCATTTAATATCTAAATGAAATACACAATGTAATAAAATAAATCCTCTCACAGCTATCCTTTGTTTTAAATTAACCTGTTAGAATTTGAATTTACATTGATACATTTTACAGAATCTAATGGACTAAACATAAAGGTCAAAAAATAATCTGAAGAGCAGCAAGTTCTCACAAAATGTCTTCATTAAATAATATATAGGACGACAATAGAAAAAAGAAGAAAACTTGGCTCTAAGAACTAAATAAAATATTACCCAGCAAAAGTCCGATAGGTGTTCAACAAATGTTGGTTGAACCATATGACCAGATAGATTTTTGTAATTGGGAAGCGGGGGAATGAAGCAAAAGGTGAGAGGTACATTGGGAATATTCTACAAAAACATTTTCAGGGGCATCTGGGTGGTTCTGTCAGTTAAGTTCCGACTCTTGATTTTGACACAGTTCTTGAGATTGAGCCCCGCATCAGGCTCTACACAGACAGTGTGGAGGCTGCGTGGGATTCTCTCTCAAAATAAACTTAAAAAAAAAAAAAATCTGCAAATGTGTTATTAGCTCCCTCTCCCTTTATAAAAGATATGTTTTTTGCCCCAAATTCTTGCTCTTAGACTTGTTAGCACTTCTGAAGAAAGTCACATAATAGTAACTGCAAATACTACTTACTACTATTACTACTACTAACTACAAAACTCACACTTGTTTTTTTTTTCTTTTAATGTTTATTCATTTTTGAGAGAGACACACACAGTGTGAACAGGGGAGGGGCAGAGAGAGAGCGAGACAGAAGTTGAAGCAGGCTCCAGGCTCTAAGCTAGGTGCACAGAGCCCCACATAGGGCTTGAACCCATGGCCTGCAAGATCATGACCTGAGCCCAAGTCAGCCACTTAACCTACTGAGCCACCCAGGTGCCCCAAAATTCACACTTGTTTTAACAAAGACTTTCAAAGTTAGTTAACAGTTCTTTTATTCATCCCTGACTACTTATTCTATTTTGAGCTCCTATTACCACTTGAAAGTCCTTTTTGTTTTTTCAAAAGATGATCTTTCTTTGCGTCACTTAGAAGCCATGACTACAATATCATTAACTTCTCAAAATTTATTTGTATCTTTAACCATCTTCCCTCCTTTCTGCACATCTCAAGAAACTCTTGATTCCAATCTCCCCCATTTCTTTTGAAACCTCACCCCATCAATTATCTCCTACTTAATACCTTTCTCTTTCCACTGACCCCTTTCCAGCTCCATACCAATCTGATTTAAGTGTCTTAGAGTCTTAAGGAAAAAAAATTCCTTTCTACCTAATGTCCTACTCCAACTTGTTCAGAAATCTCTTTTTTTTCTTTTTCTTTCTTTCTTTCTTTTTTTTTTTTTTTTTTTTTTTTTTTTTTTTTTTTTACATTTTGTTTTCCTTGTTTCATTCAGCCTCTTGAAATCTGGCTTCCAGAAAAAAAAAAAAAAGAAAAAAAAGAAATCTGGCTTCCGTCCTACTAAAATCAGTGGTAAAAGTAACCTCCTAATTGCCAAATTCAGCACTCTCACACTATTTTAACTCTGTAATTTACATTGCTTTTCACTCTCCTTGTTTCCTAATTTGCCCATCTGCCCACCAATGTCTCTTCCTCTTTACACTGAAATTAAATGTATGTGATTCAAGATGTTTTTCACTCTGTACGTTCTATGGGTAATTCCATTCATGCCAATGGTTTCAGCTAACATCTATGCACATAATGTAGTTTTATCATGATTAATTGCAGATTCTGATTTTGACCTTCAAGTATCGTTCATTACACCTATAATGCAAAATATGCAGACAGCACCAGGGGCTACTAAAAAAATAAAGGCATATCATCATGGGACACTAGATCCTCAAGATAAAACGGGGGGGGGGAGGGTGGGAGGAGAGAAGAGTTTCACTTGTTTGAGTAACAGTGCATGCTCAGCTACTCTTCTGCAGAGGCTCAGTGTACTAGAGCATAACAAAGGCTCTAAAAATTCTGCAATAAATTAATTTTTCTTGTAACTACAGCTCTCATACTTATTTGTCCACAGAAACTTCTTTTTTCCAAGTGAGACTCACCCATGCCCTGTGACAGCAAAAGAAGTTAAAATTATATATTTTGTAATCAGACCAGACTTTGAATCCTGGCTCTGCTTCTTACTTGCTATTGCTAACAGTTGCTTACCCTCTCTAAATCCAGTTGTCTCATCTGTATATCAGAAATAATAACCACTTCACAGGGCTTTTGAAAGAATTAAAGTCCCTAAAATTCTTAGTACACTGCTTAGTACCAAAGTACTCAACGTACGTACCCTTAACTTAAATGAAAGTGAACACAGATTCCTTGCATGTTGCCTGAAGCAATCCATTGAAAACCTAAAATTCACTTGAACTTTCCTGTTTGAAATCAAAGATTCATTTGAAAATTGTTATCTATGACTCTAATTTATCTGTTATACTTTCGTTATTAAACATTTCTAATGGTGATTCTCCCTTGAATGACCTGTGCATTATTTAATTATTATTTTACTCAGTTGTTAGTGGACCCATCTCTGGCACCAGTAAATTTTTTATCTGTGTCCCATTTAATTTACTGCTTTTGATATTCTGTGAACTTGAAAATAAGATATTCATGCTCATTGGGGTTACAAATAATTTTAAAATATAGATACAACGTACTCTGAAGAAAAGCTAGAGAAGCTTCTCACAAGTAAACTTTAGCATACAGACTTTGTAATTTCTCGTCTCACTGCTCAAAGGTGTTTTGTGCTTAATTCCTGATTCATGGACACATTACAGAAAAGTAAGTTAATCAGAGCTTTTGTGATTCTTCTACTTATAAAATTTTTCTTTTAATTTTAAAATATCAATTCATTTAAAAACAATAAACTCATTGCATGCTAACATGGCTCAAGTATTATATGAAAAATAATTGTTTAATGCTGAGAAGAATGGCAGTATTTTACTTATTTGCAAATCTCTTTCATGTCTAGCTTAATAAAAGACAACTGTTTCCCCCCCCATCTGTTTCTGCTTTCAATTTGTTGTGATACATGTCATGTAGCCTCTGGAAAACTCTACTGTACACATGTGGGAGAATAAGAGGAAAAGGTAAACAATGTCTTAGAATTGTTACAAAAACAATTTTGACCTCACAGACCCAGAAGGGTCTAAGGGAACCCAGAGGTCCCCAACACACCTTAAGAACCAGTGCCTAAAGTAGATTATAACCATGCTGCAAACCATCCCACTCTTAGAGTTATCAGTTACATGAATCCATAAATACTTGTTTTGTGTTTAACTTAAACCAATTGCAAGTGAGTGCTACTTGCAACTAAAAGATCTATCAGCAATACACTATGTAACCCTTCACAGTTTCTTCTTTAGGTGTATGTTTTAGGGAAACCTAGTGCAGTCTCACAGAGGAAACTTTGAAACTTCATTTTTTTTTTCCCTACTGCTATCTACATTCTACTTCTAACTAAATAGAATTCTTCCTATTTTATTAATCAAATTCCTCTCTTTGGGTACTTGGAAATTCTGATGACCACAAATGTCACTTCCGGTCATGAGTTCAAGTTAGCAACCACTCCTAATGAAATGGCAAATATATGCATACAAATATCACATAGAATCCAGAATCCCTTCAAACCAACTGATTAGTTTTATTTCTGATAATCTGTGGAAAAAATTAAACATACTTTAGAATCATTCTTAAAAATTAATATTCGTCTCTTAAAACCAGATGAATACTGGAAAACAGCTAGGTAATATTAGATTTGAAAATGGGTTTTATACAATAGCAATTATTTTTCAAAAAGGACAGCTCCAAAAAGAAAATCACCAGGAAAAAAAAAAAAAAAAAAACTTCTCCAGAGGTATAGGTAACATAAACATCACTATCTTTTATGAAATAACAGCTGTGTTTTCAAATTTTACCTCCCACAGCTACTTGCATCATGTTAACTGTAATAAATAAGTGTGACAAGTGAAAGGAGATGGGATTTGCTGAAGGACAGGGTTAATATCTTGCTGCTCCCCCTCAAAAGAAATGTATTAAGATGAAATGCACTTATTGAAAAAAGGCTGTGCATCTTAAACTGAAGAATAATAATCCCTAAAGCTCTGTTAGAAAGCATGCAATTGGCAGCAGATAAACAATGCGCATTTTCCTAATGTGTAAATTTTACATGAAGGTCTTAGAAGAGGAAAAAAAGTATATTAAAATAAACACTGATCTATTGCAGGCCGGTACTTTCATATGTGTAATACACGTACTTTCAAAGGCAAAGAATATCCCTAGAAAACACACACACACACACACACACACACACACACACACACACGGTTGCTTATGAAAAGGGAGTCAGGTTTTTAACTGCTTCAAGCAATGTCCCAGAAATCCTGTTCACTCATCCTTTGCAAATAAGGCAGAAAAAGGTTTGAGACGCACTGCCATCAGAGACTCCTAATAAATTTGTAATTGCTAAGACTGTCTCTGCAAAAATAAACGGTACAGTAAGAAAGGAGACAATGAATTAACTGATTCATTGGGTGTTAGTTTGTGGACTGAACTGTAAGCTTATTAAAAAGAGTCCTCCCCCCTCCTCCTCTAGTGCATCCACAGGACTTAACACGAGGAAATGAGGTACTCTTAGCAGATGAGATCTTTGACAAAAACTTGTTGACTACGAGGAGCTCTACCTCATGTCTTACAACTCCACTTTTGTGTTTCCAACATGTAGTACCCCGAGCTGAAGCCATAAAGCAATTTCAAAAACAAAAATACACGGCGAATAAAAACACAATGGAAGCACAACTTCAAATCCTTTGTTCGACTTTTTACTCACTTCTGGAAGAAGCAGCAGGAGGCTGGAAAAGAAAAAGGTTATTAAGAGGGCCTGTTCAAAAGAACGAAACGCGTCGCAGCGCTGATCTGAGCGATGAAGTGTCAATTAACAAGCCCCGCCTCTCCCCCTTTGCAGCCACGGCTATACCTGCCCCGAGGTAAGGGGGTGAGAAGGCAGCTGAATCGAGAATCAAAGAAATAGAGAAAAAGTGGGGTCAGGGGCTGGAAGTGAAACTGGTGCACTGGTGGAATTAGAAGAAGGCGTGGCAGGGGAGCGGCAAGCCAACAGGGAAGATTCCTGGGCCGACGAGACTCACGCAAGGTGTTCGGGGGACGAGGGAAAACCTGAAGGGGTGTTGGGGTTAAGAGCGGCCAGGGCTTTGATGACAGCTAGGACTCGGTCTCCGACTGGCAGAGGCGGGGGCGCCCCGGGAGTCTTCCATTGTGCGCGCCCCTCCGCTCGTACCCTCCCCGCCCCTCCCCTCCCCTCCCCGCGCGAACGGGAGCCCGCGCCCCCACGGGAGCTCGAGCCCGAGCCCTCTCTGGTCCGGGCCGCCGCACCCGTCGCCGCCTGTACCTCCCATTTGCCCAAGGTTGAAGAGAATATGCTCAGCCCTCCTCCGACCCGTTCTCACCGGATGAAGATCGACGTCGCCCGGCCTTCCCCTTGTCCATCTTCTCTTCCTCCTGCTGGAGTCGCAGTTGCTGTCGCTGTCACCTCAAGACCCCTCGGGCTGGGGAAGAGAGGGGGAGGGGAGGGGGGGGAAGGAAAGCCAGGAAAGTACGAACAGCGCTTGCGCAAGAGCCGTCGCCTGCCCTCAGACCGGAAATCAGCTGCCCCTCCCACCTCACCCGGAAATCACTTCCTGGGACTTGTTTTCTCTGCGGGTTGCCACCTCGAATGCCTATTTAGTGGTACTATTCTTATTATCTCTGAACCTATAGGAAAGTGAGGTTGTGTGCGTGGTTTTAGCCCGAGATCGTCTGCGGCTTTGTTTACTTTCAAGGCTGGGGTAGACTGAAAATTGAAAAAGGGGAAACTTTAGGAATTCCTGTAGTTTAATGACTCTCGCGAGGTGACCCAGAAAAATGAAAATAAGAGGAATACTACACGGTCTCTCCTAGCTACTTGTCCTCAAGAGTGTCCTCAAACTCAGAAATAAAAAGACGGTAAAGCCACCTGTAAGCCTAGACATTGGCTTAGCATTTGGAGTGGAAATGTATTTGGTCAGCTGAGGAAAAATGTCATAGTAATAAAGAGCATCTCTTTTTAAAATTCACACTCATCATTTTTTTTTTTAAATTTTTTTTTCAACGTTTATTTATTTTTGGGACAGAGAGAGACAGAGCATGAACGGGGGAGGGGCAGAGAGAGAGGGAGACAGAATCGGAAACAGGCTCCAGGCTCTGAGCCATCGGCACAGAGCCCGACGCGAGGCTCGAACTCACGGACCGCGAGATCTTGACCTGGCTGAAGTCGGACGCTTAACCGACTGCGCCACCCAGGCGCCCCCACACTCATCATTTTTAAAGGTCCAGAAAAAAAGGTAAACTAGAACTCAGTTTTTTTAAAACATAAAACGCTGAAGTTATAGAAAGTGGATGGCTGTAAACTGGAATTCATTCAACTATTATTAAAGTACTTAAGAGACTAGCCCAGTCCTCAATGAACTCAGACTATTTTTAGACTTATTTTTCTTTTTCAGTTCTTTCAAAGGGCTCATCAGTTTAGAAAACTGCCCTGTTTTATTGGCCACGATATACATATTAGTTTTTTAAATGTGTAAGATGTAATCAGAGTAAGTTAAACATAATTCAGCTCAAGCATGATTAGTCAGAGGCAAAACGATCTTAGAATGTTCCAAGCAGAAGGGATCTTGGAGCTACTTGAGCTTAACATCCCATCCCCTTTCCCCATTTGACCAAGGCCAATAAAGGGACTTACCTAACTGGCCCTAGAGCCCAGTCTCCTGCTTCTTGAGTCAAGCGTCCTTAATTACTGTATGATGTGTGCTGAGGTACAGGTAAGCCTCCAGGTGTTAAAGCCTATTTGGGCTCTTGGGCCCCGGGGGAGTGTTTTACAGGGCAGGAATAGTTGAAAAGCAGGAATATTTCAGAGCTTGATGAGATTGAAATTCACGACAAGGGTTTCATTTAGAGGCCCTAGTTTATTTCTGTTTAGCAAAGCAAAACACTGTTTAAAGAAAAAAAATAGCTGAATTTTAAGTTTCTTCATAAATCAACGTTTTTCATTGAATAATTTAACACCGGAATCAAACCAGCTTAATTCATTTGCCAATATTGTAGGAAACAAATTAACTGCAAAAGATGGAAATAGAGCTGAGAGATGGGAACATAAAAAAGGAAAGTGTAAGTAGGCCTTATCCATTTCCACCCAAATTAGCAGCTTCCATAAAAGTAAGTGGTTTTAAAGATTAGCAGTAAGACATTAGCTTATAAGAAATGAAATTATAAGAAGTTATTCAGTTTGCAAATGTGTCACTTAGACTTCTTGAAACAAATATACCATTCTGCTAATATACCATGTAGCCAATTTGTCTCTTTGAATTGGAACTTGTTTCAAATAACGTTTGAAGATAAATGAACTTGAAGCTCAAGAATTTCAAATTTGCTTTTGGACCAGTATTTTTATTGTTAGAGCATTAATCTCTGTCTCATAGTTAACTGCATTGCAAACAACTAAAGGACTAAAAGTTCAGTTTCTATTTTTGAGAGAGTCACTTAACCTCATTTTGCCTTTCATAAAAATAAGTGATGCTCAGGTGAGAGGTTTCTTATGTTAAAAATAAGAAAGACCAAAAAAAAAAAAAGTGATTGTCTTAGTATGTTTGGGGATAATGTCATTTTGCTTATGTACATTTAACTCACACTGTATAGAACCTTTCAAATTAAAATTATTTGAGATTAGAAATTCGTCAGCCCAGTATTTTATAAGAGACAATGGACAGGTGTTATCTAATGGGTACGGCTCTTTATTGAGCATTAAAGGTGCATAAAAGTGATTACATTAAGTATTATATTTTTATTTTTGTTCTATGCATTGGGTTTGGTTTTAATAGTTTCAAGACAAAGAGACAGTATGAAATTGATCAACCCTTTATTTTACCCCTGGATTAACAATTTCTTTGAAGAGAGCTTAATAAAATCTGCAAAAGGCCCTTTCTCATCACAAGTGAATTAACTTTAAGTACAATATGAATGTAAAGAGGTTTAGATGGGCACTGTAGATATCTGGACTTCCTATTTTAAAAACTAAAAGAAACAATGTGGAATTTCTTACCATGGGCTCCAGGAAAGCCTACAGTTTGCAAAGATACATGGAGTTATGTTGCTATTCGCTCCATTTTCATTAGTAATTGACTTTTATCTTTAAAATACTGAGAATTCTTATGTGAAGCAAGTTTTTCTTCCACATATAAATGAAGTAATCTGTAATTCATGAAAAGATACATAAGATTGTTTAGTTTTAAAGGTATCTTTTTAAGTTAGTTTTAAAGATATCTTTTTTTTTTTTTTTTTTTTTTTTAACAGTCACCAACTGTAACTGCCCTGCAGTGGAACGGCCTGTTTCCACAAGTTATGAAAACCTGCAGTAACTCTAGGTATTTGAGGAGTAGATGGATAATCTGTTGTCCAAAAAGCTATAGAAGGAATCTGTGCACAAATCTTTAACCTAAGATCCCTAAACTGTCATTTGGCCCTGGGCCAGCCAAGCCCAAGATATCTTGTACATATACTGCTAACTTCTTTGAAGTGTCCTATCTTAAAATGTTACATTTATTTAACATTTCTTTGCCTTAATACATTTGTTTCTTAGGCACATCTGTTTCTTAGGCACACATAATGTATTAAGGCACATTTCTGTTGTTATTGAGGCACAGAAATGTGCCTTAATACATTAGTTTCAAGAGAAATTTTTCAATTTATATTATTGTTAGTAAAAACTGAGGCTTTAGGTAGTCTCATCTTCTTTAGCCTTTAACTTTTGGTACCCACTTGCCTCTGAATAATCCAAATCAAGAAACACGAAACATAGGGTCTAGGACTGCACAAAGTCGGTAAATCCAAAAATCTAGTTTTCAGAATTATTTGGGAGCATCTTTTCTTAAACTACCTACTCCAGGTCCCACCTCAGACCTTTTAAATCAGAATCTCCTACAAGTGGGGCCTGATAATCTGTATGTTTAAAATTTATCCCAGGAAGACATATCAAGTATTTCTTTTTTTAAGTATAACACTGAACTATAATTTATAGCGCTGTATACTTAAGAGATAAAACCATAAAGAAATGCAAAGCACTGATTTCTATAAAAGTCCAGAGTGGTTACTTTAGGAGAGAGAGAGAAGCATTGGAAGGCCCTTTAGGGATGGCTGGCAACACTAACCATCAGTTGTTATGAGATGTTTCTCTTTATAATAGTTGACTAAACTTTTTTTTCTTTAACTTTTCTAGAAACTTCTGTCGCATACTCAAATTTGAGAAACCCAAGATTTGGTGACATCTAACTTTTTTTCTTTCTATTTCTAATATTCTATTTCTATTCTATTCTATTTTTCTTTCTATTTCTAATAGCCTATTTCTGTGTCTTTACCTCAGCTACATTAAATTCAGCCACTTTAGTCTTTCCTGGGGAGAGGTAGGTAGGGAGAAGGAATCCTAGGAGGAAGGAATTTAGTTTGCTTTTTTTGAACCTTTCACATATGTTATTTCATTAGCTTTATCATTTTCTAGTTTTTTTCTGTAATTTACTAAATAGAATTGTATACAAGCATAATTTTAGTAAAAAACTTCATTTTTGCATTCTGTGTTGAGAATAATCTGCTTTTGTATGAAAATAGTAATTATTTTCTTAAGACATGTTTTCTAGATTCTTTATTTTGTTTTTCTAAATAAATAAAATCATGGTCATTGTAATAAAAAGCATTTAGATATTCTTAAATTTTCTGAGTGAAGCATCCTTCACTCTGTGCTTCCTACTGGCATAGGATATACAAAAGACCTCCAAAGTATACCAAAGGACTATAATCACTGTAATAAGGTATTACTGAGTAACCAGGGTTTTAGATGCTAACTTCTCAGGTTGTAAAATTTTATTTTCATAAAAGCTTACTGTTCATCTGTGAAGAATGTAAAATATTGCTTAGTAAAGCCAATTGATGATCCTGGAGAGAAAAGGAGCGCTCCTTAAAATCAAGCTAATTAAAATTATGTGCATCTGTGATTCTATTGCCCCAACTACTCACTTGTCAAATTCCTAGCAAGTAGAATGGGTTGCTGGGGGCTGGGGCAATGGGGAAATGAGTAGTTATCCCTTAATGGTTACAAAGTTAGATTTTGGCAAGATGAAAAACGTTCTATGGATAGATAGCAGTAACGGTGGCACAACAATGTGAATCTATTTAATGCCACTGAACTGTACAACTAAAAATGGCTAAAATAGTAAATTTTAGTATATTATACTACAATTTTTAAAATAAATAATTAGAGGGGCGCCTGGGTGGCTCATTCAGTTGAGTGTCCAACTTCAGCTCAGGTCATGATCTCGCAGTTCATGAGTTCAAGCCCCTATTGGGCTCTGTGCTGACAGCTCAGAGCCTGGAGCCTGCTTTGGATTCTGTGTCTCCCTCTCTCTGCCCCTTTCCCACTCACGCTCTGTCTCTCTCTTTTTCTCAAAAAATGAATAAACGTTAAAAAAAATTTTTAAATAAGTAATTAGAAACAATAGCCATCCCTAAAACAAAAAATAACAGCTGTGTCAATCACCTAATCCAGGTTACTAGAAGAACCTAATTTGAAATTCTCATTAATAATTATTACTTTTTAAATTTTTCTTATATTTATTTTTGAGAGAGAGTACGAAGGGGGAGGGGCAGAGAAAGAGAGAGAGAGAGAGACGCAGAATCCAAAGCAGGCTCCAGGCTCCATGCTGTCAGCGCAGAGCCCAAAAGGAGGCTACAAACTCATGTAGCATAAGATCATGACCTGAGCCAAAATCAGACGCTTAATCAACTGAGCCACCCAGGCACCCCTAATATTCTAATTAATGATTATATACTATTCTCCATTATTCCATTCAATGTAAAATGACTAGGCTACTTGATGTAAGACACTAAGTGTCTAACAAATACCTTCACTAAATTTTTGGAAGATGAATGAAATAAGTTAAATATTATGCATTTACAAGATCACCGGTAAAAATGAATCTTCTCTCAGTCTCCTAGAGCTGCCTGAGTTACTTTGGGTATGTCATTTTACTTTGAAAATCCTTACTTCTCTATAAAAAATACATTAACAATGAATATCAATAACATGCTTTGCAGCTCTAATCTAATTATCTAATAATAATCTAATAATCTTATTATTGATCTTGATTTGTAAAAGAAAAAAACATAAATGCATAGGATATTCTCTAAGAATGATTAATAAATTGACATTTATTAACTTTAAAATTATACAAGAAGCCTCTATAATTTTTAGAGAGCTTTGTGTGCATCTTTCTCCTGTATATGCAGCTAGAGGTCTTTTGCTCTTTACTAACTTATGCCCTTAGCAAAAATTGTAAATTTCTAACAATAATATTTAAGTGCTTAGTGTGTACCGGGCATTATTCCAAGAACTAGAGATACAGTAGCGAACAAAGCAAAGTCTTTGTCCCTGTTCTCATGGAACTTACATTCTAATGGGTTGGCGGGGGAAGGGGGTGCAGAAAATAAGCAAGTATATGTCAGCTGGTAGGAAATAAGTGCTTTAAAAAAAGAGAGGTAGAGGGAGGAAAGTGAAGGGAAAGGAAGGAAAGAGAAGGGAAGGAGCTAAGTATAGATAGGAGAATGAGGAAGAATTAGAATTGCCCTTTCAGATAGAATGCTCACATCTCTGATCAGATAACAAGTGGACAGAAATGTGAAGGAAATGAAATATCTACAGGAAGAGTGTTCCAAGCTGTGGGCATAGTGAGGGGGAATGCCCTAAACAGGAGCTTGCTTCACAGTTGGAGGCAAAAAGGCCAGGTGTGGCTAGAGTGAAGTAAGCAAGAGCATAGTGGGAAATGACACCTGAGAAAGAGCTAAGAGCCAGATCATGCAGCTAGATGAGTAGGCAAGTAAGGCAATGACATTGAAGAGCTAAGGGCCATGTGGGACCTTGCAGGCAGTGATAAGGACCTAATCTTTTATTCTGAGAGGGGAAACCATTGAGAATTTTGAACAGGTGTGTGAGATCCAATTTAGAGGTTTTGAAGAGATCACTCTAGCTGCTATGTGGAAAACAGACTGCATGATGATAAGAGCTTATGCAAAGAGATTATATAGGAGACTTGATAATGTTAGTTGATAAAGTTATTGTTGAGTTGAACTAGGGTGATAGAGGTGGAAGGGTGATAAGTGATTAGATTACAGGTGTATTTCAAATAACAGAGCCTAGGGATGCCTGGGTGGCTCAGTCTGTTGAGCTTCACATGTGACTCTTGATTTTGGCTCAGGGCATGAGCTCACATTCCTGAGATGGAGCCTGCTTGGGATTCTCTCTCTCTCTCTCTCTCTCTCTCTCTCTCTCTCTCTCTCTCTCTCTCTCTCTCTCTCTCTCTCCCTCTCCCCTCCCCTTAGATGTTTTTTTTTTAATGTATTTTAACATCTAAGTCAATATACCTAGTAGACAATTAGATATAAATTTAGGGGAGAGTTTCAGGTTGGAGGATATTAACCAAGCAAAATGTGCTAGAAATCATCTAGCTTTTCATTCTGGAAGATACTCTCTACCTTGCTCCTGTTCACCCCATCACCACCTATCCTTTATATATCTATGTGCCATTTTGTTTTTCCAGTTTGTAAACTCTCATTCTTCAGCCCTGAGAAGTGTCTCAAACAACTAAGTATACAAACACTGAACAGAAGTGGAAAAGATCATTAAATGTTGTGCTATGTGCTATTAGAAAATACTGATTAAGGGGCACCTGGGTGGCTCAGTCAGTTAGGTGTCAGACTTTGGCTCAGGTCATGATATCATGGTTAACGAGTTCAAGCCCCACATTGGGCTCTGTGCTGATAGCTCAAGGCCTGGAGACTGCTTCGGATTCTATGTCTCTCTCTGCTCCTCCCCACTTGCACTCTGTCTTTCTCTCAAGAATAAATAAACATTAAAAAAAATTTTTTAAATACTGATTAAAAAAGAATGAAAATACTGATTTTGTTTATTTTACTTTCTGATTAAAAAAGAGTTAAATAGCTAACAAAATTCTTTGCTTAGTTCTTTGAGGTTTTTTTTTTTTTTAAGAAGAAGAAATTGATGTGTTTTTTAAAAAATTTGTTAATGTTTTTATTTACTTTTGAGACACAGAGAGACAGAGCATGAGCAGGGGAGAGGCAGAGAGAGAGGGAGACACAGAGTCCGAAGCAGGTTTCAATCTCTGAGCTGTCAGCACAGAGCCTGATTCAGGGCTCGAACTCACTGACTGTGCGATCGTGACCTGAGCCGAAGTCGGACACCCAACCGACTGAGCCACCCAGGCGCCCCAGTTCTTTGAGCTTTAAATATACTGTATCTCAGTAGAGGAAAAGGCAATTTTCAGACCAATATCTGAATAAACAGTATTTTTTAAATTTTATTTATTTAAGTAATCTCTACCCCTAACATGGGGCTCTACCTCATGACCCCAATATCAAGAGTCACATATTCTTCCTACTGAACCAGCCAGGCACCCCTAAACAGGGTATTTTAGATCTGAGAGACTATTGGTTTTCTGTGCAAACCTGGTCATCCATGCCAATTTATAAAATAGAACTTTCTTTTTAAAGAGCAATTTGGCAATGTCTGGTGAAGTGAAAGATGCTGATATAACCTAGAAATTCCACCTTCAAGTATATTGCCTAGGGAAATTTTTGATATGTGCACAAAAATATAGCTATAAAAATACCCATTTCAGTTTTGTATATAATAGTAGAAAATTAGAGCAATCTAAATGTTCTTCCACAGGAAAATGGTTAAACTATGGCATATTCAAGAAATGGAACACCAAAAACAAAATGAATGATGTAGAAATACATTTATTAATATGGATAAATATCACAATGTTAAGTGAATAAGGAAGGCTGGAAAGAGATATATACGGTTTTTTATTTCACATTTCTCAAAAATGAATATCATCCTGTCTAATTTCACAGAACCTTCCACGCGTGAGACACTATGTAGTATGGTTTTTGCCTACATTAGTTAATTTCACACAACAGCCTTGTGAAATATTGTTATCCCTATTTTGCATTTATTCTCTCAAAAAATATTTATATAATATGTGCCAGAGGGCATTCTAAACACTGAAGCTATAGTAGTTAAATAAAATTCCTGTTCTCCTAGAGCTTCATTCTAGTGAGGGAAGACGTAAAGTTGAAAAATATACAAGCAATTATGTATTAAGTGGTAATGTAGACTATGAAGAAAAATAAAGCAGAGTAGCAAGATAGAGAGTAATAAGGATCACTATTAAATAGCATAAAGTAAAACTCAGAAGATGAAGAAACTCATAGAAGGTAAGAACCTGCTGAAAGTCACTCGAACTGAAAATTTGGAGCTAGGGTTTAAACCTAAATCAATCTAATTCGACAGACTTCTCTCTCTATATATATATATTTATTTATTTAAATTCTAGTTAGTTAACATATAGTGTAATATTGGTTTCAGGAATAGAATTTAGAGATTCATCACTTACATACAATACCCAGTGCTCATTACAGCAAGTGCCTCCATAATACCCATCACCCATTTTGCCCATTCCCCACCCACCTTCCCTCCAAGAGGTTTCTCCTTTTAATTTTTTTTTAATGTTTTATTTATTCTTGAGAGAGAGCAACAGAGCACCAGCAGGGGAAGAGCAGAGCAAGAGAGGGACACAAAATCTGAACCAGGCTCCAGGCTCTGAGCTGTCAGCACAGAGCCCAACACAGGGCTTGAACTCACAACCCATGAAGATCATGACCTGAGCCGAATTTGGATGCCCAGCCCAACAGGCTGAGCCACCCAGGCACCCCAAGGCTTCTCCTTTTAAAGGATAATTAGGTCTATCTGTCATTTACACTTTGGAAAGACATTAATTACATAATGGCCTCTGAGATCAGCAACACTAGAAGAAACAGTTTGTTTTTTTTTAACGTTTTATTCATTATTGAGAGAGAGACACACACACAGAGCGTGAGCAGGGGAGGGGAAGACACAGAATCCGAAGCAGGCTCCAGGCTCCAAGCTGTCAGCACAGAGCCCGATGCGGGGCTTGAACTCACAAACCGCGATATCATGACCTGAGCCGAAGTTGGTCGCTCAACTAACTGAGTCACCCAGGCACCCCAGAAAACAGTTTTTTAATGGAACAGGAGGGAATAGAGAACAGTCTAGATATGTTGGGTGGTTTGGACAACCAAACACCTTCATAACATAGCCGTTACATATGGGAATCAGAGTAAGTTTCAGAAAGTGAGAAAAGAGTTAAGAAAATAAAGTAAACAAGCACCATCTTAATTTTGCCATAAGCCTTGATAGTATCATGAGTGTAATTAAAAATCATTTTCACTGCTACTTATTGGAAGTGAGTCATGGATTACCACTGTCAATGTTAAGAAATTAAGCAGAGAACATATTCATGTATTAGTTAAGAACATGAATTTTAGAGTCCGACAACCTCAGTACCCAATCGTGTATTTAATAATAATTTAATGAATAATCTTCAGGGCAAGCCACTTAACCTTTCAAAGTCTTTTCTTTTCCTTTTAGGCTTTGTCCACAATAACTGTCTAAATTAACTTTTTAGTCAGCCACTTTTTTCTTCTCAGACATCTGAAATACCATATCTTCATTGTAAGATAAATTCATCATAACCTGTACTGCCTGGTTCACATTTCACCCCCACTGCCATCCCCTGCCATTTATTTAACAGCAAAAATTATTGAATGCTGACTGTGGAAATAAAGCCAAACCAAATGAGAAAAGCAAAACCTATTTATTCTGTGCTAGCTATATCAATGTAGTCAACCACATCACTTGCATTTTGGCAGAGACTCAAAGGAAGGCAGAAAACTGGGAAAGCTTTATAGTGGAAAATAAGAAAGGCTGTTGGTATGTCCTGATTGGAGGCTGTTGGCCTGGGGAAGCTGCAGGTGGGCTAACTAAAAGCAGAATATCCTGTGTGATTGGTTAGGGATGCATATTTGGCTTTTTCTCATGGGTCCTAATTTGGAAGCAGGGATAAAAATTAGGAAAGCTCTCAGTTATTAGTCAAGTCCTGGCCATTTGTGGCCAGTTGTAACAGAGGTTATTGTTTAGCTTGCTGGATTGTCACTAGAGGTAGTAGTCTGACTTCGTACAAATCTGACTTATAGCAGGCTGGCTTCCTGGGCTATTTATTGTAGATAAGGGGTTGGCTTCCTGGGCAAGTTGCTATGGATTGTGGGTCAGTTCTGTCATTATGTATGGTCTGGCCATTTTCCCATACTTAATTATCCCTTACTACTTTGCATCATTCACAATTATTTTGAGTTAAAGTCCTTAACTCAGATTAAGTCCTTAACTCAGTCCTTAATTTAGATTAAAAGGGTAATGTATTAGTGAAGTACTTAATTTTAGAATGATTTCCCACAGGAATAATTTAACAAGCGGATATTTTTAGTTTTTTCTACCACTGAGATTATTGCTTTTTTATTTTCAGTGGTTACCAGTTACTCGGGAGCTGAGCTTCCAAAAATTTATTGAACAATCTGACTTACTAGAAGAACTTAAATATGACTTCAATGAAAAAGCTGAATTGAGACACACTGAGACACAAAGGCCTTTTGTTTTTAACTATTATAAAAATGTCTTTGAGAGGAACAGCAAGCGCTACCAGGCCCTTGGCTATTTGCTTGAACAATATATTTATGAGCTTTTGGAGAAAGTATGCAAATTACAAAAAGTATATATCCCACCAGAGGCTGATAAAGAACCAAGAAGCTTCTTTTTCATGAGTGAGAGAGCATTAACAAGTCATCGTTCTGTTCTTCTTGTTCTTCTTCAAGACCAAGGAGTCTTTAGAGCTGGTCAGTGGAGTCAGCAGGCAATAATACATCATGGTCTCCAACATGGAAGTCAGATACCATGTATTCAAATGGCATTGCAGGCACATTATGATGTAATTGTGCTAAACCCCAATGACAATTTCATCGACCTAAACATGGAAGAAGAGCGGAAAGGCCTGTTAACCCAAACTAAGGGGTCATCTTCCCTAAAAATGGTTCCAGCAGAGAACTTTTTATCTGTCCAGCAACCTCTCCAGTGCACCCCTAAAAGATGCAGCAACACTCCTGAAGAACACATGGCTTACATTTGGGATTACTTCATTTCAAAGACTGAAGGCAAGGATGTTGCCTTCATTGTACATGGTTACGGAGGCTTGGTTTTTATGGACTTACTTGTTCGTAAAAAGTGGGAAGTGATGAACAAAGTATATGCTGTTGCCTTTATTGACTCTGAACATCATGTAGGACACCAGCTGGGAAGTGATGTTCAGTTATTGGCCTGGATAAAGCACCACTGCCGTGAATGGGTGACAAGCCCTAAGCCTTTGGATAAACCTGCAGCTACTGTTTTAAAACAGGAGTTTCCTATGGTTTCTGCTGGTACAGAAAAACACAACTTAGCCCCTTCCTCTAGCCTTCAGTCAATTTTTAAATACTTTAAAAAAGCTTTGAAAGCCAAAACAACTATTAATTTTTCTCGAGTGCCAATAGTAACTAGAAGCTCCACAAAAAGAAAGCAAATTGCTTAACTTACTTTTTTGTCACCTAAGATTTTTTTGTCCCACTGAAATGCTGCGAATGTAGATGCTAGAAGAAAAAGAATACTCTGCAGTATTATGTTATGAAAAGAATATACACAGTGTTATATTCTGGCTTGAGGTTTGATTTGTTACTTTTTTTGAAAAGTGAATATGTTCTTTTTTGTAGCCTATTGATGAGCTGGGCATCAGTCAACGCCATCATTAATATTTTACAGTATTAGTCAAGTTAGAGGATCTTTTGAAAACCTCTCTTATGTCTTAATAGAATGACACCAAAATTGCAGTTGATAGAAATTAAACACTAAGTCAGTCTTCAGTTTCTATGTTGTTAATGCCATACTAAAATTATAAGTGAACATAAAAATGATTATAAACTCCATTTTTGTATGTTTGTGTTCTGTTTGAATTTATTGTTCTTATGTTGAAGTTTACTTTAGGTGTTTACTCATACCTTCAGCTAATATTTGAGTGTCTACTATGTCCCCATCAATAGTACGTGTTGAGGACACCAGCAAACAAGACCAACGTTGCCTTTATCCATATGGAGTTCACAATGAACAACAAATTGAAAGTGTGAAGAGTGTTCAGAAATTCAAGGTGCCATGGAACATCTAGTATGAGAGCTAACAGCCTTGGGGTACAGGTAATACGTCTGTGAGAAAATGACGCTTAGTTTGAAAGACAACAGCAGTTGGGAAAACAAATTCATAGGCAAAGGAATAGCATATGCAAAGGTCTTGAGGTAGGAGAAAATAGTCCAGTTAACTGAAGCTAAAAAATTATGGGAGAGCCGTGTTAAAGAAAAAATTATTCATGACATTTATTAAAGACATAAGGAAGACTTTAAGAGGGATTGCTGCAATGGGGGTTTTGAAGTTGGGGAGAGAGATCAGCCTCAACTTCTAATTCACCAAGGATAATTGAGGGGGCAATATTATAGCCAAAGTGTAGGGTGAGGATCAGTGAATGGAAAATTAACTAAGAGGAAAGAAACATCAGGCATAAGAGAGATTCTTACTAGACTGACTCAGCGTAATTCTTACTGAAGCCAGGCCAGGTTGATAACACATTGACAGTGGAGGATGAGGAATTTTATCAGATCTAGAGGATGATTAAGTGCCAAAAATGAGAAATTTTCACTGACAGCCAAATTCTTGCTAAAACTAGACTAAGTGACAACAACAACATCAACAACAACAACAACAAAAACTGGACTAAGTGGACCAACGATGGAGTCCAACATCAGAGCCTAGCTGAGAGGAGGGCTCAGAGGAGCCAGACTCAGATTTGGTCAAGGAGAGGTTTTGTCAGTAGTTAGAAAGTTAAGTTAACGAAATAAGCAGAGGCAGCTTGCTTAAGGCTGCAATGGCCATGGTTATGATTTTTTACTTTATTCTCATAACAGTAGAAAACACTGGATGGTTTTAGACAGGAGAATATTCTCAGATTTACATTTTATAAAGAATATCCTGGAGTGCCTGGGTGGCTCAGTTGGTTGAGCATCTGACTTCAGCTCAGGTCACGATCTCATGGTTTGTGGGTTGGAGCCCCATGTCGGGCTCTGTGCTGACAGCTCAGAGCCTAGAGCCTGCTTCGGATTCTGTGTCTCCCTCTCTCTTTCTGCCCTACCCACCCACTTCTGTGCTCGCTCGCTCTCTCCCTCTCTGTCAAAAATAAACATTAAAAATTAAAAAAAAAAAAAGAATATCCTAATTACAGTTCAGAGAATAGATTAGAAGAAGCACAAGCTTGTAGGCTGGGAGACCAAATTAATTTTGGTAGTATTCTGAGAAATGCTTAATATTAATTCTTAACTATGAATACTAATATAGTTAACACTAATACTTAAATACTAATATTTAATTACTTAATACTTATGCTAAATACTAATACTGTGATTCCTATGAACAAAATTTTATGATTGGAGGTTAGGAATAAGGAGAAGGAAATAAGAAGGAGGACTCCTGGATTTTTGGCTTGAGCAACTAGATGGATAGAAATACTATTTGTTGAAATAGGGACTACTGACAAAAAAAAATGTATTTTGGCTGTTCCAGAAGTTTTTTTTTTAAGTTTATTTATTTACTTTGAGAGAGAGAGGAGAGAGAGAGAGCACAAACAGGGGAGGGGCAGAGAGAGAGGGAGAGAGAGGATCCCAAGCAGGCTCTGTGCTATCAGTGCAGAGGTGGACGAAGGCTTGAGCCCATGAACTGTGAGATGACCTGAGCTGAAAACCAAGAGTCAGATGCTTAAATGACTGAACCACCCAGATGCCCCTGTTCCAGAAGTTTAAAAAGAGAAAAAGGAGGGGGTTACAAATTATCTTTAGCTCTGTCCATAGATGGGTAAGAGAAGAACCCATACAAGACATGACATTTGAAGAATTAACTCTACCATATCTAATAGGACATGGAGATTTTTCTCTTCATTTTTTTTAATGTTCATTTTTGAGAGAGAGAGAAACATAGACTGAGCAGAGGAGGGGCAGAGAGAGAGGGAGACACAGAATCCAAAGCAGGCTCCAGGCTTTGAGCTGTCAGCACAGAGGCCAATGCAGGGCTTGAACCTACGAACCATGAGATCATGACCTGAGCTGAAGTCAGATGCTTAGCCGACCACCCAGGAGTCCCAACATACAGATTTTTCTGATACAGCTATTTCTAGTGTCTTTCTAATATTCCTATTCACAGTGTTTTTTTAACCCAGCATATACTATAATCCCTGTTATGTACTGAATGTTTGTGTCCCTCTGAAATTTATATGTTACAATCTTAATCCTCAATGTGATAGGTGTGGGTCCTTTGAAAGGTGATTAGGTCATGAAGGTGGAGTCCTTATGAATGGGATTAGTGCTCTTATGAAGGACACCCCAGAGAACTCCCTTCTGCTATGTGAGGACACAGCAAGAAAAGAGCCGTCTATAAATCAGGAAGTAGCCCTTAACCAGACATGGAATCTGCCAGTGCCTTGCTCTTGGCATTTCCTAGCCTCTAGAAAAGTGAGGAATAAACATTCATTTAAGCCTCCAAGTCTGTGATACTCTGTTATAGCAACCCAGACAAACTAAGACAAATCTTTATCAGAAAGACATATTTCAAATTTCTTTCTGTACCATGTCTTAAGTGGCATAATGGGGGGAAAAACACTGAGTTGTAAATCAGGATGTGCAGGTTTTAAATGAACCTTTGCTTAAGGAAAGGTTAGTGAAGGCTTTTAATGAAGGCTTGCTTAAACCAGTTACTCTCTCCCAGTCCTTACTTTCCAATTTGTAAATGAGGTGAGCTTTGAAGTCCTTTTTGACATAGTCTAACTAGAATGCATTTAATGCACTTAATATGAAAAGCACCAAAAAAGAAAAAAGTTTTTTAAAAAGTTTCCATGAAAGTTATTCTATCTTGCACTTAACTAACTTGGAGTTGATGTTTCTCATAACTCCCAATTTACTATTTAATCTGGTAGTCAGGTGTATTAGTTATCTATAGCTGCATAATAGATTAACCTCAAAATATGGTGGCTTAAAACAAAAAATATTAGTTCACAGTTTCTCTTGTTCAGAAATTCAGAAGAAGTTTAGTGGGTAATTTTGGCTCAGTATTGCTTAGGAGCATACAGTCAAGATTGTCTGGAGTTGCAGTGATCTAAAACCTGACTGGCTGTTTGGCAGGAAGCCTTGGTTCCTCACCAGGTGGACCTTTTCCATAGGCTGCTTCTGCTAAAGAAAAAAATTATTCTGACACTTGTTAAAATGGTAAGGAAGACTTTATTCAAAACTGTTGCAACTAGGGATATTGCAATAGGGAAGAGAGAATGAATTCAACTCTGAATACAGCAAAGATAGCTGGAAATTTGTAACCAAAGAGCAGAGTGAGGGTGTCAGTGACAGAAAACTACTAAGAGGAGACATCAGGATAAGGGGCTTATTACTAAAGGCAGGTCAAGGACTTAGACATCAAGAGTGGGGAATGAGTAACATGATCAGATATCAAGAGTGGGGTGTTGATTTAGCAAGATTCTTGCTAAGACTAAACTGTGCAGCCTTACAGAAGGCCAAGGTTGAGGACTATTCCAGAAGAGGGCTCAGAGGAGCCTAACTGAAGTTTCTGAAATTTGTCACTTGGGTGTCTTCAGGACATGACAGTCAGCTTCCCCAAGGGTGAATCATCCAGGTGAAGGAGCAGTCAGGAAAATGCACTGCCTCTTTATGACCTACTCTCTGAAGTTGCATACTGGCCCACTTTTATTTTTTAATTGGTTAGAAGTGAGTCACTAAATCCAATGGAAGAGGAATTAGGCTCCACTTTTTAGAGAGAGTGTCAAAAAATTGGGGAACATATTTTGGACCACCACATCAGAAATGATGTCAGTTGAAACTAATGGTATAGGAACTCAACTCAGTTGTTGGTCATAAGATTATCTTTGCTCTAAAACTATGTTTATCTTGCCATTTTAATTTTTTTCTTGTTTTAATAAACTTCTCTGTATGTTTATTTTTTAATGTTTATTTTATTTATTTTTGAGAAAGAGAGAGCAGGGGATGGGGCAGACAGAGAGGGAGAGAGAAAATCCCAAGCAGGCTCTGTGCAGTTGGCACAGAGCCCAACGTGCGACTTGATCTCACGACCATGAGATCATGGCCTGAGCCGAAATGAAGAGTCAGCTGCTTAACAGACTGAGCCACCCAGGTGCCCCAACAGCTCTGTACATTTAGAAACTGGTTTCTCCTTTTCTTCAAAACATCAGCATTTTTGCTACAGATAAATGCTTGCTTTGAAAATTAAGGTTTTTTAAGCTTTCTCTCCCAAGCATCACCCTATCTGTTCCCATACTCTGACTTCTGATATCTATGTTTTTGAAGCCTGAAGGGAAAAAGGACATTTCCAGTTCTCAGCTATAAACTGCATACCAGAGATGTATATTGATATTGAAAAGACTGACATGAGAGGGGCGCCTGGGTGGCTCAGTTAGTTAAACATCTGACTTCAGCTCAGGTCATGATCTCACAGCTCGTGGGTTCAAGTCCCGCATTGCGCTCTGTACCGACAGCTGAGAGCCTGGAGCCTGCATCAGATTCTGTGTATCCCTCTCTCTCTGCCCCTCCCCAACTAGCGCTCTGTCTCTGTCTCTCAAAAAATAAAATAAAAACATAAAATAAATAAATAAAATTTTTAAAAAGACTGATATGAGAGGCCTTCAGGAAAATCCTAAGATCTTGTGACGTCAATACGATGATTTTTTTCTTCCTTTCTTGTGGAAAATAGTTAGAGGTAATAGGCTATTATCATTGTTTGTAAGCAGAATGCATCAAGATTTTCCAATACTTGGGGCACCTGGGTGGCTCAGTCGGTTGAGCTTCCAACTTCAGATCAGGTCACGATCTCACAGTCTGTGAGTTCAAGCCCCATGTCGGGCTCTGCGCTGACAGCTCAGAGCCTGGAACCTGCTTCAGATTCTGTGTCTCATCTCCCTCTCTCTCTGACCCTCCCCTGTTCATGCTCTGTCTCTCTCTGTCTCAAAAATAAATAAACAGTTTTTAAAAATTAAAAAAAAAAGATTTTCCAATACTAGACTAAACATATGTTAACAAAAAGGAGAACATTGTTTGCAAATTTGCTAAGGTAAGTCTATTAAAAAGAAAACAAGAATGGGGTGCCTGGGTAGCTCAGTCGGTTAAGCATCCGACTTCAATTCAGGTCATGATCTCACAGTTCAGGAGTTTGAGCCCTGCATAGGGTTCTGGGCTGACAGCTCAGAGCCTGGAGCCTGCTTTGGATTCTGTGTCTCCCTCTCTCTGCCCCTCCCACAGTTTGTGCTCTGGCTCTCTCTCAAAAATAAATAAAAACATTAAAGAAATTCCTTACTTGCTTTTCAATGTTTCTTCAAACACAGTGGTTCTCTAACATTAGAGTGTATTAGGATAACCTGGAGGTCTTATTAAGACAAAGATTGATGGGTGTTACTGCCATAGTTTCTGATTCAGTAGAATTGGTAGGTGGGGCATGAAATTTTGCCTTTCTAACTAGTTTCCAAGGGATGCTGATGCTGATCTTGCTGGTCTAGGGACCATACTTTGTGAACCACTGTTAGAAAGACTAAATAATAAATGGCTACAGAGGTAATAAAGTTAAATTTACCTCCTGTGAAGTCAAAGTTATGATGGATTATCATGTGGCCTATAATTTCCTCCCCGAGGAAAGCAACAAAAGGGGTTTCTTCATTAAGCCTATGATTATGATCCATGTGAACTGACACATTTATCTTTTCCTCCTGTAGTGAGGCAAGGGTCACATCTCACTCTTCAAAACCAATCCTTCCAGTTGTATTCCACATAATTTAAAAACAAATACAAATTAAAAATAAGAGACTTAATTCCATTTCCAGAAATGGAAATGCAAAGTAAGCTGTCATGTCTATAAATTGGCTTCTATCCCCACCTATTTCTTCCTGTCTTCCTGTTATAGAAGTAGAATTTTCTCCTACTGTCCAAGACCAATTCCCTCCACTGTCCTCTGAATACCACTTCTTTCAATCTTCTCAGGATGTTCACTCTTCTCACTGTCTTTTATTTTCCTAATTCCCTTGCTAACAATCCTTTAAGTTGATCAAGTCTCTCCCAACATAGCAGTCATAATAATTAACACAAATTTCCTAGATGCCACATCTGGGGACTGAATCCATTGTATATTGCCCCTGCCAAATTTCATTAAAACACTTACACTTGCTGACTCCATTTTCTCATAATCCACTCATTCCTTACCCACTCTTCATCTGGCTTCAGCCTCCAAGTCTCAGTATATGGTCCCAAAGCAATGGATGCTTTTCAGCCTGTGCTACATAATGTATAGGCAGCATTTGACCTAGTTGACCCATTTGAAGCCCATTGGGTCTGTCTCTTCCTTGAAACACTCTTCCCTTGGTTTCTCTCATATTCTGATTATTTTCTTCCTGTCTCTCTAGCTGCTCATTTTCAGTCTCCTTTGTTTACTCTTCCTCTCTACTCAGACACTGGGTAATCTCTTCCACCCACATAGTTTCACAGACTCTGGTTTCAAAGACTCTTTCATAGCTCTCAAATCTCTGCCTATGACCCATTCTCTTTCTCCTTAACTCTAGACCCATGCAGGGGTGCCTGGGTGGATCAGTCAGTTAGGCATCCAACTTTGGCTCAGGTTGTGATCTCATGGCTCGTGAGTTCGAGTCCCACATTGGGCTCTGTGCTGACAGCTTAGAGCCTGGAGCCTGCTTCAGGTTCTGTGTCTCCCTCTCTCTGCCCCTCCCCCACTTGCACACGTGCACTCTCTCTCTCTCAAAAATAAATAAACATTAAAAAAATTAAAAAAAAATTTAAAAATCCCACAAACTGTAGACCCATGCAGCCAACTACCATATACTGTAAAGGAGACATCATCTGATTTTGAAGGGAGCTGTCATCAGGTCTAAAACTGCTCACACCATCTCTGCCCTCACCCCATCCACTCCTTTTCCCCATTCGCTGCACTACTAATCACGTCTACCCTGGTGCTCAAACTAGAATATTGGCTTCTTCTTCTCCTTCTACACCAAAATCCCAATCAATCAGCAAATTCTACCATTTTTACCTCTTAAATATATTCCACATCTATAACTCTGTCAATAGTGTCCTTTGATGTACAAAAGTTTGTAATTTTGGTTAAGTGCAAAATGTCCATTTTTTCTTTTGTTGCCTGTGCTTTTGGGGTCATCCAAGAAATTATCACCAAATCCAATGTCATTAAGTTTTCTACATCTTCTTCTAAGAGTTTTATAGTTTTGACTTTTATGTTGGAGTCTTTGATCCATTTTGAGTTAATTTTTATATGGTTTTAGGTTGAGGGTCCAACTTTGTCCAGCACCATTCTTTGAAAAAGACTGTCCTTTCCCCCAGTGTTTGATTTTGTGCCTTATAATTTAATAATGACAACTGAATTAAAATACTTGAAAATGTGCTGACTAAACAAAACACCTGCAGACTGCATTTTGACCCAAAGGCCACTAATTTGCACTATGTGCCTTTAATTTCATTTTCACATTAAATTTAACAAATGAGTTAAGGGGAGTGAGAGATAGTGTCGCCTACCATAGTCCAAGCATTGTACCAGGTGCTGGTGACAAACTAGGCACAAAGTTTCATATGTTACATTCCTAGCATCAGTTTAAAGTTGAGTGAGACTTGTGAAAACATCATTTTAACACCATGTTAAATGCTTATAAATACGGGGAGCAAGCAGAGAATAAGTTAAGAGAGGAGGAAAATAAATTTTTTAAATAGTTGTGTAATAGACTAAAACCAGCTACAAGCACACCCTGTTAAGAGGCCGTGGGCATGGCCTCAAGGCCAGCTACCAGCTTTCTTCCCGACCGCGCTGTTTTTCAGACCAGAAGGCTTTCCCCTGGTATCGGGACGTCATCCGGAAGCGCCGGGAAGAGGGGGCGGGATTTCCGGCTTCTGGAACGGAAAGGGACGGAAACTAAATGAACCAACGGGCTTAATTCCGTGTGAGGCACGTATTTGGGCTCAGCACTTCACTACCGAGTTCTGCGTCCTCTCCAGGTGTCCGCGGTTTGCACGAGCCGGAGCCACTGTTTCTGCACTCCTGGTATGGGCATGTTTCTTATCTTAGTTGTGTGTGTTGCGGTGGGACAACTCGGGAAACCATTGTAAGATACACGTTGTGGAGCATGCGTGCTAAGAAGGCCCACAGATAAGTGGAAGCCCAGCGACTTAATAAACTATAAGCAGCACAATACCTGGAACAAGAGGAATGTTTACCAAAATGATTGCCTTATTTGTTTTAAAATTTGGGTTTCATTGCTCTGACATCCTAAAAAAATCTTAACCAATTATAAAGACAAAACTCAGAAGACCTTTGTTTTTGAAATGTTTTTCATAACAGGATTGAGGACTCCTGGTGAAATAGGGAGTCTAACTTTTTTCTTCTTTAAATGGTGGCCAAACATGGAGCGCCCGGCTGACTCAATCCGAAGAAAATGTGACTCTTGATCTTGGGGTCGTGAATATGAGCCCTACATTGGGTGATTACTTGGAAAAAAAAAAAAAAGCGAATTTTTTTTTTTTTTAATTGGGGGCACCCGAGTGGCTCAGTGGGCTCAGCCTGGGGCTTTTGGTGTCAGCTCAGGTCATGATCTCAGGGTTCCCCATAGGGCTCTGCACTGACAGCATGGAGCCTGCTTGGGATTCTGTCCCTCTCTCTGTCCCTCTCCTCTTGCTGTCTCTCAAATTTAAAACAAATTTTTAAAAATGCAGGTGTCTCAACATGTTTTATATGTGAAAAGCATTGGTCCAGGATATCTATTTGAAAAATACTTGAGTGATTACTGTGAGCCATAAACTGCCAAATGTTGGGTTCAATTTTAATATAAATACAGTCCTTGTCCTGATAGAGTTTACTGTCTAGTCAGGCAAATAAGTAACCAGGCAATTACAAAAGAGTGTTACAAGTACTGTGATAGAGAGGTACAGGGTGCTGTAAGAACTACTAGGAGGAATACTTGGTCTAAAGTTTGAGGTGAAGTATAGCTAGAGATGTAGCTGAAGAGGTAAACAAAGGATGATTTTGTGGAAAACTTTATAAGCCATGTTTGTAAGTTTGGGATTTAACCTGGCAGCAATGAGCTTAAAAATACACGTTGGGGATGATACAAGTGCATTGATCAGATTTGCACTAACTTCAAATGGCTTAGAGATGAGGCAGAGCAAATCTGGAGGCTAGGGGATGCAGTTAGGGTAATGGGATTCAAGAGAAGTGAATGGCTCAAGATGTATTTAGAAAGTAAAGTGAGGGGCGCCTGGGTGGCGCAGTCGGTTAAGCGTCCGACTTCAGCCAGGTCACGATCTCGCGGTCCGTGAGTTCGAGCCCCGCGTCAGGCTCTGGGCTGATGGCTCGGAGCCTGGAGCCTGTTTCCGATTCTGTGTCTCCCTCTCTCTCTGCCCCTCCCCCGTTCATGCTCTGTCTCTCTCTGTCCCCAAAATAAATTAAAAAACGTTGAAAAAAAAATTAAAAAAAAAAAAAAAAAGAAAGTAAAGTGAATTGAGGCCCCTGTATGGCTCAATTGATTAAGTGTCCAATTTTTGGCTCAGGTCATGATCTCAAGGTTCATGAGTTCGAGCCCTGATTCAGACTCTTTCCTGACAGCTTGGAGCCTGGAGCCTGCTTCAGATTCATTGTCTCCCTCTTTCTCTGCCCCTTACCCCCTCTCAACAATAAACATTTAAAAAAAGAAAGTAAAGTGAATATAATTCAGATGGATTAGATATGGGGGGTGTGAGAGAGGACGGTAATAAAATGACTTCCAGTTTCTGGCTTAAGCAAATGGATGGATAGCAGTGTCCCTCCCTAAAACCATGTGTAAGGAGAAGCAGATTGGAAAGGGAAGGGAGAGAGATTATTTTAATATGTTGCATTTGAGGTGTTTCTTCTGATGCGTGGTGGTTGAAGCCATGGAGGAAGATCAGACCTCATACAGAAAATTTTAGATTGCAAAAAAAAAGGGGGGGGGGGGCTAAGGACAAAAATTCAGAGGCACATCTGCTTTTAAGGGAGGGGCATCATCTGGGCATCAGGACACAGGTTAGAGAGGCACTCCCAAAAGCATGCAGTCATTAAATGAAGCCAAGGGAAGAAGGAATTTTTCAAGTATTTCAACCGCATTTGGTAAAAAAGTTGATTTTTTTCTTCAGATCTCATACTAGTTTCACAATGTTTTAAGTTTATTTCTTTATTTTGAGAGAGAGCAAGCAAGAGTGAGCATGCATGGGCAGACGGAGAGGGGGAGAGAGAATCCCAAGCAAGCTCCGAGCTGTCAGCACAGAGTCAGAAGCAGAACTCGATCCCACCAACCAAACACTAGATCAGACCTGAGCCGAAATCAAGAGTTGGCCCCTTAACCAACTGAGCCACCCAGGTGCCCCCTGGTTTCACATTTTTAAGCATCTTCATTGTTCGATGTATGTCCACACCTTGAGGATAAAATTGTGGAGCTTATATATATTTGCCCTAATTTTGGACATTTTTGTTTGGCAATAACATTATTTGCTACAAAATAAACTCTGAACTGGAGAAAAGAGGTTTGTTTTTAAATCAGTAGATCTCTCTGTATTCCTGTTTTGAAAACATATGAGGGCATTGATACAGCAGCTCCTAAGTGCTTTTTACTAGTTGCCATCCTTTATAAAACTTTTCTGCTTTTTATCTTCTTGTCTTCATGTGTTGCTTATGTTAAGGATCTTGTGTTTGGGCCTGTATCTGTTAGGGGCTTAGTATAGAATGGAGAAGAAACAGCATCGTGATCTAACCCGTATCAGTAGTACATAACTTTGTGGTTATCCAGTAATACAGATATTCTGGGCTCCTAGCTGCAAATCTGAAAGGGATCTTTAAGGTATTCTTTTCCCTAAAGCAATAGTGAAATTCATGTTTAAAATAAGATCCCATATAAGCTTTAAACTTTGTGCCTGGTGAGTGATCACAGGCTCTAGGCCATAGGAGTCTAGGAAAAATTAACGGTACAGCAAATAAAGTTGTGCTTACTGTGTGTTTCCAAATGTTTCAAAAATCAGTTGTATTTTGGTGTCTCAAATTTATACTTGCACAATTAGTTGAGAGGTTTTAAAAGTCTTTATCTAACTTTTTACTACATTTTGCTTTTTTTTATAGGTGTTTTCTTACATGCCTGTTTTCCTCAAAATGAGTGGTAGTATCACCTTAAGATCTTTTGGCAGATTTTTGGTGCCATTTACCATTCATAGGAAAAAAGGGGTTTTATGTTCAACAATTCTGCAGAGATCTATGTCTTCCAAAATACCAACTGTGTCCTATCCTAAGAAGGAGAGTACATCACCTCCTGAACAGCTGGGATTGGATGGGTGGAAAATTACAATGAAATCTAGCATGCAAGAAGAAGATGCTTCGGCAGTCTCAAGCAGCAAGGATGAAGACCCTCTAGTTGCCATCAGGGAGTTAATTGAGATGTGGAGATTGTTTGGCAAAGAAGTACCAGAACAAATCAGTGAAGAAGAACTCAAAACTGCTATGGAATGTGTTTCTAAATCATCAAAAAAAAAATACTTAAAATATTTATATATTAAGGAAAAAATTAAAAAAGCCAAGCAAATAAAAAAGGAAACGAAAGCAGCATTAAAGGAAAAAGCCAAAAAAGACCAATTACTGGAAACCACTAAGGAAGATAAACAGCAAAACTTTCTATTTCTACGACTTTGGGATAGGAATATAGACATTGCCATGGGCTGGAAAGGTATTCAGGCCATGCAGTTTGGACAACCTTTGGTTTTTGACATGGATTATGAAAGTTATATGAAACCAAAGGAACTTAAGAATACTGTTTCCCAACTTTTAGAAAGTGAAGGATGGAACAGAAGAAATGTTGATCCTTTCCATATTTATTTCTGCAACCTTAAAGTAGAAGGCGCTTATCATAAAGAGTTAGTTAAACGTTATGGAGAAAAATGGGACAAATTGCTATTAACAGCAACAGAAAAGTCTCATGTAGACTTATTCCCAAAGGATAGTATTATATATTTAACTGCAGATTCTCCCAATGTTATGACAACTTTCAAGCATGATAAGATTTATATAGTGGGATCTTTTGTTGATAAGGCTATGCAGACAGGCACATCCCTAGCCAAGGCAAAACGGCTGAAACTGGCAACAGAATGCCTTCCATTAGATAGGTATTTACAGTGGGACACTGGTACCAAAAATCTCACCTTAGATCAGATGATGCGTATTTTGTTATGTCTGAAAAACACTGGTAGTTGGGAAGAGGCTCTGAAGTTTGTTCCTAGGAGAAAACATACTGGTTGTATGGAGATTTCTCAACATTCTCAAGAGCTTGTCAACAGATTAAAGAAGTCAAAACCTTTTAATTCATTTCCAAAAGGCTCTCTAAATATACACACACAGAAAAGGTGGCTTGAATGAGAATATTTGATAACTTAAAAAATAAGTGGTCACAATATGTGTAAATCGAACCATGATGCTGTATGCCTTAAACTCTTACTGTGATTTATGTCAATTATTTCTCAATAAAATGGGGGGAAAGCATATGGAGTAGAAATACAATTCTATTGGTCTATTTCTTCCTAAATGGAATTCATTTGTTCTTTTAAAGGTTGTCATTCCAGGGGCACCTAGGTGGCTCACTTGGTTAAGCTTCCAACTTCAATGATTTTTTTTTTTTAACGTTTATTTATTTTTGAGACAGAGAGAGACAGAGCATGAACGGGGGAGGGTCAGAGAGAGGGAGACACAGAATCTGAAACAGGCTCCAGGCTCTGAGCTGTCAGCACAGAGCCCGACACGGGGCTCGAACTCACGGACCGCGAGATCATGACCTGAGCCAAAGTCAGCTGCTTAACCGACTGAGCCACCCAGGTGCCCCAAGCTTCCAACTTCAGCTCAGGTCATGATTTCACGGTTCATGAGTTTGAGCCCTGCATCAGGGTCTGTGCTGATAGCTCGGAGCCTGGAACCTGCTTCAGATTCTGTGTCTCCCTCTCTCAGGCTCTCTCAAAACCAAATAAAACATTAAGAAAAAAATTTAAAGGTTGTCTTTCCAAATAAACTGAAGTGTGTGTCTTTTTGCCCAATTAATTAAATTTCCGCAAGACTTTGGAAATACCGTTTATCATAAACTTAATAGCTTTTGAAAGTAAAAAGAATCATCTAAGTTTGTTGAGTACAGTAAAACAATTGTACCATGTCTGTGGCTTTTTTATGAATACTTTTGAGTCTTAGACTCCATTTTCCTTCTTAGATGTTCTTTGAGCCATGTCAACTGCCCTTTCATCAAAAATTGATACAGAAAAGATTTTAAACTTCAGGTGATGTTTCACTTATTAAAGTAACATTTGGTACAGTGCTTGGCATGTCATAGGGACTAAAATATATTTAACTGAATCTTTGTTAAACAAAAGTTTAAGACCTTCCTTGGCATGTTATGGGATTTGGCTATGTTATGAAAAATGTGTTTGAGGGAACAAAATTCATTTCTTGTTCTCTTAGAAAAAAAAATTTATTTGATAAATGTTACATACAGCACTTCCCTATTAGTGTATAGCTAGCTTTCCCTTCTGGGAAAAACTTCCTTTTCTCCAGCCATGTGATTTGAATGGAAGCTGCCATACTTTTACAGACCTTGCCCTGGCCACAGCTGAATATCCCAAAGGAGACACCTCACTCAAACTTAGAGATGGGGATCTGACTTTAAGATAGGCCAATCAGAACACTTTTCTAGTATTTTTGGGTTTGAGAACTAAGATAACCTGTATCACTATCTGATTGTGAACTCTTGACAGATGGGAAGCTCTGGAATTGATGGTGGCCTTCCTTTCCATGAAGGAAGACAGGCTATAGTAGGAGAGAGTGAAGCTTGCATATAAAAATAAGACCAATTTTTGGAGCTGTTTAAATCATCGTTCCCAATCATCCCTGAGATCCAGCTATAGGTTTACCTTTAGTATTTACTGGTTGTTCAAACCTCATGCAATAACCCATCTAATAGATCCCCCTTTTTTGCCTAAGCCAGTTTAAAGCTGGGTTTCTGCCTCTTGCTACCTACTAAGTCCTAATATACTTGAGAAAATGTGTACTTATTCCCTAAAACTTTAGGAAACGTTCATTGTAGACTACCTGCACCATTAAATTTTTTGAAAACATGGAAAATAGAGATGGATGGCCAACTATTTGTACCTAGTTTCTGAACTAGAAATTAACATGAGATATGCTGTCCAATACATTTCTTAAAGCAGCTAATCTTTTACCAAATACTAAGTATCTACTCTGCCAAACAAAATGCAGTTTACATGAATAATTTAAGTTATAGGTACTGTAACTTAAGCGTTACAGTACTTGTAACTTACTTGTTTAATAGTACCTTTTTTACAGATAAAAATTTACTCAAAATTCAGCCTTTAAGTGTAGTCTCAGAATTCAAAAGATCTGTTTGATTTTAAAGTCCTAGGCTTCTTGGGGCGCCTGGGTGGCGCAGTCGGTTAAGCGTCCGACTTCAGCCAGGTCACGATCTCGCGGTCCGTGAGTTCGAGCCCCGCGTCAGGCTCTGGGCTGATGGCTCAGAGCCTGGAGCCTGTTTCTGATTCTGTGTCTCCCTCTCTCTGCCCCTCCCCCGTTCATGCTCTGTCTCTCTCTGTCCCAAAAATAAATAAACGTTGAAAAAAAAAAATTAAAAAAAAAAAAATAAAGTCCTAGGCTTCAGGGGCGCCTGGGTGGCTCAGTTGGTTAAGCGACCGACTTTGGCTCAGGTCATGATCTCGCAGTTTGTAAATTTGAGCCCCGCGTTGGGCTCTGTGCTGACAGCTCAGAGCCTGGAGCCTACTTCAGATTATGTGTCTCCCCCTCTCTCTACCCCTCCCTGCTCACGCTCTGTGTCTGTCTCTCAATAATAAACATTAAAAAAAAAGTTTAAAATATAAATAAAGTCCTAGGCTTCAACCTATAAATTATACCCTCTATAATAAGAGAGTATGAAGTGCAAATGGAAAAATAATGGATGCCTAACCTAAGCTTGTGAGTGGGATCAGGAAAGGCCGTGAGAAAGTGATATGTAAATGAAGAATAAGTGTGATATGAATGAATTTCAACCGTTAGACCCAGCTAAGTGGCAAAATGCTAATACCTAAGCCATTTGAGACACAATGGAGATAAAATATCATAGTGGTTCAGAACAAGGGGTTAGGATTGCCTAGCAGGACTGGCACCTAGAGTGAGACAAACAAGGCTCCTAGCGTGCCTTACTGATCTCCCAAGTCCCAGACATACTCCCTGGGTTTCAGCTTCACCCGAGGCTCTGATGTTACCTAAATTGCTTAATCTCTTGAAATTTCAGTTCTCCTCATATATGAAAAGGAGATAAATAGTTCTTGACTCATAAAACATTTAATATGGTGTCTGGCCCATAAATGCTAAGTAAAATATTAACTAGTTATCTAGTTTAGACTACCTTCGAAATGTATGGAATTTCTAATACTAGTATATGCAAGTTATTTGTCCTTTTGAGGAGCACATTTTTATTTCTTCCTGCGTAATAGTATGCTAAGGTATTTCACTGGGTAACACTAGAATTAAAAAAATAAATTCCGGGGCACCTGGCTGGCTCAGTCGGTTGAGCATCCAACTTTGGCTCAGGTCGTGGTCTCGCAGTCCGTGAGTTCGAGCCCTGCATCAGGCTCCGTGCTGACAGCTCAGAGCCTGGACCCGGCTTCGGATTCTGTGTCTCCCTCTCTCTCTGCCCCTCCCCCACTCATGCATGCGCACGTGCGCTCTCTCTCTCAAAAATAAACATTAAAAATTTTTTAATAAAATAAAATAAATTCCTTCCAAATAGCTAAGCAGTAACTAATTTCTAAGACTCCTCTCTTATGCGGATAAATCACAATGGCAAACTCATCCACAGTTTGAACTCAATACAATTTTAATTTTCCAAATGTTTTGGAATTTGGAACTTAACAGAACCCCAGACACTGCTTCAATTTCTCCAAACTAAATGATCTGATTTCCCAGTCACTAGGTGGCTTTTCCCTATCTCAAACACCCAATAATTTATAGTATTCTTCCACTTTGAAGGTAATTTTTGTTGCCTATATTCTAATCATCTCTTCTTACCTATTATTTTCATGTAATACCATTTCTAGCTCCCTCCTTGTGCTCTCTTCAAACATACTATCAACTTCCCAGATTTTAATAATTAAAAGTTTTATAAGAAAGTCTTGGGGCACCTGGGTGGCTCAGTTAAGCATCTGACTCGACTTTGGTTCGGGCCATGATCTCATGGTTCATGAGTTCGAGCCCTGCATCAGGTTCTGCTGACAGCATGGAGCCTGCTTGGGATTCTCTCTCTCCCTGTCTGCCCCTCCCCCACTTGCACACACATTTACTCGCAAAATAAATATTTCTAAAAATGAAAAAAAGTCTTTACTTGTTAACTATTATCCCTATTATGTTACCCAGTTTAATACCTAAGCCATATCCTTCAAGCAAGTATTCAGAGCACACCTGAAGAGCAGACATGAAGGGAGTAACAAGAGAACTTTGAGTGCAAAAACCTGAGAGTTCAAGGTACAAGGAGCTGAAGCAGAGTGAGTAGAGAGCTGAAGATGAAGTCAGAGTAACTAGAGGTCCATCGTGTAAGCCTCTTACGCCATTGTTAAGGATTTTGGTGTTTTTTAATATTTATTTATTTATTTATTTATTTATTTATTTATTTATTTATTTATTGGGGGGGGGGGCAGGACACAGGGAGAGAATCCCAAGCAGGCCCCATGCTGTCAGGACAGAGCCTGATGCAGAGCTTGATCTCACGAACCATGAGATCATGACCTAAGCTGAAAGCAAGATGTCAGATGCTCAACTGACTGAGCCACCCAGGTGTCCCTTGGTTTTTACTGTGAATGAGATTGGAAGATCCATGGTCCTGATGACATATTCCTGATGTTTTAATAGGATGACTAGAATCCATGGGGGCAGGAACTTTTTTTTTTTTTTTTTCTGATTTATTCACTGCTATATTCCCAGGGCCTGGTACAGTGCCTAGCACATAATAAAATTTTCTGTAGGGAATGAATCTGATTCATCTTAAAAGGATTACTTTGGCTGCTGTATCAAGATTCTAAGACAGGGACCAGTTAAGAAATTACTGCCGTAACAAAAGTGAAAGATAATAGTAGGTTGGACCAGGGTGGTAGCACAGTAGGTACCAGATACCAAAGAGATACTGGAGACAGTGAATATGAATAAGCCTTTCAAGGGTTGCTATATGAATGAAAATGCTAACTAGCTAGAGGTAGATATGAGATCAATAGAAGAGTCTTCTGTTTTTGTTGGTTTTGCAAAGATGAGAGATATAAAACCATGTATGTATGCTGTTGGGAATGATCCAGTTATGGAGGGGAATCTGATAATCTGATGAAGCAGTGGAGTGAGAGAAGTGACAACCTTGTGCATAAGCAAGAAGGATGGGATCTACTGCATAAGTAACACAGAAAAAGACCATAGAAGTACAAATAAAGGTACTACACCACAGATATGGTGAGAATATGGAGGAGTTCTGTTTTCATTTCTATTATTTTCTCCATGAAAATAAGAAGTGAAGTCATCAGCTGAGGGGGAGTACCTATTGGACTTTTGTGGAGAGCAGAGAACGTGTGAAATAGTGTAAGAAAGTGAAATAATTAGGGTAGTGGTTCCCAAAGTTTGGTCCCTAGTCCAGCAGTATCAATATCATTTAGGAACTAGTTAGAAATGTACATTTTGGGGCTCCATTGAGTCAAAATCTCGGCAGTAGCACCAGAGTTTCAACTGTATTTTAACAAGCCCTTCAGGTGATTCTGATGTACATTCAAATTTGAGGATGGTACTGGGAAATATAATAAAATTACAAGGCTGTACTAAGAATCTACTCAGTCGGCTGAGCGTCTTAACTCTTGATTTTTGGCTCAGGTCGTGATCTTGCGTTTCATGGGTTTGAGCCCCCAATGGGCTCCAGGCTGACAGTACACAGCCTGCTTGGGATTCTTTCTCTCCCCCTCTCTCTCTCTGCCTCTCCCCTGCTTGTGCTCTCTCTTGCTCTCTCTCTCAAAATAAATAAACAACAACAACAAAAAGAATCTACTCAAAGTGGGAGATACAGGCTTCTAGACATGGAATGAGTAAGTCACAGGAATAAGAGGCACAGCATAAAGAACCCAGTTGGTGATATTGTAATAGCATAGTATGGTGACAGATGGTAGCTACACTTGCAGCAAGCATAGCCTAGTGTGGAGACTTGTCAAATACTATGTCGTACACCTGCACCTAATGTAACATTGTATGTGAACTACACTAAAAACTTTTAAATAAAATACAATAAAATAATCTCCGCGAGGTTAGTGAAACCCCGATTAGCTACCTTTCCTCTCTGATTTTGTTGTAGCTCTCTGCCTGAATTCTAACTCCACCTCTTACTTGCCTTTCCAGTGCCCCAGTTTCTTCTTCCATAAAAATGATAATAGTAGCACTTAATTCATATGTTTGTTGTGATGATTTAATGTACTTGATATCATGTTAAAAACTAGCAAATTATGCTTGGCATATAGTAAACATGAATAAATGTTAGATATTATAGCTGTCACCTCACAAATTAAACATCTAAATTAAAATAATAGCTGTCTAGGGGTGCCTAGGTGGCTCAGTCGGTTAAGGGTCCAACTCTTGACTTCGGCTTAAGTCATGATCTCACAGTTCGTGAGGTCAAGCCCTGCATCGGACTCTACGCTGACAGGGTGGAGCCTGCTTGGGATTCTCTCCCTCTCCCTCTCTCAAAATAAATAAATAAACTTTAAAAAATAAATATAAAAACCAAAATAAAATAGTTGTCCATATTGCCTTCTATTTCCAGCTTTTTAAACCATTATTGGAATAACTCTTTAGAGGTGACAAAAAAATAGCTACCGTTAAGTGCCCACCATGAGTGAAGCCCTGCATTACAATTTTTACCAGCATGATCTCACCTAATCCTCTCAGTAATCCTATATTAATACATTTTTGTAGCTAAAATATATTCGCTAAGATTGTTTTGTCAGTTCAAACTCAAAGAATTAGCAAATGGCAGAGTTAGAGTTTAAATTCATTTTTAATGCAATAAATACTGTTGCTCTTTGCCCTGCACTACTCTAACTCATTTGTAGAGGGTTACTGAAGCTTGCACTCATTTCTTCAATGAATATTTATCGAAACTGGTATAATCTAGGTACTGGGAAACAATGCTGTGCAAGATAAGCACCATATGACTTCCTGGACTGACAAGTGAATGGATTACTATTTTCCATCCTTAATTTCTACAGTGTGGTATATGGAACTGGATCTGCTTTTAGATAGCTATATGGGACCTCTCTAAACTTCATTTTCCTCATTCAAAAATACAGGCATCTATAAATAAATACTCAATTTCACATACAAGTCATGTTTACATCTCCATTTAAAAAATAATGTGTGAGTCTCAGTGATTAACACGTCTAAGGAAAAAGAAACAAATGTGAATTTAATACTTGCTCTTTAAAATATTTTGCTGGAGCGCCTCGGTAGCTCGGTCCGTTTAGCGTCTGACTTTGGCTCAGGTCACGATCTCACATCTTGTGAGTTCAGGCCCCGCGTCGGGCTCTGTGCTGACAACTCAGAGCCTGGAGCCTGCTTCGGATTCTGTGTCTCCCTCTCACTCTCTGCCCCTCCCCTGCTTGTGTTCACTCTCTCTCACTCTCAAAAATAAAAAATAAACATTTAAAAAACTAAATAAAATAAAATATTTTGCTGAGGAGTTTTACATATATTGACATAAATGGGTGGGCCAGGGACTTCAAATCACAACAGCACCATATCACCACCAAACTGCTCTACTTCTTTTTTTTTTTTTTTTTTAATTTTTTTTCAACGTTTTTATTTATTTTTGGGACAGAGAGAGACAGCAAACTGCTCTACTTCTGTCATGAGACATGCTTTGATTCTTTCTCCATTCCCCAGACTTGGAGCCTGAGGAGTAATCCACGCATAAATACTAAGCACTTTTCACATATGAAATATGCAATACAAAGAGCTGTGAACAAAAATATTTTTTTTAAGCTTATTTATTTATTTTGAGTGAGAGAGAGAACCAGCAGGGAAGGGGCAGAGAGAGCAGACAGAGGATCCAAAGCAGGCTCCATGCTGACAGTGGAGAGCCTGATATGGGCTCCAACTCACAAACCGCAAGATCATGACCTGAGCCTAAGTCAGATGCTTAACCGACTAAGCCACGCAGAAGCCCCCCCCCCCAAATTTTCTTTTAATTGTGTCTGTTGTCAAATAACTTTTAAGCCATCTATGGAGACATTTTTTTTAAACACATACTTGAGGGAAATATAAAGCGACCAAAGTGGTATATAGAAATTATCTCATCTGATCCCCATGAGCACTCTTTGATGAGGTACAATTATTATTTCTTTTTATAAAGAAAACATATGTCTGTAGATAGTAAGAAACCCTCAAGGTTTACTCAGCCAGGAAAGGGCAGAACCGGGATTCAAACCCAAATTCTGACTCCTTAAGACTACTTTCTGAAACACTCACTTTTTAATGTAGGGCAAACCCACAAACTCCAGTTAGTTCCCTAGACAAGGAATTGACCCCATTTGGCAAGAGGGTAGTATAAATACAGAGAGTAAGGGAAGATGAGGCTAAAAAGTTAGGCTGGGGCCCAATATAACACGTGGGACTTCATCTTAAAAACCCTAGGGATCCATTAAAGGTTTCTAAATAAGGCGGAAATTACTGCAATTTTAACTGAATGAGGTAATTTCTCTTGATAGGAAAATTGCGACCTGTAGAAAAAGTAGTTTTATCACGTGGCTATGTGACCTCAGACAAATAACTCTTCGGCCTCAACTTTCATAGCTCATTAGAGAATACCACAATGGACTGTCGTGGGGATTAAACAAGATAGTGTCTGACACAAGAGGGCGCTCGATAAACGTCGATTTTTTTTTTAATGCACCCCCCCCCACCCCACTTTTTTACAAGTTTTATTTATCTCTACACTCAACTTGGTGCTCAAACTCACAACCCGGAGATCAAGAGTCGCGGGTTCTTCTGAGCCAGCCAGGCACCCCACGGCCCTCTTTTTTTTTTTTTTTTTTAAAGGCACAGGTGGTCCACCAAGACCAGAATGAAAACAGCCTGATCGCTTCAGCTGTAGCCACACCCTAGTCCGCAAAAACCTTACAAAACTCCACAAACGTTTCCGGAGTGGTGCTCCCTCACTTCTCTGGGCCATGAAAACCTAAGCAACCTCTTAGTCAAGCCACTAACCAGAGCTCCACAGACACAGCACAACATTCCCCGCTCTCCCTTCAGAGGCCGCTTGTGGATGACGTCACATTCACTTCCGTTTCCCAAACGGCATCTTTTTACTTTCCAGGGCCGCTCTAGGCTGCAGCCTCGCGAGCTGGCTCCGAAACTCAATGGTTGCTGGGCGGGGCCGTGACGTCCTTGGCGTGGCTGCAGCGGAGGCCGCGGCGGGGAAAATGGCGGACGGGAAGGCGGGAGAGGAGAAGCCTGAGAAGCCGCAACGAGCTGGAGCCGCCGGAGGTGAACACAACCCCAGCGTCGCGGGCTGCGTGGGATGCTCTGGGCCTTTCTTTGAGCGCCCCGGGGTGGGGGGAATAGGATGGGGACGAAAATGGGCGGATCTGGCGCTCACCCGGCCAGGTGCTGGGCCCAGACGAGACCCGGGCACGCCCGGCGCGGCCCGCTGGGATCCGGGCCCACATCGCCTCCTTGCCGGGGGAGAGCCGACCACTGTTGGTCACCTGCTGGCCCCAGCGGAGGCTCTGCTTCCAATGAGAAGGGAGATGGGTACCAGAGAGGGGTATCGAACTCGGGGTGGGACCAGGAGCGGCAGTGCAGGAGCCGCTACCGCCACACCGGAGACGCACATCACACAAAACACGCGCACACACACAGGAAGAGTCACCGAGCGGTGGCCGCAGACACTGGCCACAGGCCGAGTTTCCAATGGTGCTGGCCTCTAAGTTACACCTAGGAGTTAGTTTGCTTCTCCCTTTTCGCTGAGGTGGTGTACGACCCCGGCCTTTTCTCTTTCATTTCCAAGCTGAATACCGACCCTGTAATGGGGATGGGTCGAGGAGATGGAGGGAAAGAATACCATTGCCTGCCCGCTGGTTTAAGATGCGGGGTCTTAGGGTTAGGGTTTGGTTGCCTTTCTTCTAAGTGTCTGCTTTTTCTCAGGTTCTTGCCAGCTAACTGCTGACAGATATTTAGGTGGCTTAATAGGCTAGTGTGACTTTTCCTGTATTTTGTTACGATGTGAACTCAGATTACAGTTGTCTTCATTCTGTACCCTCCACTCTTATAAATTTGGGCCTTGTGCATGAAGGGAAAGAAACATCTTTCCAGGCGCCCGCCCATCCCCCTTTGTCGTAACAAGGCAAGTAACTTAACACGTGGGAGGTGATCATAATGTCTTGAGAACGTTTTAAGTATTACTCTCTTTTCTGACTTCCTCAAGTCTTATCCTTGAAGTATTTAAAGAAAATACAGATTATTAGCATATGAAAGCAGTTACTAGGACTTTATTAACATGATGTTTAATGTGAATTGCCTTGGGAATAAAAAACAGCAGTTTAAACCATTTAGTACTACCTCGTTAGGGATTTTTTCCCCCCTCAAAAATTATCTTGGAAATTATTGAGTAAAATTACGTTAAAAATTAGTAGTTTCAGGAAAAACAAAGATCTGTGACCTAGGCTTTTAGACTATCTTTTAATTTTGTAAGATAGCTTTTTAAGTGTCTTGAGAATATGGGAGATGTGTTTAATGTGTTGCCAAAATGTACTTTAAGTGTCAACATAACTCCACTGTGTAATTTATCCACCACCCTTTCAGTTAGGGATAATTAGCTGTATAGCATGAACATTGATGTTTTTATTTTAGCATATTTTTGTGTGTGTGGTGGTGGTGGTATAAAATTATCTTGGGTGATTGATATCAAAAATGTTATGGTATCCTTGGTGATTTAGAATAATATCCCTTAATAACTTCATCATAATTTGCCTTGGATTTGCCTGCCTTTACAAGAAAATGGTGCTGTTGCATATAAACCATTTTTGAATGTCAGGTATTTTTAATGAATTTATACAGAGGAATCATAGCTAAAACACTTAACACTGTGGATGTTGCTGAATTGCTAATTTTATGGCAAGTGGTCACTATTTTCAAACACTATCAAGCTTATCTTAGGGACTTACCTAGAGAATATTCTGATTTTTAGTTCCTTTTGAACAGTCCAGTAAGTTGGAAGTGTATTTTCTTATAAGTAGTTATGAATGAATTTATGTTAGTAAGAGAAGCTACTTACTTGAGCTTGCTCTCACCTTAAAGAAGGGGGGGGGGGGCGGGGGAATAAGGCTTTGGGCAGATTTTTTTTCTCCTTTGGCTAAATTTTTGTAGCTCCTTGAAATAGAAATTTTAGAAAAGCTGTCCATATCATAATCATGGCCACCTCATGCTGTTTCAGGTTATCTAAGAACTACTTGAATGAAATTGACATTTATTATACCAGCCACTAGGAGGGTCTTCAATATGTTCTCATTTAAACTGCTTGTCAGTCCTTTTGGAGAGGTAGCTGTGTACTCTTTTATCAAATGAAGAAGCTACCAAAATACAAATGGATCATGAAGAATATACCCTTATGGAGTTAAACTTTATTAGCTAATTTTTTTTTTTCAAAATAAGGTAACTTTGTCCTCCAAAGCCCTCCTTTCCAACTATTCAGTGGAAAAGAAAAAATGTGCTAGTACCATGTGTAATTTGATTTCACATTAATCTACATACTTTGTTTGCTCGGAATGAATACAAACTCAATAAAATCCCTTTTATTAAAATAATCCTTGATAAAGAATCTAGTACTTTTATATAATTTTATGCATTTATATTTTGCTGTAAATTGTTTTGTGATTTTCTTATTTTTAAAAAACTGATCACATATTCTTTAAAATGTAAGTTGCCGGGCGCCTGGGTGGCTCAGTCGGTTAAGGGTCTAATTCTTTATTTCGGTTGAGGTCATGATCTTGCGCAGTCCCTGAGTTCAGGCCTGCACTGATGGTGCGGAGCCTGCTTGGAATTCTCTCTTTCTGCCCCTCCCCTGAGCTTGCTCTCATTCTCTCTCTCTCTCTCAAGATAAATAAACTTAAAAATAAATAGGGGTGCCTGGGTGGCTCAGTTAAGTGTCCTACTTTGGCTCAGGGTCATGATCTTGGGGTTCTTGAGTTGGAGCCCCCATCTGGCTCTCTACTGTCAGTGATCCTCTAGCTCCCTCTCTCTCTTTCCCTCCCCTGCACTCTCTCTCTTCTCTCTCCCTCTCTCTCTCTCTCTCTCTCTTAAAAATAAATATTTTTTTAAAAAGCATTAAAAAATAAATAAAATAAAAGTCACATTCTCTGCAGCATGGATATTCTGACAGATGACTCTTGCTTCTCCCTCAGAATCTAAAAGTTCCAACCTTGAACTACTTTTAATGAGGGACGTGTAGTGAGATTCAATGAATAGGAAATAAAGAGAATTTCAAATCCCTATTAAAAACAAAGAACAAAAATGTAAGTCATATTGCTAAAATTTTCACATTGCCAAACTATGGCCATCTAAAAATTTTTTCACTTTCCAAAATTCAGCGATCTCATTAAATAAATTGAAAACAGGAGTTCTTGATTAAAAGCTCCCAAATGCTAAAGTGCAGAACATGTTGTATTTAAAGATAAACACTTTAATGGACCTTGAAATTAGTGTTGATATTTAATGGTATATTTCAAAGCTCAAATTAGGTTGAAATAATTTTCTCTTCTGATGAACTATAGATTTGACAACAGTCTCATTGATAATATGGATTTGTCTGTCACATTTTTCTGTTTTCATTGCTGTTTCCATTTGCTGTATTTCCTAAATGTTTTGTGTATTTTACTACGTAATTATTAGATTACCTAAAGAGAAAATAGCAGCTCCAATCCATGTGATACATTGAGCCATTTAAGGCTAAGTAATAAGTACTAATAGTACACCTACTTTCCTTCACTCCCTTTCCCCCATCCCTTTGAAGAGCGGATGTTTTCTAAAGTTGTTGAGTATTTACAGTTGTTTAAAAAAAAAAAAGCTTCTTGAGAAGAGCAAGGCCAAAGAGTTATTTACTATGTCCAAAAATAATTGCTGGATCTGGAATCAGTCGTGTTTAGAAATGACCTACTAGACATAGCATGTTTCATCTTCAGTGTGGACCTGAAATGTGGGTGGTCTTAATAGTCTGCCTCTTAAGGTGTCAAGAGGGCAGATAAAAATAAAATTGAGTTGCTGCCAGTTGGTTACCTAATTAATGGTAGTTTTCCCAACTTCCCCGTTCATGCTACCTTTTCTACAGCAGTGTCTATAGAAATCTTCGCTATAGCATCATGGGATTGGACAGATAGTATTGTTTCATATATTATCACATACGAGTTCAGCCAGTTATCACACTTAATTGTACTAATATTATAGTAAGATTTATGTTTTTCATTCTGTTTCATATTTATGCTATCGTTTTTCTAGATTCTTTGTTCCAGAATTTTGTGGGTAAAAGGAGACCTAGAATTAAGAAAAGATAGGTTTTTTTTAAAGAACTGGAGATCTTGAGTAATTATGTATAGTTCTTGGGTCACAGTTCAAAAGCAGAGTTGTATATACCACAGTCAAGACTAAATGTTCTTTATGCTATTTGATGTTTTCTAGAGTTTGTGTTTGCACAAAATTTGTGCCTTAATATATATAGATTGTTTCTTTTTGTAAACCCAGTGCATTTTCTACAGTTTATATGTGTTCCCATACGTAGAGACTGAGTTTTCAATTTTAGCCGTCAGTCACAAAGAAATAGTTATTATTGTTTAGGTTCTACAGTATAATTCATAATTGATCAAAACTATAAACAATGCAGAATGAAATTTAGAACACTGCTTTTAGTTATAAACTAATGTTGGCATAATACTGTCTTATTTTTAAGAAATTCTACATTTCTGTATTTCAACTATTGAATATTAATCTTACATTCTTCAGGTGCTTTTGTAATTTCATATCTAAATAAGTGACTGGCACCTCCAGCAACCATTCCAGTGCTATCTTTGTCTCCTGGGGAAATCCCAAAAGCTAATCCTGCTTAATTCCTCCTCAACATTTTTATTATAACTTTCACCACTGTCCAAAGGGGATAGAGTTCCTGTTGTCTTTCCTATAAACGAAATCAGATGTTCTGTTCAAAGTGCTTATTAATTTAGAGACCTCATCATTCCAGAAATACATGGATTAAGATATATAGTCTCTGGATTTTTTAATATTACTTGTCCATCTATCTGTGTTTGATTTCCCGCTTTCCCCCCATTCTAGAAATGTCCTGTTTTCTTAACAGTTGTCAGGGATATTGCTTAGAGCATCTTGTCTTCATAAACTAGTGTAACAGAAAACATTCTCTAGGGTGAATTGGGGCAAGAAAATAAAATTTTTAATAATCAACCAAACTTCTTCTATCTTACATTCCAATATATTAAGTAGCCTTCTTGTGCAAAGGACCAAAGATACTCAAAATAAAAACTTACTGTTACCATTCATTGATTAATACAGACTCAAGCCAAATCATTGAAAGCCCTCTTACATTCCTAGTCTACATATGTATGGTTTCTACTATTTGAAATTATAATTAGTTCATCTTTCTTTCATTATAAAAAGTAGTGTATGAACCTAAGTATGATCGTTAAAACAGATGATAACCAAGCTTTCAAAGTAGAATTAAGTTACATCAGAGGGGATGACTTGAAGGCTTCCTTGAGTTTCCTTTTCAACTCTAAAAATTGTGTGAGAGGTACATGAGGCACACATCACTCAAGAAAATTACTCCAGGCTGTATTAGCACTGTAGTTCAGGTAATAATGGACCATTCATAGCTAGGTACTTTGTATAACTAGTAGTACATAATTGAAGAATGTTAGAATTTATTAGTCAAATGTGTTTTCCTGTGATGTGGACTAATATTCACAAGCTAGTTTGTGTAGAAGAACCTACAGGCCTTAATTTCTAAAAAGCAAAATTCCACAAATAATTAGATTATTAGATAACTTCTATAATAGTGTTTAGTTGAAAGGTCTTACATTATATGAACTCTACGTTTATAATTTTAAATTGCTCTGTATTTTATGCTAGTTAATTCATGGGACCCTCTTCTACTGCCACACAATCTCAGTTCCTGCTGTACACTCTAACACAGTGGAAGAGACTGTTGGGTCAGTAGGTGACACCTGCAGAGGTATCTTCCTTATAACGATGCTTTTTGAGGTTGCTGCTCCCATCAATCTGCTCAGTAAAAATAGCTCATCTTGGTAAGTTGTTTCGACTTCACCAGGACCTGAAGAAGAAGCAGAAAAACCTGTGAAAACTAAGACTGTTTCTTCCAGTAATGGAGGGGAAAGTTCCAGTCGCAGCGCTGAGAAGCGATCAGCTGAAGAAGAAGCTGCAGACCTCCCAACAAAGCCTACAAAGATCTCCAAGTTTGGATTTGCCATAGGTAGTCAGACGACAAAGAAAGCCTCAGCCATATCCATCAAACTTGGATCAAGTGTGAGTTGTTATTTGATCTATATGGTGTGCATAATGGGGCTTAAGAATTTGTTTTGGAAACCTGCTTTTATGGGGTTATGGTAAATTGAGTGTAAAAAGGTACTTTGGTACATGAACTTACATGTTAAGTATTTAAGAAGTTATTAGCTCTATATTCAAGAACAATATGGATAAATTATAACTCAGTAAAACTTTTTCAAAAAGGTTTGGAGTATGAGAAGGAGCAACTATTATAGGGAATATATGATTTATAAAGTAACAGCTTAGAATTTTTCTCAGTTGAGTAAAACCTCCAAAAAACATTTTCAGAAAGAATTTCATTTTTTTTCCTTATTTTTCAATTCCAATAATATTAAAAATAATATTTCTAGAAATAAGTACTAGTGAGATACTGCTTGATAAGAAGAGCTTCCTGGTCACTTTACTTTGGAGCTACAAATGGACATTGAGTTCTATATATCCAATGACAGATCAACTTTTGGTCCCTTGTTTTAAATATAAACCTTAAGTTAATAATTAACTGTGGAGTATCTGGAAAGTTTTGAAATAATAGATTGAAGCTTGTTATGAAGTTTTGATATTTGACTAATTTTGACCTACAAAAGTGACAATTTCATATGCTTCAACCACATAGGTCTTTCAGAAAAAAATGTTACTTAAATAGTGTACACTGTTGGCTTTAGAAAATAGTCACATTCTTGTGTAAGGAGAATAATCCTAAAATTACTGGGATTACTACTTTTGAGTTGTTTATTCATGTCTGTTCTGTGAAAATTAATGCTTATTTGCCAGGTGCACACAGCTTTATTCTGTGTATGATGTTCATTCCAAGATCTTAAAAATATGATATGGATCAAGTTCCTACTAGAGTCAATGTGTTTGAGTTATACTTACAGTTTTAGAAGAGCTACCATTTCTCAGGACCCCTACTCCTACCCTATGTTGTTTTGCTTTTTCCTATTTGTTTTCTTTTTATTCCTTTAAAAAATTCATTCCAAACAAAAGACATTCTGCTTATAACTTCATTACTTCATGACTATTCTTCCTATTTGAGCTGATTTCTTTTTGTTTAATATATTTTTTTATAAAGTTGCATAGACCTAACTGCATAAGTATTTGTGTTTTTCTGATAGTCATTCAACGTGTATTCTCAGACACAACTTCAATATAGATATTCTTGTTGATAATAGATTCTGCTGTGGTTCAACACACCCCTAAATTAGATATGCAAATCCCTACTTTTTCTAAATCATTGACATGATGTAGTAATTCCTCCTCATTTTAGAAGGGAGGGTTTTGTTTGAGAAAGTCTACTCAGTAAAAACTTCCTAATCTTTGGAAAACAAAAACTTGTTTTCATAAAATAAACTATAGTATAACCACAGTTGTCTTAGGGAGGTGGGATGTAAGATACAAAAAAATAGTTGAAACTATTGCTTTTATTATATGATATGAAAAGATAGTTGATCAGCAGATACTTGTGTCATATGTGTATGTACAACATCAAATACCTGACATCTTTAAAAGAGTAAAGGGTATTTCTAGAGTCTTTATGCATAATCTCCAAATTAATGGTTTTTATTCCTTCAAAAGCAAGCATTATTGACAAAAGTGTTTGTGTTATAAAAAGAAAGCGTGGTTCATTTTGTTTCAGGAGATCAGAGAAGATTTCACTGATGAAGTGTTGCTTGAGTTGGCCTTAACTGTATAGACAGGAGGCAGAGGGCATCTCAGATAAAAAGAATTTCATGCAAAAGTAGTTTAGATGTGAAGCCACATGGTACATTCAGGAAAATGTTTGTAGTTGGAAATTGGTATGCAAATGTAGGGATGAAAAGCCCCCTAAATGAGACCATAGAACCAAATCATAAAGGACTTGCATAGTTTGGTTTTATTCTTTAAGTTCTAGTGGAGCTATGAAACTGTTGTAAGGAAGCTTAACCCTTAAACAGATGTGCATTTTAGAAATATCACTTTGGTGCCATTATAGAGGAGAAAATTGAGAGTAGGGGATGGTATTTCTAACAGTTCAGGCAAGTAATGCTAAAGGGCCTTAGGTGTCCATAGTATGGTAGTTGATGGGAAGGCAGAGGGAGACGTAAGTCTATTAAATATTTAATCTACAGGACTTTATGATAGAGTGCAAGTTGAAGAAAAGGATTTCTGGCTTGGGTACTTAGAACACTGTCAAACTAAAGTACCCATCGGAGCTCTTAAGTGGAGCTCCAGTAGGCATGTGACATTCTATTTGGGGGTAGACATTTAAGATTTGGTAGTTAAAACCATGGGAGTGAATGGAGTTGACCGGGGAAGTACAGAGAAGGAAAGGTCACTAAGAACAGAATCTTGGGTATGTGTTATTTAGGGGGGGAACAGGAGGAAACAAAGAACAAAAGGTCAGAGAATTAGAATAGCCTATAAAAAGCAGTGTCAGAGAATTCAAGGTAGGAGTGTTTTCAAAAAGGAGCTGGTGATTAGAGTCAAAAGCAGCACACCAGTCATTGGTGACCCTACAGAATCAAGGTCACCTGATTCTAGGTGAGTGAGGAGCCATGGGAGAATGAGGGAGGAAGCCTGATTGCAGTGGGTTGAAGACCAGATTGATGGTGAGAGGTTGATGATAGGGCAGTTTACCTCAAAAACTTAGGTTGGATAGAAGAGAAACATATTTACAGGCTACAGGGCAGAACACTAGTAGGGAGAGGAGTCTTGGTGTCTTTTATGTTCTTAAGTCACACTGCAGTTCATTCTTGGCCACTGTGGGCAAATACTACTAATCATTTACCTTTACCTTTACCAGGTATCCCTTAGCTAAATGATATTAAATTACAGATCCTGACTAGAAAATCTTTTACAGGATGAAAACAAATGGACGTATCATTAATAAAATTAAAGCTACCCATTGATAACCACATTTGTAAAAAGAGAAAGTGGAGTTCTTTAAAGTTTGTTCTGAGTTCCTTAGTATGTTTCTATGAAAACATAAAATTGAATCTTTGAAGATAAATTATTTGTATCATTAAACAAGCCTGTGTAAACATTATGTGATACTTCTTAATGTGTTTCTTCTTCAGAAGCCTAAAGAAACTGTTCCAACTCTTGCTCCAAAAACTCTTTCAGTAGCAGCAGCTTTTAATGAAGATGAAGATGTAAGTTGATACCTAGTTTTGTTTATTTTACTTGAATCAGTTCTTTAATGAAGTTAGTGGCAGGTTGTAGGTTGCATTAATGGTACTAGTGAATTTTCTTTGTAATTCTGAATAGATTTTTTGTGATGCCTGCAAAATCTGGATATTTCTATTTATGTGGTTGTAGGATTATTTAAAATATAACTGCCTTTGGGGGCAATGACCTTAAGAATCAAATCAACAAATGCCTGATGTATATGTTGATATATATATCATATATATGTGCTAGGAAATATGTAGGATCCAGGAAAAGACAGATTTAATGCTGCTGCCTTTAATAATTTTATAGTTGCGGGGCGCCTGGGTGGCGCAGTCGGTTAAGCGTCCGACTTCAGCCAGGTCACGATCTCGCGGTCCATGAGTTCGAGCCCCGCGTCGGGCTCTGGGCTGATGGCTCAGAGCCTGGAGCCTGTTTCCGACTCTGTGTCTCCCTCTCTCTCTGCCCCTCCCCCATTCATGCTCTGTCTCTCTCTGTCCCAAAAATTAATAAACGTTGAAAAAAAAATTAAAAAAAAAATAATAATAATTTTATAGTTGGAAGTCTTCAGTGTTCAGGCATCATGCATTCATTCAGCTTACAAAAGACAGCTATAGTGTTTTCTCCCATGAGGAATAGCTAATAGTGCAGGTGATTCTGCTAGAAGTTCTGTTCATTAAGCATGTGTTCCAAAGTGAGCACGAGTTGCTTATCTGCTATTCTCTTAGACAGTCTTAGCTCTTTCATGCCTCTCACAGTGTCCCTCTCTTCTTGTGCTTATGAATAACGTATGGAATTTAAAGCATCATTTTGACTGATTTTTTTTTTCCTTTGGTCTCTGACTTTAGAAACCTAACCCCCTCTTAAGATGTGACCCCATTGTATAACAATTAACTGTTAACAGGGTACGGGTACATGAGTAATTGCTCTCAAAAACAATATGGATAAGAATTACACATTCAGAGGAGCACAGTGTGGGCTGAAATAATTGGGAAGAACATAAAAGAGAAGAAGTAAGAATTGGATACTAAAACATTAGGCAGGGTTTTGACAAAGCAAAGAATACTTTTATAAGCTAAGACAAGTCATAAATACTAGCAGCTGTATTTGTCTGGACTGGAGATTGCTGTAGACGTTTGGGCAAGGATAAGTATGGAATGATTAGAGCCCAGATCAATAGGTAAAGAATTACTGTGGTTATCTCTGGATTCTTTGCACTTAACTCATTGCACACACTTGAGCAACTTTTTTTAATGTTTATTTATTTTTGGGAGAGACAGAGAGAGAGCGAGTGAGTGAGCATGAGCTGAGGAGGGGCAGAGAGAGAGGGAGACACAGAATCTGAAGCAGACTCCAGGCTCCGAGCTGTCAGCACAAAGCCCGACGCAGGGCTCAAACCCACAAACCGTGAGATCATGACCTGAGCTGAAGTCGGTCGCCCAATCAACTGAGCCACCCAGGCGCCCCTGAGTAATTTCTATATGCTAGGCACAGTGATATTGCAAAGATAATTCCTCTAGGAACTCATTCTCATAGGGCATAAAATAGTACAAAATGAAACTCAAAAGTATACAAAGATATGAAGTGATAATAGAAGTTCAAGGCAGGAAGAGAGGCCAAGTAACTAGATGCCAGCACTGAACTGGCAGTGGGAAGACCTGGATTCTTCTCCTGTCTTGTCCAGTTACTAACTAGTAGAAAGCCTGTGAAATAAATCACTTTACCTTTTTGGAGCCTTCGTTTTTCAGTTGTAAAATGAAAAGTCAGTTTAAATCATACATTTTTAAACTACTTGTCAGAGTTGTAGGATTCTGTGGAAATGTCTATGCTGACAGCTCAGAGCCTGGAGCCTGCTCTAGATTCTATGTCTACCTCTCTTTCTGTCCCTCCCCTACCCACACTCTGTCTCTCTCTAAAGTAAATAATAAAACGTTAAAAAAAAAAAAAACTAAAAGGGGCGCCTGGGTGGCGCAGTCAGTTGAGCGTCCGACTTCAGCCAGGTCACGATCTTGCGGTCCGTGAGTTCGAGCCCCGCGTCAGGTTCTGGGCTGATGGCTCAGAGCCTGGAGCCTGTTTCCGATTCTGTGTCTCCCTCTCTCTCTGCCCCTCCCCCATTCATGCTCTGTCTCTCTCTGTCCCACAAATAAATAAACGTTGAAAAAAAAAATTTAAAAAAAAAAACTAAAAAATAATATCCCATGTTTTCTGTTATCTCTAACATTCTTGAGAGATTAGGTAGCTTTTTGCTATGTACAGAATGTATGAGAGGACAATATACGAAAAAGGGAACAGCGTGTGTGAAAAGAGAGGCTGGAAATGGTAAACACCTACATGATAGTAATGGCTTTTTTTGAATGCCTAACAATTTGGGTCTTTTCATATAACTTTATTTTATCCTCCATATATTTCTATGAATCATGCGATGTAGTTATTCCTGTTTGGCAAATGGAGAAATTAACAAGTTAATGATGGTAAATGATATTAATTTTAACTTGTCTCTTAGATAAAAGAATGTGTGTATCTAAAATCATCTGGTTTTTCCTTTTTCTGCAGAACATAAGTAACACGGGATATATATCTGGGCCTAAAATATATTTGACAAAGAGGGCATCCATTTAATTAATTTTAAATTTTAAAAATATATTTTTCATTGTTACCTTTTTAGTCTCCTTTAATTTGGACAATTCCTTGGCCTCTGTTCCATGGCATTAACATTTTTGAAGAGTCCAGGCCAGTTATTTTGTAAAGTTTTCCTTAGTTTGAATTTGTGTGATGTTTCCTTATGATTAGATTCATATTACTTACTTTGGCAGGAGTACCACAGAAGCTATGCCAAGTTCTTAATGCATCATAATCAGGGTGCACATGTTGTCAATATGTCCCATTACTGACGGTGTTAACTTTGATCTTTTGGTTAAAGTGATGTCTGCCAGATTCCCCTGCTTTTCAAAAAAAATTTTTTTTAATGTTTATTTATCTTTGAGCATTAGCAGGGGAGGGGCAGAGAGCCGGCTCCAGGCTCCAAGCTGTCAGCACAGAGCCCGACGCCGGCCGCGAACTCACGAACCACAAGATCACAACCTGAGCCAAAGTCGGTAGCTTAACCAACTGAGTCACCCGGGCACCCTTCTGCTTTTCAGATTATTGTTTTACCTTTTGTAATTAAAGATTATATGGGGGGGCATCTGGCTGGTTTAGTTGGTAGAGCTTGCAACTCTTGATCTTGGGGTTTATATTTGAGCCCCAAGTTGGGTGTAGAGATTACTTAAAAATAAAATCTGTAATTAAAAAAAAAAATACAAGGCACCTGGCTGGATCAGTCAGTTAAACCTCTGACTTCAGCTCGGGTCATGATCTCATGAAACGGGCTCTCTGCTGTCTCTGCTTGTGCTCTTTCTCTCAAAAATAAACATTTAAGAAAATAGTAATAATAAAAACATTCTCATGAGTGTTAACATCCATTGAGGGATTCCTACCAGAATCAATTATGATTTTTCTTGTTCTTTTATCTCTTGTATATTTATTGTCTCTTACTATAAGGAAGAACTTCCCCTTATTTATGTAAGTGTAGGCTCATCAGTTCTTTATTCAGTAAGCTATAATGCTTGCCCCAGATTTGACCAGTAGAAACCCCTTTAGACTAGATCTTGAGAACACTCTTTTAAAAAAATATTTAGAGGTGCCTGGCTGACTCAGTAGTAGGTAAGCGCACATGACTGTTGATCTGAGGGTTGTTGGAGCTTACCTAAAAGGGGGCTTGGGGGGTCACCTGTCTGTCTCAGTCAGTAGGATGTGCATGTGACTCTTCATCCTGGGTCATGAGTTCAAGCCCATGTTGGACTTGGAGCCTACTTTAAAAAAAAAAAGAATATTTAGCTCAGCAGCAACATTTATTTGACTTACCAGTCAGTTAAGCCTCTGACTTAGGCTCAGGTCATGATCTCATGGTTTGTGAGTTCGAGCCCTGCATCAGGCTCCATACTGACAATGCAGAGCCTGCTTGGCATTCTGTCTCTCTCCCTCTCTTTGCCCCTTACCCGCTTGCTTGTGCACGCTCACTCTCTCAAAAATAAATAAACTTAAAAAAAAAAGAATTTAACTTACCATATGTCTTTTCAACGTTTATGTAAGTACTAGTGAATGAACTTTCAAGATTTTCGAGATATCTTTATAGTGAAGGAGACGTTTTTAGAAGGAACAATACCATAAAGTTACTAAGATTCTTTGCTTTGGCATCCAACTGTTTTGCTATTTATTAGCTTTGTGACTTTGGACAAACTAACCTTGTTTACCTCAACTTTAAAATGCAAATGCTCAGCCAGTTGAGCAGCCAAATTTTTTTTTTTTTATTTTTAAAATATTTATTTGTTTTTGAGAGAGAGAGAGCACGCGCTTGGGTGCACAAGTGGGGGAGGCACAGACGGAGAGGGAGACACAGAATCCGAAGCAGGCTCCAGGCTCTGAACTGTCAGCACAGAGCCAGACATGGGGCTCAAACTCAGAAACGGTGAGATCAGGACCTGAGCAGAAGCTGGCCACTCAGCTGACTGAGCCACCCAGGTGCCCTGAGCAGCCAACTCTTTTGATTTCAGCTCAGGTCCTAATCCCAGGGCCTTGGACTCCAAGCTGAGTGTGGACCCTGCTTGAGATTCTCTCTCCCTCCCTCCGCCCCCTCTCCCCTACTTGCGAGTTTTCACTCTTTTTCTCTCAAATAAATAAATAAAATGCAAGTGATGATAAGATTTGTTAGGGTTTATTTATTTGGGGGAGGGGTTTGTTTTGTATTATTTTAGGATGTGATTAGGGTTTTATTTTATTTTAATGTTTATTTTTGAGAGAGCTCAAGCAGGGGAGGTGCAGAGAAAAAGGGAGACAGGATCTGAAGTGGGTTCTGTGCTGACAGCTCAGAACCTGGAACTTGCTTCAGAGTCTATGTCTCTGTCTCTCTCTGCCTCTGCCCCTTCCTCCCTCTCCCTCCCTCACTCTCAAAAAAAAAAAAAAAAAGATAGTGCATATTAATTTTAATTTTCTTTAACATGTATTCATTTTTGAGAGACAAAGACAGAGTGCAAGCAGGGGTGGGGCAGAGAGAGGGAGACACAGAATCAGAAGCAGGCTCCAGGCTCTGAGCTTTCAGCACAGAGCCTGATGCAGGGCTGGCACTCATCAACCGTAAAGATCATGACCTGAGCCAAAGTCGGATGCTTAACCGACTGAGCTACCCAGGCACCCCTAAAGATGGTACATATTAAAGAATTTAGCACAATGTGTATGTGTAGCATAGTAAGCAAATGGTTTTGGTTCTAGAATACCAAGTTTTTCCAGATTTTTTTCTTTATGCAAAATCAACACTTGAAGCTGTGTTTCTTTTTAAAATGTAGTTAAGATAAATAATTTTTTCCTTTTACAAAGATTTACAGTATTGAAAATGCTAAAAGGCTTAGATACAAATTTAGTATTATGAGTTAGCAAGTGAATTTTAATAAACCTATAATGAGTCATCTCTGCTTTTTTTCCCCTCCAGAGTGAACCAGAGGAAATGCCTCCAGAAGCAAAGATGAGGATGAAGAATATTGGAAGGTATGTGCTTTTTTATAAAGATTGTAGAGAATGATCTTTTAGTGTTCCAACTTTTCTTAAATATTCGGGCAAAACAATTCTGTGAGCTGTCAGTGATGTTATTTTCCCTTCTGGTAAGAGAAAAGGAGTACCTTCCTTTCATACTGGGACCCAAAGTAAGACTTTAGACTTACTGTCGAACCCAGTCTAAATACCCAGTTTGTATGTGTGTATGTGTGTACACACACACACACACACATTTAAAAACATGTAAAACATAAAATTGAAGTAAATATGACACAAGTCCACAGTGGCACTGAACCCTTTTATGTGTAATACATCTTCATGTTTTTCTTCGATTTCATTTTTTATAGATGCTGATGGCAAGCCATCAGTTGATTTTATGACCCTGTTAGTGGGTTTCAAGCACCAGTTTTAAAAACTGTCATGGTTGCCACCCTTAGCTATGTGTCAAAAGCACCTTACATGTTTGTTAAAACTACAAATTTGCTTGGTCCCTCTTCAGACCTACTGAATCTGAAATTTTAGGAATGGGTCTTATAGGGAGTATTTTTTTTTAATTGTGTAGAGATTTCTGATGTTCAGCTTGTGTTCATAATAGGTACTAAACAAATATGTTTTGAAAGGCCTTATATAACTTTTAAAATAAATTTCCTGTCTTTTAACACAGGGATACACCAACATCAGCAGGACCAAACTCCTTCAATAAAGGAAAGCATGGTTTTTCTGATAACCAGAAGCTATGGGAGCGAAATATAAAATCTCATCTTGGAAATGTCCATGACCAAGACAATTAAATGATGTGTTTTGAAATTGGGTGTGGGGTGGGTGTAAAGTTAAAAGGAACAGTTTCCTTTTTTAAAGAATGGTATAAGACTATCTTTGGAGCCGCCTTTTTTTTTTTTAAAGATTGAGTGGTACACTAATAAATGAGAGTTTGAAATTAGAGGTAATTTATGTTTTATATACAGATTTCAAGACATTTGCTAATTTTGTAGTTTCATGTGATTAGTTTCCAAAGGTTACAGATAATAAAAAAATCAGAAATGGTACCTTTCTAAGAATTGCATATTTTTTTAGACGCAATTATTAGCACATTAAGAGGGACGCAAAAAGTTATTGTCTATTTAAACTGCAAGCAATTACTCTTAACTCCCTTATTACACTGAAGTGTTTGGCTCCCAGGAACAGCCTTATAGAGAGGGAGTATTGTATTGGGAGGAAAATGTTACTGGACTATTGACTGAAAGTACATTAGATAAAATTAAAATACAGCCTTTTTTTTTTTTTCCTAATGGGCATTTGTTTTGTTTCAAGTCATCAAAAACTAGGTATTGCATTACTATCAGTTGGTACAGATGCTTAGCTCTTGAAAAAAAATTTTTTTTTAATTTTATGTAAATTGTTGAGTATTTGAAATAGCCCACTTCACCTTAACGGGTCTTGTCTACCTTCATTAGTCTTCAAAGACCATTTGCTACCAAAGTAAATCAGTATTTTGAATGTGCTTCTCTTGGTTTTTGTTACTAGTTAGTTGCTGCAAGCATTTCCACCAGATCTTGAGGCAAATCATAAGGAAGCTGTTTCTTTTAAAATACAAACCACCACCAAAAATTTAAATGTACATAATACTTAAATATGTGGCTGTTTTTATTTTTTAAAAAGTAGAAACACCAAAAAGACAACATTGTATGAAGATGAAAACGAGAAAGATGCACTTTCTGTAACTTTGTTAAAGCTTAATTTAAGTTACTAACTTGTGAAAGCAAATTTGATTTGAACTTAATACAAGAATTCTTTATTTTAGGACAGTACTGTGGTTTATTTGAGTGTATACATATTAGCCAATGGCCTCTCAAAAGCACATTTTAGGTACTGAAGATAAAAAGAAAATGCATCTTTAAACATATTTTATGGAATCTTTGACCACATATACGTTGTTAGATCTGTGTATTGTAGGTTTTTTTTTTAATTTTTGTATATGAATTCTTTTTTAATGTGATAGTTAAACACATCTTTAAAAACCTAGTCACAGATAAAAGAAACAAAAATTGAAAATTCCTGCAATGTTTAATTTGGAGGCAGCTTCAGACTATTTTATTGGTGGGAACTACTCGCCAAGCTCTTTTAATAAGTAATAACTCCAGAGAAGCAGCCTGTATATATTCCTAACACTTGTTCATTTGCATTTAAGTTTAGAGTAAGCCCCAAGTAAAACAATGGAAATGTATATAGAACTATTAGTTCTTACATGATTTAATTATATCAAGATACATGAATTTAACTTGCTTTAATGTAGGCAAACTTTCCACTTTTGTCCATTTTACTGTTTATGTTAAAATAACATCCCTCTCCTACATATTCTTTTCTTGACTCAAATATTAGCCTAAGGTCAAGATGGGAGAGAAATGACTGAGATGAATGTCTTTACTAAAATACCAATAAATTTGTCAAACTCAATAGTGTTCTTATTTTCTATTCTGCTTAATTGTCGCTGGTTTTTTTGTTTTCTTTTTTAACGTAAAAGAAGAGACATATTATGATTGTTGCTCTTTTCCAGATTGTTGGCCAAAGTAAAGGGAGTTTTAAAACTATTACTTAGTGGAGTCTTCCTAACTTAGCACATAGTTCTATAGCATTATAATATCTGGGGTTGGAAAAGACTTAATCCAAATCCTCCCTCTCCACTGCCAAAGTATTGCCTGTCTTGTGCTGTAGAAAATCCTGCTAAGGCATACCTTTGAAAATCCCTAAGTGTTAGAAGGTATTCTAGTGTCTACCATCCATTAACTCCATGTAATATGTTTTCTGAATGTTTCTATTGCTGCTTCCCAATAGATCAGGTCTTCGTAAATAAAAAATAGAACTCCACTTTAGAATTAAGGTTAACTCTAATTTGAATAATTACAAATGAAGGCTGAGTTTCAGATGTTGTTCCTTAACTCTAATAATCAAGGTTAGCTTGATTTAGTTTGGAGGGGTTGTCCAAGTTACTTTTAAGTGAAGGTACTTCTTTTGAATTTTAAACTTCATTTTGAAAAGACTTCAGACTTTGAAAATATTGTGAAAATATTACAAGATATTTCCATGTTCTCCAAGTGTTAACATCTTCAGTAACTCCAGGACAGTTGTCAAAATCAGGGAATTAACATTATTACATTACCTTAATATATCACCTTATACTGTTGTTCTACAGATCTTTTTCACATTTCACTTTTTGTTCCACTAATGTCTCGTCAAAGATCCACTCCATTATCACACATTGTTTAGTTGTCATCTGTCTCTAGCTTCCTTAATCTGAGACACTTCTTCAGTGTTTGTCTTTCATGACCTTAGACTTTTTAAAAAGTATAGGCCAATTATTTATAAAAGATTCTCAGCTAGGGCCTTGCCTTCTGTTTCCTCATGATTAAATTCCATGTATGCATTTTTGGCGAGAATAGCACAGAACTGCTGTGTCCTCAGTGTAGCAGCAAGAGCATGATGTTAATTTGTCCCATTGCTAGTAATGTTAATTTTCATCACTTGGTTAAGGTGGTGTCTGTCAGATTTCTCCACTGTCAAATTACTACTTTCTCTTTGTAATTAGTAAGTATCTTGTGGAGAAATTCTTGGGATGGTGTAAGTACCCTATTTCTCACACTATTGCCCACTTAATTGGCAGGCATTCATGGTTCTTCTTTGTCCCCCATGGTTCTTTTCCTGAAACAGTTGTCAGTGTAGTATTGGCCAAATGATGATTTTCTGTTTCCATCATTCCTTCTACTTTTAGTAGTTGAAATTCTGTTGTGAGGAAGGTTTTTTCCCCCATTCATTACACATTTATTTTATTGATAATGGGTCCGTGTATCCTTACATTATTCTATAGGTTACAACCCATTCCTACCATTATTGACTTTGTTACCCAGAATGTCCCAGATTTGCCCATGTGAACTCTCTCCAGTTGACCCTCATGTCTTTTTGACATCTCCAACTTTTAATACTCCCTTAATTTTTGGCAACAAAAGATATACTGGACTCATCTTGTATTTTCTCCAGCCCTGGAAACTGATTTTTGTAAGTATCCATAGTTCCTTCTATGAAACAGTGGTATTTAGAAACCAAAATCAATACTAGATGTAGTCATCGGTACTGAGGTATTAATGCTTCTAGCCTGCTTAACAGAGCTAGAAAATGTATGTAATATATACATCCATTTCTAGATCTATATGTGTGTTATAGGTATGTGTATACCATATGTGTATGTATATCCATTAATTCATAGTGATACTTCTAATACCAGACCAATCCCACAGAGTTCATTATAGTCTTTCTCTTTTTGAAACTTTTATCCAACAGTAAGAAATCTGACTTTGTAATATGCTCACTTCTTTTATTTGCTTAATTTCTAGGATACATGTAAGGTACTTTCAGAATTACTAGTTCATCTATCTACCAACAAAAAACAGCCTAACAGTGCAGTATTTGTCTATAGTTCCCTTTTTTACTCTTCTAGTGCATAATCAAAATACTGTTTTACAAAGTAATGTGGGTTCTTTTCTCTGCTCCCCCTTTCAGTATCGTTATGTTATTGATTTGTAATGCAGATAGTTAATTTGGTTTTGTTTGTATTTCATAATGAATGCTACCCATTCTTTGTTAATCTGTTTGGTTTTTTGTGGGGTTTTTTTTGTATGTAAAACATTAGCATAGTTCTAAAAGTTAGAACTATACAGAAAGTGTCCCTCCTCTCTATCCTTCCTGTCTTCTTGTAGCCTTTCTGTCCCGCTTGAACTTATTCCCTATAGGTAATCTATCTCTAGTTTCTGTATTATTCTTCCTATGCCTCTTTTGAATAAATAAATAGCTGAGTGGATATTATTTCCCTTTTTTTCTTACATGAAATGTAGCATGTTTTAGTTAACTCTTTTATATTTTGGTGGTTTTTTTCTACTTTACAGTATACCCTGGAAACTATACCAGTTCATGGAGATCTTACTCCAAAAACGTTTTTAACAACTATATAGTGTGAATATACTACAGTTTATGTAAATACTCTTCTGTTCCATTGTGTGACTATACTATAGCTTATGCAATTACTCTTCTATGTATGGGCATTTAGGTCCTTTCCAGTATTTTGCCATTACAATGCTATAATTGAATAACCTTGTGCATGTGTATTTTCATATTGTTGGAATGTATCTTCAGGTAAATTCCCAGAAATAGGATTGCTGGGTCAAAATATATAAGTGCATATGTACTTTTATTAGATATTGCCAAATTCTCCTCCAAAAGGGTTGTACCAGTTTGTTTTCCCACCAGGAATGTATGAGAGTGCCTCTTTTCACAGCCTTGCCAACAGGATGTTTATGTCATACTTGGTAATTTTTGCCAAATTTGATAGATAAAAAATGGCATTTCAGATTAGTTTTAGTTTGTATCTCTAGCTATGAATAAGGTAGGGTATCTTTTCATATATTTAAGGACCATCTGAATATCTTTATGAATAGTCTTCATGTCATTCCTATTTTACTATGAGTTTTGGTCCTTTCTCAATTTTTAAGAATTCTTTATATACTAAATCTTTATCTTTGAGATGTTATAGTTTTCCCAATTAATTGTCTTTTGTCTTTGATGATGATATTTTCTTGCAATGCAAACAGCTTCCATTTTTTATGTAGTAAACTTTGTTAATCTCTTACTGCCTCTCAATTGTATGTTAGTATTTAGAAAGCCTTTCTCCATACTGAGGTTAGAGATGAATTTACCCATGTTTTTCTTGTGCTTGTATTATTTCATTTTTTTTAATTTAAGTAGATTCCTGATAATTTAGAGTATATTCCTATGCATTTGTGAGATCAGGATCTAATTTCATTTAACTGTTGTCTTTATGATAATAAGCCATCATAATTGAGAGCACTCTGCTTTTGTGTCTTTCAGGGGTGTTTCTAAATTTTTCTCATTTTTGCATATTTTTTGTAAGCTTAGTCCTAAGTATTTTAATCTTCTTTATTATTACAGAAATGGGGTTTTCTCTACCATTGTGTGCTGATTGTTTTAGGATATGAAGGCAATTTCTGTATGTTAATTCTGTATCTTGCTATCTTCCTCAATTCTTTTACTGAATTTTATCATTGTTTCTCTAGGATTTTTCAGGTGTGCAATCATATCACCTGCAAATAGAGCTGGTTTTACTTCTTTACCAATTTTTGTGCCTGTAATTCATTTTTCTTGTCTAACAGCCTTGCTTAATACTGCTAGTACAGTATTGAATAAGAGAAATAATGCGCACCCTTGCCTTATTCTTGTTGTCAGTAGGAATGTCTCCAGTATTTTACCATTAAATAAGACACTGACTTTAGGATTAAGGTAAACATTTTTTCATGTTAAAGATATCCACCAATTCATTTTTGTAAGTGCTTTTATCAGGAATGGGTGTTGAATTTTTTCAAAGGCTTTTTCAGCATTATATCAACAAGGGAAAATTAATGCAGATGGTCCCAAACTTATGAATGGTTTGACTTGTAATTTTTCAACTCTATGATGGTGTAAAAGTGATACACATTTGGGGTGGTGGGGTGCCTGGCTGGCTCAGAAAAGCATGTGACTGATCTCAGGGTTGGGGGTCAGAGTCCCACATTGGGTGTAGAGATTACTAAAAAATAAATAATAATATACATTCAGTAGAAACCATACTTTGAATTTTATTTTTTTCATACATCAAAATTGAAATATTTATCTTTTCCCAGACTGGAAGTATGAAGTACCACACTGTCTGGTGATACTGGGCAACAGCGAGCCACAACTCCCAGTCAGCCATGGGATCACAAGTATAAGCAATCAATACACTTAAAAGTATTCTGTACACATAAAATCATTCTTTTTTTTTTTTTTTTTTTTTTAATTTTTGAGAGAGCGTGAGCAGGTGAGGGCAGAGAGAGAGAGAGACAGAATCCGAAGCAGGCCCCAGGCTCTGAATGGTCAACACAGAGCCCAACATGGAGCTTGAACTCACGAACTGTGAAATCGTGACCTGAGCCAAAGTTGGATGCTTAACTGACTTTTTTCTGTTTTTCACCTTCACTACAGTATTCAATAAATTACATGAGGTATTAGACACTTTATTATAAAACGGTGTTACATGGTTTTGCCCAACTGTAGGCTAATGTCAGTGTTCTGAGTGAGCACCTTTAAGTTAGGCTAGGTTAAGCTATGGTGTTCAGTAATAATAATTTCAGTAATAATTTCTCTCAGAAATAAACGTTAAAAAAAAATAATAAAAAAAAAAAAGATTTTTAGGTAATCTCTACACCCAACATGGGGCTTGAACTTTAAACCCTCAGATCAAGAGTTGTATGCTTTACTGACTGAGCCAGCCAGGCACCCCAATGAAGATGCAAATTGAGAATGATGTGTAATGTGTGGGGACAGGGTATATAGGAACTGCTTTTCTGCCCAATTTTGCAGTGAACCTAAAATGGCTCTTTAAAAAAAGTTTATTAGGTGTCCACTGATGGATGAATGGATAAAGAAGATGTGGTATATAAATATACAATGGAGTATCACTCAGCAATCAAAAAAGAATGAAATCTTGCCATTTGCAACTACATGGATGGAACTAGAGGTTGTTTTTTTTTTAATGTTTATTTATTTTTGACAGAGACACAGAGCATGAGCGGGGGAGGGGCAGAGAGAGAAGGAGACACAGAATCCGAAGCAGGCTCCAGGCTCTGAGCTGTCAGCACAGAGCCCAACGCGGGGCTCAAACTCACAGACTGCAAGATCATGACCTGAGCCGAAGTCGCTCAACTGACTGAGCCACCCAGACGCCCTTAGAGGGTATTCTGCTGAGCGAAATTAAGGAAAGACAAATGTATGACTTCACTCATATGAGGACTTCAAGATACAAAACAGATGAACAGAAGGGAAGGGAAGCAAAAGTAATGTAAAAACAGAGAGGGGGACAAAAGAGACTCTTAAATGTGGAGAACAAACAGGGTTGCCAGAGGGTTTGTGGGGCGGGGGATGGGCTAAATGGATAAGGGGCATTAAGGAATCTACGGAAATCATTGTTGCGCTATATGCTAACTAACTTGGATGTAGATTTAAAAAATAAATTAAAAATAATAAAAATACACTTCATCTTAGCCAAAAGGCCAAGAAGTGATTAAAAAAATAATAAAAATAAAAGTTTATTAGGACGCCTGGGTGACTCAATCAGTTAAGCGTCTGACTTTGGCTCAGGTCATGATCTCACGGCTTTTGGGTTTGGGCCCTGTGTGGGGCTCTGTGCTGACACCTTGGAGCCTGGAGCCTGCTTCAGCTTCGGTGTCTCCCTCTCTCTCTTCCCCTCTCCCCACTCTGTCTATCTGTCTGTCTCTCTCAAAAAGAAACAAAGTTTAAAAATTTTTTTAATAAAAAATCAAGGTGTGAGCAATGGTTTGACTCAGTTTCACAAGATGCCTCTCTTCACCATAAATATAAGTAATATTTAGTTGGGTATAAAACCCCCCAAATATTCTAACACTAACACTATTGTAATGCTGTGTGTGGGTATAAACTTACTCTGTGTATAAACATTCATACCTATATAACCATACAAGCAAATTTCTCAAAACAAGATGTCAGTGTAATTATACTCAGAGGACCACTTTGAGAAAAAAAAAAAGGTCACTCTCCCAGCTGATTGTTCTTCTCATTCTATCCCATGCTATGTATGGTAGGCATTGGCCATGTGACACTCTAAGGAAGAAAAACAGGAATCTTTATCACTTTTATCAGAGATTTTGCGTTCTCTGATAGGAGTAACTTAAGCAGTTGCTTTTCTATGCCAGCGTTTAATAAGGTATGCTGGTAGTGCCACCATGCTGAAATGGAGAATTATAACAGGAATCTCTTGCCCCATACAAAGTTACTTTCATCCCTATTTGTAGTTTCTTTGCTCTAGGCACAGAGCCATTAGAGAACTAGGGAGCTTCAAGATGAAGGGCAGTTTTAAATAATCTGGAAGTAATGTGCGTAAAGCAAAAAGGAAATAGGGCATGCATGAATATTGGTATTGGTAGCATGCTGCATGAATGAGTTCATAAAAGCTCCTAGTGGTATGTTAGCAGTAATGAGATAGAAGTAACAGATCAGAGGTTTTGCTAAGGAAGGCAGTGGCTGAATCGGTGGGAGAAATGGAAACATCCCAGATGACTTAAGAGTTTGGACCTACGTACATGGGAGAATGGTAGATGCTGAAGAGGGGGAAATGTTTACAAATATATACAGGGTAGCTTTTAAAAGATTTTAAGAAAAACCTCCAGCCAGAATTTAGGTAAGTAACAGATGATGACAGAAAGTCAATAGAGAGTTTTCAAAGGGCACTAGGATATTTGAGGGGATGTGGTCAACACGAGGCCTGATTGTATAATGGTAAGTACCACTTAGGTATGGGAGTTGAGAGACCATTTCACTGCTTCTGTCTGTTTCCGCATCTTTTGAATGGGATTATATGTATCTGAATGTACACAGCTCTACAGCTCATGAAGTGGATGCCCATGAAATAGAAGACACTGCCAAGAATTTGAATACCAAGCAAACTACTGAGTAACAGTTAAAACAATATATAAATAACAAGCTAAATGGAGGAGGGGAACGGAATTTTTCAAAAAGTCTGAAAAGAAAAATGTGGAACAGGCAGGGCAAAAAAAAAGTTAAATGACAGATTTGTATGCACATATGTTGGTAATTATGCCTTACTTTTTAATTGAACTAAATATTACACTACTATGGAAAGACAAAGATTGGCAGCCTGGATTTAAAAAAAAAAAAAAGGCAATGGGGGCAGGGTGCCTGGGTGGTTCAGTTGGTTAAGCATCTGACTTTGGCTCAGGTCATGATATCACAGTTCATGAGTTTGAGGGCCAAATTGGGCTAGACACTGAAAGTGCAGAGCCTGCTTGAGACTCTCCCTTTCTCTCTCTGCCCCTCCCCTACATGTGCGTGCTTGCACACACTCTCTCAAAATAAATAAACTTAAAAAATAATAAATAGGAACGCCTGGGTGGCTCAGTCAGTTAAGCTTCTGACTTCAGCTCAGGTCATGATCTCAAGGTTCATGAGTTCAAGCCCTGTGTCAGGCTCTGTGCTGACAGCTCAGAGTCTGGAGCCTGCTTAAGATTCTGTGTTTCTCTCTCCCCTCCCCTGCTTGTGCTCTGTCTCAAAAAAAAAAAAAAACATTAAAAAAATTAAAAATAATAATCATAAAAAAGGGCAACTATACAAGAGTCCTTTAAAATTTTTTTTAATGCGTATTTATTTTTGATAGAGACAGAGCTTGAGCAGGGAAGAAGCAGAGAGACAGGGAGACACAGAATCTGAATCTGAGCTGTCAGCACAGAGCCCAACATAGGGCTCAAACCCAGGAACCATGAGATCATGACCTGAGCCAAAGTTGAACACTGAGCCAACTGAGCCACCCAGACATCCCAAGAGATCTTGATATGGACAGGTTGAAAGCATGAGGATGGTAAAATACACCATGTAAATGCCAGAAAAGCTGATCTAGCTATTTTAATTTCAGCCAAAGTACTTGAAGCCAAGAGTATTATAAAGGGCACTTAAGAAGATAGAATTCTATATTTTATTTACCTAATAACACTTTAAGATACATATGTATAGCAAAAATTGTCAGAATTAAAAGGAGAAATAGGCATATTCACATTTACAGGGATATTTTAATAAGCTACTCATAGTAACCGATAGAACAAGCAGGCCAAAACATAATCAGTATGGGTACAGAATATTTGAACAACAAAAGTAATATTTAAACCTAATTGACACATTAAAACTGTGCCCAAAATGCAGAATTTTTAAGTTTATTTTGAGAGAGACAGAGAGAGAGCGAGCATGAGTGGGGGAGGGACAGAGGGAGAGGGAGAATCCCAAAGAGGCTCTGTGGATCCCATGAACAGTGAGATCATGATCTGAGCTGAAATCCAGAGTCAGACACTTAACCAACTGAGCCATCCAAGTGCCCAGATATTTTTACATTTTTATGAAACATTTGCAAAAACTGACCATGTGCGTGTTCATAAAATAATCTTCAGCATATTTCAAGAATAGAAAATATACAGAATACAGAGCTCAAAATCATGACCCCAAGGTCAAGTCACATGCTATACAAACTGAGCCAGCCAAGTGCCCCAGTGAATGATCTTTTTGAATTTAGTTTGCTAATATTTGATGGTTTTTTTTTTATCTATGTTCATCAGGGATATTGGCCCATTTGTTTGTTTTATGTTGTATTTGGATTTTTTTTCTTCTTTTTTTTAGCATCTTTGTCTGGTTTTGGTAATGCTGGCCTTGTAGAATGAATTTGGAAATTTTCCATTTTTGGAATAGTTTGACAAGGATAGGTATTAACCCTTCTTTAAATGTTTGGTACAATTCACCTATGAAGGCATCTGGTTCTGGATTTTTGTTTGTTGGGAGTTTTTTGATTACCAATTCAAGTTAATTACTAACAATTGGTCTGTTCAAATTTCCTATTTCTTCCTGATTCAGTTTTGGAAGAATATGTTTGTAGAAATTGATCCATTTTTCTACATTATCAAGTTTGTTGGCATATAATTTTTCTTACTATTCTCTTATAATCCTTTGTATTCCTTTGGTATTGGTTGTTATTTTTCCTCTTTCATTTCTGACTTTATTTTTAAGCAGGCTCCATACCTATTGTGGGGCTTGAACTCATGACTCTGAGATCAAGAGTCATACACTCCATCAACTGAGCCAGCCAGGCAGCCCTCATTTTTTATTTTATTTATTGGAGTCCTCTCTCTTGATGATTCTGCCTAAAGAATTATAATTTTGTTTATCTTTTGAAAGAGCCAGGTCTTGGTTTCATTGATCTATTGTTTATTTTTAGTCTCTCCATTTATTTCTTCTCTAATGTTTGTTATTTCCCTCCTACTAACTTTGGTCTTTTTCTTCTTTTTCTAGTTCTTTCAGGTGTAAGGTTAGATGGTTTGAGATTTTTCTTATTTAATGTTTTTTAATGTTAGTCTATTTATCTTAACATGCAGGAGCAGGGAGGGGCAGAGAGAGAGGGAGACAGAGAATCTGAAGCAAACTCTGTGCTGTCAGCGCAAAGCCTGATGTGGGGCTCAAACTCACAAACTCAGATTATGACCAGAGCCGAAATCGGACGCTAAACCAACTGAGCCACCCAGGTGCCCCAGATTTTTCTTATTTCTTAAGGGTAGGTCTGTATTGCTATAAACTTTCCTCCTAGAACTGCTTTTGCTGCATCCCAAGGATTTGTGGGAGTGTTGTATTTCCATTTTCATTTTTTCCATGTATTTTTTGATTTCTACTTTGGCTTCTCTGTTGTCCCATATATTTTTTAGTAGCATATTGTTTAGTGTCCATGTGTTTATGTTTTTTCCAGTTTTTTTTCTTGTAATTAATTTCTAGTTTCATACAGTTGTCGTCAGAAAGTTACTTGATACAATTTCAGTCTTCTTAAATTATTGAATCTTGTGGCCTAACGTGATCTATCCTGAAGAATGTTACATGTGTGCCTGAAAAGAACACTGAAATATTGAAAACAGTTTTTAAAAATGTTTAATGTTTATTCACTTTGAGAAAGAGAGCATGTATGAGCAAGTTGGGGAGGAGCCTAGTAAGAGGGAGAGAGAGGATCCCAAGCAGGCTCTGTGCTGTCAGCAAAGAGCCTGGCATGGGGCTTTATCTCATGAACTTTAACCGACCAAGCCACCTAGGTGCCCCTAAAATATTGAAAATGTCTTGGAGGAGGATCAACTTCTTGTATGACAGATGAGGAGTTGTGCTAACATGCTTCCCAGTGAAACCAGTGAAAATTGTAAAAACAGAAATAAAAGCAACCATTTAAAGTCTCTGGAAATGATCAAACAGCAAATGAAGGACATCTATTCAAGAAAAATCTATGAAAGTTTGTTAAGAAAGGCAACCACCACCTCATGAACAGAGACAACAGTGGTCAGAGCTTCAATCTTCTCAGCTCACTTTGCCCAAGGTGGAACCTTTGTTCCACAAGTGGTAGCTGGGAGCAAGAAGGGAGCCGCCAGCTTTCAACTACACATACCAGACCTTATCTCAGTACCAGATAGCTGGGAGCAGGATGTGAAAGACTGATGGCCTGAACCTCCCAGGAAGATAGCCCTCCAACTGGGAGCTGGTGGGAGAGTGAGTCCTGTGATCTTGGATGCGGCAGTCTGGAGTGGTGTCTTCAACTCCCTGAGCTGAGATAGTTGGGGAAGGAGTGGTCCTTAGTTCACATACCACAGACTTTTACATACAATTCATTTATGACACCACCTGGAGTTAGCACAGACCCCACACCACAAGTAAGGGCTCAGTCCCACAAGACTGCATCCACTTCAGATGCCAGCTGCGAGTCTTGGATATCCCCAAACCACCCACTCTTCTGCCTGGCTGATTACAAATTCGGGGGCTTCTCTGGAGCTCCTCCTTTGATAATTTACTAGAACAACTCAAAGAAGTCACTGAAAGTGCTATACTTAAAATTACAGTTTTATTATAAAGGATACAACTTGGGAATAGCCAGGTGGAAGAAACCTATAGCGCAAGATCTGGAAGCAAGGAGCACAGGACCTTCTATCCCTATGGAGTTGGGGTGTGACACCCACCTAGTCCATCAGTATGTGCAGCAACCAGGAAGCTCTCTGAGCCTCTTCAAGCTTTGATAAGGTTTCATTACATGAGCATGGTTAACTAAATTAATGAATTAAGGGGCACCTGGGTGGCTCAGTCAGTTAAGCGACCTATTCTTGATTTTGGCTCAGGTCGTGATCTCATAGTTCTTGAGATGGAGCCCCGCAGGAGGCTATGCACTGACAGCACAGAGCCTGCTTGGGATATTCTCTCTCCTCTCTCTTGCCCCTCCCCTACTAGTGCTCACTCTCTGTCTGAAAATAAACATTTTTAAAGAATAAATTAATCAACGGACGCCTGGGTGACTCGGTTAATAAACAGCTGACTTCAGCTCAGGTCATGATCTCACGGTTTGTGAGTTCAAGCCTGCATTGGGCTCTTTGTGGTCAGCACAGAACCCACTTCAGACCTTCTGTCCCCCTTGCTCTCTGCCCCTCCCCTGCTTGCATTCTCTCTCTGTAAAATAAACATTAAAAAAAAATTAATTCAGAGCTGGAGACCCTCTCCCCTCCTCTGGAGGTTGGGAGATGGGGCTAAAAGTTCTCTCTCTAATCACATGGTCAGTTTTTCTGGCAATAAGCCCCCATTCTGAAGCTATCTACTTCACCATGTTAATCTCAGATTTTCACTCCAAGATGGGAAAAGAGATAAGGATTCCAACTGTCACATTTACTTAACATTGTATTAGAAGTCCTATAGAGGTCAATAAGGCAAGCTAGAATTGGAGTAGGACAAATGAAACTTATTTGCAGATAACATAACTGGGTATGGAGACAGTCAAAACTATCGAAATTAATAAGGGAATTTAGAAAGGTTGTTGGATAAAATGTCTTATTTCCAATGTCAGAAAATTTTAACCAGTTTTCATCTTTTGGAATGTTTTGCTGTGGTTTTGTACACAGCATTTATCAGATGAAAGTTCCCATAATATACAAAAGTGTTTTGTATTTTTATATGCCAACAAACTGAAAAATAAAAAATAGCATTCGCAATTGCATAAATATATAATATGTTTACACCAACTGTAAAATAGTTTGAGAGATATTAAAGATGACTTACATAAGTGAAGAAATATGTTCATGGAATGAAAATTCAGTTATAAATATATCAATTCTCTCCAAACTGATCTCTATAAGTTCAATGCAATTCCAGTCAAAATCCCAACAGGATTTTATTACAGAAATTGGTAAGTTCATTATAGATTTTACAGGGAGAGAGGATACAAGACAATCTGAAATAAGAGTAAAGTGAGAGGATTTACTCTATCAGATATCAAAATTATTGTAAACCTACAATAATTAAGAAACTAAGACAGTATGGTCCTAATTACTGTAAGGATTCAGTATTGTTGCAAGTTGGTATTGCAAGGAATTGGTGCAAGAATATAGAAATAAAGCAAAGAGGCAGAATAGATTCCAGAAAGAAATCTACATATGCATGGACCTCTGATTTATAAGATGGCATTCCTGAACAATGGAAAAAATCAGCGTATTCAGAAAATTGTGTACACAACTGGAAATCCACACATATAAAAAAGCTTGACACATACCTCTACTTCAGATGGATTATAAATCTAAATACAAAAGGCAAAAGTAGAAAACTTTTAAAAAAGATTGGAAAATATTTTTTTTTTAATTTTTTTTTTCAACGTTTATTTATTTTTGGGACAGAGACAGAGCATGAACGGGGGAGGGGCAGAGAGAGAGGGAGACACAGAGTCAGAAACAGGCTCCAGGCTCTGAGCCATCAGCCCAGAGCCTGACGCGGGGCTCGAACTCACGGACCGCGAGATCGTGACCTGGCTGAAGTCAGACGCTTAACCAACTTCGCCACCCAGGCGCCCCAAAGATTGGAAAATATTATAATGATCTTTGGGCAGGGAAAGATTTTGTAAAAGGGCATAAATTTATAAATTGGGACTACCTTAAAATTAAACACTTACATTCACCAAAAGATATCATTAAGAGAATGAAAAGACAAGCTCTAAAACAGGAGATGGCAATTGCAAAACAGTAACAAATGGCTTGTTTTCTGAAAGAGAAAAAAGACAATCTAATTACAAAATGGGTAGGATATTCAATGACCTCACAACAAGGATATCTAAACGGCCTGCAAATACATGAAAAGGTGTTCAGCTTTATTAGTCATCTGGGCAGTGTAAATTAAAACGACATGGGATACGAAGCACAGACATCTCAGAACAGCACACAGTAAGTAAGCAAGCACACTGAGCAGCCGCCACTGGTGAGGGTAACTGGAATAATCTCTTTGGAAAATATTTTGGTTCACAAATCCAAGTACCTCAGATTCTACTGTAAGTCACGTACCCAACAGAAAAGCATACCCATAAATGCCAAGGAAATAAAAATGGTCCTTACAGCATTCTTCAGGATAACCCTAAACTGAAAATAACCCAAACATCCATCAGTGGTAGAATGTGAAGTTGTGGTATACACATGTAATTTTTTGCAAAGCACAAGAACACAGCAAGAATTTAAAATGAACATAATACATCCAACCAGCAAAATAAGATGAATGGAAAAGGGAAGCAGGAATAAGCACCTATGAAGAACCAACTGTAAATGCTAGTATAAGGAATATAATTTTAGGGGCGCCTGGGTGGCTCAGTTGGTTAAACATCCGACTCTTGATTTTGTCTCAGGTCATGATCTCACATTCACGAGATTGAGCTGACAGTGCAGACCCTGCTTGGGATTCTCTCTGCCCCTTCCCATTTGTGCTCTCTCAAATAAACATGAAAATTTTTTTTCAATCTTTATCATTTTATTTTTTGAGAAAGAGATCGAGCAGGGGAGAGGGGCAGAGGGAGAGAAAGAATCTCAAGCAGCTTCCATGCTCAGCATGGGAGCTGATATAGGGTTTCATCCCATGGCCCTGGGATCATGACCTGAGCCAAAATCAAGAGTCGGGACACTCAACTGACTGAGCCACCCAGGTGTTCTTTAGTCTTTATTTTTTTAAAGTAGGCTCCATGCCCAACATAGGGCTTGAAATCATGACCCTCAGATCAAGTTTCATGCTCTACCGGCCAAGCCAGCCAGGCACCCAGAAATAAATAAATAAATAAATAAATATTTTGAGAGAGAGAGAGATAGGATGGGGAGATAGAGGGAGAGAGAACCTCAAGCAGGCTCCATGCTGTCAGTGCAGAGCCCAGTGCGGGTCTCGAACCCACAAACTGTGAGATCATAACCTGAGCCAAGATCAAGAGGTGGACACTCAGGAGTGCCTGGCTGGTTCAGTTGGTTAGGTGTCCAACTCTTCATTTCAGCTCAGGTCATGATCTCACGGTTTGTGAGTTTGAGCCCTGCATCAGGCTCTGTGCTAACAGTATGGAGCCTGCTTGGGATTCTCTCTTTCCCTCTCTCCTTACCCCACTTGCTCTCTCTCTCAAAATAAATAAACTTAAAAAAAAAAAAAAAAGATGCTTAACTGAGCTAACCAGGTGCCCCCAGAAATATAATTTTTAAAATGAATATATAATTAAGAACAGTTGAAGATCAGGTTGAGGAACACCAAGGTTATGAGAAATGGTAGCTAAGATGAGGGGAAATGAAAGAGGTATTGAGGATAGAAATAAAACTTTTGGAAGTAAAGAGTAAACAGAGGGGAAAATATATAAAGAAACAACATGATTTGGTTTCCAGAGTTTGGAAGAGATTAAAATACCTGAAACTCTCCACTAGATAAAATGTAACAAACTCCTTTGAAAATCATAGTACTAAGTTTATAAGAAATGCAGTGTTCTAGGGTCCCCAAATAAGAGGAAACTGAATTAATAGCCTTGTGACAGATGAGATTGGCCGTTTCAGAGAGGCTGGCTTTTGACAGCTAAAAGGAAACATCAGGATTTAGGTCTACAGAAATTGGAAAAAGTAATTCCACACAACACTGAGACAACTGAGCACCAGGCTGGCTCAGTCAGCATAGCATGTGACTCTTGATCTCAGGGTCAGGATTTCAAGACCCACGTTGGGCATGGAGCCTACTTTAAAATGAAAAAACAAAAACAACCCCCCCCCCAAACCTGGGACCACTTAAGAACTACATCTTCAATGAAAGAACAATTAAGAAAAAACTCAGTTCAGGGGCACCTGGCTGGCTCAGTCCATTAAATGTCTCTTGATTTCAGTCATGATCTCACAGTTTATGAGATCAAGGTCTACCCCTGTCCCCCTCAACCCAACAAGGCTCTGTGTTCAATGTATAGCCTGCTTAGGATTCTTTCCTCCCTCTCAAAATACACAAAGAAGGGAAAGGAAGAGAAGGAAAAGAAGGAAGGGAGAAAGAAGAAAAGAAGAAAGAAAAAAAGAGAAAAGAGAAGAAAAAGAAAGGAAAAGAAAAGAAAAAAGAAAAAAAAGAAAAGAAACAGTTCCCTAGCGTAGGCAGATGTGTGAATCTGTCTGTCCCAGGCTGGGCTCTCAGTGGGCAAAAGGTCTCCCTTGAAGATTTAGAACAACGAATTTGCCCTCAGACTCGCCTGAAGTTCAAATTTACAGGCACTGGTCCAAGAAACCATAGTACCTAACCACTGATACTCCTGGAGACACCTAGCAGAAGTAAACAAAAAACTGATCTGGAAGGACCCACCCTCAACCTAGGTGGGTGGCACAGGCTTCCTAAATATAAGGCTCTATTGGAGAGGAGTTCATACTCTAAAATTTATAAAACTCTCGAGGAAAAATCCAATAAACAGCAGTATTTAAACTTTATAAGCATATTTTTAAATATTTATTTTGAGAGAGAGAAAGAGAGAGAGCAAATGGCAGGGGGGGGGGTGTCGGAAACAAAGGGTGAGAGAGAGAGATTCCCAAGCAGGTTCTGCACTGCCAAGGGCAGAGCCCCATATAGGTCTCAATCCCATGTGAGATCATGACCTGAGCTTAAGTCAAGATTTGGAAGCTTAACCAACCAAGTCATTCAGGGACCCCAAGCATGATATATTTAAACTGATTAAATAAGTTATTTATGTACCTTTGCTCCACAAGCCTCTATAAACTGTAACTGATCAAATATATAACATCAGGGGAAGGAAAGGCTTTTATTGTGTATGTTCCAAACATTAGATGTAAATTTAGGAACTCCCAAGAGATTACAGTTTGGACAACAATCATGAGCAGGAAATATCATGCATGCACAGTTTACACCAATGCTATTAAAAATCACAAAACACTGAATGAAGGTTTGGATTAGCTCTAAGCCCAGCAGTTCAGGCAACCTTGTGAAATTCTGTGAGCCACTTTTTATAAAACAGATTAAAAGCCATGTTAGGAAATTAATTCATTTCTATCAACAACATATACGTTTCAGTGACTAACAGCAAAGACTCAAACTGCATAGCAGCAGTAGTGATAATTGGGAGTGCCCAATGGGGAAAGTCACCGACAGCAACAAAACAGTGCGTGTTTCTAAAAAGGAACTGTAAACAGAGAAGATCCCCCCATGCCACTATAAAACTGAATCAACCTATCAAATAACGGCCACTGATTTATAATTTGAAAATAGTGACAAGCTCAACTCCAAAGCTTATGCTTTTAAACAAGATTCGACATGTTTTATTTACATATTTTTGACATACATCAACGATCTTATACAATTAACTAAATCTAGTAACAGTGAGGATGGAACATAAAAGACACAATTCCAAATTTTAGTCAGGTTGAAACACATTTTCACTAACTGAAAGATACAATAAACAAGCAGCCATTGTAAAGTTATAGACTGTATGTCAATTCACTTAAAATTCAAAAGTCAGCCACACAGCTATAGAGACAATGGGAAATTTGCAAATGCAAATATTACATATGCAGGTAGAACGCATGCATGGCATCACATTTATTCTTTATCTTTTAAGCTATTCTTAAAGTAAACTGGAATAAGTATCTTAATAATATATGTACATCAAGGCACATTCTTTTCTTGTGCTTTAGGAATGATTTACATGTGATTTGCTTCTATTTTCATTTTATACCTTATATTAGCGGCTAATACTTAAAAAGTTTAATTTTAACAATTATAGTTTGAGTGGTAGCTACCCACAGGAGAGAAATGTGGCATCTCCCTATGGTTATTTTGAAAATCAGAAAACTGGATAGCTTCTACAAGTGGGAATTTAAAAATCAAACACACAAATTAATATAATTCACAGGTAACTTTTAAAAATAATTTACTTCCAACAATTTGGTGGACCATAATCAATTTCTTTGAGTAGTATACTATAATGAGGGCTGAATTGAAGACTTCACTATTCTGAAGCTACTCAACAATTATATGGTATCCTCAGGACTGCTTTAGATGTCTATATTGCTATCCTATTTCTAAATTGCAGTTTTTCAACAAAATTGAACAATTAAACATGATACAAAAGCTGCAAACATACCAAATCTAGTTTTAACTTGTTCATTCTTTCAGCAAAAGAATGAGATTTTTTTTTTTTCCATTTATTGTCCCATGTTATCAAGAAGAAATTTCCCATCAACAGTGTTTAATAACAGTGTTCTTTGCTCGTGGTCAATTTACTTGCCTTGAAGAGATAGTATATAGTAAGGCTTTAATAGGCATTTCATGCATTTTAAAAATCAGCTATGTATTTAAGGGCTCCCCATATAGGTAAGTATACTGTGCAAACTTGATTACAACATGTAACTCATTAAGTGCTTTAAAACAGAATAAATCCCTGACTTATAAGGGGTTAAAATAAATAGTAAGTCAAGAATCACAGACCTGAAGCATTTTAAAAATGTAATGTACCTATGCATCCTACTAAAATGCTTTATATTAGAATTTTTTTAGACCTATAAACAGGGCAAATGAAATCACAGAACCTATTTTGAGAATAAAAGAAGAAAATCTGACTAGTACAGCCTTTTAAACTCAAAGTAGATGATCATGTCAAAATGCAAGTGAAACTATACAGTTTTTAATTTAGTACAGTCCTTTATAAACATCAATTCATAAAAAGTACACCATGATAAACCAATGCCATCAAGTACATTTGTTTTCAACTTCTTTACAGTAAATGGACTTTTCAACAGAACCTATCAGCCAGACAAATCGTTTAGAAGTGTTAAAACCTCACCCAAGAGCCCAGAGCCTTGACATACAGGCTCTAGGCAGACAGTCGCACAGTACTGTAAACAAATGTTCTGTGAGTTCAGTATACAATGCTAGGACCCTTCTTTTTTTCTCCAAGACTATATTCACTCTGTTTCTGAAATATGTGCCACCTCTACTTCGACAGTTTGAATCGCTTCTGCAACTTCAGACAGCTTCTGTCCTTGCTGTTGTGCCAACACGTAATTAACCACTTGCATAATACTTTGGTCAGAAAGCGTAGATACTGATGGACACTCTTCCGTCGCTGCCACGGCTTCGAGTGCTTCCATGGTCTCTCCTGTCACCACCACAGTCTCAAGTTCTTGAGGACCACTGCTTTCTTGTTCCTGCATGTCTGCTGTTAAGATACTAACAGCATGCTCCACTTGAGTTCCTTGGTTATGAAACTGAAGGGTATCTTTCTCCAGCATAATTTTGCAAGGCACATAATCTCTGTGGAATTTAGTCATATGTTTACGGAGGGTTCGAGCATCTATGTAGGCTTCGCTACATACAGGGCAGACGTAGGGCCGTTCACCAGTATGCGTTCTGACGTGGCGTTTTAGAGATCGGGCATCAGCCCAAGCTACTCCACATGTTAAGCATTCAAATGGCTTAACTCCTATTAAGAGAGAGAGGTGTTCCCAGAGATACAAGTTACTGAGAGGCAATTCTGATTCCATGAACAGTCTCATTTAACCTTCCCAGCAATCCTGTAATCTTAGGATAAGGAAACAGAAGCTTCAAATAGCCCAGTTCAGCATAAAAATGCTGACCTACAATATTAAGCTCACTAAAAAAGGAATCCATCTACATACACAACAATCAGGTATCCAGGTTCAGGATCACCTCAATCACGTGAATAAATCTTACATAATACAGAATTCATCTCTTGTCAAGGAAGGTGAGGTAACAGGCAAGAAGGCTGGTAAAGGGGGAATCACTATTAGACTGGCTTTTTATTCTATTTACATATATACACAGTATGAAGTATAGTTACCTTCATGGTTGTTCATGTGTCTCCTATACTCTCTTAGCTGAGTGAATTTTCTTCCACATTGTTCACATACCCGTTCCAGGTTCTGCTTCGCTCTTCCTTTTTTTCCATGGGTAGCTTTCTTTACATGCCTTCTGAACAATGCTTTTTCATAAAATTCTTTGCCACATATATTACACCTATAATGGGGGGGGGGGGACCTAAATTATTTTTTCCAAAGCACCAGCATACAAAAAAATTAATCCAAGTACATACATCTCAATTAAGTTCAGATCCTGCTCCAATCTACCTACCTATAAGGCTCAGTGACAGAATGAGACTTCACATGGGAATACCAATCTTTCTTCCAACTATAGCACTTATCACAAAATTGGCACTGGAATGGCTTCACACCAAGATGTTTGTTCATGTGCTGACGAAGATCTCTAGCTTCAAAGAAACTTTTTTCACATCTGCAATAAAATTCAAACACTCGATCAGATCACTGTATTATTTTTTTAAGACAAATTTCCAAGACTCAGTATATTTTTGGGTTTTATAACTCTAGAAAATGATCCCAATTGAAAACACAAGAATGCGCTACTATTCCAATCTTGCAGTAAAGGCTTCAAGGTTTTAAGTTCTTTTAGCTCTTAACCACTAGAGACATTTTACTTTTTAATGTTTTTATTTAAATTCCAGTGAGTTAACCTACAATGTGATACTAGGGGTACAATATAGTGATTCAAAACTTCTGTACATCCAGTGCTCATCGAAACAAGTGCACTCCTTAATCCCCATCACTTATTTAACCCATCTTCCCACCCACGGCCCCTCTAGTAACCCTTGGTTTGTTTTCTATAGTTAAGAGTCTGTTTCTTGGCTTGCCTCACACCCTCTTTTTTCCCTTTGCTGGTTTGTTTTGTTTCTAGTACTAGAAACATTTTAGAAAGAACCATGCAGAGCTCTCAAAGGCTACTGTATAAGACATTTATTTTCTTTCTCTCCCTAAACCCCATCTGATCTCCCTTTTTATCCTCGCCCATTTTCCGTCCATATGTTTGGAGTAGGCCTCACCATCGACCATAAAGATGGAGCAATTGTCTCAGGCCTGAGTCAATCAGAGCACAGCATTCCCTTGGCTATAATTACTGATCCAGGGATAATCGAATGACTTAACTAGATCCAATGGGCGTCGATCTCAGAACCTGTATAGGAACTACCAGAAAAGCAGCTTGACAATTTGGGAGTCGAGAGGATGTGAGGCTGAAACCATTGTTACTGCCATGTCCACAGAGCCTCAGAGACCAAGTGCTAACAGATGTGAATCTAGTTTACATTAAACTATTCAAACTCCCTAGATTTTACCACCTTTCATTCAGGCCAGTTTAGGTAGTGTTTTCTTTCACTTGCAACTAAAAATCTATTAATAATAAAATAATTTTATTAAAAAAATTTTTTTAAACCTTCATTTTTGAGAGACAGAGCACGAGCAGGGGAGGAACAGAGAAAGAGGGGAGACACAATCCGAAGCAGGCTCCAGGCTCTGAGCTGTCAGCACAGGGCCCAATGCAAACCCACAAACCGCAAGTTCATGACCTGAGCTGAAGTCGGACCTTTAACCGAGTGAGCCACCCAGGCACTCCTAAAATATTTTTTTTTATATTAAGACTAATAAAAGTGAGAAAAGAAAATATGGCAGAGTAGGAAACCCCACAAGCTCACAAAAGCAGTGGCCAAAACTAGCCAAAACTATGAGGATCAATTTTATTAGAACCCCAGAAATGGATTAAAAGTGTACAGTGGCCAGGCAAATGTTTAATTAAAAAAAAAATCAGGGGCGCCTGGGTGGCTCAGTCGGTTAAGCATCCGACTTCAGCTCAGGTCATGATCTCCCAGTTTGTGGGTTTCAGTCCCGTGTCGGGCTCTGTGCTGACAGCTCAGAGCCTGGAGCCTGCTTCGGATTCTGTATCTCCCTCTCTCTCTGACCCTCCCCCATTCATGCTGTCTCAAAAATAAATAAACGTTAAAAAAAATTTAAAAAATCATTAAATCTTGTGAGAGAGCTTTGTAGCATTTGAACTCCCCTGATCCCCTTTCCCTGCTTCTCAGCTGAGCAGCAGCCATGAAGACTGCATTCCCACGATGGGCTCCTGGTGCCAGAGGGACTTCTTCTTAAAGAACTGTGCTGGTCTCTTTTGACCTATCCAGTGACTCCCTCAAGGATCCCCCCAAAAGGGCCTGCATTCTGGAATCAGACAGTGGTGATGTTTCCACAATGTACTGAATGTACTAAAAGTTAGTGAACTGTACACTTTAAAATGATGAATTTTTTGTGAGTTTTACCTCAATTATAAAAGAGATTTCAAGATGCTTTGGAAAATAAAAAGAGGAAGAGAAGAAAAAGAGTCTAAAGAGAGGAAAAACTAGCAGACGGCTTAGCACTTAGATGAACAACCTAGAAAAAAATCTCTGGCTCGCACTGGGGGCTCTCACTTCCTACAATCTCTGCCTCCAACTAGTACGTTTGAAGAATGTCTTTAAAGTATTTCAAGTGAGTGATTTACATGGTATAGGATATCTAAATAAAACTTAAAAACCATAAATAGCAATATCTAGGCAAAAAAAAGACATTAAAATAAAAAATAAGTAACAATTGAATATTATCTTCTAACAGTTTTTTTCACGTTTATCAAGTTATAAAATTGTAAGATATCTGAAATGAACATCATAATGGTTTGATACATATATCCATTGTGAAAGGACTCCTCCCATTTAATGTATCCATCACGTCAGATATATGTATATATATGTGTGTGTGTATGTTTAAGTTCTACTCCTTTATCAAATTTCAATTATATAATAGTATTATCAACTATAGCTACCTCAAATATTTTCTTCTGAAAACAATTTTCAAATAAACCTATTAAGAAACACAAGGAAACTGAATAGTTTGTGTATTAAATACTTACTGAGTACAATGATAGCCTCGAACTTCAGGCTTTGGCTGGTGTTTCTTTAGGTGCTTGCTGAGGCCAGAGCCCCTGTGAAAAGACTTTCCACAAACTGAGCAAAGGTACTTGGACTCTCCTATAAAAAATAAAAAACATGTCACAAATCCAGCAATCAGGTGCTCTTCCAACAGAATACTTTATGTTACACTTCAGAAGTTACTTTACCAAAGGGACACAGAAGCTGTAACATTTGGCAGCCATCTTCTCAGAACAACAACAAGCCAAGTCAAAATCTTCTGTTTCTTCTCAACTACAGTACTAGCAAGGCTACTACCACTACCCAAAGAACGTGACACGCTTGCATAATCATCTGGATTATAATAATACAGAGGTGAACGCAAGTTCTAGAGCCGATATCTACCCTTCACTAGCCATGGCTACATTATCTAAATTATGCATGATTCACTAGTGAGTACACATTTTGCTACACTGAGGGAAACAATGACTATTTTTATACCAATAAGATAGCTCTAAACTAGATTTAAAGAACACTTTTTAGCCTTAATTTGAATTTCTTTAAATGTTTATTTATTTTTGAGAATGAGACAGAGCGCAAGTGGAAGAGGGGCAGAGAGAGAGAGACAGAGAGAGAGAGAGAATATCTGAAGCAGGCTCCAGGCTCTGAGCTGTGAGCACAGAGCCTGACATGGGGCTCGAAGTCATGAACATGTGAGATCATGACCTGGGCTGAACTCAGACACTTAACTGACTGAGCCACCCAGGCACCCCAGCCTTAATGAAAAAAACTGCACACACACAGCCGTTAGTATATCAATATAATTTCTAAAACATATATAGCACAATAATTAACTGAATTATGGTATATAATGGGTAGCTAAGTTAATACAAATTTCTCATTACCTGTGTGAATACTCATATGTTCTTGAAGACTCCGTTTGGTAACAAATGACTTAACACATAGTTCACACTGGAACTGCTTTTGTGATTGATGGAGACTCTGGTGCAATTTTAGACCATGTTTATAGATGAAAGTCTTTCCACAGACCTAAGATGGCACAGGTATTTATACCAGTAAAACAGAAAAGAGAAACCGGGGCTGTTTCTGAAGAATGAGGCTAGAGAAACTATATGCCATTTTAAAGAAAAAAATTATAAACAAAATGACAAACTGAAGCTGAAACAAATGTCAAGGATATTTAGCTGGCTGACCATCTTCTGACTCAGAACTTAACAAATATCGCTACTTTTCTTACATCCACTGGAGGTCAAAGCCATACAAAAGACCCTCATGCTGTCCTTGTGAGACTAATAAACAGTATACCTTATATTAAGAGACATGACAGCTTAATCAAGAAAATATACTAATTTATTGCTACACAAACTAGAACAGTGCTTCTCAAACTCTGTGATGAGTCAGTCTTCCTTTTGTCAATCCATTTTTTGTTAAATATGCTAAAAATGTCACAACAATGTAACTGCCATGAGAGTTTCTAAAAGTCCACTCTCCATTTCTGTACATATCTTCCATGGACCACACATTTTGAGTAGTGCTACACTACAAGACCAGAGGCCCAATTAATACTCAGTTTTAAAATTTATGAGTAAAAGGATGCTTAGGACTTGGCTTCAAAAGAAATGAAGGGAAAGGCAAGTAGGGCAGTGAGGGATAGTACACATAAAACACAGCTGATCATGTGTTCATAGCTACTGAAGCTGGATAAAGGGTCCAAGAGAGTCTATTCTATTCTATTCTCATATAACAAAAAGCTAAAAAAAAAAGGGGGGGGGAGAGAAACATTAAAAATTTCACTGGGGAAAAAAACTCATTGTTTCCAAAACTGTTTATTAATAAAAACGAATTCCACTTATATGCAAGGCTACAGGGGCTACTGGAAAATTTTCACTGTTCCAAACAGCCCAAAGCTGGCTAATCACAGGATTCTTAGCTAGAAGCTGTATTTTGGCATTCAGATAGTCTCAGTCCTCAGCTCTAGAGAAGAACACACAGCTTAGGGAGGATTTTTGCTAAGAAGATTTGTTTAAGCCATGGGTTCCTTTCCAGTCCAGGTAGGTCCCGCTGAAGCTTAAAGGGATGAATGGGATAATGAACTAGTTATTCTCACCTAACATCTTCTGAATCACAGTAAGTTTCATGAACATCCTAAACTGATTCATTTCAAATTACAACACATTAAATAGCAAATCAAAGAACACAACTGGGAATTTCCCTTAAACCAGGCAACAAACTGAAAAAGTCACAGAATTCTCTGTGACATTTTACAAGAGTAAGGGTGACTCCAGAATCAACCAGTCTCATCACTAGTTAAGTTCAAATTTTCTTTACATAACAAAGTAAATGTCATGGCTTTACCTGGCATGCATGTGGCTTTACACCTGTATGCTTTAACATGTGTATTCGAAGAGAATATAATTTAGGTAATGTCCTTCCACATATGGAACATATAAATTCTCGTTTGGTTCTCCCCTTCTCAGACGATGTTCCTGATGCCTCATTAGACGTGGAATTGGAAGAAGATGAAGTGGGTGCATCTTTTCTGGTATGTCGAATAAGATGCGCTCGCAAGGAGGCACTGTACTGAAACTGTTTTTTACACAACTAAAAGGAAAAGTAAATAAAATTCTGTCTAAATGTAGTTCCATAACAAATGTTAAGTGACACCTGACTCCTATTTCAAGTTCCCGTTTCTTTGTTACGATTATATAAATCAAAAAAACCACACACTATATAAAAGATGATATGCTAGGTATCAGACGTAAGGATGAAAGGGTTTATAAAGACCCAGACTCTACTCTGGAGAGGTTTATAATCTAACCACAGAAACAGGATTTACATGTGAAAGAGTGAAGTATTTAGGAAGAGGGAGTAAATGAAGCAATAGACAAAGGCATCAATGAGGAGACTAGGTCTATCTAGAAGGAACGGTAGGATGTCAACAAGAATGCTATCAATAGGAGTACTACAAATTGTTAGGTGGAGCAAAACTAGGGGTTGGAAAAGTAGAAAAAACTCTGATGGTCCTTGGATTTTATTCTGTAGTTGTTAGGGATTCATGAAATATTTTGTTCATTTTTTTAAAAAAATCAAAGTTATACATGCTCACAACCTATAATATTTAATTTTTTTAAATAAATAAAACTCGTCTCTTGCTCTATTTCTGCCATTGTTTTTTAACTCTCTCATGATGCTTGCTTACCTTGGTAACTCTAAGTAACATGAATAATGGATGATGACTCTCTCCCTTCACCCTTCCACTCCCTACACATATGCAGACCTATTACCTTATTTTCTCAATACAGCTATGTTGTAGTTTTAATTTCTACATTCACATTTTTTCAATGAAGTAATTACTATTACAGCTGGGCCACAGAGTACACTATGATTCTCTTTCCCTTCTTTTTGTTTTGTTTTGCTTATTTCTGTTTGTATTTACTGATTGTTCATCACCAAACCTTTCCCTCAATTGTCTACTGAGGGGAGATTTAAAGACATCACCTATGAAAGAGATCTCCTTCAAAGCATTTTGTCCTGCTCCAACCTGGACTGGTTGTTTCCTATGCTTGGGCTCTGTAGAATTGGACCCCATGTTTCCCGGTTTTCCAGGTCTTTCTCACTTTAGTGGAACACCTCTGCAAATAGCTTCATGAGAAAGGGAGTCTGGGAGGTAAAACTTTTGAGACCTTGCATGTCTGAAACTGTTCTTATCTACCATCACAAATAACTCATAGTTTGGTTACAGATTTTAAGTTAGAAATCAGTGCCCTTTAGAATTTTAAAGACATTATGCTTTTCTTTGTCTTTTAGCTTCCACTGTTGCTGCTGAAAAGCCTGAAGCCATTCTGATCTTTATCTTTCCTATGAGTCTGACCATCTGTTTTCTCTATTGTTATTTATAAGAGATTTTCTTTGTCCCTTAATTAGAAGATTTCATAATTTATCTTGATATAGATTTACTTTCATCCATAGTTCAGGGCCTGCAACATGCCCTGTTTCACAACTTTTTTTTTTTTTTTTTTTTTTTTTTTTTTAATTTTAGAGAAAGAGAGGAAGCAGGAGAGGGGGCAGAGGGGGAGAGAGCGCAAGCAGGGGAGAGGGAGAGAGATAAAGAATCCCAAGCAAGCTCCATTTGTAGCGTGGAGCACTTAATCCCACAATCCTGGGATCATGACCTGAGCCAAAACCAAGAGTTGAACACTGAACTGAGCCACCCAGGTGCCCCCATAAGGAAACTTCTAAATTCTGATATTTTTCTTTATTGCACCAATGATTTCCTGATCTCTGTGTTCTCTTTTTGGTGTTATCTGGATATTAGATATCCTACACCAATTCTCTAAATTCCTTCACTTTCATTTTTTAACTGGTCTTCTGCATTATTTCTGAGAGATTTAGTCTATTTCCCAATTTTTCTGAGATTTTTGTATTTGTGGATTCTTCAAAGTTGCTTTTTTTCCTTGAAATATTTATTCCTGAATCTGATGATCCCTGATATCTACTCATCTTTCAGAATGTTAAAAAATTGATTGGAATTTCTGTGTAAGTATGTGGGGGGTGGAGGGGAGTTGTCAACCACTGGCTTTAGTCAGCACTATCTTCAGGTCCTTTGTTATTGCCCTTCGGATTTCTCATCTCTGAGAAACTTTTTTGCTTTTGGGTTAAGGGTCTGACTGCTAACATTCTGGGACTTGAGAAGCGACAGAGGACTTGAAGGGTTTCAATATTCAGTAAATAAGGTTTTCCTTTTCCTTGTTTTGGGTATAGTACATTCACGTTCACTGCATGCAGTGTTCCCCAAACAGTCATGGTTTTAGCTCTTCCAGAGAGTAGAAGATGGATATTTGGCTGAGGGAGTGGTTGTGACTTAACTGCTTCTTACAAAATTTTCTAACAACCAGATTCACTTCTGCTTTCAAAGTAGCTATATAACACCAACTCCTGAGGCATTTGGTAGTTCTGCAATACAATTCAGATGGATTCTTAGCTTTCCCCACTGAAAGCCTGGAATGAGCCCTTTTAAATCTGTTAAATCAGCTACTACCTCCATTTATCAGGGTCCAGGATATAGTTGATTTCCTCTTTACTCTTTTATGAACTTACATTTTTCTTTAAATTTATTTATTGTTTTTTTAAGTTTATTTACTTATCTTCAAGTAATCTCTACCCACAAGGGGGGGGCCTCAAACTTATAATAATAACCCTGAGATTAAGAGTCATATGCTCTAACAGTCATATGCCAGGCACCCCTGAGCTTATATTTTTTCAGTGATAATTTTACTCTTGTCTTACTAGGGTATCAGGAAGAAGCAAAGACAGGTCACTGTTTTTGTTTTTCTTTGTCAAGGAAATGACATGTACAAATCAAAGATGACTCTTATACCAATATAAGGGAGACAGAGAAACACAGAGACTACAAGTAGTAGAATAACAATGAAGCAGCAAAACTGGGTTCTATTTATCATGAAGTTAGATAAATCATCTTTAATTAGCTTTCCACTTACCGGACATTTGTAATCTCTAGCTCTTTCATGTTTCAGTGTATGCATTATAAGGGCATATCGTCTCTGAAAAACCATTCCACATTCCCCACATTTATGGGATGCTGCTTCTTCAGTGTTCTCTTTCGTATCCCTTTTTGGCTGTTTCATTTTTTTCCCTCTTTGAACTAATTTCTGGGCTACCTAAGTAAGGGATAGAAAACACAATCTAAGTAAGTACAGCCATTTTGATTTTTAAAGTCATGAGTCATATAATATTTCAAACTGGCATTACGTTATTAATACCGGTACTTAAAACATTAAGTTGCTTTCCTGCACCTACTGCCCTTCCTCCCCAAATAATTTCACCACAGGTATAAGCTGATGAATAGAATGCTTTTTACTTAAAGGTAAAACTACAAAGGTCAACTCTTCGTCATACCTGTTGAACTGCTGACTTGGGAATGGCTTTCCGTTTCTGTAGCTTTTTCTCCATTCCTTTGTGTAGTCGGATATATCCCCCTTCATTAACAGAACGCTGCCGAAGTCTGCTTCTGTAAGTTTCATCATCAGTGCTAACGTCTGGCTTTGCTGTCAGTGCAACTAGATTTTCCTGATCTTTTAAAGACTGGCTAAGGTTCTGCATTTGCTCTGGAATGTCTTCAGCACAGATATCTTCACTTGATGGGTCATTTCCCATATCACTGATTTCTGGAGAGTTACTGATCACATTCTCTTTTGAAAGTTTGGGATTAATATCAGAAGGTGCACTATCTTCTCTGTTTAAAGTTTCTACTTCTGTCTCATCATTTTTTGTTACTAAATCAACAGACTCCATTTCAGGATGGGAACCAGTTATACAGCCTGCAGGTGACAGAGTGGCTTCAGCTTCTGAAGAAACCTGGGGTTCAGGGTGCTGTCCTAGCTCTCCATTCTGCTCAGTTTCTGGCAATTCTCCATTCACCAATAATACAATTTCACAATCCCCAAGTTCAGTAGATAATGTTGTTGTGGTCCCCTCGTTGCTAGCCACAGGAGGCACAGTGCCTCCATTTTGTTCTGGTAAGTCCTGGGTGGATGCAACTGTTTGTACTTCACCCTTCTTATATACTGTTAGCTGCTTCTCTTCCATTAGTTTATGCACACTCTCACAGATTTCTAAAACTTCCGACATGAAAAGATGACGAGCCAGGATGGCTACATCAGCCATGCTACAGAAGTCAAAACTTAGCACAGAAGTGTAGGCAAATTCCAATAAAGGAAGGAAGCTTGCCTTACAAAAACCTGCATGGAACAAAAAAAATGGGGGTACAAAAAAGTTAAAGGTATACCAGAACACCTTAGAATAACAATTAATACATGATTATGATATATAAAATAGAATATAAAGGCAAATATGACCATTTATTCTGCAATTAAACACTGTGGATTTGTTTTGTGTTCTGGTTGCTTAATAAACCTTGACTAACTCACTTCAATGAGCCGAGTCTCTCAATACCTAAAATAGAAAATAGTATCAGACTTACTACCTCAAAGAGTTGCTGTAAGGCAGTCATTTTCAAACTGTACTCCTTAGAACCCCGGGGGTTCCTCAAATTCCCCTCAAGAAACAGCTGCTGGAGAATGGAGGGTAAAAAAAGAGAGGGAGGCAGGTGAGTAGGCAGGGTTCAACCAACCTGTCCCCTAACTTCACTTCTGTAAGTATAACCATATATTTTAATAACAGAAGTCCATATAAAAATGATTGTGAGGGGCGCCTGGGTGGCGCAGTCGGTTAAGCGTCCGACTTCAGCCAGGTCACAATCTCGCGGTCCGTGAGTTCGAGCCCCGCGTCGGGCTCTGGGCTGATGGCTCAGAGCCTGGAGCCTGTTTCCGATTCTGTGTCTCCCTCTCTCTCTGCCCCTCCCCCGTTCATGCTCTGTCTCTCTCCGTCCCAAAAATAAATAAACGTTGAAAAAAAAAAATTAAAAAAAAAAAAATGATTGTGAACAAAGGGTTCAACTACTGAAAATTTAAAAATAAGATCTAACACAGGGGGTCAGCAAAGTTTTTCTGTAAAGAATCAGTTAATAATTATTGCAGGCCATAAGGTGTCTGTTTCAACTACTCAACTCTGCCACCGTAGCTGAAAAGTACAGCCACAGATAACACATATGCAAATATACATGGTTGTGTTCCAATATACTTTACAAAAAGAGAGGGAAATGAGGATTGCTCTGTGGGCTACAGTTTGCGTATTACTGGCCTAAGGAAGGAAATAATTACCATACACATGAGGTATTACATTTTTATTTTATGTGAGAAAATGAGATCAGTTTATTTCTAAGTTCTCAATATTTCACTATTTTACAAAAGCCAATATTCATAATTCAAAAATAAGATAAAACAGTGATAAGTCCAACTCCATCTCCCTAACCAGTATGAATAAGAATCTGTATGGCTTTCCAGAGCTTCTTTATACAATTAAGCAAATAATCTTATTCCTCCTTCTTGCAGTAGGTGGCATATAACTTATACTTATTCCATGCGCTGTTTTCTCATATCATAATTTAGCTTAAAGATCTTTTACAAAAATATAAAGAGCCAAAGCAACCTTTTAAAAACTCACATTTGCTGTATTATTCAGTTTTGACTCAAGGTACATAAAATGTAGTCCTTTTATAGAAGTAGATGATGAACAAGGAAGAGAAGCCTTAAACTGTGAGATATATTAGCATTCCAGTTGATCATGGCTAATTGAGCCATCCTAGGAAAGTTGGTAATTAAATAGGCTGAAGCCATGTTAATCCTGCTACAAATTATAAGACCAAGTTAAATAAGCTTGAGGTAAGTATTTCTTTAAAAAAAGGTGGCGCGGGGGGAAGAAAACCCACAAACAAAATAATGTATTTTGGTCTTTTACCTATACCTTTTAAAATTTTTTTAATGTTTATTTATTTTTGAGACAGAGAGCGAGCGTGAGCAGGGGATGGGCAGGGAGAGAGGGAGATACAGAATCTGAAGTGGGCTCCAGGCTCTGAGCTGTCAGCACAGAGCCCGATGCAGGGATTGAACCCATGGACGTGAGATCATGACCTGAGGCGAAGTTGCACGTTCAACTGACTGAGCCCCCCAGGTGCCCCTTATCTATACCTTTTTAAGTCTGAAGTCATGAGAAAAATTTCCCATGAAAGAATTAACACTGTTCCAAGTAACAGTTTAAATATATAAAACAGTTTTTTTCAAGGACACAAGTCATGTTTGCCATAAAATACAAAAACACAAAGGAAAAAAAAATCATTCATAATTTTGTCAAGAGACAATAGGCAGATAATTTCAGTATCTTGTTTTTACCCCTAGCCTTTTTACATACAATATACACACTCTGCAAAACAATCAAAATGACAACAATTTTGCAAGATAATAAAAAATTCCAGAGATCCATTACACAACAATGTGAACATGATTAACGATAGTGAACTGTATACTTAAAAATCATTAAGGCTGGGGGGCGGGGGCGCCTGGGTGGCTCAGTTTGTTAAGTGTTCAACTTCAGCTCAGGTCATGATCTCACGGTTCCATTCGTGAGTTCAAGCCCCGCATCGGGTTCTCTGCTGTCAGCACAGAGTCTGCTTCAGATCCTGTCTCTCTGCTCCTTCCTTGCTCACGTTCGCTCTCTCGCTCTCAAAAATAAACATTAAAAAAAATTAGGAGGGTAAATTTTATATTGTGTTTACCAAAATTAAAAACTAAAAAAAGAAAAAAAAAAAAAAAGGACAACAATGGTTGGTAATAGATGGTGTTAGGGAATGTGATCAAAAAGACAGGTTTGCCAGCTGATACGTGAACTGGATGGACCCTGGGCACTCAAAGGCTCCCCACCTTCTTCCTTGTCCTTGGAATGTGAGTTCACTTGCCTTTCCTGCTCCCAGAGACTGCTCTAAGGACATAACCTTGAGATAGTGACCTGATACTGAAAATATCTACACAGTTTATGTGACTGGACCCAGTTAAGGACTCTTACAAACTTTTAAGATTTGGTGGGCAGGTGCAGAGATACATTCATCTTGCTGCCACCTAAGACAAGCCTCATACATAAGCACCCTTTGCTTGTTAAAACTGCCACCTACCAACCTGGAATGGTTTGCCCATTTCTTTGGTCTCTCCCTGCCTTTTGAGTACAGGGACCAATTTCACATTACACCAGGGAAGCTCATGGGAGAGTTATGAACCAACAGACAGAAGAATTATGACAGGGACTTCCACATCCAACAGTATGGCAGACTAACATACCCTAATTTGACCCAATTACTTAAAAAAAAAATAGGACATAAAAAATTTTTTAAATATTATTTTAAATATACTTGGTGCCCCAGCATTGAGTGAAACAGGTAAGAAATCCTTCCTGATTAGTCATGACCTCAAACCAGGCTTAATCTAGTAGGATATTTTGTTGAATATATAGCACTTTGGTAGTCAAAAAGTCCTCACGCTCAGAATTTAAAGTAGTCCCAGACTGGTAATGCCCTTAGAATCTTAAGAACCAAATGTTTCCTCTGTGGAAAACACTTTCAACCCAAAACTCAAAGTTTCCTACAAAGTTCTGAAGAATATAAATTCAGTGTGCACAGATTTTACAAACAAGGCACCATGAATAAGAGCTAGTGGAAACAAACAGCATGAATCAAACCAGCAAAGATTTTTATTGCTATGATCACATATAGAAAAGTCAATGGTGGCATAACACCAGTAAAGGGCAAAAGGTCATAAAAAGTAGCCCCCTAAAAGAGACACATAAAAAGAACTACATAGAGCCTCTAAAAAATGGAAAAGAGGGGCCTCTGGATGGCTCAGTCAGCAGAACATGCAACTCTTGATCTCAAGTATGTGAGTTCAAACCCCATATTGGGCACAGAGCTTACTTAAAAAAATAAATAAAAAATAAAATAAAATAATAAAAATAGAAAAGAGACTGGAATAAAAAAAAAAACAAACCTCAGTAAATGAATTTAACGGCAAATTAAACAAAGCTAAAGAGTAGGTGAACTAAAATTTTCCAGAATATCCTACACAGAGATAACCAAAATATAAAAGAAATTAAGAGACCCAGAATATAAAGTGAGAATGTCTATCTAACTCGAGTTTCAGAAATGTAGAAAAGAGAAATTGAGGCAGAAACAATTTTTGAAGAGATACTAGCTGAGACTTTTTCTCAACTGAGAAAAACAATCTCAATTGTTGGGTTCAGGAAGTCCAACAATTTCTATGCAGGACAGTTAAAAGTCAAAGATTCCCATACTGGATTAAGAACAAAATCCATAAATATGATGATGTTTAAAGAGAAATCTAAAACCTCAAGATACAAAAAGGTTGAAAAACGAAAGATGGAAAATATCCTAGGCAAATAGTTATGAAAATATTGTTTACATACCTAAAAAATATTTACTAAAGTAGTCAAAATAGAAAAATAAAAAAATACTGTTTACAAGATTTTAATGGTAAAAAGTATTACTAAACATAAAGAGGGTCATTATGTAATGATAAAAAGAAATTCTAAACTGTTTTGTATCTAATAATACGTCCTCAAGATACATAAGACAAAAACTGAAGAAACTAGGTAACAGATGAATCACACTAGTTAATATTCTAAAGCACCTCTGTCTATAACTGATAGATCTAGGGGTGGCGGTGTGGCTCAGGTCATGATCTCATGTTTTGTGGGTTCAAGCTCTGCGTGGGCCTCTGCACTGACACTGCATAGCCTATTTGGGATTCTCTCTTTGTCCCTCCCCCACTAAACACTCTCATGCACATGGGCTTTCTCTCTCTCCCAAAACAAGTAAACTTTAAATAAAAACCTGAGAGATCAAGCACACAAAATAATCAGTAAAGAATTAACAAGCCACAATATATTGAATATTGCTTCCAACTAAAAACATTTACGTTCTATTCAAGCAAAATGAAAGTTATAAAAATAGACCACATGTAGGATTAAAAGCAACAGAACTGCAATATTAAAGGGAAATTTATAGCCTGGAATGCTTAAACTAGAAAGTTGGAACGGCTGGGAGTTAATGGGTTAAGGATTAAACTTAACCAAAAACAAAGTAACAGGGACTCCTGTCTGACTCAGTTGGTAGAGCATATGACTCTTGATCTGGAGGATGTAAGTTTGTGCCCCATGTTGCGTGAAGAGCTTACTTTATTTTATTTGCATGTGTGCAAGTGAGGGAGGGGCAGAGAGAATCTTAAGCAGGGTCCAGGTCCAGTGCTGGGGCCTTGGGCTTGGTAGATCCTGATCTCAGGACTGTGAGATCATAACATGAACTGAAATCAAGAGATGGATGCTCAAAAGACTGAGCCACCCAGGCGCCCCAAGAGTTTACTTTTAAAAAAATAAGACAAAAAGACAATAATGTTCAAATAAAATAAAAGGAAGATTAATGAGAAGAAATTAGTAAGAAAATAATAGCTGTTTTTCAAAAGGTGTGTTAAGAAAAACTAGTCAAAACTTGGTAAGAGGTAAAAAAGACTATTAAGTGTTAAGAGCAGTGTTGTACCTGTACCACTGATTGGCTGAAAGAATTTTTTCTTCAAATTCTGTTAGAAAGTTTTAATATCTTACTGGTTTCCTCAGTTAACTACATAAAACTTTTGGATTACATATGCATAACAGTTTTTTTTAACTTAAAAAAAATTATGTTTTGGCTAAGTGATAAGCAAAGTTTTTCTGTAAAGAGCCAGGTAAACAATACATTAGGCTTTATGGGTCACTGGTTTATGTAGCAATTTTTAAATTCTGCCTTTCTAAGCTCAAAAGCAGTCATAGACAAAGAAAATGAATGGGTGTGGCTGTGCCCAATAAAACTTTATTTACAAAAACAGGCAACGGGCCAAAATCGGTAGGATTAAAAAAAAAAAAAAAAAAAAAAGGAGTCAGTAAACATCTAGTAAGAAAAATGTAAGGGGTGGAAAAGAAAGCAAAAAAAGAAAAGGGAAAAGAGAAATGAAAGAAAGAAAGGGCACCTGGCTGGCTCAGTCAGTCATGTGACTCTTGATCTCGAGATCTTGAGTTCAAGCCCACAATGGGCGTAGAGCTTACATTAAAAAAAAAAAAAAAAAAGGTTAAAAAAATGAGAAAAGGCACAAATAACCAATATCAAAGAACAAAAGAAGTATCTACATTGACAGGAAATGTGTAGAAGACAGTAGTATTTAATATTCTGTGCCAACCAAAAAATAAAATAAAGTAAATTACATTAAATTTTGTGCCAATAAACTTGAAAATTTAGATGAAATGAACCAAATTCTGGAAAAAATGTAACTTTCTATAAATTACTTAAGATGAAATAGAGAATTGAATACTTCGCTAAGCATTAAACGTGTCAGATTAGTATTTAAAAATCTTCCCCTCAACTCCACTACAGGCCCAGGCAATTTTAGCCACCATTCTACCGAACATTCAAGAAACAGGTAATTCTAATCACACAGTTAACAATTTCAGCATATCTAAAAATTGGAGGGAGCATACATTTTATAAGACTAGACCAACTCTGATATCAAAACACGAAATAGTATGAAAAAGACAAAAGAAGAATTACTCATGAATATACATGAAAACACTCTAGACAATATTAGTAAATCAAACAGCAATTTACACAAAGGGCAATATAACATGACTGAACTGGATTTATTTCAAGAATGAAAAACTGGTTTAATGGAAAATCACTGTAACTTCCACATTAACAGAATAGTAAAAATAAAAATGGTTTCAATAAATACAGAAAAAAATATGTAATAAATCAACACTGTGGGAGAAGGTCATCAAGATTTGACTTCCAGTTGACCCTTGAGCTTGACCCAGGCAACTGGAGGCTCCCCACCCCTCCCTGTTCCTGGAATGTGTTCCACTTGCATAGTCTTGAGAGAGAAATGTGGTATTGAGGCTATCTGGACTGGGTACGTGACTGAGCCCAGTTAAGGCCTCCTGCATACATGACTAAACATAGTTAAGGTCTGTGTATAAACTTTTAACATTCTGGCACAGAGATCTATTCATCTTGCAGCCACCCAAGACAATCATCACACATAAGTTCCCTTACCTATGAAACCTGCCACCTACCAATCTGAAGTGGTCTCTTTCTTCAGTCTCTTGCTGCCTCTGTGTACAGAGGGCCAGTTTTATTTATTTACTTATTTAGAGAGACAGTGCATGTGTGAGCGGGGGGAGGGAGGGAGGGAAAGAGAGAGAGAAAGAGAGAGAGAGAATATCCCAAGTAGGCTCCGAACTGTCAGTGTAGAGCCTGACATGGGGCTTGATCTCAGGAACCATGAGACATCATTGACTTGAGACAAAATCAATAGTCAGACACTAACTGACTGAGCCACTCAGGCACCCTCCATACATGGGGGCCAGTTTTAGATTACACTTTGGAACCTCCTCAGGGAGTTACGAACCAACACCATTTTTAGAGAGAATTTCCTTAACATTAAATAAAGCATTATCTATTTAAAACATTTACCAAATGATAAAAGCACTTTCTTTAGAAATGGGAACAAGGTAAGTGAACCCTCTTCCACCATTTCTATTCAACAATTTTTTTGAGGTCCGGGACAGCACTGTAAAGCAAGAAAACAATTTCAAAATATAAAGACTAGAAAGGTAGAAACAAAACCATTACTATTAGCAAATAATATATTTCTTTTATATGGAAAACCTCAAAGAATGTATAAATGACTGAATGACTAAAGGAATTTGGCAGTATTACTGTATATAAAATATACACCAAAAATAAATCTGAAATTACATAATTTTAAGAAAAAAAATAACAGTTTCAAAACATATAAAGTACCCTGAAATAATCCTACAAAAGATGTTTGAGACTGCTATGGATAAATCTCTAAAAGTTTATTAATTCAATGTAATCTCTATCAAAATACACTATTTTGTGTGACTGTGACAAGCTGCTTTTATAGTTTATATGAAAGAGCAAAGGGTTACTGAAACTATGATCCACTTGAGTAATAAAGGTGGGAGACTTTCCTTATTATAAAGCTATGGTAATTAAGATCAGGTGAAAATACCATAAGAGAGACCACCTATAGACTAGAACGATGCCTAGAACTGGTACCAAATATGTGGAAATTCATCAGCTGGCAAGAAGAGGATGGAGTCTTCACTAAAGGGTTCTGAGACAAGTGATGATCAAATGGGGAAAAATGAAGTCAAACATCTATCTCACACCAATAAAATTGTGAGCAGACTAAAACTTAAATATGAAAGAAAACTATGAAAATTTAAAAAGATAATCTATGAACATAGCTTTATGACTTAGTACAGAAAATTTTTTATAAGCATTAACAAAGGAAAACAATGATTAATTCAACTACATTAACTAGGTAATTAAAAAATACATTATTTTTAAATTCTGTACACATATTTTATACTCTTCACTTAGTATTTGAACCAAATAAAATTTACCTACTTAACCTGCTATTAATTTACATTATATTTGCTGGACAATATATAAACATAAGCATATAGAATGAAGAACAAATGTGTCTTTTTGTTGGAATATTAGGATGCTGCACTGCAGTTAATATAGGGCAGCCACTTCTTTTGCTATAAGCTGCTGAGAAACTGAACAAGAGCAATATTCATACACTTCTCTCTTTCTGCTTCAGATGCATGAAAAGTAAGAAAAAAATTCCAACGCTAACTTATATCAAAAGACTATATCCATGGTGCCTGGGTGGCTCAGTCGGTTGAGTGTCTGACTTCGACTTAGGTCATGCAAGATCTCATGGTTCGTGGGTTCGAGCCTCCCCAGCAGCCTTTGCACGGACAATGCAGAGCCTGCTTCAGATTCTATGTCTCCCTCTCTCTCTGCCCCACCCCTGCTCATGCTCTCTCTCTCAAAAATAAACATTAAAAAAAAAAAAACAACTATATCCATGATGAGTTTTATTATTCAGAGGGCCTAGAAGACATATTTTCTCTTGAGTCACCAAACCCAGAAAAAAGTAAATTATCACTAATCTCAAATGTAATACAATTCTATGATCCATGAAAGTTTTTGCTCACCATTATATCCCCAGAGCCTACGCTAGTTCCTCGCACATAGTGGATGCTTAATATATATTTTCTAGTAATTCAACACATAGCTACTGCTAAGGAAAAATATGTTATTTGTCTTTCCAGAAGAAGTTTAAAAAGCGTAAGGTAGAAAAGGATCAGTGGTTAACTAGGTAAGTATTTATAAATCTGGATAAAGTCACTTTTTTGTTTCAGAAAAAGGAAATGATATTTCACACAGTCATGTCAGTAATTCAGTAACCAAGAGTTACAGTAAGTTAATATTACAAGAAATGTATAAATAAGGTTACCTATTTAATTCTTCCTAAATTTTCATTTGTTGACTCCTAAGCCAATATATAAGTTCTAGTGAGTCAAAAGAAAGTCAAATTATTCATTTATAATAACAATAATAAAATCAAAGAAAAAAAGCCACACTTGGAATTTTGATTATTGTATATTAACAGTTTACTGAACCTAATGAATTCTAATAATTAATCTTAAAAAATAAAAAAGACTTACAAAAGTGCTCTATTATTATGTTCCACAACACAGATATAGGCAATTTTTTTAACAAGCAATTTTTAAGTAACATATTCACTTAGTGTAATATAACACTGATGCAGTTATGTATTTCTCTCAAACTGTTTTTAGCCATGTAAAGGTCAGAAATTTTTCTGCCACTACATCTGTCTCACCTAAGAGGTAGTGACAGAAAATGACAGCCTTTTCCAGAACCGCACCTTGGAAAGCTTGCTAGAAGAACGGCTTCTTCAATTCGCCTTAGTCTGCTGCTCTAAGTGGGCTTCTCCCAATGCAGCACATACCCTGAGTTTCTAAGACAGACACACACCCACCTTCCAGTAGGTACTTACAAACAGAAAGCAATAGCATTAGAAAATTCTTACCAGAAAGATCCACCACTGCCTCATGACTGGAAACAGCTCCTTTCTCAATAAAAAGATCTCGAAAATATTCACTATTAGCTGACAGAACAGATTTATGAGCTTTGTACTCCTCTCCCTCAATTAACAAAGTAACATCACAGAACTGGTTGGAGAGTCTCTGTTCGTTGAGCTGCTTTAAGACAGCCTGACAATGTTTTGGAGAAGAACGTTTCACCACTCCTTTGGTGTCAACCTATCAAAATAAGTTTAAGACCAAGAGTTGTATTATGTATCATCTGTATTTCTACCTTTAACAGAATTTAAAACGTGATACATTATTCACTTTTAAAGACACCATTAATATGAAGAAATAGCCAGATATTCTTTATTACCTATATATTTAAATTAAAAGAGCATTCTTACTATTTTCTGCCATGTTCCTGCATCTCACTTCTTGCTGCCTTTATTTACTAGTCAGAAACTTAATGGTGTATGAAAGTAATGCAGGTAAAAAAACAAAAACCTAGCCAATTTTTTTTTTTAACATTTATTCATTTTCGAGAAAGAGAGATTGTAAGCAGGGGAGGGCTAGAGAGAGGAGGACAGAGGATCCAAAGCAGGCTCTATGCTGACAGCTGTAAACCCAATGCAGTGATCCCACCAACCATGAGATCATGTCCTGAGTTGAAGTCAAGACGCTCAACCAACTGAGCCACCCAGAAGCCCCAGCCAGTTTTTTTTTTTTTTTTTAATGTTTATTTTTGAGAGAGAGAGAAAAGGAGACAGAGACAACCCGAAGCAGGGCTCAAATTCACAAACTGTGAGATCATGACCCAAGCTGAAGCTGGACACTTAACTGACTGAGCCACCCAGGTGCCCCAAGACCTAGCCAGTTTAATTTACCTTGTTTCATGACCTAAAGATTGTTTCCAGAAACGTATTGTCTACCTGTACCAATATACCATTTATTTATTTATTTTATTTTCAGAGAGAAAGAGAGAGACAGAGAGACAGTGAGACAGAGACAGAGAGAGAAGCAGGCAGAGAAAGAGGGAGAGAGAGAATGCCAAGAAGGCTCTTCACTGTCAGTACAGAGCCCAACATGGGGCTCAATCTCATGAACCTCAAGATCAGGACCTGAGATGAAATGAACAGTCCAATGCTTAACCCACTGAGCGACCCAGGTGCCCCACCAATATACCATTTAAAAAGGCAGGAAGAGGGGCATCTGGGTGGCTTAGTCTGTTAAGCGTCTGATTTTGGCTCAGGTCATGATCTCACATCACAGTTCGTGAGTTTAAGTCCCTATTGGGCTCTCTGCTCTCAGCACAGAGCCCGCTTCAGATCCTGTCTCCCTCTCTCTCTGCCCCTCTTCTCCTCTCACGGGCACACGCCTGTGCTCTCTCAAAAATAAACAAACATTTAAGAAATAAAATAAGACAAGAAGAATGATTAACAACAAACCAACAACCTACATTCTAAAGAGAATTAACTACAGGAATATTTATAATTAATGAAAAAGCAGTCTTAGCATACTTTTAGTGTATGTAGTAACAACAGAGTGTATTACCTGAGACAAAGACTTACTTAAATTTTCAACAGTCAAGCAGTTTTGGTACTTTAAGAAAAAATTCACGAAGACTACAAACCTAATACATTAGTTACAAATGTTAAAGCTGAATGGAAAGTTCTACTTACAAATACAAGTTCATGTTTGGACACTGGCTTCTTTTTTGCAGGCTTGGAGGCTGCAGTTGGAGCTGAAGTAAAATTGCTCAGATCATCCTCTGATTCATTACTTTCTTCTCCAGACTCAAGGTCTAGTCCCAATTCTTCTAACATTTCTGAAGTATCTGATATTGGACGGGACCGATCTAGCTTCTCCTGGCATTTGCTACACTGTTTAATGTAATCTTTCACTTGCTTTAATATACCTAGAATAAAAATAAAAATTAACAAGTCGAATTTAATACTATGTCATTTGAAAATTATTTTTGGTTCTTTAATCTACGTACACTGATATGTTTGAGTGCTTATGTGTGGACACACAGCATGTAAAAGTGATTTCTTGAGAATGCAAGGTGCATGTTTTCATAGATGTAAGGTTACAGATGATGGTTTCCATTCTTATTTTTGCTTATTCCTAGTTATTTGCTTCCCCACCATATGATTACATAGCAGTACCCATTTCCATGAGAGCTGCAACTCATTCATGCTATAGAAATTGTATGAAAATGCCAATATGACCTTCGTGAACAGTTATATAATGTGATTACCGAGTCTCCACCCTACTAACATCAGGATTTCCCATGCAATTTGCTTTGGTCAATGGAATATAAATAAATATAATGTGTGCCATGTCGCAAAAGCTTTAAGAGGCCCTGTTTCTCATCGGTGATCTGATCTTCATCCCCTCTCTCAAATAACAGCATGTTCCAGATGGATGCCATCATTTAGGCCTGAATTGCAGATGAAAAACGACAGGTGGAGGGGCACCTGGGTGGCTCAGTTGGTTAAGCGCCTGACTATGGCTCAGGTCATGATCTCACAGTTTGTGAGTTCGAGCCCCGCATCAGGCTCCGTGCTGACAGCTCAGAGTCTGGAGCCTGCTTTGGATTCTGTATCTCCCTCTTTCTCTGTCCACCCCCCAGTCACGCTCTCTCTCTCAAAAATAAACAAACATTTAAAAAAAAAAAAAAAAGGTGCGGTGAAATTGCAACATAATGAGAGTGTAAAATAAATCTCATTTTTGAAAGCTATGAGATTTTAGGGTTGTATAAAATAACAGTTTTTGTTTTGTTTTGTTTTTAGGTCCTTGCATGATGCTGGGCACAAAGCAGGACACAGTAATTTTTTTTTCATTTTGATAGAAAAAGCACGAGTGGGGGAGGGGCAGAGAGCGAGAGGGAGAGAGAGAGGGAGGGAGGGAGAGAGAGGGGGGAGGGAGAGAGAAAGAGGGAGAGAGAGACTCCCTCCTTTTCTCTCTCTCTCTTCCCTCCCTTTCGCTCTCTCTCTTTTTTTTCTCTCGCTCTCTCCCTCTTTTTCTCTCTTTCTCTTTCTTTTTTTCTCTTCTCTTTCTCTCTCTTATCTCTCCTTCCCAAGCAGTTTGCGCACTGTCAGCACAGACCCAAATGCAGGATATCTCATGAACCATGAATCATGACCTGAGCAGAAATCAAGAGTCGGAAGCTAACTGACTGAGCCACCCGGTGCCCCCACAGCATACACAGTCTTACAAAGTTGCTTGTACACAAGCCACTCACAAGATCCTATCGTGAATTTCAACTTCTAGTTCAGCATGTTGGGGCAGGGGTGAGGAGCAGGGGGAATGCTTACACACACCATCCTCCTTACAAGGTAGGACCGATTAATTTCCATCCTACAAATGAGAAGAATGAAGCCTAAGAGGTAAGAAACTTGTCCCAAGTTGCATCTAGTAAACTGCATTACTGGGTCTCCAAAAGCCATCTGATTTTCAGTATATTATGCTACTTACCCAGGAATACATTTATCCATCACTGTGGCAGAAAATTCTCCCCCTACAATCCCCACGTAAAATGTAAACGAAAAGGCTCATTACTTAGCTAAAATGATATAGAAGTATATAATAAGTTCCTGAAAAGAATTTCAAGACGTCTAATTATACCATGGTTCCTTTCAACCTTCGGGTAATATTCAAGCAATGTTTCTCAAATTGTATTATGTCCCATACTTACTAAAAAAGTATACACTGGATTAATACATTCACAAAATTATATTTGCATTTTATACACACATAATGGGTATTATCACATTCAAAGCTCTAAGAGTTCTACAATGAAGACAGCTGCTTAACAGAAATTTGCCAAATTTATTTGTTATAGATCCTCCCCCACCACCTCCCCCCCCCCCCCCGGAACATAACTCAGAAAATACTGGGTCAGGATTAAATAAAACTTCCATAAAAAGGCATTTATGTGTGCGTATTTAGAGAATATATTCTAATGTCTGAAAATGCTACAGTCAATAAAAGTCTATACCTGTATGTTACAGTCAATAAAAGTCTATACAGTGAGAAGATTTTTAAAAATGATAAAAAGGCTGGATGCATATATATTTTACATATAATTACATAAATAATTAAGAGTAAAATTATATTTTACATATAATTAAGAGGTGCCCGGCTGGCTCAGTTGGTAGAGCATGCCACTTTTGATCTCAGGGTCATGGGTTTAAGCTCCACATTGGGCGTAAAGCTTACTTAAAAAAAAAAAAAAAGTTCATTCTCTTTGTAAAAAGAAAAAAAAAGTGAATGGGTTGGGGTGATGAAAAATTTCTGAAGAGTGGTGACGGTCACACAACAATGTGAATGTACTCAATGCTTCTGAACTGTACACTTAAAACAGTAAATTTTATATTATCTATATCTTACCACAACTAAAAAAAAAAAAGTAAAGGAGTACAAATACAAACTTCCAATTATAAATAAATCATGGAATAAACCATGGGGATGAAAAGTACAACATAGGAGACATAGTCAATAATATGGTAATAATAATTTTCCATGGCAACAGATGATACCTAAGCTTATCATGGTAAACATTCATTATGTATATAATTGTTGAATCGCTAAGTTATACACCTGAAACTAATATATTGTAGGCCAACTACAGTAAAAAGAATAAATGGGTATAAGAGTGGGAAATGACACATGTAAGAGAATACATATTTATAAGTAAAAAAACATACTTAGAGGGGTGCCCTGGGTGGTTCAGTCAGTTAAGCGTCCAACTTCAGCTCAGATCATAATCTCATGGTTCGTGAGTTCGAGCCCTGTGCTGGGCCCTGTGCTGACAGCTCAGAGCCTGGAGCCTGTTTCAGATTCTGTTCTCCCTCTCTCTGACCCTCCCTTGCTCATGCTCTTTCCCCCTCACCTCTCAAAAATAAACATTTAAATAAATAAATGAATGAACATAAAAAAATACTTAAAGAATAAGAAGTAGTGCTGAGGAAGTTTTCATCTTCACAGTAAACAAAGAAGGCAGCATTTTTTCCTAATTAACTTTGGCTGTATTTCTAAACATTTTATGATTCTACATCGTTCAGTATATTCTGCATATAGCAGAACTCTGGTTACACCATAAACTTGTTGAGTTCAAATGGTATTGGAAAAACTACATAGGAAGCATTTGAAAAGGATGAAAATTATTAAAACTACAGGAAAAAATTTTAATGTATGATAATCAGTTTTCTCAAAAGTCACCCGATATTTCAAGTCCTCTCCCTTGAGTGTTAGTGTTTTGATGGGATCATCTTAAATCTAGCTTTAAAGATTCAGAAACCTAACCTCTAGTTCATCCAGAATTGATTAAGTTGAAAGACTGACTCAAGTTAATCACTAAAAAGACATCAATATATAAACACAATTAATTTACTACATTACTGCAAAGGATTGAAACTACTTATGCAGCAAAATCTGAACCCACTAACTAGCTCGGTGACCATGCCAAACCTCTCTGTGCCTACGTGTCATTGACTGCAAAATGGGAGTAATGGTACTTACACTATGGTGTTATGATTAATGTTAAGATTTATAAAGCACTTTGAACACTATATGACACACAGTAACTACTACATAAGTGTTTGCTAAATACGGTAATACTCACTGGTCAACCTCTCTGGTACTGCAAAAAACAAAAACCCCACATAAAACATCAAGATTACCATTAAAAGATTCTTCACTGAGCACAGAATCAAAACAAAAAAAGATGAAGACTTTAGTGGGTAGTCCTCTAATAAAACAACTTGAGGAACAGTTTCTTACCCTAGGGCAGGGTTTCTCAACTTCAGCAGTGTTGACATTTTGGGCCAGATGATTCTTGCTGGTGGTGGGAGGGGTGTAGAGGGCTGTCCTGTCCATTCTTACTGTATCACGTTTAGAAGCATTCCTACCCTCTACCCAACTAGATGTGGATAGCAACCCCTCAACCACCACCACGAGTTATGACAACCAAAACTGTCTCCAGACATAGCCAGACATCTCCTGGAAAGCAAAATCGTTCCTGGGTCAAGAACCAATGCTTCAGAGATCTATTTGCCAAAATGAACAATTTTGCTCCTATCAGCTCTTCAAGAGCTTCCGTCCCTATCATTTTTGGATACAATGACCACCCCAGTTCAGGGGCTCCCATTTCTGGTTACATGCATATGAATTCTTCTGTTTTGTTTTCTTCAAAGAGGTTACAGGTGGTTAGTTATGGTTATAAAGACCCAGTTTTTGGTGGATTTTCTGGAGATTACAACCTCTTCTAGGCTCCCTAACAACAGCATCCATTTATCCCATTACTCTAAAACAAAAATCAGTTCTTGGGGTAGGGACTTCTGCAGGTAGCTAACTTTTTTTTTTTTTTTTTTGGCCAGTTTAATCTTTGTTTCCCCCTCCTAATTTAATTCTTTCTTTACATTCTGGAAGCATTTCACTGTAGATACCTAGCATCAGCATCTGATGGAGGCAGGGAAGAGAATCATTTTGAAACTCCAGCACAGACTTCAATACAAGATGAAATAAGAGGTTTGTGTGTGTGTGTGGGGGGGGGAGGGCGTTGAGAATAATTATTAACATTTTACATTCTGAAATTTGTTATATGTAAACTTCTAGGCACGAACCACAGTTTCTCAACTGTACTCAAAGGAGGAAAATTGCTACAAACTTGCCTGAGCACTAGAATATATCTTATGATAGCAGCATTTCAAAAAAAAAAGCAAAATAAATTATGAATCTCATTAAACTCTCCTTGATACAACTTATGACTCTGGAACAGTTTGTTTGGCACTTACATTGATCAATTCTTAATAGCTTTCAGGTAAATAGTCTACAATGGCTTTGTATTATGTATATATCTTACACATAAACAAGGAAGCAACCAAAGTGTTAATGTACTAAGAATCAATATGAATAGCTACTTAAAAAAAATAAAATGAATAGTTAATAACTGAGAGCAAACTTCTCTGATGATTATGAATTATTTTATTATTATTATTATTTTTAAGTAAGCTTTATGCCTAACGTGGGGCTTGAATTCACAACCAAGAGTTGTACGCTCTATGGACTGCAACAGCCAAGTGTCCCACATTCTTATTTGAAAGGAGGAATGACTAAAATAATAAAAATAATGAGATCATCAAATAACAAAAACTCACTACATGTCAACAAAATAGCATTTTATGAAAAAAATCACTATTTTCATAAAAATAGTGAGAAGAGGGGTACTGCTTTACATTTTTGAAAATTTTTTTAATGTGTGGCTTAACAGAAGACAGATTATCATATATGCTTCTGCAATCAACTTATTGCCATATATGACATGTCACATAGCCTCTGGAAAACTCCACCGTATACTTGGAAAACAACTAGAAAAAAAAGCAAATAATGCCTTGGAATTATCATGAAAATAATTTTGCCTTTGTGGATCTTCTGAAAGGATCTCAGGGCCTCCCATGCCAGGGGTTCACTACTCTACTGATGTGTGGTACTTCAAGAATAACAGTTCTAGTCGTTTAATGCCTCTTAGGTTCTACAAATGTAGACAAACCACAAATGTATCTCTTTCATTTTTAAGTTAAACATAAACATGGTCTCATTTTTAAAAATTTTTGTCTTTTAAGACACTGCACACCAAAAAACTCAAACAACCCCCCCCCCCCCACCAAACTGCATTCAATATCATTCACAGATAATAAGTTTAGGGAACGAAAATTCTTAACACTAAACCGTTACAGCACCATATAATAGTGGTTAAGAGCATGAAATCACAAAGGTCAGCTGTGTGACCTCTGACCTATATAACCACCTGATGCTTTTAGTTTTCTCATGGCTGAAACAGAGATAAATATTTCCACCTTACACGATTTTATCAAGATTAAACGAAAACAAATTAAGAGCTCAGACTGTGCCTGCATGTACAAGTCTGATCAATGATACTTAGCTATATTTTAATTTTTAACATGTCATAAAGTATTTTTTAATTATTTTTTTAAAAGTAATCTCTACACCCACAGTGGGACTGAAACTCACCACCCCAAGATCAAGAGTCACAAGATCTAACCACTGAGCCAGCCAGGCGCCCCAACATGTCATAAAGTATTAAACATAAGACATTTGCTCAGGAAAACAATTGCCTGACCAAATCAGTTTTAACAAAAGGCAGCAATTACTCCGTATTCACCTTTCACACTTATGTCCCTTTAGAGGAATTTAATTCAAATATTGGTTTAAAATAAAAAATAAATTAAGAGAACGCATTTAAGCAAACAATAGAGCTGGATCGTTTTTTGAAAACACACAAGAACTCTTTAAGGAACAAAAGGAAGGACTACCCAATAGTTTGTCAATTAATAGGCTTGATGACAAAGTTCAGGAACTGAAAAGAACTTCAGAAATTAGTCCGTAGTCGAATTTCTTTAATCACGGATAAGCAACCCAGACTGTTAATTTCTCCTGAGCCATAAGGAGACTGAAGGGCAGAATCCTTCCTTACAAAACCTCTCCTAAGGGCCTGCAAACTTCCACTAATTCCAAGTGAACAGTTTGAATGTAAATCAAATTTGTGGAGGATGAGGGCGCTAAAGAAGCCAAAGACCCTTGCCCTCATTCCTTAACGTGGTTCCCAAGCAGGCAAGAAAACTTAAGAGCAGTATTTCCTGTTACAACCACAGTAACCTTATCTTTCAGGAGTGTACATAGTGCCTCAGTTTCCAAAGCGCTTTCTACAGTATCAAAGGGAAGAAAATGAAAACATTCAGAATGAAAGGCATCTGCTATTCACATTGAATTCTTGCCCTAAAATCGAGGTTGAAGACAGTTATTTCCATACAGTCATTTCAGATCAGCTCTGCACGAGCTGTGTGATCGCATTATTGCTTATTTACGCCGCAGTAGCACAATTCGAAGAATACGGGCAAGCAGGTCCAGGGAACCTCAAACCCGCAGGCCCAAATCCTAGCTCAAACGACTGAAGCAAGCAGCCCAAGCTTGGAACAGACTGTCCTTCCCCAGACTATCAGCAGGAACAAGATTTTAAAAGGCACAGACGTAGCTCCGCTCGATCGCCGCCCTGGAGCGTCCGGGAGGGCAGGAGCCACCGCCTCCAGCACCGCCGAGGAGGCGGGCCTGCCGCAGCCCGCACGACCGGGCCCCTCCCGGCGGCTGCCCGGCCCCCGGGGAAGCCCCCTTCGCCCCACCCCGGGCCTGGGCCCCGCCCCCAGCTTCCCCGGCCTCCTTCCTGTGGGAAGTGCGGCTCCTTTCGCGTCCCCCACCCTCTCGGCTCCGCCTGGCAGCCGCTCCGCCGCGAGCGCCGGCTGGGTGGGCGAGGGGCGTCCTGGGACCCTCCAACTCGCTCGTGCGCAAGCAAGCCCGCCTCCGCCAGCGGGCCTTGCCTGGACAACAGGCCGCCGCCCGCCCCCTCGCCACGGGCGAGGTCCTACCTCGCCACCAGTAAGTCTTGGACAAGTCGTGCCAGGTCTGATGCCGGGTGTGGTGAGTGCCGCCCGGGCCCAGGTGCGCCGCCTCGATGAGCCCCCGGCGTCGCTCGGGCTGCAGCACCACCTCCAACTCCGCGAAGGTCTTGCGGTGCCGCTGCCGCCGCTGGTATACAAGGTCCCACCACGCACCACATAGCAGGCGGCGCTTTGCGGATTTTACGCTTGACATTGCCCTCCGTGCCCGGAGCATACGGCTCACGCTCGTTTGTCAGGTAGCGAAGAATGGCCCGGTAGCTTTCCTCGCTTGACATCTCTGACGGCGGCTCCCTAAGGGCGCCTGTCAGTGGTGGGGGAGGAAGACAGCGCACTAGCTCCGGACGGATGCAACAGCGGCGGCGGCACTGTAGGGAGGAATGGCTGTATCTGTGGTGAGTGCTCTTCGACGGCGCCCGCAGCGCGAAGGCAGAACCGACGAGTTGGTAACCAGGGGGAACTGCACTTCTCCAGCGCGCGGGATCCGCTGGCGACTGACAAAATGGCTGCTGCACCACCGGAAGTGACGTGATCAAGGGCAGTGGGTGAGGGGACTGAGTCCTGATTGGAGCGCACAGGCTTTCTGGATTGATGAAGCCAGCCGGGTGACGTCAGGACTGCGGGCGGACATTTTGGAAGAGGGTAGGCCTTTCCTTCGAGACCGAAGACTGCTTTGAGCAGACATCTTAAGTACTGGCAGTTTCCCTTTTCATTTTTTCCTTCTTTCCCTTGCTCTGAGCACGTGTGGGAGTTGGTGGGCTGTTGATTTCCCGTCGGATATACACCAAGGTGTGGAGGAGTCTGTTTTTTTTTTACCCCGATTACCTTCTGAGACCCCCAACAACGTAAAAGCATAAGATTTTGAGGATCTTAGTAAAATATAAGCCTATAGATAGCCCCAAGACCAAAGATAGCCGCATTCACATGTAAATTTATTTTACAGGTAAACGTTTGAAATCTGAGTCCTTCAGTGATAAGAATTATAATTTCCAGACTTAAAGTGTTGGCTCCAAATCAGCCATGGAACTGTCGGGATTTTCCTCGAATGACCGTCTAACATAGGGGCAGTTTTCTATATTTGAAGGTAATGATGTTGGCAATGAGTAGATAGCACTCTTACAGCTTCATTTGCATGTATTTTACATAAACCTGGGGGGGGGGGGGGATTCTCCATTTTACACCCAACATTTACCGAATGCATAAAAGACCAAGGCGACCTGAAATGCATCTTCCAGCGTACAGTGCGGGTCCTATTTCACATCTTTAGCGGGTAGGCCGGAGCAATGGCCCATGCCACCCATCCGTTGGTTGAATCTGCAGCGCAGACAAGACTACAGGCCCAGAACATCCTACTCGACAACTGGGGTCTGGCATTGACAGTACTTTGCTAGTTCCAGGTCAACCCTCCCCCTCCTGCCCCCAGCCTGGAGTCTACAGTCGCTGGGTCAGGCTCTCTGACCCTGCGGAGACATGTTAAGAGGTAAACAGGTGAATGCACTGGGCTCAAAAAATAGGATGGCACCCAATCTCTGCGGTACTTGCGGTTGACGTTGCGGGAATTGACAGGTGGCTTAGATACTTGAGGCAGCATCCTTGAATAAGATTCTGGCTGTAGGTACCTGAGCTCCCAGACGTATATAGGAAAGACATAACCACCAGACCAGGTATTTACTTAGGGTCACTCGACCCAGACTGAGACAGCTGGGGAAAGGAAGAGGAATTAGAAGGTAGAGATGCGTCCTCTCCGCTCTTTGGAGTGGGCCACCCAAAGCAGATACCCAAATCAACCCTACAAGAACTGTGCTGGGCCAGCACCATCACTCTTATACTGTGAAATCGACTTCCTTTAAAACTAAATTTAAGGGGCACCTGCGTGGCTCAGTTGGTTAAGCAGCTGGTTTCGGTTCATGTCATGTTTTCATGGTCTATTCATTAGTTCAAGCCCCACCTTGGGCTCTGTGCTGACACCTCAGAGCCTGGAGACTTTTTTGGATTCTCTCTCTCTCTGTCCCTCCACCACTCATGCTCTGTCTCTCTCTCTCTCAAAAATAAACATTAAGATAGCTGCAGCTCTTTAAAAAACAAAAAAACTAACTTAAAATATTTAAAAAGTTGTGGAAGTGGAGAAAAAAATTACCCAATTCAGTTTCTGCCAAAACAACCTGTGAAAAGCATTTAGAAGCACACTGTACTTGAATTGCTTTTGGGCCAATGTGGAGAAAAGGTTTTACAAGTGGACTAATTGTCTTCCTGAGAAAAGCTAAACTTGCCACCCTTCTAGAACAGGTATTTACTATTTATTTCTAGTTCCTCCTGGGTTGCAGGCTACCCAGGAATCAAGGGCAATTAGAATTGACAGTTTCACCTTAAGGTCATGTAAGCCAGAAAAGCAGTGATTTAAAAGGACATTTTTTCCTGTATCCCAAATTAGGAATCTAGCTCTGAACTCAAGTTGGGTAGTTTCGTTGGTTAAGTTTCCTTGTTCACAGCTAAATAATGGTCTTATTTTCCTTGTTGTTTCAGAAAAAAAACATTACACAATAAAAATGAAAAAAATTTCCAAGCAAAACCTTAGAGATTTCTAAGCAAGAGCCAGTGGATTTGCACATTTCTTAAATTGATGTTAGAATTTTACTTTTCAAGTCCCCCAAAAGGGCTATTTTATTTATTCCTAACACCCAGAACATGCTTGAATTTAACATGCACTAGACAGAATAATTCTATCACTTTGGATAGCATGGAGGGGATGGGGGGGAGGAATGCTGAGGTCTGATTTTTACCTTCACCTAGTATTTCTATATGTAAAGCATGTTTCTCAAATGAGGATGCGACTTGTTGTAGCTTTCCAACTTGCAGTGGCACATAACAGGATTTTTTACTTTTTAAAAAAATTTTTTCAATATTTTTGATAGAGACAAAGTGCAAGTGGTGTAGGAACAGAGAGGGAGACAGATTCCAAAGCAGGCTCCAGGCTCTGAGCTGTCAGACACAGAGCCTCACGTGGGGCTCGAACTCACTAGAATTCATGACCTGAGCTGAAGTAGACACTTAACTCCTGAGCCACCCAGGCGCCCCTAAAATACTTTTGAGAGGATGAGCACGAGTGGGGGAGGGGCAAAGAGAGAGGGAGACAGAGAATCCAACACAGACTTGGAGCTGTCATCGCAAAGTCTCACAAAGGGTGAGATAATGACCTGAGCGAAGTCTGACGCTTAACTGACTTGAGCCACCCAGATGCCAGAAGTACAAGCCTATTAACATAAATTACTCTTCCTTGTCACATTTTACACACACATTGTCTAGAGTATCAGCAGGCTACTGGTTTTTCTTGCAATTTAACCATGGCTCTAATTCCCAGCTCAACAAACTACCTTGGAATTTGTAAGCATATTCACGTGCTAACAAAGTTGTACTCTTCATTCAAACTTATTTCTGGAAAAAAAGAGTGCTTAAGAGTACAGTGAAGTTTTAAGTACTTTTTTTTTAATGTTCATTTTTGAGAGAATGTGAGTGCAAGCAGCAAAGGGCAGAGAGGAGACATATAATCATACCGTTTGCAGCTATGGAACTGGAGGGTATTATGCTGGGTATTATGCTAAGTGTCAGTCGCAGAAAGATACGTTTTCACTCATGTGGATCTTGAGAAACTTAACATAAGTCCATGGGGGAAGGGAAGGGGGAAAAACAGAGAGAGGGAAGAAGGCAAACCATAAGAGACTCAAATATAGAGAACAAATGGGAGGGTTGATGGAGGTGGGGAAAAAGTGGGTGATGGGCACTGAGGAGGGCACTTGTTGGGATGAGCACTGGATGTTGTATGTAAGCCAATTTGACAATAAACTAAAAAATAATAATAAAGTAGACTTCAAGTCCCTCGTAGAGCCTAACACTAGACTTGAGCTCATGGCCTTGAGATCAAGATCTGTGATTGAGTTGCAGGTTTAAGTGAAGTTGCAGGCATAAGGGACTGAGCTACCCAGGTGCCCCAAGTTTTAAGCACTTTCAATTCAGCTATCAACTGATGGTAATAGGTGAAGGGCAAACCCAATATAAAATAAATGTTTACCATGGAAGAGTAACTCAACAACAGAAATTCATTGAAAAGATTCACTTTTGGGGAACCTGGGTGGCTCAGTCGGGTAAGCTTCCAACTCGATTTCGGCTCCAGTCATGATCTCATGATTCCTGAGGTTGAGCCCCTTGTCAGGCTATGTGCTGACACGCACAGACACGCACTAACACAAAGACTGCTTAGAATCCTCTCTGCCCCTCCCTCACTCACATGCCTGCATTCTCTGACAATAAACATTTAAAAAACATTGTATTAAAAAAAAAACTAGTTCTCAAATTTTTTTTTATATATATATGAAATTATTGACAAATTGGTTTCCATACAACACCCAGTGCTCATCCCAAAAGGTGCCCTCCTCAATACCCATCACCCACCCTCCCCCCCCCCCCCCCCCCCCATCAACCTCAGTTTGTTCTCAGTTTTTAACAGTCTCTTATGCTTTGGCTCTCTCCCACTCTAACGTCTTTTTTTTTTTTTTTTCCTTCCCCTCCCCCAGTTCTCAAATTCTTAACTCTATAGTTCAGCTATTACTATGTAGGCACAATATGCCTGTTTTGTTATTAAAAAAATTTTTTGAGAGATGGGGGGGGGAGGGGGAGAGGGACAGGGAGAGGGAGGAGAGGGAGAATCCAAAGCAAACTCCAGGCTCCAAGCCGTCAGGACAGAGCCTGACTCAGGGCTCCAACCTCATGAACCATGGAGATCATGACCTCAGCCGAAGTCTGACACTTAACCAACTGAGCCACCCAGGAGCCCCTACCTGTTTTTATAGTAAAAAAAATCCACCACAATCTAGTTATAGTCAGATATTTATTTAAAATCTGATCTGCGAACTTAGCGTTTTCCACCAACTCGGGGTGCAGAAACCTTCACAGGCTTCACAATCTTTTGCTTAGGTGCTGCCTTCGTAGGAGCCTGTAAAAAGATTAACATGTGACATTATTCCATACAAGTTTTCAATCACTTATGTCCAGAGTCTCTATGTATCCTAGATTGCTTTTCTTATTATTTAACTGCATTCCTATTAGTCTTAAGAGCCAGCCTCCCCATGAAAAGTTAGAAGTCTACCTCTATAGGATATGTAAATGAAAAACAAAGATACCGTCACAGATTGGAGGAGTTAAGTGAGGAGACACAACTAAATGCAGTATGGGATCCTGAACTGTGTCTTAAGAACAGAAACCAATGGTTTTGAAAATTTTACTATGGTTATTGAAACTGATAATATTGAGAAAAGCTGGGCAAACTCTGCACTATTATTTAAAGCTTTTCAAAATAAACTTTAACAACAAAAGCCACCTTTATTTTCCCCTTCCCCAATTTCTGGTGCCAACAGACTTCATTTGGCTCTGGCAGAGGGAGCTCTGAATCAACCGCCCAGGAAACCAGTTAGGAACATCATTTTGATTGGGTCCTTGCACTAAATTCCTTAAAAACTTGAAACTTTCAGGGCACCTGGGTGACTCAAGTCAGTTGGGTATCTCTTGGTTTTGGCTCAGTTTCATGCGTTTAAGCCCTGAGTTGGGCTCTGCAATGGCAGCACAGAGCCTGAGATTTTCCCTCTCTTTCAAAAGGAATAAACTTAAACAACAACAACAACAAAACACCTTGAAACTTTCATTAACCACAGTTTGGATTAAAAAGTAAAATTTCTTATTTGACTTTAGTATTATTTTTTAAAAATTTTATTTTTAAGTAATTTCTATGCCCCATGTGGGGCCTGAACTCAATCCCAAGATCCAGAGTCACATGCTCTAATGATTGAGCCAACCAGGGGCCCCTCCTCCTGTTATTTTAATAAGAAATCCAAGACAATCTCACAATTACCTTAGCAGCAGCCATTGCTGTCTTTTTAGATGCTTGCTTAGCCTTTTTTGCTTCCTTGGCAGCCCTGTGGGGTTAAAAATAACTTAAGGCAAAGTGCTTTACTCCTTAAGAAGGCAGATTAACAAGGAGCTAGAGTGTTTTGGGAAAGCAGATTATCACTTTCCTTCGCCACCTGCAATTATTCATAGGATAAATCCAAAGAGTTTGTCACTAAATATCATTAACCAAGTCAGCTTAACATAGATTAGAAATTGTACAGCAGCCTTATTTGCATATAGAATTTCAACAATCATTAAGCATACACTATAAGCTTCTGTATTACTAAACCTCAATATTAGGACTGACAATTTCAATATAGATTCAAGTATCAAACACAAAACATCAGATTAGATCCCTATGCCTATAAATTCAGTCATACCTACAATTCATCCCAATAGCTGAAATGCTCATAACAAAGGCTTCCTCACCTGATGGCTTGTTCTCGTTGAGCCTTCCTAACTTCAGGTTTCTGATTCCTCTTGGCCATTATATCAGCAAGAGATGCACCAGTGATGGCCCTCTGGAATTTGACTGCACGGCGGGTTCTTTTCTTTTGAATTTCTTCCTATGAAACAAAAAGATGGAAGCACACTTATAAATCTCGTTCATGGATATGGGGGAAACAATTAAGATTTGTATTTTAGCATGCTAGGGCTGATACAACTAAATATCAGACTGAGTAGCTGATAAACAACAGAAATTTCCAACAGTTCTAGAGATTGAAGTCAGGATTCCAGCATGGTCATGTGAGGACCCTCTTCCTATTGTAGCTATATCACCACATGTTGAAGGGAGCAAGAGAGCGCTCTTGGGCATTTTTTATAGGAGCACTAGTGCCATTCCTGATGGCAGAGCCTCCCAAAGTTCTCACCTTTAGTATCATCACCTTGGCAGTTAGGTTTCAACATATGAATTTTAGGAGTATACATTCAGATCATAGCAATATTCAACAAAAAAATAATTCATGCAATCATTTGAAAATATATAAAAATATCTATGTGTAAAATACTGCAATATGCAGGTAAGTTTTCCAATTATAGACTGATTAAATTACTCTTGCAAATCCTGGCCATTTTTACTATTTTAAAAAGACAAAGTCAAATTAATGAAGTTGGCTGGAGAGTACTTACCTCAAAAGTGATTTTAATACGACTGTTTATGTTAAAGAATTTACTTCTAGAAAAAAATTACCAAACCTCACTCACCTATTTTGTTTTTACTTAAAGTACTGTCACTGAAAAAAAGTCAATTGGAAAATGATTTATGACAGGAAAGCTACCAAGTCTTAGGGAATGTCCAGGAATTGAAACTGTAAAATTCAAAACTTTTGCTAACAAAAGATACATTAACATTACATTGACCATTTTAAAGCATTTTTTAAGTATATATTCATTGGCATTAAATATATTCACTATGTTCTGCAACACCACCGCTATCCATCTAACTTTTTCATCTTTCCAAACCCCAAGCCCATTAAATAATAACCCCACATTCTTCCCTCCCCCTGCCCAGCCTCTGGTAACCTCTACTTTGTCTTTATGAATTTGCCATTACAGATACCTCATAAAGGTGTAATCATATAATATTTGTCCTTCTGTGTCTGGCTTACTTGCATAACTTCTTCAAGGTTTATCCATATTGGCTGTTGCCAGCCTATTAAGGCTGAATAATATTCCATTGTATTTATGTAACATTGTGTTATCCATTCACCCACTGATAGGTCATTTGGGCTGTTTCCATCTTTTGGCTGCTGTGAATAATAGCGCTATGAACATTAGCGTAGAAGTCATCTGTGTTAAATTCCTGCTTACGATTCTCCTGGGTACGTTCCTAGAGGTGTAGATGCTGGACACAGTTCCATTTAACTTTTTAAGAAACTGCCAAGCCATTTCCACAGTGCTTGCACCATCCTAAATTCAGCAGTGCACAAGGGTTCCAATTTCTCCACATCCTCAGCCACACTGGTAATCCCCGCGCCCCACCCCTTGAAATCATGACTATCCTAATGGGTGTGTCAAGTCTACTTTCAAATTAAGTTAGAAGTAAGTTTTTCCTTCTAAATTCCCACAACACCTAGTGATGCCATTAATCCAGGAGGTGTCAGTAAATATTCCAAGTGTCCTGAATACTATCCTTACTGCCATGGCACTCAAACCTTCCTCAAAAAATTCCATCACTCCAAAAAAGCACTTCAAGAAACCTTCAGTCCTGAGAACAAAATAGCATGCTATAAGACTCCACTGATGTCTTTCAGAACTAATCCTACAGACATATTCACAACCAAGTTCCCCTAAGTAATTTCTACCCAGTGGAACCCTTTAAATACTTCCGTGGTGCCCTATAACCCAACTATGCATAACGTATCAGATTCTGGCCAGGCAACATTTCAAATTTCAACTCGGCATTACTGTGAGCCTAAGGTATACAAGGAGACACTGTTTTCATCAGTCATTTTCACTTCACTGTTTGATGCTGTACAGCTTAGGAGCGCTTTCACATACTGTCCCACTTACCATAATTTTACGGAGCGGCAACTGATGCTTAGAGAGTTTAAACTTAAGAGCCCCACCACACCCCCAACATCGAAAGTGCATTTTACTTACCGACTGTCCCTTTTTGTGCTTTTTCTGTAGAGGACAGTCCAATTTATCTGCCGAGGATTCCTCTTGGAAAGGAATGCCGACTCGCATTTTGCATTAAGAAACTGGAAACCTGTAGTAACAAGTTCAAAGCAGTTACCTACTTAACTAAACAAGGCAGAAAGCTGAGCTCAAAACTTTTTTTTTCCCCCAAAACTCTTAATATTCAAGTTCTGTCCCCTCATTTGGCCCGCCGAGCCCAAAAGGCTTGTGTCACACAACTGGCACAGGTGGCACCACCGAGGCCTTCGAGTTCCGTCCCGTCTTGTACACAGAGCGGGGAAACTTAAGCTCATTCCGCAGGAAAGGTTGGGATAATCAAATTCCAGGAGGCATCGGTGCCCGAAAAATAGCGAGATACTTTGATAGTCCATTTCCTGGGACATTTAAGTAACCCCAACTCTTAATTTCCGACCTGACTCACACTAAATCAAACCTCAAAAACGGTTCACCTAGAGGTTTCTGATCCTAACAACCACAGCACACAGGGTCCCCGAAACAAGCCTTCCAGGGACCAAGAATGATGTGGTAAACGAACACGCTCAGACTGAATTAGACCGGTCTAAGGAGCACAAGCTGCGTTTAGGCGACGCGGCCCTTCACCTTCCCGTCGGTCCTGGCGTAGCGCCTCCCATGTCCAGGGTAAATCTTGTACCCACTGAAACTGCACAGCTCGACCCTGTAACAAAAAGCAAAAGTCCATTAGAGAGGGTGTCTACGGCGAAGAGAAGCCAAACCCAAAGTGCAGGAAAGGTGCTCTGCCCGACGATGGAAGCGGATTGGGACCTAGGACTTTCACTCACTTCATGGCTGCGGCAGCCGGGAAGACTGAAAGATGGTGAACAGAAAGAGAGGATCATGGGAAGAAGCCTTATAAGGCAGTGGGGCAATCTCCTCCCCCAATTCCCTTCCCTGACCCCGGCGCTTGGTGATGACGTCTACCTCCCGGAGAGACTGATCTGGGTGTTCTCCGCCCCCTCCTTCCTCTGGAGGCTGAGCGGGTTCTGTGAGCCAGGAAGTAAACGTCACTTAGGCTGGCGGTTGGTTTCCGAATCTTCCTGTCTCTTCTACGGTCAGGTGTCCTAGAGTCATCGTCCTGCTGCACAGAATGTGAACTCTACATTTTATAGTTTTAGTGACTTGCAGATAATACTTCCAGGTAAAACTTAAAGTCACATTTTGCTTCCGTGTTGGCCCATTATCTCGACCAACAAAATTAAAGTTTAATAATTTCACCATTTGCAAAATAGTAGTGACATCTGAACTGTCTCCCACGCCTTGCTAATCAAATTGTATGATGGCCCCTTGCATTAATTATAATTGACATTCACTGAGTTCTCTTTCTGTGCCAGGAATTGTGCTAAAGTATTTACATATATTAGTTTATTCAGTTTACAAAATCCTATTATAAGGGCTGAAGCATTGCAAAATGACAACTGCCTGTCTTGGAAGATCTAGGTTTCTATTTCTGTCTATTGCAGCCCAGGGGCCGGCTGGCAGTTGCACAGAGAAGGGCAAAGCCCTTGCCTGGAGGCTTGGAAAAGGGAGCTCTAGCCAAGCCCACTGGGAGGATCAGTGCCTCAATTGCTTGAGCCCTTCTGTGGCTAGAAACTAGCATATGATGGGGAGTGGCAAGAGACAATCCTTGAATTGAGTGTTGGAGTACTTGACTAGGAAACGAAAATGTAATGATTGGTCTATGCTACCTACACAAGCCGCTCACTCTAAAGGGATTGGTAACTAGGTAGTGGAAAAAATTTGCAAAGTCCAGTGAAGTGGCTAACTGATGTTAAGAAAGCTGTAGTGGGACTCCTGGGTGGCTCAGGCGGTTAAGCATCCGACTTCGGCTCAGGTCATGATGACACAGTTTGTGGGTTCGAGCCCTGTGCCCATCTCCTGTGCTGACAGCTCAGAGCCTGGAGCCTGCTTTGGATTCTGGGTCTCCCTCTCGTGCCCCTTCCCCGGTCATGCTTGGTCTCTCTCAAAAATAAAAAAATTTTAAAAATTAAAAAAAAAAAAAAAGCTGTAGTTACTGGTGCCTAGGTGGCTCAGTCGGTTAAAGGTGGGACTTTGGCTCAGGTCACGATCCGCGATTCCTGAGTTCGAGCCCCACCTTGAGCTCTGCACTTACAACTCAGAGTATGGAGCCTGTTTTGGATTCTGTGTCTCCCTCTCTCTGTTCCTCCCTGCTTGTGCGCGCTCTCTCTCGCGCGCTCGCTCGCTCGCTCTCTCTCTCTCTGTCTCGTAAGTAAACAAACAAACAAACAAAAAGAAAGCTGTAGTTTTGTTGAAACCAGTCTTAAGAATGAGTTAATAGTGCCTGGCTGCTCAGTTGGTGGAGCATCCGGCTCTTGATCTCGGGATTGTGAGTTTGAACCCCACGTTGGCTATAGAGATTACTTAAAAATAAAATCTTAAAAAAGAGAAAAGAATGAGTAAATAGAAATCAGCATGGAATTGAAAAGCAAAGAGGAGGAATTGACAGCCTGACCAACTCTGACCAGATTTTCAGAATACCTGATATACTTGGAGGATATTATCTAAATAGATGATGGGCAGATGGATGCCTCAAGCTTCCATGGTTTGATGAATTTAGTCAACTCTGACATTCATACATCTCTCTTTGTTTTAAACGATGCTGATAAACAAATGTTAAACAAAGAAAGAAAAGAAAGAAAGAAAAAGAAAAGAAAGAAAGAAAGAAAGAAAGAAAAGAAAGAAAAGAAAAAAAGAGAAAGGAAGGAAGAAAAGAGAAAAAGGAAGGAAGGAAGAAAACCACCTGAGTAGAATAGAAGATAGAGCCAAGATTTACCTGCAGGAATTTGGTCCACTGAACCCTGGAATTTATAGTCCCTTCTCAAGCATTTTAGGAATATTTTATTTACTGGTCTTCAAAATTATGTTTGGCTTGAGTAGTTCTGCGGAGGAAACACAGGAAAACTAGATCTTAGGGATTTTAGTTCTTTTACTCTTTCCTGGAGGTCATTCTTGAGCTGGCATTTCAGGGTTCTTTGTAACACATTGTGTGTATCACACCTTATATTAGCTCACATGCTCTTAGAAGAAAGTGGGGGTACCTGGGTCATTCAGTCAGTTAAGCATGTGACTCTTGATTTTGGCTCAGGTATGATCTCAGGCTTGTGGGACTGAGCCTCATGTGATCTCTGTGCTGGGTATGGAGCCTGCTTGGGATTCCCCTCTCTGCCTCCTCCTGCTCATGCTCTCTCTTTCTCAAAATAAATAAACATTAAAAAAAAAAACTATACAGCATTAAAAAATTATGAAGCATTCTTTAAAATTATGAAGCATTAGTGGGGTGCCTAGCTGGCTCAATTAGTGGAGTTACACTCTTGATCTGAGTTGTGAGTTCTAGCCCCACATCGGGTATAGAGATTACTTTTAAAAAATAAAATTATAAACCATTATTAAAATTACAATTATGAAGTATTCTATAAAATCTAAATCTATGGGGTGCCTGGGTGACTCAGTGGTTAAGTGTCCGACTTCAGCTCAGGTCATGATCTCACAGCTCCTGAGTTCAAGCCCACATCAGGCTATGACCTGAGAGCTCAGAGCCTGGAGCCTGCTTGGATTCTGTGTCTCCTGTCTCTGCGCCTCCCCTGCTCATGCTCTGTCTTTCTCTCCTCCAAAAATAAAAAACAAAAAAAAAATTTTTTTTAAATCTAAATCTAATCAAGTTCATATCTATCAACTATATGAAATATGGAGGACAGGAACATGTGAAACAATTCCATAGGGATGCAACTGGCATCTATAGGATGACTTAAACTCTTCAACAATATGTAAATTGAAAGGAGAGAGATTAGAGCCTATCCAATTGACAAGACAAGCTGCATAAATAATTTCATGGCCTGGTGTAAAATGAAAGTGGTGTCTCCTTTTTCAAATAGCAGGATAAAGGTATAAAATATTAATCTCTTTCCTGTCTTCAGTAATCTGTCTCTTGACCTTTCATGGTGGTTTTTCATTTGCTGTTTAACTTCATGCTCCCTTAGGCAAGGACATTCGCTAGGGCCTTGCAGCCCCTCACAGGTGCCCAGGGACCTGCCCTGTGACTTGATGCGTGCATTGGAACAGGCAAGGCCAAGCCAGCTCTTGGGTTGCCCCTCCTGCTGGTCTCTGGACCAACATGTTGCGCCCCACAACAGGGGGGCGGGGGCGGTGTCCAGGCCATCCTTCCACCCGGTACCCCTGCCTAACCCACAGGGAATGGGCAATCCCCTGGGATGTGTTATGTATCTGGGTCTTGGAAGGGGGTGGGCAGCAAGCCGCTTTTGGAATGCATGGCAGTGTGGCTACCTTTGGTGAGTGGCAGAATCAGCCACTCTCAGAACCCATCCCTAGAAAATGAGGAGGCTGCAGGAAGTGGACCTGCGGGTGAGCTGAGGCTCCAAGCCCCAGGCACATGCCCCATTGTCCCCATTGTACTTCACCTACAGAACAGAAATTCAAGGACAGATTTACAGCTATCCTAGACAGTTAATGCAGAGCATTAAACCCCAAGTGTGGGATGCACCTAAGTGTCAGGCCCTGTGTGACTGCATTGGTTGCACAACTTGAAGCTGGCTCTACCTATGGATTAAAAGAGATTAAGAACTTCTGCAATTGCAACATATGGACCTTATTTGAGGCCTGATTTGAACAAACATGCTGGACAGACCATATGGGGTAATTTGAATACTGATTGGATTTGGATGATACTTAGACTTACTGTTAATCCTTTAGGTGTTCTAATTGTACTGTGGTCATGTTTAATTTTGAAAAGTGTTCTTATACTTCTAGATACATACTAAATATTTATAGATGAAATAGCATGATGGTTGGGATTTGTCTTAATATAAGGGAGCAGCCAGTGGCTAAGGGCATGGATGAAAAAATGACCAGGAATGGATAATAGTTGAAGCTGGTGTTGAGTTGGAGGGTTCATTAAAATAGTCTCTATATTGTTATGTACTCTTTTAATTACTTTTCCCTGATAAAACATTTCAAACAATTCTAATGTGCTTTGGGATAGAAAGATTTAAGTCCCACAATTCGATCCTGGAAAATAGGGAGGGTAAGCACCATTTGTATTATTTTGTAACTAAAAAAATTTTTTAATTAAAAAAATTACTTATACAAGAACAGCAGCTGTATTCATAACAAATACAGGAAACACTGTAGGTACCCCATCAATAAGTGAATATATAAGTAAACAGTAATATATTATACAATGGACTACACAGAAATAAAATGGAATGAACTTAAAAAAAATGTTTATTTTTTATTTGAGAGAGAGAGAGAGAGCAGGGGGGGCAGGAGGAGAGAAGAGACAAAATCCAAAAAAAGGCTTTGTGCTCTCAGCTGTCAGCACACAGCCCGATGCAGGGCTCGATCTCACGAATGGTGAGATCGTGACCTGACCCAAAATCAAGAGTCAGGTTGCTTAACCGACTGAGCCAACTAGGCACCCCTAAAATGGAATGAACTTTTGATTTACACATCAATATGAGTATGAAAAACATTGTGCTAAGTGGAAGAAGTCTTACCCCCAAAAAAGTACCACTGTATGATTCCATGTATATCAAGTTCTACACCATGCAAAACTAATTTTTGATGGGAAAAAATCAGAACTGTGGTTACTTCTGGGTGGGAAGGGAAGGATTGAGCCAGAAGGTATATAAGGGAGATTTCTGGTAATGGTACTGTTCTATGTCTATAGATTGTGGGTTAATTACACAGTTGGTCAAAACTCAGGGGATGTTCGCTAAGATTTGAGGATTTATTGGATGTGAATTTTACTTTAAAAGAAATGAAACTAAATAAATAATGAGTACTAGTTAATGAATACTGGCTTAAGTAAATAGGGAGAGTAGTATGTGAATGGATGGAGGAGATAGATATGGAAAGATGTATGATAAAACAAGCATAATAAAATGTCAATAAGAGAATCAAAGTAGTGAGTTTATGAGTACTCACGGTAAAATCCTTTCAAATTATCTATATGTTGGAAATTTTTTGTTATAAATGTTGGTAAAATAATTAAAGGGAGCCATTCTGGAAGAAATTGGTATTACTGATTGGCTCAAAAATGCAAGAAGGAAGCATGGTGTTTGTATCCTTCAGTATGTAGTAACTTTATTTGTCACATATTCTGTTGGTTCTCACTCATGTGCTCAAGCTATCTTCTTGACTGGAAATCTTTCCTCCCTTCAACTGGCTAACTTCCTGCTCAGATTTTTAATTCATCCAAAGAGGTTTATAAATAGTAAATATTTTAGAATTGTGGGCTAACAAGCAAAATTGAGGATGTTATATAGGCACTTATATAATATAGAAAAAATTTTCACACATTTCATTGATTAAATTTAAAATATAATGACAGTTTTGAGTATGAGTTTTGGTTAAAACAACTCTTTTAAAGAGAAAAATGAAATTCTTTTGGGGGGAGGTAGAAGATAGACATTTCTCTTAATTAGGGTTTAAAGTTATTCCCTACCATTAAAATCAATTACAAATGTTTGACTCTCAATCCTGATCTGTAATGAGATTTTACATACTTCATCTTTGAAAAATGTGTTTTCACCCAGATAAATACTGCTCAAAACTAATACCAATCCAAGGGCATATGATAATTGAGCATGTCAATCTTTTAGAAGTCAATTACAGAAGTAGATTTTCTTTTGATATTTTCTTTTTAGCATGATTAATAATTATTTCCAATTGAAAGTTAAATGAAAGCTAATTGCACAGTGAAGTGGGTCTTAAAATATGGAATTTTCCTTTGTATTTGCATGGAGATCTTTCAATACCACTAAAATTATAGTTTGAGCTCAAAATATAACCACTGCAATTGTTTGAGAATGGAGATCTTGTTTTTGATTTAACTTGTAAATCTACTAATGTTATTTTTTGTCAAAATACCTTAGAATCGTTTTACATGTAAGTGCTGTGTTGTTTTATAATTTTAGGTTGAGTTCATTAAGAAGGTCATTAAATGATCAAAACTAGCAATTAGCAAAAACTAATTCTAAAGCCTTTCTGTCAGTGTTCCATAATAGTAGTAGGAGGGTTCTTTTCATTTAGAGAGACTTCAATCTGACCCTGAGTTAAAAAAAAAAATCACAATAAAAACATTATTAAATGCTGTGTGGTAGGGCAAGTCGGGTATTCAGTGCCTAATTCTGACAAGATTTCATGGAAGTCCCTGAGAACAAATGAAGTTATTATAACACTACTGGTTCAATAAACATGGTAGATTCAATGTTTTCCACAAAGTACCTGTTGATTGATAATACAATAATGGTATAACCATAGAATTTAGCACCTTACATATTCACAAGTGTTGAAAATGTGTCAAACGGAGCCTTTTTCTACTTACATAAGTTGTAACACATCATAGCTGATTTCACTTCAGATGTAATTAATTAGTGTTTTCTCTACTTCTTTAACAATATTGTCACCTGTTTCATGTAGCTATTCATAGAAGCTATTCTTCAGTCGTTTCAAACATTGATTTCTGGAACAAATGGGCACAAATAAGCTGTATCAATAACACCTGTCCATTCATTAAGAGCCATGGGAAACCATTCAAAATAATTTGCCCTCACCAAATAACTTAAACTGCCTATTGATGTTGTTCCAGCATCTTTAACACTTAAAGCAGCTGTTCCAACCTAAAGGCTAATGGTCTTAAACCAGTTTATTTTTCTATATATTCTTCAGCTGCTGCAAACATCATTAATTAACATACCATAAGTAAATGACTTTCTTTGCCTGTCTAACAAATGAGCCACGGGCTTTTCTCTCATTTCTTTCTTTGAAGAAAATTTTACTATGAGGAGACATCAAAATTTTCTAACTTTTCTGATTGATTCCTGTGGTTTGGGAATGTTGTGATGGCTGTTTAGTCTGGTGGGTAGACATATCTTGCATTCTTTAAACACAGAGAATGGTTCACTGCAGATAATCATAATTTTGCCATCTAATTTGACAACAAAATAATCCACACTTAACCATACCTTAAAGATGGATATTTTAAGTCTACATTTTTCTTTTTCTTTTTTTTTTTAATATGATAGGTATATGTTGGTAATAAAACAAACCAATAAATTGTCACAGTATGGTAATAACGCATGGCACTTGAAATCGTGTCAGGTAAAAATGTGTTGTGGTGATTTGTAGTAGGTAATGGAAGTGATAAGAATGCCACATATGGTCTCAATCATGAGTTCTTTATTGTATGGTAAATGCAGCCATTAACAACAGGTAAATAAGTATGGCTTATTCCAAAAATATATTATTTATGGACACTGAAATTTGAATTAAATATAATTTTAGGTGTCATTAAATGTTATTCTTTTGATTTTTTCCAGTCACTTAAAATGTAAAAGCTAGGTGTGCAGTGTGCTCTCTCTCTTGCAAAATAAACTTAAAAAGAAAAGAAAATCCTATAATAATATTTGGACAGAGGAGCGGATTGCTCTGCCTTATTATTATAAAAAGGCTCAGTTGGAATTCTTTCCAGAGAGTCGGGCTGAACAAATAGTGAGTTCTCCCAGAGAGAGGAAACAAAACAGACGGGGGGAACCAATCAATGATTGTCTCCACCATGCCCACTGTATGTAAACGGTTAGCTCACCATTCTTCAAAGCAACAAGATTTCAGGAAGGTGGACAGAAACAGTCTTATAAATTATAATAGACAGATAAAATAATTACTTCTAAATAAATGGAAGGGCCAAAACAATGAATATAGAGGAGTTAGCCATGTCAAGATGAGATACTAAAATTTTTATTTTTTCCACATGTAATAATCAGCTAATATGAGAAAAGAAACAGGTGGAAATATAAATAATTTCAAGAATAAAGCTACTGTGAGATATTTTTCAGGTGCCTTTAACTAATTAACTGGAAAGAAGTTGTTTCTTGTTTAAAAGAGTGATAAAGGGATTCTTGACATTTTAATTTCATTCATTCTCTTTTGAAGTGTTTCCAAAAGCAGTGGAACCTATAAAAGTGATTCATCATATTCCCAATTGAAAATTAAGTGAATGTGTAAATAAAAAGTTCCAAGTTTCATTTGTACTTGGAAGACTGCTTAAAAGCTCAAAAAGTTCATTTAAGAGTGGTAGTTTTTACCCCCCCAACTTGATTCATTTTTTAAACTATTTTTTCTTAACTTTGTTTATTTAGAGAGAGAGAATACCACGCAGGCTCTGCACTGTCAGCACAGAGCCTGACACGGGACTTGATCCCACGAACATGAGATCATGACCTGAGCTAATATCGGGAGTCAGACGCCGAATTGACTGAGCCACCCAGGTGTCCCTAGTTTCTATTTTAAAATAGTGTAGCATATATCTGTTTATTTTTAAAAATATATTACTGTAGGGGCACCAGGGCGGCTCAGTCAGTTAAGTGTCTGACTTTGGCTCAGGTTATGATTTCACAATTGAGTTTCAGCCCCCTGTCAGGCTCTGTACTGACAGCTTGGAGCCTAGACCCTGCTTCAGATTCTGTGTCTCCTCTCTCTCTGCCCCTCCCCTGCTTACACTCTGCCCTGCTCTCTTACTTACAAATAAGTAAATTAATAAAAACATTAAAAAATAAAAGATATACTTGTAAAAATTTTAGAAAATGACAGGCAAGCTAGAGGCACCTGGGTAGCTCAATCAGTTGGGTGTCAGACTCTAGATTTCGGCTCAGGTCATGATCCTGGGAGCATGGGATGAAGTCCTGTGTTGGGCTCTATGCTGAGTGTGGAGCCTGCTTAAGATTCTCTCTCTCCCTGGGCCTCTCCTCCCCTCTCCTCACCTGGCACTCTCTTTCAAAACAAAAACAAAAACCCACATGCAAGGGAAAAGTAATGTCTCCGTAATCTTCCTACCCAGAGAAGTCCCTGTTAACGTGTTGGTTTGTTTCTTACCAATCTCTCACTTTTTTTAAAGTTTATTTTATTTTGAGAGACAGAAATAGAGAAGGGCAGAGAGAGAGCGAGAGAGAGAATCCCAAGCAGGCCCCTCACAGTCAGCACAGAGCCCAATTTAGGGTTCAATCTCTCCAACTGTGAGATCATGACCTGAGCCAAAATCAAGAGTCAGATGCTTAACAGACTGAGCCCCCAGGTGTCCCTCTTTTCAATCTCTTATATATTTAGACCCCTGCCTCCCATATTTTTTTAAAACAAAAATGAGTATATACCGTACATAGATTTGGGACTGCTATTTTCAAGAAATAGGTTTTGAAAATTTCCCTGTGGTCAAATTTTTGGTCATCTCATACCTTTTAACTTTTTTTTTTTTGCTTTTCTTCCTTTCCAGTTGAGAGAATAATATCAAGTAGAAATGAAGTATATTGATATGCTGAGGAATGCAAATATGTTAACTTTTTTCTTCTGAAATTATACTTTTAAAACTTTGAAATCACTAAGATTTTCATATTTAACTACAATACAAAATCTATAATACAGAAAGAATACGAATATAATAATATCTTTAAAATACAACTCCCACCGGGCACCTGCCTGGTTCAGTTAGTAGAACATGCAACTCTTAATCTCAGGGTCATGAGTTCAAATCCCATGTTGGGCATGGAGCCTACTTAAAATACAATTTTAAAAAAAGAAGAAGAAATAAAACTAGAGTAAAGAAAATGTTATGAAGAAAATCAGAAATTCCCTTTCATGCCTTCAAATGAAATTATAAACTCAAAAGGCTACTTTATATAGATATTCTCTAGAAGGAATTGGCAAACTATGGCCCATGGACCAAATCCAGCCTACCTCCTGCTTTTGGACAGTCTACAGCTAATCATCGTTTTTACATTTTATTTATGTATTTATTTTTTAAGTTTTTAAAATGTATTTATTTTTTAAATGTTTATTTTTGAGAGAGACAGAATGAGTGAGTGTGAGTGGGGGAGGGGCAGAGAGAGAGGAAGACACAGAATCCCAAGCAGGCACCAGAGGCTGTCAGCACAGAGTCTGATGCAGGGCTCAAACTCACGAGAACCATGAGATCATGACCTGAGCTAAAGTCGGACGCTTAGCCAACTGAGCCACCCAGGTGCCCCAATTTATTTATTTTTTTTTTGAGAGAAAGAGAGTGCGAAAGCGGGGGTCGAGGGGGGAGAGAGAGAGAGAGAGATGGACAGAGGATCTGAAGCGGGCTCTGTGTGGACAGCAGAGAGCCCAGTGTGGGGCCTGAACTCATAAACTGTGAGATCATGACCTAAGACAAAGGCAGATGCTTAACCAACTGAGCCACCCAGGTGCCCCTACATTTTATTTTTTTTAAGTATATAGTATTTTTTAAAGTTTATTTATTTTATTTGAGAGAAAGAACAGGGAGGGAGAGAGAGAATCCCAAGCAGCCTCTGCACTGTCAGCACAGAGCCTAACATGGGGTTCAAACTCATAAACCATGAGATCATGACCTGAGCAGAAACCAAGAGTGGGTTACTTAACTGACTGAGCCGTCCAGGAGCCCCCACTCCTGAAAGTTTATAGCAATAGCAGAACCAGAGTTTTGTCTGGTTTATCTGACCCAGAATCTGGATGAAAGTATTCCTATTATAGAGTCAACTAAGTATAGTCATGGATTTTTAAAAGACTGGCTAGATGTTCCTGGGCACAGTCCCATATCCTAAGTGAACCAGCAACCCTTTAAAATCACACCACAGTAACTCTTTTGTGCTTCAGATACAGCTTGTACATCTAATTTATTTAACTAAATTGCCTCATCTTATATATATGTTAAACCTTGCAAGCTCAAATCAAGTAGGAGGATTCTGCTGACCAACACTATGAACCTTTCAACAAAGGAGCATTTGGGGGGGGGGGGTGTCAGGCCTAGGCCCCACAACACTTTCCTTTGTATCAGCACAGTGTACCTGATCTCTGCAAGGGCTGATAGCCCTGAGTCATCCCCTGCATCTGTAATGCAGCTGCCCAGTGCTACTGGCATTATCTAAGTAAAACCCCTATTAGCATGTTAATCCCCTCCTCAAACACTTCCCTCTTGAAATTCAACTTTCAAGAGCCAACATAATCTGGCCTCACATACCTCCCACCATTCATTCCACTAATTTTCATTTGGCGTTTTTGAGTGAGGGATGGACAAAATGAACCTTGTGTTTTAGAAGGTTAAACTGCTCATGTACAAGGATGAAACTGAAGACTAGAATAGTGGCAGGAAGGAGACTGTTGTAATCGTGAATGGTAACCTTTAACAGAGCAGTTTCAGGAGAGTATTATATACAAGTTTAGATAACACAAATAGAGAAGAAACTGGAACAACACTTGTGGGTAGTGCAATATATCTTCACAAAACAAAGGAGGCTTTCTCATTAGGATGAGAACTTATATTTGAAAAAAAAGTAAGTATAATAACTTTGAAGATTTAAAGCTTTAAAACTACAAACTCTTCTCAATAATTTAGGCTGGCTGGGTTTGAGGACCCAGAGGGGGTCCCGTAGGACCAGCCAATGCAATCCTTGGCTTTATACAAGGCGGAAATCAAACAGCAGCTGGGAGGAAGTGAAAGTAGCATTTATTGAAGATCTAGAGAGGGCAGATACAGACCGAGCATCTAGGAGACTCAGAAAGGAAAAGGAGAATGAGTCTCATCTTTGCTTGGGGTCTGGAGTTTTACTGAGGATGTTGGTCTGGTGTCATGTTCTGTAAGGCATCCAGGAACTGGTCAAAACAAGGGCAATGTGCTCAGGTGTCCTTCATGAGTCGTTTATTGCCTTGGAGCCAGTGGTCCTGGTGTCAAGGTGTCTGGAGTCAGTGGTCTTAGAAAATGTTTCATGATGACCTCGCTCCTTAGATGTTACTTTTGTGCTGGAAGATTCCAAAGAAATCATTAACTCCTTGACATGTACAAGGACATACATTACTGGTACTATAAGCCACGTATAGGGGAGCCATGTAGGTCCTAGCAAGAATATAAGAGGAAAAGGAGAAAAAAAATGCAGGGTTTTTTTTCATGAGGTTCCTTTAGTTCCATATCATTACAAGAATTTAAACACTGTAAAGATTTTGAAAATGTGCTAATTTTTTTTATTAAAAAAATCTTATGTGAAGGTTAGGTGCATAAAAGTAAACATTTTCTTCTTTGGTTAGTAGTCACTGGCAGACTCTTATGGTCCTGCTCCCTTATCTGTGACTTATGACATGGAAAGAGGAACTGTCACTATGATATATCTATTCATGGAAAATCTACAAATCCTGAATGAATATTAACATTCCTTATTATTATTGTTATTATTAATAAGTGTTACACACAATAACAAAACCCAAAGAGTGCAAAAAGTTATACACTGATAGGTTCATGTATTTTGTCTGTCCACTTGTCTGAAGAAAGGCTGCAACCCTTTCAGATTATTGAAGTGTTTGTAAATCAAAAAGAAGTTTAGAACCAAAGCTAAAGAATTTCAATAAGAAATTCTTCAATAGGGGCGCCTGGTTGCCTCAGTCTGTTAAGTGTCTGAATCTTGATATTGATATCACTGTTCATGAGTTTGAGCCCCGAGGGCAGCTCTGCGCTGTCAGTGAGGAGACTGCTTGGGATTCATTCTCTCTGTCTCTCTCCCTCTTGCTCAACAAAACAAAACAAAACAAAACAATAACAACAAAACAAAACAAAAAACAACCAAAAACAAAAAAACTTGCAAGAGGGAACTTTACTCCTCAGGTATCCTCTGGGCTACCAGGATCCCCCTCCCAAGTCATTACCCTGCTAAATTAGAGAGAACTGTAAACACTTTCTCTCTCTCTCTGTGCCAGAGACTCCCCTCAATTCTAACGAGATATTCCGGGAACAAAAGTAGGAGACAGTATTCAGACTTACTTTGTTCTTACACCTATATGGTAAAATTGTACTTTCTAGGTAAGGTGTCTCTTGGTTAGAAGAGAAAGATTCCTAGTCTTAATTACCTCTTCAGAACTAGGAAATTTGTCTTCAGACTAAATCAGTGGGAAATTGAGTGAAAAAAGGAGTTGAGGCAGGTGTAGTCACAGAGATAGGAGAACCCAGGAAGGAGGGAATGCTCACAGGATCAAGGGCCTGGAAATCTAAAAGTGTGAGTTACCAGATTTCCCCAAACACAAATGATCAGAGATTTTCTACAATGCTGTTCCAGCAAGAGGGGAGTTCATAATAAAGGTTGCAAGGGGAATGGAGGCATGTGTACTAGAAATTGAAGTTCCCTTTGTACCTTCTGTACTGCTATTAGGTTAGTTTTTCACTTCTTTTGAGAATAACCTCATTACCACATACCCTCACCTGCAGCCTGTGCTAATGTCTTTCATGTACTTCTGAATCGTTTTAGAGTCTACACATCTTTTAAGCCCTAGCTCCGTTTCACTTTCTCCTTCAAGTCTTTGAAGATTGTTGTTTCTGTCTTTCTCCATTTGCTGAGATCTTTCTGTGTTTATAGTTGCAATCATGCTAGTTATCAGGAAATAGTTATATCAAAGGTGTAAGCCTCCCGTAGCGTTGGGAAGTGTAATTCTTGAATTTGGAGACTATGTTGTAAACTTCTCTTGTATACTCCTTGGAAAAATCCTAGGTTCATACTTATTAAATATACACCCAGGTCTAAATTTCTGTTAAATATTCAAGAACCACTTAAAAATACTTTATAGAACTTTCTATCCCAGAATGCTTTAAATTTTCATATGAAATGTATCCATTTTGACTATCTCAACAAGATTTCCCAAGGCATTCTTATAGCAGAGTTGAAAACTTTCAACTTACTCAGAATTGTCAAAAGAAGGGGCAGCCACCTCTGCAGTGAGAGGACTTCTAACACGGAGCGCTCAAATTCGGTCTGCATTAAATAGCGACCTTATAATTATCTCAATGGGAAAAGTGTCAAATTTCGGAGACACCTAGAAAAGGGAGTGAAACGATCATCTAACAATACAGTTGCTTATTTGTCAGAAAAGGGAGCTGACCCGAGTTCCTGAACACACTGCGGCTCAGACTCCAACCTGGGTTTTACACCATTAGGTGCAGACCAGCCAATTGGGCCGTCTGGTTGCCGTGCATCCTGGGAGCTGTAGTTTCCGGCTGCTGCCTCCTGACTACAGGCTCCACCAAGCAGCTGGAGGACGGTTGCTTGGTATTATTAGCAAGCGGGAAGTATGGCGGTGGCGTGGGTCGACGCGGCTTTGCCTCCTGGAGATGGTAAGGTGATCCTCACCCTTGAGACCTAAGGTTTACTCCACGGAACTAATTTAAATAGTTACCTGGTGGAGAGAAGAAGCCTGGGTTTAGGTGTGCAGTTCTGTACCAGTTCTTTCGATGCGGGACTGTGGGCGTCGCGGAGCCGCGCTCCCTTCTGGGAGTTGTAGTTCCTGAGTGTTGCCTAGTTGTGCGGATTTGCGGAAAGGGTCGACCTGGGGACTACATCCCCAGGGTCCTTCGCGTGGCCGGGCTCCCTGGCTCCCGCGCTTCTGAAGCTGCTTGGGTGGTTGGTTTCGAGCTGCGGTGACCTTTCTTGGATGTTTACTTCGAATTTTGGATGCCCAAGTGAAAACTGCCGGATCTCCCTCTTTAGCTTTGCCTGTCTCCTTTTCCCCTAGCTTCCTATCACGTTTAAGAAACCGTCTTTCAACCACAGCTCCCTGACCGACGTTAAACCCTTTTTTGGAAGTGTCCGGTGGCTGTGATAACATCTAGGGGGACCTAGAGGCCACAGTTCTACACCCCTTGTTCTGCAGACCAGGTCCTGGAATCGGGTTTGGTGGCCACCCAGCGGAGCGCAGGGTGTGGATGCTTCTGTGACCGGGAGTCGCCGGGCATGAGCCGAGCTCCTTTGTTTTGGTTACGGCTCCGAGGCTCCGCTGCAGCCTACTGGGTCGGGGGCTGGTCGAGTCCTCTCTCCAAAGCTTGGATCTGGGGGTCATTATCTGAGGGCCGTAACTTCTTGGAGTATGTGTGGGGGAGGAAATCGATAGTTCCAAGGGGTCTGTCGACCCCGTGCAAAGACTACATTTTCATTGCACAGCACACAGCTTTCACCAAATTCTCAGAGAATCCCGTGACAACCCCTCCCCCCCCCCCCCCCCCCCCCCCGCCAATGCTAGAATCCATTAGACAATGAAAAAACGTTGAAACCTTTCAGGAGAGCAATCTCGCATAATTATTTCCCACAGTAATCTTAATCTGGGTATAAATTTGAAATTGGCAGTTTCTGTGGCCCCACCCCTTTTTGATATCTGCTTCTCTTAAACTGCACCCCCCCCCCCCCCAGCCCACCACGGGAACTACAGTGATAGCAGTAAACATTTAAGGAGTACTTTTTATGTGAGCCAGATGATGTTCTGAGGCTTTTTTTTTTTTAATATCTCATTTTCTCTGTAGAACAACATTGTAAGGCAAATATTATTATCATCCCCATGTTATAGAGTGGAAAAGTGAGCCCCAAAGAGATCAATAACCTGCCCAAGATAGCACAATGGTTAACCCGGGGAAATAGGATTTGAAACGTCTGTGAAACTAAATTACTTTATTGGCTTCTGTGGGCCAGGAATGGGGCTAAGTTTTGTTCATATCATTTCTTTTTTTTATCCCCACCTTAATCAAGTGTATTGTTCTCAATTCATAGATAAATTAACTGAACTATGATTTTTAAAATAATCGGGGACTTTAGGATATACTGGTAATTAGATTGCAAGCAGGTTGATCTCTATCAAAAGATTAGTTCCATTAAAAAAAAATACAATCATTACTTAGCCACAAAATATGGGATAGTTCATATTTAAATGTGAAGCATTCCACAGCATAACATCATAGAAACTTGAGTAGAATATCACAGATTTTTAGGTGTAATTTTTGATATTTCTGAGAGAAAGTGAATAATTTCAATCTGTGGTCTTTTAGAACTCGATTGCTTTAGTTTTTAAATCTTGATATTTATTATGCCCTGGTGTTTTTTAACCTTAAATATAGAGATTTTATGAATATAATTCCATCCCTATGCTCAACCATTGTATTTGTGTTTTCTAACAATTTCTCTTCTATTTTCAAGGATCAGTGGTCAACTGGTCAGGACAGGGACTACAGAAATTAAGTCCAAACTTACCCTGTGAAGCTGATATTCATACTTTGATTCTGGATAAAAATCAAATTATTAAATTGGAAAATCTTGAGAAATGTAGACGATTAATACAGGTAGGTATTGCTATCTGGGGAAATAGTTATATACAACCAGTTTATTATTATACAAAACAATAAAATAACCTAACAAAAAGTAACTATACAGGCCTGGAAAGCAGTAAATGTTACCTTAAATTTTTACATGACAGTTTTCCTTGAAGATGAACATTTATTTATGTGCTGCATTTAAAATAGACTAGAAAAAGAAGCATTTGTTAAAAAAGGAAATATTTTATGTTGGCAAAGCATTGTGTTGCTAAGATAACCTTTTATGTTATGACAGAGGTAAAGAGTTTGTTCATTCATTCTTTCAATTAATGTTTATTGGTCTCCCCTTATATATCTGGTACTGCTCTAGATTTTGCCAGACATTATAAGGACCTCATTCTTGTGGAGCTTATATTCTCAAGTAATTTCTCTGTTAAAAGTGTTTTCTTTTGAATAGTTGGAGAGGTTCTGATGGCTCAGTTTTATGTATATTCTCCATTGCTTAGGAACAACTTACAACAACAAGCACTGTAGAGTATTTAGACAAAATATGTGAAAAGTTCAAACTGGGTTTGTATATTTGGGAATATTTGGCCATGTAAACAAATCTTTTTAACCATTGTCATGTGAAAATAATATGCATGTTTTACTAAGAATAATGATATCTTTTCCTTTCCACAGTTGTCAGTGGCTAATAATCGGCTGGTGCGAATGATGGGTGTGGCCAAACTGACCCAACTCAGGGTGTTAAATTTGCCTCATAATAGCATTGGCTATGTGGAAGGGCTAAAGGATCTAGTACATTTGGAATGGCTGAATTTGGCAGGAAATAATCTCAAGGTGAATTTTTTTTTAAATTTTTTTAATGTTTATTTATTTTTGAGAGAGAGAGAGAGAGAGCCAGAGCATGAGCAGGGGAGGGGCTGAGAGGGAGAGGGAGAGGGAGACACAGACTCCGAAGCAGGCTCCAGGCTCTGAGCTGTCAGCACAGAGCCCTACACAGGGCTTGAACCCACGAACTGCGAGATCATGACCTGAGCCAAAGTCAGGCACCCAACGGACCAAGCCACCCAGGTGCCCCGAATTGTTTCTTTTTTTTTTAATTTACAAAGGTATTCACTATAATAGTGAATACAGAAATAAATAGAATAAAACGTGAAAGTACCTACTCCCACTTCCCAGGGATCATTTCAGTTAACATAAACTGAAAAAATAATTTATTTTGAAACACATAACACAGTCCCATAGTGTTTTCTTTTTTTTTTTTTTTTTTTAATTTTTTTTTTCAACGTTTATTTATTTTTGGGACAGAGAGAGACAGAGCATGAATGGGGGAGGGGCAGAGAGAGAGGGAGACACAGAATCAGAAACAGGCTCCAGGCTCTGAGCCATCAGCCCAGAGCCCGACGCGGGGCTCGAACTCACAGACCGCGAGATCGTGACCTGGCTGAAGTCGGACGCTTAACCGACTGGCCACCCAGGCGCCCCCCCATAGTGTTTTCAATGTGGACAAAGAATCTATATTATACTTAGAGGAATAGATCAGACAGTAGAATGGAATGTTAGGAGGGACACTGTATCATGCTGCATTAAGCTTTGAATAAACGTTTAATAATATAGTAGAGAATATACTGTTTTAAAAGTAAAGAGAGGGTGTTGTATGCAAGCGATGAGTCACAGAATCAACCCCCAAAACCAAGAGCACACTGTATACACTGTATGTTAGCCAACTTGACAATAAATTATATTAAAAATAAATAAATGCAAAATAAAAGTCAAGAGATCTGGACTCGAGTCCTGCTTTCACCACTTAGTAGCTCTAAAATTTTGGTAAGTTAAAATCTCTGTGTCCTATTTTTTGATATGTTAGATGAGGGACTCAATTAAATGATAGTAATAGCTGACTTATTGATCAGTTAATTAATGCTAGATGCTATTCTAAGCACCTTAACTGTCAACTCATTCAATGTCATGACAGCCTATGAAGTAGGTATAGTCATTATGTCCATTACATAAATGAGAAACTGAGATCCAGAGAGGTAAAGTAACTTGCTTAAGGTCACATAGCCAGGAAGTTACAGAGCCAGGATTTGAATCCATCCAGTTTGGTTCCACTCTTTACTTATAAACTCTATACTATACCAACTGTCATGTGTTATCACTAAGGTTTTTTCAAGCTATAAATATCTGGGATGACATGGTTCTACTCTCAGAGGGATAATGAGGGTGGAAGCTTGTTACATAAGAATTTACCAAATTCTATTATTAGTGCCCTCTCTTTCTCTTGCTAAGCTCTCCTCCTCTGCTTACAATTGGAAGCAGAGGAGACGAGGAACTAGGGAAGAATTTCGTTTTTTGATTTTGTGTGATGCTTTTCTTGTGACAGGCCATAGAACAAATCAGTAGCTGCACAGCTCTACAGCACCTTGATTTATCAGACAATAACATACCCCAGATTGGTGATCTATCGAAATTGGTATCACTGAAGGTAAGTCTGTTTGCTATGTCATTTCTGAAATTTTATATTAATATACCAAAAGAAAGTGATCTGATTGGCCTAAAATCATCCTACTCTGTATGAAGAACAGATCGTAACTTCTGATAAAAATTCTATTAGAGTACCAGAAATGAAGTATGAAATACTCTGTTGTTAGTTTCTGTAATTGATTTATTTTAATTAAAACTGATCATTGTAGTTAAGGTTAATTCTTATTTGCCATCCTTTGAACATAATGAAGTCCCCTTTATGTCTAATCAGCCAACACTAGCAGCGTAGCTATGTAATATGTAACATATTGGGCTGACATGTAATCATTCCTGAACTTGAATCTGTTTTTTGACACTCGGAATGGCTGTTTTTTGAGTAATAGTTATCACTAAGTTATCAAAAGTAACTTCACTTTAATTTAAAAAGTAAACCTGTAATATATAGCACTTTTTATGGAGGGGATGAATTATGCAATCAAATAAGTAACAGTTGCAATTGAAGCTTCAAAAACATGTAGGCTTTTTCCATATTTTTGCATCGTTGGATATTATTAGCATTAGGTGAATTTGTTAAACCTTAGAAGCAGTGTTATTAACTCACCGTTCCCCATGTCTTGAGCATAAATCATTTTTAGCAGCAATTACTGTAAACAATCTGATGTGTCCATATACTAAGAGAATTCAAATGAACTAAGGATTTTTTTTTCCTGGAATGATTATTTTATCAGAACCCTTGGTATTCAAAGCCTTTAGTTATTCATTGTTGCTGACATAATTTGAATCAGCTTTATATGCAAATAGCATGTTCTACCTTTCTTAAGCTTTTAGCTTTCAAGAGAATACAGTTGTAAATTGTGGGTTGTGGGTTACCTCTCTCTTTTGGAAAATTTGCTTTATGTGTGATTTTTTTTTAAGTTTATTTATTTATTTTGAGAGAGAGAGTGCAAGCAGAGGAGGGACAGAGAGAGAGAGAGGGAGAGAGTGAATCCCAAGCTCTCAGCGCAAAGCTCAACATGGGGCTGGATCTCACAAGCTGTGAGATCATGACCTGAGCCAAGATCAAGAGTCAGACGCTCAACTGACTGAGCCACCCAGGCACCCATATATGTGATTCTTTTAATGTTATCTTTCACTTTTCTCACTCTTTATTTTGATTTTGTATTAAAGGTTTTATTTTTAAGTAATCTTTCTACCCATTGTGGGATTGAACTCATAACCCATGAGATCAAGAGTTGCATGCTCTACCGACCAATCCACCCAGGTGCCCCTATTTTGATGTTTTAAAAGGAAATGAACAATATGTTGGAAATTGTTCAAGTTTTAATAACTTAAATCTCAAAAAATGCTAGTTGCTATACCAAGTGTGTGTTCTTGGACACATCTTTAAACATTCTTGAGCTCAGAATGTGGACACGAAAAGAGAAAGTTGGATTAGAAGACCACCTAGGACCCTTGCAGCGTTATTAATCTTTGCTTTGTAAGTGATGAAAAGTATAATAAAATAGGTCCGTTTATTTTTCATACTCACCATTTTGGTTATGTCAAAATAGATACATTTGTAATTTTTTCATTTGTAATTTCATTCTGTTTTTACCTTCAAGACCCTGCTTTTACATGGAAACATCATCACTTCTCTTAGAATGGCACCAGCTTATCTACCCAGAAGTCTTGCTATACTTTCCTTGGCAGAAAATGAAATCCGCGACCTAAATGAGGTAAAATTTGAGGGTATTTTGTGGGATCCAGGAAGCTGCAAAGAATAGAAGAGATGCAGGATAAAGTTGTGAGCTCACTTGTGAACTGTGAGCATCTTGGAAGACACTACCATTAAGATGAAACACTGGACTCAAGATGATCGTTATTTTTCTTTCTACTTTTTTTTAATGTCAGTGGGTCATTAACGCTTCATTTCATTTGTATTGCTGCAACTTTTGTTCCATTTGGAAAGGATTTGTGGTAGATGTATATATACATTAAAGGGGTCAATAAAGGACACTCTACCTTTCTCTGGCTACTATGTTTTCAAGATAGGATTTTCTCTATTAGGAAACATTGCTGATACTTTGTAAGCGGTTTTGTGAAGCAAGGGCAGATGGTCATATTGATGGAATTTTGGAAGCCTTTGGATAATATAAGAGTGGTACTTGTTGCTTTTCAGAACAAGAGGGAAATTGTTGCATTCTCAAACTGCCAAAGATGTGTAATCAACAATGGAAGCCCTGTGCTTGATAATGAATAGTCTATTTCATTCAACAAAGATATCCTTTGTTTCAGATCTCTTTTTTGGCATCCTTAACTGAGTTGGAACAGTTGTCAATCATGAACAATCCTTGTGTGATGGCAACACCGTCCATTCCAGGGTTTGACTATCGGCCATACATCGTCAGCTGGTGCTTAAACCTCAGAGTCCTAGATGGATATGTGATTTCTCAGAAGGAAAGGTGAACATGACCTCTTTAATATCACATTAATCATGGAAGTTACCATAAAGACCATTTCTAGCTGGCTACAGATTAATAAACGAAATATTTCTTAAAACGTGCATTTAGAAATTAAGATCATTAATGCAATCATATGGCAAACTATATGCTGGTCGTTTAGGATTTTCTATCCTAAGAAGGGATAAGATATAAATATCAGCCCCAGATGCTGGGGCTAGTGAGTTTAACTTAGTGCCCAACTTACAATTTGATTTCTAAAAGGTCTTTTGTTGGTTGTTCAGGGGCTTGGAGCATTTTTTTTTTTTTTTAATGTTTATTTATTTTTGAGAGAGAGAGAGAGAGACAGAGCACAAGTGGGGCAGGGGCAGAGAGAGAGGGAGACACAGAATCCAAAGTAGGCTCCAGGCTCTGAGCTGTCAGCACAGAGCCTGATGCGGGGCCTGAACTCACAAACCACGAGATCATGACCTGAGCTGAAGCTGGATGTTCAACCGACTGAGCCACCCAGTCACCCCTGGTGCGTTTTCTGTAGAAATCATGTTATGGATGCTATATAGGGTCTCAGATCAATCCCACAAAAGCTTCTAATCCATCCTATATGTAAGGGCGGTATTAATAATAGGACCCAACTACCATTTATAACAGTGATTCCGTGGGAAAATTCCTGCCAAGTTCCCATTTGGAACTGGTAGTAGGCATGCTGATTGGTCCTCCCCTACTCCTCCCTGTGAAGCAGCAGAAGTGGAACTCCTCTATCCCTCTAATCATGGATGGTTTCTACACTTGGAGCTGGTACCTCTGCATGATGGGGTATTCTGGACGCTGACATGTGGTCAGTGGAATCAGAGCTTTAGGGGAGATAAGAAACTAGGATGTGGACAAGAGGGGGAGAGTAGAGTTAAAGGGTATGAGAATTGAGATGAGTGTATTCTCTTCACTGTGCCTCATTTCACCTCCCCCTCTCACTGCATACCTACATGCACTCATGGACTCAACATGTATGTTATTTCTTACCATTTCTCTCCATCTGTACTAGAGACTGATAGTAGCTGCTTGAGGGGTATGCCCGTGGGAGGATGAGTGGTAGATTACTGACAGGGCTTTCCTTTTCCTTCTTCCTGCTGCTTCATCTAGTTGCTCAATAAGGCATGGGGCAGTGAGGAATGGCAGTCAGGACCTACATAGTGTAGGGGAGGGACATGTGTAGGGTCTAGTTTGCCTACAAAAAAGTGTGGCTTGTCTTTTGCAGTGTGTTGCTGTGTACTCAGAAACCTTATTTTGTTTTCAACTATGGGTAGTTCTAAAGCTTGAATATGGGTTTACTCTGATTATCTTCTCTGGCTCTTCCTTTAACAGAAAAAATACTTGTCAGATTTTTCTATGCACGTATGACTGGCAACATTTTCATGTAGGAGGCAGGAGGTGAGATGGGCAGAGATAAGACTTTGGTGTAAAAAGAGACCTGGGAAAAGGGACAAGAGAAGGCTTCGCATCTTTCCCTCCCACCTATTAGCTATGTGGCCTGGACAAGTTCCTTAGTTTCTGCGAGCCTTTGTTTTCTCATCTGTAAAATGTGGATAATAGCTTTCAAGAATGAGGATGAGGAGGGGCGCCTGGGTGGCGCAGTCGGTTAAGCGTCCGACTTCAGCCAGGTCACAATCTCGCGGTCCGTGAGTTCGAGCCCCGCGTCAGGCTCTGGGCTGATGGCTCGGAGCCTGGAGCCTGTTTCCGATTCTGTGTCTCCCTCTCTCTCTGCCCCTCCCCCATTCATGCTCTGTCTCTCTCTGTCCCAAAAATAAATAAACGTTGAAAAAAAAAAAAAAAAAAAGAATGAGGATGAGGATAATGCATATAGCATAATACTGATCATATAATAGGTGCTTAATAAAGGATAATTGTCAGTATTACTTAAAGATAGAGACTGAAAATTGAGGTGTTTCATAGAAACTAAAGCAAATGCTAAAAAGCAGAAGATATTTGGGGTGCCTGGCTGACTCAGTTGGTAGAGCATGTGACTTATTTGTTTGTTTGTTTATATTTTTATTTTTGAGAGGGGGAGAGAGAGAGAGAGAAAACGTGAGCAAGGAGGGACAGAGAGGGGGACAGAGGATCTAAAGCAGGCTCTGCAGTGACAGCAGCGAGCCCAGTGTGGGGCTTGAACTCACAAAATGTGAGATCATGACCTGAGCTGAAGTCAGACGTTTAACCAGCTGAGCCACCCAGGTGTCTAGAACACGTGACTCTTGATCTCAGAGTAATGAGTTCAAGACCCACATTGGACATAAAGCTAACTTAAAAAAAAAAAAAAAGAGATGAGAAGATGAATTGTTGAATAGATGAATAATAATGCAAAGGCTATGTTTGTACACTGTGGAAATAGTTTTAATACAAGTGACTTTAAGATGAATTTGCATTTTTTTTTTTTAACTTTCTCTGATTTCAGAGATTTCAGGAGGTAGAGAAGAAGTAGGCTTTCACTGGGGTGGTCTTTCCGTAGGGTCATCCTACACCAAATAAGTATGGAATGAAGGAAGAGTTGGGAGGATAGCACAATAGCAACAGATTCTACCCACCCTCCTGCCCCAACATTTAAAAAAACTGCAAGGTATCACATAATTCAGATATAGTTAAAAAATAATATTTAAAAATACCTACATAGTCACCCCTGAGAGTAAGAATAGAACATAGTGAGGTGCCTGGGTGGCTCAGTTGGTTAAGCATCCGACTCTTGATTTAGGCTCAGGTCATGGTCTCGAGGTTCATAAGCCCGAGCCCCACGTTGGGCTCTGCGCTGACAGTGCAGAGCTTGCTTGGGATTCTCTCGTTCCTCCTCTCTCTCTGCCCCTCCCCCACTCACACTGTCTTCTGTCTCTCTCAAAATAAATAAATAAACTTTAAAAAAAAAACAACCCACAACTCTGGAAGTTTTGTTTAGGAGGGCGGAATTATTATAAGGGAGAGCTGTCATATGAGTAGCCTAAGCAGTGTTCAACATATTTTCCTGGTCAACCTTAGGGATTGCCCTGAAGGACAGGAAGGAATTTCCAGTTTTTGTATCTACCCAGCCTGTTGTTTGCGAGGAACATCCAGATTAAAAATTTTCTTCATTATGAAAAGTATCCCAGGTTCTTGGATGACTTCAGGTAGCCACATGTTGAATGTGTGTGTCACTGGAAAGAGTAAATTGAGCTGTCAGCCACTCCTGTGGTGCTGTGACTGAGTGCTTTCTCAGAGAGAGGCACACCTGTGCAAAGACCAGCATCTTTGTGTAGGAACTCAGTATTTGGAGTTCTTTTGGAATTTGTTTCCATTTGTTTTATTATTTATGCGTCCTAGTCCCAAGCTACACCTCTGTTGTTTAGTTGGAGATCAGAAGTTACAGAGCAGAATTTTGGAGTAGAGAGAGTACCATAGTGAACACCTAAATGCCCACCATACTCCTTCAGCAATTACCAACTTTGCCTATCTTGTTTCATGTATTGCCCACTTTTTTGTTGGACTATTTTATTATTTTTAAAAAATGTTTATTTATTTTGACAGAGTGAGCAAGGAGGGGAGGGGCAGGGGAGGGGCAGAGGGTGAGGGAGAGAGGGCATCCCAAGCAGGTTCCACAGTGTCAGTGCAGAGCCCAACATGGGAATCGATCCCACCAACTGTGAGATCATGACCTGAGCTGAAATCAAGAGTCGGACACTTATCTGACTGAGCCACCCAGGTGCCCCTTGTTGGAATATTAAAAAAAAAATTTTTTTGATCTTTATTTTAGAGAGAGAGAGAGAGACAGAGCATGAGTGGGGGAGGGGCAGAGAGAGACGGAGACACAGAGTCCAAAGCAGGCTCTAGGCTCTGAGCTGTCAGCACAGAGCCCGATGCGGGCTCTCACAACTGCGAGATCATGACCTGGGCTGAAGTTGGATACTTAACCAACTAAGCCACCCAGGCACCCCTCCACCCCTTGTGGAATATTTTAATGTTTTTTTGAGACAGAGAGAGACAGAGCATGAGCGGGGGAGGGGCAGAGAGAGAGAGAGGGAGACACAGAATCTGAAACAGGCTCCAGGCTCTGAGCTGTCAGCACAGAGCCCAACACGGGGCTCGAACTCATGGACCGTGAGATCATACCTGAGCTGAAGTCGGACGCTTAACCGACTGAGCCACCCAGGCACCCCCCCTTATGGAATATTTTAAAAGCAAATATTAAATATCATTTCATCTAATACTCCTTTTTTTCTTTAATGAGAAAAAGCAGATTGTTTTAAGTTCTCTCTCTTATTAGTTGTTACTTCTATTATGTAAATTATTCCTTCAGTTTCAAGAGAAGAATCATATTGAAATGATTTGAAATTAATAGGTTAAGCTGAATGATTTTTAATTTTGTTTTTCTTTGAATTGGCGATGCTGTTTTAATTGGCAAGGAGATTATTTTACCTAGGAGAATGTTGTATGGATTAATAAACTTGTGTAGTGATACTGATGAATGTGAAGCAAAGGCAGAGAAACAGATGTTACAGTAGTTGATGCTCCACAGTTTGTGGGTTTTCTCACACACTTAAAACTGGAATATTCACACTGAAGCCTTGTTTCTCTCTCCTCTTACTTTCACTTCTCTCTTTCCCAGCTACAAAACATCTATGACTTAGAACTGTTGCTTGCTGGCTAACATTAAAGTTGGTGATTGTTTTCTACCATGGATCTTTTTTGGGGACAGCTTTCCAGCTTCTCTCCTGCTTGCCAGGAGAACTTAGGGAAGTTTAGAGCAGATTTCAAGAACATTTTGAATGATCAGTATTTAGTGCACAGGAATGAATCCATGGAAGAAATACTTTGAATTATTTTTATTAGGTAAAATAAAATTTTTATCTTTAGACTAAGGTTGGGATTTCATAACTTCAGTTCATCAGCTTGCCATACCTCATATCTCATTGTTCGAAAACAGTTTTTCTTTTCTTATGAAACTGGCAAATCACAGGAAACTAATGTTGTTTTATTTACACCATGACTCTCTTGCATGATTTAACCAGTTATCAAAGAACCAGTTTCTTTTCTGTCTATAGTAGAATGTGGGTGTCTCGACAGTTTTGGACTGTACAGTTTGTATGATGTGGATACCTTAATATCAAGGTCCAAGTAAATGGTTGTGGATTGAAAGTGATTTTCAAACTCTTTGTAATGCTAAGTTAATGCTATAAAAATAGAGAAAGTATACTAAAATGATCCAGCCTCAACTTCAAGTTGAGGGGTAGATTTAAGAATAGTAAAATTGAGGGTTGCCTGGGTGGCTCAGTCGGTTAAGTGTCAGACTCTTGGTTTCGGCTCAGGTCATGATCTAATGGTTTATGAGTTCGAACCCCACATCAGGCTCTGTGCTGGCAGCATGGAGCCTGTCTGGGATTCTCTCTCCCTCTCTCTTCTCTGCTCCCCCCACTTGCACTGTCTCTGTCTATCTCAAATAAATAAACTTAGGGAAAAAAAAAAGAATGGTAAAATTGAGGCAATGGCATGTTAATGAAAAAACCCATCAAAACATATATGCAAAAGTAAAGAGTAGTATAATGACCTCCCATGAATTCATCATCCAACTTCAACAGTTTACAACTCGTGGCCAACCTTGTCATCTGTACCTTCACCCACTCCCTGTTCTCCTCTTATTTTCAAGCATATCTCAAAGTACATATAATTTCACCTGTGACTATTTCAGTATATATCTCTAAAAGATAGGGCTCTTAATGAAATAACTATAATACTACTATCATCTCAAAAAATGTAATAATTCCTTAATAACATCAGATATTAGTTCAGTGCTTACATTTCTAATAGTCCTCATAAAGGCAGTTTTTAAATTTTTGTTTTTTTTTTTTTTTTTTTGAAACAGGATCCAAATAAGGCCCTACATTGTGATTTGTCTCTATAGCTTTTAAATTTCCTTCTTGCTTTTTTAGTGACTTAAAACATGAATTTATTATTGTTGCGTGCTCCATGGGCTGGCCATGCTGATTGGGTGGTTCTCACGCAATTGTGAAATCACACATGAGGCTGGAGTCACCTGAGGGCTCAACTTGCCAGATGCTCAAGATGATGCTTTTATTATTTATTTATTTATTTATTTATTTATTTTAGTATTTATTTATTTCTGAGACAGAGACACAGCATGAGTGGGGGAGGGGCAGAGAGAGGGAGGGAGACACAGAATCCGAAGCATGCTCCAGGCTCTGAGCTGTTAGCACAGAGCCCGATGCAGGGCTCGAACTCACAAGCCGTGAGATCATGACCTGAGCCGAAGTCAGTCGCTCAACTGACTGAGCCACCCAGGCACCCTTCAAGATGATGCTTTTAAATCTCTTTTAACTATAGGTTTCTATTCTTTTATTTATTTATTTATTTTGCTTTCTTTTGTCCTTTTTTTGGTTGTTGTTGAAAAAACCAGATGATGTGTCCTGTGGAGTTTCCCACTGTGCTTATTTCGCTGGTTATATCCCTTTGTCCTTTGATGTGCTCCTTTCTCCTGTGTTTCCTGTAACTTGGTAGGAACGTGCATAGGTTTCATCAGATTTAGGCTTTTTTGTGGGAGGACTACTTTTTGGGTTCTAGCAAGGGACACACACACACACACACACACACACACACACACAGTGTTTGGTTGCCCTTCATGTTATTGTTATTAGTAGCTAGCTATTAATGCCTAAACCCTTAATTCATTCACTGAGAGCTTCAAAATGGTGAGGTTTTAATCCATTCATTTTATTAGCTGGAATACTTCTATAAAGTAACTATTTGGTCACTCATGGTGTAGCTTGTTTAGGAAAGATAGAATTAATAATATTTAATTCTTACCCTTTACTTACCAATTGTTAAAAATAGTGAGTTGGTGGGGCACTAGCATCTTCTAGCTGTGACCAATCAGCTTTAAAGAAATTTTTTGTTTATATAAATGACTTTTTAAAAAAGTTTATTTATTTATTTAGAGAAAGAGATAGGGGGACAGAGGATCTGACGTAGGATCTGAAGTCTGTGTGGACAGCAGGCAGTCCCATGTGGGGCTTGATCTCACTGTGAGATCATGACCTGAGCCAAAATCCAGAATCACACTGAGCTACCCAGGCACCCCTTTTTAAAATTTTTTTATTTGAGAGAGCAAGCACATGAGTTGGGGAGAGGGGCCAAGGGGGAGAGAGAGAGAGAGAGAGAGAGAGAGAGAGAGAGAGAGAGAGAGAGAGAATTCTAAACAGACTCAGCACAGCATGGAGCTGGACAAAGGGCTCAATCTCACAACTCTGGGGTCATGAGCTGAGTGGAAATCAAGAGTTGGATGCTCAAATGACTGAGCCACCCAGGCACCGCCCCCACCCCCATTAGCTTTTTTTTTTTTTTTTTTTTTTTTTTTTTTAGCTATCAGTATGAACTAATGGATTTAAATGTAATTGATATATTTAGGTACTTTAGTTTGACAGCAAATAGAGGAAATACTCATTGCTTCTTTGAAAATAACTTAAAGATTTTTGGAACCATGAGTACAACTTTGTAGAGGTGCCCCTAAGCAAGTAAAAAGGTTTAAAACATTGTGATAGTAAAGGGAGTGAATCAGAAGGAAAGATTTTTTAAAAGAACTTATGTGGATTTTATTTATGAAAACCATCCAATGATGCTATAAATTAAGAAGGAAGATGATTATTGCTTCAAAATGTATCTTGTCTACTCTGGTGTCCTCTCCTCTTTTGTATATCCCCTGATTCCAGTTTGAAAGCTGAATGGCTCTATAGTCAAGGCAAGGGGAGGGCCTATCGGCCAGGCCAGCACATCCAGCTTGTCCAGTATCTGGCTACAGTCTGTCCTCTCACTTCTACGCTGGGTCTTCAAACTGCCGAGGATGCCAAACTAGAGAAGATTCTGAGCAAACAGAGGTAAGCCCCTTTATTTGTAGCAGCTGGTGAATTCACAAGTGAAAATACCTCTGAGTCTTCCTGCATGGTTAGTAGGACAGAGGCAAGTACTGTGACCCACATTTCTGGGTAGTTGGGCCCCTCGTCACTGCAGCACCCCTGCTGGGGAACTAAACCATGTGGTGCAGTCCAGCTTGCATTGTTAGTCATTTCCTGAGTGGGGAGAGCCAAGCACTGTGGAAGAAGGGGACTTAAAATTTTTTTTTTTTTATGTTTTATTTTTTATTTTGAGAGAGAGAGAAGGAGAGAGAGAGCGAGCATGAGCAGGGAAGGGGGCAGAGAGATGGAGACAGACTCTGAAACAGGCTCCAGGCTCTGAGCTGTCAGCACAGGGCCCCATGCGGCGATCCAACTCATGAGCACTGAGATTGTGACCTGAGCTGAAGGTCGGATGCCCAACTGACTGAGCCACCCAGGCACCCTGGGAGAAGGGGATTTTTAAAAAATACATATTTATTCTTTTAGTGTAGGTGTTTCATATGGGTTTTTGTTATTTTTAAAGTTTACTTATTTTGAGAGAGAGAGAGGGAGAGAGAGTGCATGTGAGTAGGTGCAGGGCAGAGAGAGAGAGGGAGAGGATCCCAAGCCGGCTCTGCTGTCAGCATGGAGCCCAAGGTGGGGCTCAATCTTGTGAACTGTGAGATCATGACGTGAGCTAAAACCAAGAGTCTAACGCTTAATTGATTGAGCCACCCAGGTTCCCCTCATCTGGGTGTTTAAATACTAATATTAAGACGTGAAGCCAAGGGACACCTGGGTGGCTCAGTTGGCTAAGAGTCCCACTTGGGCTCAGCTCATGATCTCACGGTTTTTGACTTCGAGCCCCGCATCGGGCTCTGTTGTCAATGCAGAGCCCTCTTCAGCTCCTCTGTGTCTCTCTCTTTCTGCCCCTCCCCTGCTCTCTCAAAAATAAATGTTAAAAAAAAAGTGAAGCTATACCAAAGTTATTATTTTTTTTAATCACAGTCTTGCCCTCACGTGTTTGTGCATGTTTGTTCCTATGAGAGTGTCTATATGATTGTGAGTTAAAAATAAGTTTCTTGGGGCACCTGGGTGGCTTAGTTGGTTAAACGTCCAATTTTGGCTAAGATCATGATCTCGAGGTCTGGTCCGTGAGTTCGAGCCCTGCCCCAGGCCTGGAGCCTGCTTCAGATTTTGTGTCTTCCTCTCTGTCTGCTCCTTCCCTGCTCACGCTCTGTCTCTCAAAATGAATAAACGTTAAAAAAAAATTAAAAATAAGTTTCTTAACCTTTTCTATCCAGTGCTTTCAAATGAGACTTCTTAAAAAAATTATTTAAATCTTTATTTTTGAGAGAGAGAGAGAGAGAGAGAGAAAGACACACAGTGTGAACAGGTGAGGAACAAAGAGAGAGGGAGACACAGAATCCAAAGCAGGCTCCAGGCTCTGAGCTGTCAGCACAGCCCGACGTGGGTCTCAAACCCACAAACTGCAAGTTCATGACCTGAGCCGAAGTCAGACACTTAACTGCCTGAGCCACCCAGGCGCCCCTCAAATGAGACTTTTTGATGTGGTAGTAATTAAAGATATCTACTTCAAAAACTTGTACATTTCTACGTTTTTGACAGTATTATGTAAGAAGCAAAAAAGCTTTGTTTTTGTGGTTTGTATTAAATCACATCAGATGTTATTGATTTTTAGGTTTCACCAGAGGCAGTTGATGAACCAAAGCCAAAGTGAAGAGCTGGCTCCTCTTGCTCCTGTTGAAACAAGAACACCCCTTGTACCTGAGCATTCAAGCCCTGTTCAAGATGGCCATAGAGTCCAGGAAGGCGGTACGAAATTAACTGCTCTCTGATCCTTTTTCTTCAAGTTGTTAGATCTGTTGAGTACCATAAAACAAAAAAGTATACATTCTCCTAATTTTTTGTTTGTTAAGTGAACATTTAGGTCTTATATTTTATATATGTATCTATACAGGCATACATGTAAAACTACTGTATTTTAAGGTGTTAATTTTTGTTTATTATTGTTTTTGTCATTGGTATTATGTTTTTAGTATTATTTTTTATTACGTTTTAAATTTTAATTTCAGTATAGTTAACATACAGTGTTATATTAGTTTCAGGTGTACAATATAGTGATTCAGCAATTCTGTACATTACTCAGTGCTCATCATGATAAACATATTCTTAATCCCCATCACCTATTTCACCCATCCCCCCACCCCCCGTCCCCACACCTCCCCTCTGGTAGCCATCAGTTTGTTCTCAATAGTTAAGAGTTTGTTTCTTGGTTTGTCTGTCTCTCTTTTCTTCCTTTGCTCATTTGTTTTGTTTCTAAAATTCCACATATGAGTGAAATCATATGATATGTCTTTCTCTGACTTAATTCACTTAGCATAATACTCTGTAGATCCATCCATGTTATTGCAAATAGCAAGATTTCATTCCTTATGATGGCTGAATGTTATTTCATTATGTGTGTGTGTGTGTGTGTGTGTGTCACATCTTCTTTATTCAGTGCATACTTGAGCTGCTTCCGTAATAGCACTACTGTAAATAATGCTGCAGTAAACATAGGGGTACATGTATCCCTTTGAATTAGTGTTTTTGCATTTTTGGGGTAAATACCAAGTAGTGAGATTTCTAGATCATAGGGTAGTTCTATTTTTAACTTTTTGAAGAACCTCCATAGTGTTTTCCATAGTGGCTACAGTTTGCATTCCCACCCACAGTGTACAAGGGTTCTTTTTTCTTTTTTCTTTTTTTTTTTTTTTTCTTCAACGTTTTTATTTATTTTTGGGACAGAGAGAGACAGAGCATGAACGGGGGAGGGGCAGAGAGAGAGGGAGACACAGAATCGGAAACAGGCTCCAGGCTCTGAGCCATCAGCCCAGAGCCCGACACGGGGCTCGAACTCCCGGACCGCGAGATCGTGACCTGGCTGAAGTCGGACGCTTAACCGACTGCGCCACCCAGGCGCTCCAAGGGTTCTTTTTTCTATACATCCTTGCCATCGCTTGTTTTTTTGTATTTTTGATTTTAGCCATTTTAGCAATTCTGAGAGGTGTGAAGTGATATCTCATTGTAGTTTTGATTTGCATTTCCCTCATGATGAGTGATATTGAGCATCTTTTCATGTGTCTGGCCATCTGGATGTCTCTTGGAGAAATGTCTGTTCATGTCTTCTGACCATTTTTAATTGGATTATTTGTTTTTTAGATGTTGAGTTGTATCAGTTCTTTATATATTTTGGATAGTAACCCTCTATTGGATATGTCACTTGCAAGTATCTTTTTTCATTCAGTAGATTGCCTTTTTGTTTTGTTGATTGTTTCTTTCACTGTGCTTCAATTTTAATTCTTTTTTTTTTTTTTTTTTTTTTTAAATTTTTTTTTCAACATTTATTTATTTTTGGGACAGAGAGAGACAGAGCATGAACGGGGGAGGGGCAGAGAGAGAGGGAGACACAGAATCGGAAACAGGCTCCAGGTTCTGAGCCATCAGCCCAGAGCCCGATGCGGGGCTCGAACTCACGGACCGCGAGATCGTGACCTGGCTGAAGTCGGACGCTCAACCGACTGCGCCACCCAGGCGCCCCTCAATTTTAATTCTTAAAAAACGTTCAGAGAAAAAACATTCAGAGTTGCCACCTTTTGTATTGACCTGATACTTTGATTTTTCCCATGATTATTGCAAGAATTCATTTTCTTAAGTCTTTGATGTTTTAGGCATATTGGAGGAAATCACAGAAGGCATTTTATTTACTATATTTTAGGGGTTAGATTTCATTACAAAGATAAAACTAAAAAAAATACCTCTTTAAATATTTAGTGGTTTCAATGATATTTTGTTGATTCTTCTAGAACCCGTCATCCAAGTCAATTCTTGGGTTGGGACTAACAGTAATGATGATCAATTACATGCTGTTAAGAATAACTTTCCAGCCTCTGTACACACTACAAGATATTCCCGAAATGACCTGCACTTGGAAGACATACAGACAGATGAGGACAAGTTAAACTGTAGTCTTCTCTCTTCAGAGTCTACTTTTATGCCAGTTCCATCAGGACTCTCTCCAGTATCACCTACAGTTGAGCTGAGGCTGCAAGGCATTAACTTGGGCCTAGAAGATGATGATGTTGCAGATGAGTCTTTGAAAGGGCTGGAAAACCAAGACTTCAGTAAGGAAGAAGAAAAGGCTTTTTGGACTACAAGTGAGAATTCTGCTCAAACTACGGAAAGTGCTGTTAGTACAGAGGTAAATGAGGAAGGTGGGCTGTTACCTTGTCTGGAGCCAACAGTAACCAATGCTGTCTTGAAGGATGACACCCATAGTCTTATATCTTTTCCTGAGTCGGTTGGACACAATGTCTTCCATACGCTGCCAGACAGTGAAGAAACCGTATCTCAATCAGCTTCAGAGAAACTTCCCTGCGGAGTTTTAACCCAGAGACCTGTTGCTTTGGGACAAGATAAAGTTGCCCTTCAGAAATTGAATGAAGCAGCCACCAAACTTCAGGCCTCTTGGCGAGGCTTTTATACCAGGAACTATAACCCCCAAGCTAAAGATGTGCGTCATGAAATCCGGCTGCGTAGAATGCAGGAGCACATTGTTTGCTTAACTGAAGAAATAAGGAGGTGGGCCAAAAGTCCTTGTTTAGGTGCTGTTTTGTTGGTTTGGGAGTGTTAGAGTCTTAGAGTTGATTCAGAACATTGAACCATCGCTGCTGTGGTCAGGACACTTCATACCATGTTGACACTCTTGGTTTCCTGATCTAGAACATATGGAAAGCATTTTGAAGACAAGCTGCCAAATGCATCTGTATCCATCTCTAGCTCAGCACTTGGTTCATTGATGCAGTATAGCAGTAAATGTTGAGTGATTACTTGTCTTAAAGATGTTTTTAAACTTTAGAAAGGTACAGAAAATGTAAAGGAACTGAATAAATATAGAAATGAGAAGATGAGAAAGTATACATAGAACCCAGTAAGTGAAGAGAGAATTAAGGAGTGAGGATTTAGAAGGGACTAAAATTCTGGGGCAATGGTAGGAAGTATTCCTCACTTCTGGGGCTCACATGTTTTACTGACTGCCACCCAAGAGAATTAGGACTTCATAAATTTATTTTGAGTATTAGTATTGCCACTAGCAATATTTATTGATATTATCAGTTGGAAGAGGAGGAGGCAGTGAAAGACGTTGAGAAGGGACACCCAGTGTGGTAGAAAAATAGGGACAATGTGTGTCTCAGCTTTTAAAAAAAAATTTTTTTTGGAACGTTTATTCATTTTTGAGAGACAGAGAGAGACAGAGCATGAGTGGGGAAGGGGCAGAGAGAGAGGGAGACACAGAATCTGAAGCAGGCTTCAGGCTCTGAGCTGTCAGCACAGAGCCCGATGCAGGGCTCGAACTCACGAACTGCGAGATCATGACCTGAGCCCAAGTCGGGTGCTCAACCACCTGAGCCACCCAGGCACCCCGTGTGTCTCAGCTTTGATAGGGAAGTGTTTTAGGAGAGAAGAAAGGTGCCGTAGGGAGGACAGAGAATTTAGAAGCTGGAAGTTATTGGCGACTATACGGGGGGACCTTAGGGCTGTTCTCGAGTTTCATGATTTGCTAAACAGACTCACAGAACTCAGGAAAGCTATTCTATTCATGACTCTGGTGTATTACAGTGAGAGGGTACTGATTAAAGTCAGCAAAGAAAGAAGGTGTATAGGGCAGAGTCCCGGAGACACCAGGCACAGGCTTCTAGTTGTCTTCTTCCAGTGGAGTAGTACAGATAGGGCTTGAATCTCATGGCAATGATGTGTGACAACACATATGAAGTATTGCCAACCAGGAAAGCTCACTGAAGCCCTGATATGCAGGGTTTTTATTGGGCATCAGTCACATAGCATTGAGTGCCTGTGTGACTAACCTTAATTACTTAGACCTTAGCCCCTTACATAAGGGCAGACTGCTACAGTGTCTGTATCAGGGCCACAGGTGAACAAAACAGGTATTCACCTAAAAGCACATTGTTAGCATAAACTATCTGGTTTGGCCCCAAGGCCCACATATACAAAGATACTCTTATCAACAGGATATTTCGAAGGCTTGGATATTATTTCCCAGACCCAGTCAAGGCCGGTCTTATCTTTGGAATGTGTAGGGTTTGAAGATCCCAAGCTAGCTGAATTAACCCTTTCCTGCCCAGTGAATTTCCTAAGAGGAGCTTCAGTGACGAAGTGGAATCAGACAGTTTGGAATGGGTTGAATAGTGAATGAGAGGTGAAGAATGAGTGTAGCCAATTCTTTTGGAGTATGTTGCTTGAGGAAAAGAACAGAGGAGTTGTTGCTGGAGGAGAATCTGAAATTAAGGACATTTCTATTTTATTTATTTAAAACAATATTTTAATGTTTTTTTTTTGTTTGTTTGTTTGTTTGTTTTTTACGGTTTTATTTATTTTTGAGACAGAGAGAGACAGAGCATGAACGGGGGAGGGGCAGAGAGAGAGGGAGACACAGAATCGGAAGCAGACTCCAGGCTCTGAGCCATCAGCCCAGAGCCCGATGCGGGGCTCGAACTCACGGACCGTAAGATCGTGACCTGAGCCGAAGTCGGCCGCTTAACCGACTGAGCCACCCAGGCGCCCCTTAATGTTTATTTTTGAGGGAGAGGGAGAGAGAGACAGAGTGCGAGCAGGGGAGGGGCAGAGAGAGAGGGAGACACAGAATCTGAAGCAGGCTCCAGACTCTGAGCTGTCAGCACAGAGCCCAACGCAGGTCTTGAACCCGTGAACCACAAAGTCATGACCTGAGCCGAAGTTGGACACTTAACCGACTGAGCCATCCAGGTGGGGAGGGGGCAGAGAAAGAGGGAGAAAGAGAATCCCAAGCATGTCCGCACTATTAGTGTGAGCCTGATACAGGGCTTGAACTCACGAACTGTGAGATCATGACCTGAACTGAAATCAAGAGTCAGACGGTTAACCAACTGAGCCACCCAGACACGCCAGGAAAATTCTTTTTTAAAGAACCTAAAGCCCCTGGGTGGCTCAGTTGATTGAGCTTCTGACTCTTGATTTCGGCTCAGGTTATGATCCCATGATTGTGGGATTAAGTCCCACATTAGGCTCTGCACTGCGCGTGGAGTCTGCTTAAGACCCTCTCTCTCTCTCTCTCTCTCTCTGTCTCTCTCTGTCTCTCTCTTTCTCTCTTCCTCTGCCCCTTTCCCCCATTCTCTCTGTCTCAAATAAATTTTAAAAAAAGATGGGAGATACAGAGCATGTTTATGTGTTGATGGAATGATTCAATAAGTAGGGAAAAACGGATAATGCAGAGGAAGGAAAGGAGAAGTATGGGGTTGAAGTTCTTGAGAAGGTGAAAGAAAGATCTGTGCACAAGAAGAGGGAGTGGCCTGAGCTAGGAGCAGGAGCAGGAGCAGGTAAGGTGGTAGGTTTGATACTGGGGGACAGGAAGTCCTGTCTAATGGATGCCGCTTCTTTTTCAGTGATATAGAAGACAGGCTCAACATTTGAAAATGAGAGAGTTGTGAGGTATTCGTCTTAAAAGTGAACTTACAAGGAGAATGGAGGATTATAAGACAATGTGAGGAAAAAGTTAGAGTGGAAGACAGTAGGTCAGGTTGTATGATTTTCATCAGTAGCTCTCAGCTGTTTTCTTCTGATTCGGGCATGGTTAATTTGGTTCTGCCAGGACTGGGTTTTTTCCAGGTGAATATGATAGGGGAGGAGACAAAGGAGCTGAAGATATTTGGGAGGGGATGCTTATAATGGTGGATCTTGGGATTTAAACAAGGTAAAAGGAGAGCCAGGAGGAGGTGGGGGTCGCTAATGTGGAGGTCTGGATAAAGGCTGGATGTCCAGATTGTCATAGGGGGAACAAGAGTCAGTGGGCTGGGAGGAAAGGAGGTAGTGGTTTGTGTGGGTGCTTGAGATCGTTTTTAAAATGACTGGGTCTCTAGTGAGACTGTGAGAATGAATGACGTAGGGTGGATTATTTTTTTTTTAATTTTTTTTTTTAACGTTTATTTTATTTTTGAGACAGAGAGAGACAGAGCATGAACGGGGGAGGGTCAGAAAGAGGTAGACACAGAATCTGAAACAGGCTCCAGGCTCTGAGCAGTCAGCACAGAGCCTGATGCGGGGCTCGAACTCACGGACCTCGAGATCATGACCTGAGCCGAAGTTGGCCGCTTAACCGACTGAGCCACCCAGGCGCCCCCGTAGGGTGGATTATTATGAGGGACAGCGTCCATGTGAGTGCTGAGGTCTCCAGAAATGATGATAGGAATGGAGCTGAGACACTCGCCCTGAGACTTTCATGAATGGGGGCAGATAATGGGAGGCCTGTATGTGAAAAGAGTTTGGGGAAACTTAGCAGGATGGCAGGAGTTCTTCAAGGAGGAAGGCAAAGAATGTTTGTCGACAGTAGTGAGAAGCTATCTTCTGACCCTGATGTATGGATGTATAGCTTCCACTTTTTTTTTTTTAAGTAGGCTCCCTGTACAACATGTGGCTTGAACTCACAGCCCCAAGATCAAGAGTCGCATGCTCTACCAACTAGGCCAGCCAGGTGCCCTAAAATAACTTCCACTTGAGAGGGCTACAGTGCCCTCAGCAATATGTCTGATTCAGTCAAGGAAAATTTCACAGAAGAGGTTGAGAAATTAAGGGAGTTTACTGATTACAATTCAGGAGTCCCAGATGGCACAGGAGAAGGACTTGGGGGGGGCTAGAAAAAGTGGTGACATTCTGGAAGTTAATGGACAACTAAGGGAGCCTTAGCTTGGTGACAGGCCTATGGAGAGGGCAGCAGTGAGCCCAGATTAATACTTTAATGAATAAGGGGAAGTGGTGGAAGGGCAGCTCTGTTGATAATGGCAAGGAATATGTCAGGGACGGGCAAACAGGGACTGAATTTGATGGGATTAGTCCTACTAATAATCTCTTAGAAGAGGGCTGTCAAGCTGTGATCCTAATCCTCAGTTGCTCTGAGGCTTTGAGCAAGTACTCCTTGCTGCAGGCTCCTGTGTCTTTGGTGTTCTTGGCTGGGAAATAACAGCCAGATAAAGAGCCGTTTAATATTTTGTTTTATTTTTATTCATTGGCAATACTTTGTGGAGCCAGTATCATCTGAATTTCAGTTATATTCATTTGGCTTCTACACTGAGTCATACTTTAAAACTAGTTTCAGTTTAGATACTCTAAAAGTAGAAAGGGCTGTTACTAGATTATTGTCTTGACAGCACAAGTGTTTATTAGTTGTAACAACAGGCGCAAGTCAAAGCACCCTTCGTTGTGTCAGTAATGGATTTTGAATTATTGTAGATTAAGAAAAGAAAGAGATGAAGAACGCATTAAAAAATTTGTGCAAGAGGAGGCTGTCAGATTCCTTTGGAACCAGGTAAACCCATTCCTGCTGATTTACCTAATGTATGAACAAAGAAACATTCTGGATTTATGGAGATAATCATAGAGTATTCAGGCATATTAAGCACTTCTTCTAAAGGTTGAGGATATGGTCTGTGTTCTTTGCCACTAACTCTGAACCAGGCCAGTGAATTTCGTTACATTTTATTTAATCTCAAGAAAAATATTTTCATAATTTTGGCCACAAAGATAAACTGTAAAGATGAAGGAAAGCACTAAATTGAGGGATGGTGTCATAATTTCCACTAAGGAGAAAAAACCCAATTGGAAGTTTTATGTAGTTGTCTTTCTTGTTTTATCTTTTGGGAATATTTGAATATAAGGTGGCTAAAATGGTATATGATGGCTACAATATGCATGTCCTAAAAAGAATGCATGACTTCTTAGGAAAGAGAGTTTGAATCCTGTAATAATAGCACACATCAGAGATAGTTCAGACAATCAGTTTTACTGTTATTTTATCTCATCAAATATTTTTTTTAATGTTTATTTATTTTTGAGAGAGGGAGTGTGCACGCATAGGGGAGGGACAGAGAGAGAGAGGGAGACAGAGGAGCCAAAGCCCAGGCTCCAGGCTTTGTGCTGATGGAAGAGAGCCCGATGCAGGGCTCAAACTCACAAACTGTGAGATCATGACCTGAGCCAAGTCAGACACTTAACTGACTAAGCCACCTAGGTGCCCTTTTCATCAAATATTTCTTAATGATAATTTCTTGAAAACATTTTTATAAATGAGTTTGTTATAATAGGATTTTGCCTACAAAATTAAGAAATAGTTACTGATTTCTAAGGTTTTATAATTACTAATAGTAGGGGAGCTGTTAAATAAATTATAGAATAACAACATCATGGAACATTATGAAACAGTTAAACAGAATAAGGTAAGGGTATGAACTGATGACCTGGAAAGATCTCCAGAATAACATTGATCAGTGAAAAACAGCAAGTTGCAGAACTTAAGGTTCTGCTTGATTTTAAAAACATCATGTGTATTTAAAAATACATAGTAAAAGGTCTGGAAGGACACACATCACACTGCTCTCAGTGATTACCTTAGAGGGTGGTCAAAGGGAAACTAAAAAATTCATAATTGCTTTCTTGTTGCAGATTTAACTGTAAAATTTTGAGATTTTAATTATAATATAAAAATGTAAAGGTCATGTTATCAAGTGCCTGGGATATTTTTAGGTATTTTAGAGTTGTATATGCTATATATTGTTAGATAATGTTTAAAAACTCTTACCTTACATGGATATCTACAATGAGATTTTTATTTTAGAGAATCTACTTATAATAGGCTCTAATCTGTCTTATTCAATAGACTTCAGTTCATACTCAGCACATTATTTACCCCTTAGTCATGTGCTGTTGTGCTTCTGATAGTTCTTCCAGTAGCAACAAGAGAATTGCTTTGGCCCATCCTAACTCTCCTGGTGAGGACCTTCTGTTACCAAGGATGTGCACCACTTGTGCCAGCCTGCTTTAGGCTGGGAGTGCTATGGAAGGGGTAAGGGGAGTCAGGCCATTTCTAACTCAAGTTCTGCCGTCTGCCATTTATCACCTTCATGAGTATTGGGAAGAAAGCTTAAAGAACATTGTAAAACAGGCGTGACTTTTATAATAAAACTATACCCTTTGGTTTGTAGGTAAGGTCTCTACAAGCTTGGCAGCAGATGATGGATCAGCGTCTAAGTTCCTGGCATACTGATGTTCCTCCTGTATCAAGTACTCTAGTGCCATGTAAGCCTCCGTTACTCACCCAAAGTCAGGAGCCCTCTTCTGATCAAAATCCTGACTGGTTTATTGCGCCTGATGAGGCTCCTCAAGAGAAATCCTTACCAGAATTTCCAGACTCTGGTTTTCATTCTTCCCTAACAGAGCAAGTTCACTGTTTGCAGGATTCTTTGGATTTTGAAAAAAGTTCCACAGAAGGCAGTGAAAGTTCCATAATGGGGAATTCCATTGACACAGTCAAATACGGCAAAGAGTCTGATGTAGGGGATGTTAGCGATGAACATGGTGAATGGAGTAAGGAGAGTTTAAACAACGAGCAGGATAATAGTCTACTTGAGCAGTATTTAACTTCAGTTCAACAGCTAGAAGATGCTGAGGAGAGGACAAATCTGGAGGAAGGCACAGGAGATAGTAAGCTTCATATTGCTCCTTCCCCTGAAAAGTTAGATGCCTTGTCTGACAGCACTTCTGTAGATGATTCTCATGGCATATCTCCTGCTTTGCAAGATGAAATCAGCCAGGCACCAGAAAATTGTAAATTAAATGCTGAAGTTCAAGGGCAACAGTCAGACTGTGAGTCTGCATTTCAGGTACTGCATGTTGGTATTACTGTGTAGCATGTGTGGTTGCTTGGGAAGCAGAAATCTACTTTTACCATTTTCACTTGCCCTTTTTTTTTTTTGAAGGGGACTATCATCCCCATTTTGTTACTATTTGTATAGAATTTGTATTCTTGTCTCATGTTTTCCATATTCTAGATACTGAGCTGACTCTTTGTTTTGATTTTGTGAGCTCTTAGTTGTAATCTATCAAACAATATTTATATTGAAAGCTATGTGCACTTTATTTCCCAACAACTGAATTGCATCAACAGTGTTCCTGTTTTTCAATGTACTCATTGCCTTTCAAAAACAAACTAGAATATCTTCAAGAAAATAGAACAATTTACCTTAAAGGTATAAATAAGAGAATTTAGATTTTTCTGTATGTCAGGAGATTAATTATATAGTAAGGAATACTGTTTGTTAAAGTGAATATAAATGAACTCAAGAAATTTTCCAGCCTCCTTGGAATAAGAACATATATTTCTAAGCCCTTTCCCTCCCTTATGAGTCAAGGAAAGCCTTCTTATCAGCAAATAGGGAGAAAAAGTAAGATTATAGGATTTTTCAGAGGAAAACGATTAAATTGTCTCATGGAAAACTTTAATGTCATGTATTAGTTTTAACATATGAAGCAAAGTGTTCCATCTAGCATTAAAATCAAGCTTATTTAAAGAGACAATACAAGAATTTTCTCTTAGATATGAAGAGAGCAGATGCTAGGTTCCATTCACTTGGAATAATGTCACAGCAGACATTGTCTTTTCATTCAGTGCTTTTTTACCCTACAGATAACCATTTCTGTGCCAACATACTATGTTCATCTTCTCTGATCCTGCTTTATATTTGCTTATGTATTTCAGCAGAAGGTCCATGGCCATTTACTTCATTTTTTGGCCTCTGCCTCATAGTGAAGAACATTTAAAATAGTATTAGTGATAGAATATGAATGACTTTTTTTAAAGGACTATTTTCTAAACAAATTTCTGAAAAAGTGCCACATTTGGAAGACAGTTTAATGGTGGCTAAGAAAAAATAAACCTCACTTATTTCTTGTTAAGAAGAATATAGATCAGTAGCTTCAGGAAGAGATGATAATATTGTGTTTGAGTGTTATAGATGGATGCATTTGCAAATCAAGGAAGTTTGGTATTTTAATCTCTGAGAATGTTAAAGTATCCTTGAACTACACTATCTGATTTCCCCTGATCTCTGGACATACAACTATTTAAAACTATGGCAATACTTAAGTGTTCTCTAAATTTAGGTGCTAAATATCAAAATTCATTTTTCTGTTACAGTCACTAGATCTCCTTCTTTGAAGTTATATAAAATAATAACTTCTGATCCTTCACGAATAAAGTCAGGGATCACATGTTATACTTTGTTGATAGTTAGGAACATTTCTCCAGTGTGGGTAAAATGTATTTTTCTCTGTTTATAAATATGTAGCACTCAGGTTGAGAAGACTTGTATTTCATTCTCAGAAATCCAGAATCTTTTGAAAAGGAAATATTTTCTGTCTCTTCTAAATCAAACAGTCGTCTTACATTGAAAATTTTCCCTAGTGAAGCATGTGTAACATTGAATGCATATTAATAAAAATAGAATTTTTTTACTTTTTGAATAATGCTAATTATCTTTTATGAGTGATTTTGAATTTCTTCTTAAATATACCCTATTTTTCTATTTTACAGTTAAGTGCCTCATTTGCTGCCCATAGTTAGACACAGAAAAACCAACTTGCACTGCACTAATACTAAAGTGCTGTTCATGGAAAATTAATTTCTCATAAAAGTTCCTGAAATGTCATGGTTCAGTATTGCCTACGTAGGTTTCTGCTGACAACTTTTGCCCCTTTTCTGAGAAATGGCAAAACACACCTAAATTCATTTGAACATCAGCATTTGTCAGCAAGATTTCCTTTTTTACCTTTCCCTTGTTTTTCTAGCCCATAAATAGCATTAGTGTACTTTTATTTTAAACTTGGCAGATTATGATAAGGCTTAATGTTTTGCTCTTCATTTGATAGAACTTTACTAGTGTTTTGAAGTGCAAGAATATTAAGTAGACCCCTACCTTAACTGTACAGATCATTTTGGATGTAGATAGAATGAAAATGATGTAAATTAGAATGCAAGAAAACTGTGGCATAGACTTAATATATTTTAATAGGTTTTACAGTGTAATTTAAAATACCTTATGTAAGATATTTGATGTTATCTCTATGGGCAGTGCATTGGTCTGGCTAGAGAGAATGGGTCTAGTAAAGTTTGGGAAGTTGAACTTTAACATGGTCTTTGTGTTTTTTCTTATAGGAGATTAGTTTAGCTGTGCTACTTTAGTTCGTATCCATTTTCTTGCTGTATGGAAAATTCAGTATATCAATGAGCTATTCTTCCAGAAACACAGAATCCTACCATGTGAAAATTGGAAGGAATTTTAGAGATTATCTGTTCTAATCTCTTTGTTTTAAAGATGAAACTAAGGCACAGAAAAGTTAAGTAACTTGCTTGATGTTGTAGCTAGTTAGTTGTAATAAACTGAAAACTTAAGAATTATTGTATTCCAAAATTTATCATACACTATTAATTTTACATTTAGTAAGTCCATAGGAAAATCTTTTTGAAAGACAAAAAATCCCAAACTTCTAACAGAGCTCGAACTCTACCACTTGAAGCAAAATTGCTCATAGAAAAAGGCTAAGTCATTAAGAACTCTTAAGTAAATTTTCTCCAAGAAATGTGATTTAATTTAAATGGTTTTTAAATGTTTTATTTATTTTTTTTGAGGAACAGAGCATGAGTGGGGGAGGGGCAGAGGAGAGGGGACAGAGCATCGAAGCAGGCTCTGTGCTGACCTCAGCGAGCCACCCAGGTGCCCCTAATTTAAATAGTTTTTAAAGATCAGTCATAGAAATTAAAAATTTTGAAGAACAATTGCATCTTGGAGTACATTTATTTCATGGAAAAATATAACAGGTTGCGGAGATATCTAAGATTTTCTAGTGAGATCCTGAGTTTGTTTATATTTCATCTTCAGTTTTACAGAACAACAGATGTCAGAGTTTTAAAATGTCCCATCATGATAATTGATATAAACACAATATAGTTTGGTTTTATAAGCTTAAATATGAAAGGCCTCATAATATGCATGTTTTAGGGAAATATTTAACCCCACACTTGTTTGCATATATGGAAATAACTTTATTCTTAAATAATGTGGGTACCATTCTTGAGTGTGGATTTTTCTTTTATTTTTGTTTTGGGTTATTTTAAATATGTAAACACTATATTAGTATTTTCCTGTTATCTACTTAATACAAGTCTAGTTTTACTTTTGTAAGTATTTTCAGAAACAATATGAGCTTAAGATAGTATACTATCTCCTTGGTACTTTTTTGGTGCAGATTCTTAGATTTGGATTTATAACAATAATATAAACTATAAAACCTTTTTTTTTCTGGAGTAAAAAGGGAAAGTATAGCATGAGTTTGATCAGTTTCCCATTCATAAATGAAAAGAAAAAGACTTAATTTTTAATGTATATCTTTATTTTGTCATGTACCTTATTAATGATATTTATTATATTGTAATATTTTAACTTCTAAAGTATGTGATTCTTTTGTTCATAAAAATGAACATTCTAAATATTTCTGGTGATATTGCTTATACTGATCAAACCTATTGTGCCATATTAAAAATAAAAGTCAAGTAAACAAAGCAGTTCTCACAGTCTTGGAGTAAAATAGATAGTCTTTTTAAAATGAGGTGCATTTTATTTGTGAATGAGTAGAAATCATACTATATTTTCATTCCTTAATTGAAATAGTAGATAGCAGGAATCTCTCAGTAGTGGCTTTGTTCATTTTCCAGTTAAATTTCTTTAAGCATTTTGTGATAATTTTAATGTTGACAATAAGAGTTTAAAAATAATTTGAGTTTAGACCATTTTTAGATTTCTCTTTAATTTTGTTTTAGAAATAGATGATTTAAAGTGGTTATGATCTGTTTTATGAAGGCTTAATATTTTGTATTGTACTTATTTAATTTGTATTTGAGTCTCTAATTCTAAATAAAAAGTTTGTACATTTGTTTGAGTGATTCATCTGTTTATTATAGTGATTAGTAGTAATGGTTGTTATTCATTGTGTTTATAATTAATGGGTAATTAAAATTCAGAACAAATTGCAGATAGAATTCTAAGAAAGATCTACAGTATAGTTGTTATATAAGTGAGTTTACAATAATACAGTCCTAGCCTTATGAATACGGGTAGGAAATGAAAGAAAAGCTAGTTTGTAGTTTTATTTGGTATAGATTTCATTGCTTCCAGGTAATGGGTAGAGAAAAGCAGATTATCCTCACAGATCACAGATGACACTGTCAGATACTGTTGAAACCTGGTGCTGAAAGTGTTAGGGAGTGAATGAGTAAGTAGAGCACAAACCGTCTCATTTGACACAAATGGGACCTGTAGTTGGTTGGTTATGGACTGAATTATATCCCCTGCTAAAATTCATGTGTTGAAGCCCTCCCAATGTGACTGTATTTGGAGATAAGATCTTCAAGGAGGTAATTAAGGTTAAATAAGGTCATAAGGAGGGGGTCTTAATCCAATAGGACTGGTGTACTGTAAGAAGAGGAAGAGACACAAGATACTCTCTGTGCATGCCCAGAGGAAAGGCCACTTTGAGGACACGATGAGAAGGCAGCCACCTGGAACCCAGGACGAGAGAGCTCAACAGAAACCAACCTGCTGAGACCTAGATCTTGGACTTCCAGCCTCCAGAAATATGAGAAAATAAATTTCTATTGTTTAAGCCACTCAATCAGTGGTATTTTGTTATGGAAGCCTGAGCAGACTAGTACAGTTGGATAATCAAAATTTGGTTAGGGCAGGGAATCATAAAAAATTACATATACACTTTAAAAATTTAATTGAGATATAAATGACATAGAGTGAACTGCATGTATTTAAAGTGGACAATTTAAGGGGTGCCTGGCTTGCTCAGTTGGGAGAGCAAGCGACTCTTGATCTCTGGGTTGTGAGTTCAAGACCCATGTTGGGCATGAAGCCTACTTAAAAAATAAAGTGGACAATGTAATAAATTTTGACACTTATACATGCCTATAAAACCAGCACAACAATCAAGATAATGAACAGATTCACCCCTCAAAAGATTCTTCATTTCCTTCACAACCCCTCCTATTTTTTATTTCTTTTACTCAGCATGATTATTTGGGAATTATCTGATAGTTCATTCCATTTTACTGCTGAGTATAGTATTCCATTGTATGTACTTGTTGCATTTTTTTTTTAATTTAAAAGTTTTTCCAACCTTATTGAAAAGTGTTGACATATTGTGTGAGTTTAAGATATATGGCATGATGACTTGATATACGTATATATTACAAAATGTTTACCAGCTAAGGTTAGTTAACATATCCATCACCTCACCTAGTTTTACAATTGTATGTATGTCTGTTGAGAACATTTAAGATGTATTCTCTTAGCAACTTTCAAAGAGTTTTATGGCATCAGGTCTTATGCCTAAGTCTAATCCATTTGGAGTTAATTTTTGAGAGTGGTATAATTCAGAGGTCCAGTTTCATTCTTTGGCATATGAATATTCAGTTTTCCTGGCACCATTTATTGAAGAGACTATCCTTTTCCTATTGGGTATTCTTTGTTCTCCTCTTGAATATTGGTTCACCATCTTTGCATGGGTTTATTTCTGAGCTCTTGACTCTGTTCTATTGGTCTATGTGTTTGTTTTTATGCCAGTTATCATACTGTTTTGGTTACTATAGTTTTGTAATATGGTTTGAAATCTGGAAATGTGATGCCTCCCACTTTGTTGGTCTTTTTCAGCTTTGGCTATTTGGGGTCTATTGTGTTTTTATATGAATCTTAGGAATGCTTTTTCTATTTCTGTAAAAAAAAATGCCATTGGAATCTTGATAGGGATTGCATTCAATCTGTAGGTGGCTCTGGATAGTATAGGCATTTTAACAATATTAATTCTTACAACCCATGAACACAAGATCCCTTTCTATTTATTTGTATCTTCCTCAATTTCTTTCATGATGACTTTTAGTTTTCAGTGTAAAGATCTTTTCTCTCCTTGGTTAAATTTATTCCTAAGTATTTTATTGTTTTTGATGCTATTGTGAATGGGATTATTTTCTTTATTTCTTTTTCAGGTGATTTGTTTTTAGTTTTAGAAAAACAACTTATTTTTCTATGCTAGTTTGGTATCCTGCACCTTGACTGAATTCATTGAATTGTTCTGACAGTTTTTTGGTAGACTATAGGATTTCATATGCAAACAGACATTTTTACTTCTTTCTGACTTGGTTGCTTTTTATTTCTTTTTCCTGCCTGATTGCACTGACTAGGACTTCCAGTGTTATGTTAAATAGGAATGGTGAGAGTAGGCACCCTTGTTCCTGATCTTATTGGAAAAGCTTTCAGCTTTTCACCATTGAGTATGGTGCGTCTTGTCATATGTGGCCTTTGTTATGTTGATGTCAATCTATTGAGAATTTTTATCATAAATGGATGCAGATTTTCTCAAATGCTTTTTCTGCATCTGTTGAGACGATCTTATAACTTTTGTCTTGCAATGCATCCCATTTATTGATTTGTGTATGTTGAACCACACTTGCATGGTATATGATCCCCTTTAATGTACTTTTGAATTTGGTTTGCTCGTATTATGTTGAAGAAATATGAATCTATGTTCATCAGGAATATTGGCCTGTCTTTTTTTGTAATGTCTGGCTTTGGTATCACTGTAATGCCAGCTTTATAAAATCAGTTTAGGAGTGTTCCCTCCTCTTTGCTTTTTTGAGAAGAGTTTGAAAGGATTGCCATTAATTTTTTAAATGTTTCATAGACTTCATCAGTGAAACCTTTTGGTCCTGGGCTTTTCTTTGTTGGAAGATTTTTGATTACTGATTTAATCTCCTTACTCATTATTGGTCTGTTCAGATTTCTTTCTGATTTACTCTTGGTAGGTTGTATGTTTCTAGGAATTTCTCCATTTCTTCTAGGTTGTCTAATTTGTTTGTTGGTGTATAATTGTTTATAGTTGTCTCATGATCCTTTGTATGGTATCAGTTGTAATATCTCTCCTTTCATTTATAATTTTATTTATTTGGCCCTCTATCTTTTTTTTTTAATGTTTATTTTTTTTGAGAGAGAGTGAGAGTAGGGAAGAGGCAAAGAGAAAGGGGGAGAGATAATCCCAAGCAGGCTCCATGCTCAGTGTGTAGCCCCATGGGATACCATGACTTTGGAATCATGACCTGAGCTGAAATCAAGAGGAGGATGCTCAACCAACTGAGCTACCTGAGCACCCTCTATCTTTTTTCTTGGTTAGTAGAGCCAAAGGTTTGTCAGTTTTGTTTATCTTTTCAAAAAGCCAGCTCTTAGTTTATTAATCTTTTCTATTCTTCTCCTGTTCTCTATTTCATTTATTTATGTTCTAATCTTTATTATTTCCTTCTTTGGTTAACTTTGGGTTTAGTTTGTTCTTTTTCTAATTTCTTGAGGTGTAACGTTGGGCTGTTTATTTGAGATCTTGTTTTTTTCCTGATGTAAATGCATTTATCACTGTAAACTTCCCTTTGAGAGCTGCCTTTTTAAAATTTTTTTTAAAGCCATTAAATTTTTTTGTTTCATCAACTTAAAAAATGTTTATTATTACTTTAAAAAATATTGTCAATACAATACAGTGTATGCGCATAGTTATAAAATAACTCTCCTGCCCTGTCCTTTTCTCCCTACCCCTGAGATATCTCTTCTGGTATTAATTAACTTCAGTATACTGTTTTCACTTGATCCCTAAGTTTTAGACATTTTCTACTGACTTCCTTTTATGATAATTAAGGACTTGGCTCTGTACCACCCTCCACATTTCTTCCTTTTCTTTGAATAATGGCCATAATTTTAGTAAAGTCAGAATTCAGTTAAAGAATTTTTTTAATGTTTACTTTTGAGAGAGAGAGAGAGAGAGCAAGTGGAGTAGGGGCAGAGAGAGAGAAGGAGACACAGAATCTGAAGCAGGCTCCAGGCTCTGAGCTGTCAGCACAGAGCCTGACACTAGGCTTGAATTCACAAACCGTGAGATCATGACCTGAGCCAAAGTCGGACGCTTAACCGACTAAGCCACCCAGGCACCCCTAGAATTCAGCTTTTATATTATTATTATGTAAGTAAATATATTTTACTGTATAGGCTACTATTATACTATGATCGCCTTTCCTTTCTTGTATTTTTATTTTATTATTTTTAATGGGATTTTCCCCCTTATTCATTTATTTTTATTTATTATTATTTTTAATTTTACATCCACGTTAGTTAACATATAGTGTAATAATGAATAGAATAGGATGGAATAGAATTTAGTGATTCATCACTTATATATAACACCCGGTGCTCATCCCAACAAGTGTCTGATGCTCTTTGCTCATTTAGCCCTCCCCCCACCCAGTACCCCTCCAGCAACCCTCAGTTTGTTCTCTGTATTTAAGAATCTCTTATGGTTTGTCTCCCTCTCTGTTTTTATATTATTTTTGCTTCCCTTCCTTTATATTCATCTGTTTTGTATCTTAAATTCCTCATATGAGTGAAGTCATACGATATTTGTCTTTCTCTGACTTATTTCTCTTAGCATAATACACTCTAGTTTCATCCATGTTGTTGCAAATGGCAAGATTTTGTTCTTTTTGGTTGCTGAGTAATATTCCATTGTATATATCTATATATACTACATCTTCTTTATCCATTCATCAGTTGATGGACATTTGGGCTCTTTTCATACTTTGGCTATTGTTGATAGTGCTGCTATAAACATTGCGGTGCATGTGTCCCCTTCAAAGCAACACTCCGGCATCCTTTGGATAAATACCTAGCAGTGCAATTGCTGGGTCGTAAGGTAGTTCTATTTTTGTTTTTTTGAGGAACTTCCATACTGTTTTCAGAGTGGCTGCACCAGTTTGCATTCCCACCAGAAGTGCAAAAGAGTTCCTCTTTCTCCACATCCTCACCAACATCTGTTGTTGCCTGAGATGTTAATTGGTGAGGTGGTATCTCATTGTGCTTTTGATTTGTATTTCCCTGATGATGAGTGATGTTTAGAATTTTTTCATGTGTCTGTTAGCCATCTGAATGTCTTCTTTGGAAAAGTGTCTATTCATGTCTTTTGCCCATTTCTTCACTGGATTATTTGTTTTTTTGGGTGTTGAGTTTGATAAGTTCTTTATAGATTTTGGATACTAACCCTTTATCTGATATGTCATTCGCAAATATCTCCTCCCATTCCATCAGTTGCCTTTTAGTTTTGCTGATTATTTCTTTTGCTGTGCAGAAGCTTTTTATCTTGATGAGGTCCCAATAGTTCATTTTTTGCTCTTGTTTCCCTTGCCTCTGAAGACATGTCAGGTTAGAAGTTGCTATGGCTGAGGTCAAAGAGGTTGTTGCCTGTTTTCTCCTCTAGGATTTTGATGGCTGTCTTATGTTTAGGTCTTTCATCCATTTTGAGTTTCTTTTTTGTGTATGGTGTAAGTAAGTGGTCCAGGTTCATTCTTCTGTATGTTGCTGTCCAGTTTTCCCAACACCATTTGCTGAAGAGACTTTTTTCCATTGGATATTCTTTCCTGCTTTGTCAAAGATTAGTTGGTCATACATTTGTGGGTCCATTTCTGGGTTCTCTATTCTGTTCCATTGATCTGAGTGTCTGTTTTTGTGCCAGTACCATACTGTCTTGATTACAGCTTTGTAATACAGCTTGAAGTCCGGAAGTGGGATGACTCCAGCTTTGGTTTTCTTTTTCAGGATTGCTTTGGCTATTCGGTATCTTTTCTGGTTTCATACAAATTTTAGGATGGTTTTAGTTCTGTGAAGAATGCTGCTGTTATTTTGATAGGGATTGCATTGAATATGTAGATGCTTTGGGTAGTATTGACATTTTAACAATATTTATTCTTCCAATCCATGAGGATGGACTGTTTTTCCATTTTTTTGTGTCTTCCTCAATTTCTTTCATAAGCTTTCTGTAGTTTTCAGTGTATAGATTTTTCACCTCTTTGGTTAGGTATCCTATGGCTTTTGGTGCAGTTGTAAATGGGATCGATTCCGTGATTTCTCTTTCTGCTGCTTCATTATTAGTGTATAGAAATGCAACCAATTTCTGTGCATTGATTTTATAGCCTGCAACTTTGCTAAATTCATGGATCTAGCAGTTTTTTGGTGTAGTCTTTTGGGTTTTCCACATAGACTATCATGTCATCTGCAAAGAGTGAAAGTTTGCCTTCCTCCTGGCCAATTTGGATGCCTTTTATTTCTTTGTGTTGTCTGATTGCTGAGGCTAGGACTTCCAACACTATGTTGAATAACAGTAGTGAGAGTTCCTTTCTTGTATCTTTAAACATTTTTCTTGGAATTAAAACTGCCCTATTTTTTTTTGGCCCCATAAATATATACTCACTCTTATTTTTTTCAGATGCTCCACTAGATCTACTGTACACATTTAACAAGTTTTCCCCAAATAATTTCACAAGTCTGATCATCTATCAGTTATCACTCCCTCCCTGCCCTACCCTTTTACTCCTTTATTCTACTCCTTAGAGTATAGATCCTTCTGCTCTGATGTTCTTTTTGTTTTTTTTTTACTTTGAAAGTAAAAAAAAAAAAATTAAATTTGAAATAGTTGACACACAATTCTGAGAACTGCTTTGCTGCATCCCTTAAGTTTTGGTATTTCACCTTTCCATTTTCATTTGTCTCAAGATATTTTTTTATATCCCTTTAATTTCTACTTTGACTCATTAGATGTTCAGGAATGTGTTTAATTTCTGTGTATTTGTGAATTTTCCAGTTTCTTCCCGTTATTGATTTCTAATTTCACTTCACTGTGGTTGGAAACATACTTGATATAATTTCTATCTTCTTTACTTTGTTGAGACTTGTTTTGTGACCTAACATGATCTATCCTACAAAATGTTCCATGTGCCCTTGAGAAGAATGTGTTCTGCTGCTTTTGTATGTAATGTTCTGTGTGTGATTATTAGATCCATTTGGGTCTGTACTGTTGTTGAAATCTGCTATTTCCTTACTGATTCTCTGTCTGGATAATTTATTCATTGTTGAGAATAGGATGTTAAAGTCTCCAGCTATTATTATATTGCTATTTCTCCTTTTAGTTCTGGAAGTATTTGTTTTATACATTTATGTAATATATCTGATATTCGGATGCATAAATATTTATGTTAGATCTTTTGATGAATTGACCCCTTTATCATCACATACTGACCTTCAAAATTCAGAGAATAGTACACAAAGACTGAAGTTTTATTACATGTAAAATTTACCCCCCAAATATCAAGTAGGATGTCAAGGGGTCTTAGGATGGAGTGTGGACTATGACAACATATATTCACTGAAGGGGGTAGGAAAAAGGGAGATGACCTAAGTAATTTTAGAAAACTGTTTCGAGTGGATAGTATGTGTCATAGTCCATTTAGGGTGCTATAACAGAATACCATGGATTGAGTGGCTTATAAACAACAAGTTTATTTCTCACAGTTCTGGGGTAGGAAATCCAAGATCAAGGTACCAACAGATTCAGTGTCTGGTGAGGGTAGCTTTCTGATTCATAGATGACCACCTTCTTAGTGTGTCCTCACATGGTGGAAGGGGCTAAGGAGCTCTCATGTGTCTTAAGCAAAACAAAGGCATACATAAAGAAAGTCCCACACAGGGCAAAACATCCAACACAAGCTATGAGGTCTCTTTCATCTCTTGCTAAGGAAGTGTTGCAGGCTAAGGCCATATGTATGAACGACTGCATGCATGAGACTGCCTTTCCCAGCAAGAGGCAATTAAGGTTAAATGAGGTCATAAGGTAGGGCACTAATCCAACGAGACTGGTGTCCTTATAAAAGAAGAATGGAGAAACAAGATGGGGGTGAAGGTAGAGATGCTTCAGATGACACTCCGCTTCCCTGTGGCTATGTTCTAGATTGCCAGTCAGGCTGGGTAGTTTGAAGATTATGTCATACAGCACAAGAGGGAGCTGAGGCTACCTATGAAGGAGGACCAGCATTGAGAGCTAGAAGGATTCAAAGACAGGATATGGAAGCAGCAGGAGGAGAAGGTCTGCACTGTCCAGAAGAGCTCCTGAGGCCTCCAAGTGCCTGAGTCCTAGCCCCTCCACCTATGATATAGCACACACAGTTTCTGGAAAAAAAAAAAAAAAAAAAGGAGGATGAGGAGACATAGAAAGGTATTTACCTACAAGCCAAGTAGAGAGTTCTCACCAGGACCTGAATCAGCTGGCACCTTGATCTGGGACTTCTAGCTACCAGAACTGTGAGACAATAAATTTCTGTTGTTCGAGCCATCCGGTCTATGGTATTTTATTATGGCAGCCTGAACAGACCAATACAGACACCAAATAATTCTTCCTTCTAGTCTCCTACCCTTGGCAGCATTTTCTTGTGGCCTATGGTGTTTTGGGGGATAGGGTGGTTGGTACCTAATATGACAGTCATCGTTTATTTTGAACAATGGTTTGAGAAGTTTGGGGGCCTAAATTTTAGTCGCTTTTTCAAAGGGTTAAGAAGCAAAGTGACTGAAACAGGAACTGATATGGGATCAGAAGTGCTTGTGTCCCAAGCTTCTGCCATCAGAGATGGAGCCAGATGGCTGGTAAATACCCCCCAAGTTAGCTGCATCAGAAACAGGCTTAATTTGCTTATCTAACTTTAAAAGATCCATGCTTTGTGTTTCTTAGAGAAATAAAGTTTAGTAATATTAGCATCTAAACTTTTTTTGCAGGTAGGTCAGAAGCAAACAGTTCCTTTGGTTTTTATGATGACATACAAACCTTATGTTCTCATTTTTCCTCCCAGTTCTCAAAGTTAGATGATCATAAATGTAGCTTTTAGAAATTCCTTATGCCATGTCACAACCTGAGGTAGAGGATTAAAGAGGAAGAGATTTGGGACACTGTGCTAGGGGACTTTTCATTTGTCATTTAATTTATTCCTAAATGCAGGTAGGGTTGCCCCTAATTTACAGTTGAGGAACTGAGCTGAGAGGAGTTGAGTACTTTGCCCCCTGCTAGTAAGAGGCAAAGCTGTAAGTCAGACCCAGTCAGGCCAGGATCCAAATCAAATATTTTCTGTATGATGGTATCTTTTCATTGGGAGTGTGGTGACTTTGTAGTCAGAGTTATTTTAATGAATTAATAGTGATATGCAGGACTCTCTGGTCCTAGGCATTCTCATTTGTGGCTATAATGACTATATATATATATGTGTTATATATATATATATGTGTGTGTGTGTGTGTGTGTGTGTGTGTGTGTCTTTATACTCAAATGCCTCAGAGTTATGAGTGCCTGTGTGCGAATGGGGTTATCAGGGATCACTAATGTGGTCCAAAACCATGACCTAGAAGTCAGCATGTCCTGTTTAAGTATTTGCCACTTGCCAGGCAGCCTAACTGTGAAAGAATAGGTGATGGGGTGTCTAGGAGATAGGACTTACAGCATAAGTTTATCATATGGGGCTCTTCATCCCACACTGAGGCAACGGAAGCCACCTTTTATGAGTAGGCCCTGGAAGACTGAATTTCTCCAGGAAGGAGAATGAAATGGTTACTGCAGAAGAGACAGCCCTGTGTAGAAGGAACCTTGTTTTATTCCACTTATAGGTCTAGGCACCCATGCATGTAGTCCTGCCATGAAAACATCTGAATAAGCACGTAGAGTCCATTGTGGTCAGTAAATGTAAAAATAATTAGTGGTAGTTGCAGTTTATATTAACTCCTCTTCAACCTTGAGATAATAGTCTGGGGGGAGGTCTATTTTTAGAGTCTGCGTTTGGCTCGGATAAATTCCATTAACTCCCCTGTGCACTGAAGAACACAGAGCAGGCCGCAATCCCTTCCAGCTTTCTGAGCAGGGCTTCTGTCTGTCTTCCAAGGACTCCTCTCAGTTCCTGAATGTCGCATAGCTGCGCACCTTTTCCCGCTTAGAAGAATGTACAAAATAGGATAACCCGGAACTGGGGGGGGGGGGCGGGAAACGTATGCAGGCATTTTTGTCCAGAAGTCCTATGCCATATAAAGGAAGAGTAAAAGGGACGGGGCTGTTTTAAGGGCAAATAGACTAAGTCGACTAATTGCAAGCAGGTAAAGACTCAACGACTTGCCGTCTCGGTGCTGGTGCTTGGCCAAGAGTGTTTTCTGGTTGAGGAAACAATAAATTTCGCCACCGACAGGAAAGATGGCCCAAGTAGGGGCTTATCCGGTTTGGTCACTTTCGCTGACAAGAAAAAAAGGCTTGAAACCGATTACCCGTAGGAAACCTTGGTGTTCGAAGGCGAGAGGAGCCGGTCCCGAGAGTTCAGGTCACAGCGGTGCAGCGAGGCGACCCCCCCTCCTGCACGCAGGAGCCGGGATTCCAACGCTTCCTCGCCTCGCGGCTCAGAGGTTCGCGCTCGGCACCCGCGGCTGTCAGTCAGCGTCCTGGGCCCGCCCCTCCCGGAATTCGACCAATCGTAGCCGGGAGTTGGGGGTGAGGCGACGTAGCGGGGCCAGGAAGCAGGGGCCGGGCGGTCTGGCGCAGCGGCTACAGATCGGGGCGTCTCTATGCCAGGCGGCGGGAGAGCGCAAGGAGAGCAGCTGGGCCTGGAGGTGAGTGCGGGACTGCGGGTTGTACGCGGGCGCCGGCTGGGTCCTTGCCGCTCAAGCGACCCATTGCCTGGCTCCTCGCGTGCGCCTCTCGTCTGCGAAGCCCCTTACTCCGCGCGCGACAGCCCCTGAGTCCCTGGCCTGGTGCAGAGGAGCTCAGACAAGGGGATCGCGACCGGGGGCACTGGAGCCAGAAAGGGGAGACTCTGGCCCTTGGAGGGGGCAGAGCTGCAACCCCGGCAGCCTCGGACCTGAGTTGCCCGAGTCGCTGCAGGTCCCGGTAGGGAGGGGCGGGGCTGGCGCGAGCATCTCGGTCCTCAGTTTTCTGCACGTGCTGCAACGCCGGCAGGTGCAGCTGCCAAAGACCCCTCCCTAACCCAGTGCGGTCCATTTTGCGACGCCTCTCTCCTTATTCCCCAATCTCCGGTTTCGTTGCTGCTGTGGGCCCCAGCTGCCACTTGCCTGGCGATGTTCTCACACTTTGGACTCTTCTGGCATTACTCAGCTGACGCTTTGGGACATCAGATTCAGATCGAATGGGGAGAGAAGAGTGTGACTTTGCAAGGTGTGATGTGGAAACCCTGGCCTGGATCCGTTTGATCAGAGGCCACCAGGGTGGTGGTCAGGGGCATTCTCAGTCAGGATTTATGTGAATTTTGTGTGTAATTGTGTGTAAAATTTTCCTTTCTTTTCATTATTTAAAGGAGGATTGTTGCCGTATTTCCTAAAGATGAAGAATCACACTGCTCAGTGGGCCTTCCCCCTCCTCACTGTGGTTATCATTTGGAACATCAGGGTGTGCTTGAAGCTGGCGGGACTCCCAGACCCCGATCATTAATTGTCTGATTCCATGCAGTGGAGACAGCAACACACTATTATTCCTCCATGGTGTTTGGGTTCTGCTTTTCTTTGACTGTGCTTAGTTCTCTTCTCTCCTTGACAATCTCTGGCCTGATACAGTGCTGTTATTTGTTACTGAGAAAGGAAACGAAGGAAAGGAAAGTGAAGTGAGGTCGGCTGTCCCTATTGCCCTGGATTCGGATTGTCCTGAGGGGACAGTGTAGGTTACAATTCAGAGATTATTTTGGAAATGCCATCCCTGACTGAATGATAGGAGTAACACCCCTGGGCACCGCATACTAGTGGTTCCCCTATTTGGCTATATATTATGATTAAATATTATAATATTTGGAGACCTCTTTTAAAAAGCTGTTTCTTGGGACTTGCTCCCACAGATTCCTATTCAGTGTAGTCTGATTCTGAGTCGAGTCTAGTCTAGTCATCGGCGTTGTTAAAAGCTTACACGATGATATTAAGGGGCATGCAAGGTTAAAGAACACAGCCTATTAATGTGCTTTATATTTTCTTATAGCACTTAATACTCTGTGACTTAGTTAACTGGTTTGTTTACTTCTCAACCCCTCCCCTCCATGGAAGCATGGGGTGCTGCTTTGGTGGAAGGGCAAGGAAGGCCTAGGTGAGTCAGCACTTTGGGTGTGTGAGATGAGGGTACATGAAAGGGAACTAGAATCAGAGGAACCAAGTCCTGCAGACTTCTGCTGTGCTTCATCTTTGTCCAGGAGTTGACCTTGTTTGGTGATCCATCATTTTCACGGTCTTGGATAGGTCTCCAGTTCTTTCTCTAGATCCTGGCCCGTTAAGTTTCAAGGTCTTACTCAGTCTCCTATGAAACATAGCTGCTCTTTGTTATTTATTTTTTGAAGTATAGTTGATATACAATATTATATTAGTTTCAGGTGTATGTCACAGTGATTTGACATTTATGTACATTATGAAATGATCAGCATGATCAACGTAGTTACCATCTGTCACCATACAAAGCTATTACAAAATTATTCACTATATTCCCTGTGCTGTATTTGCATCCCCATAACTTATTTATTTGGTAACTGGAAGTTTGTACCTTTTCATCCTCCTCACCTATTTTTCCCATCCCCCCATTTCCCTCCGGCAACCACCAGTTTTTTCTGTATATTTATGAGTTATATAGCTGCAATTTGGAAAGTTTGATATATAAGTATTTAAGTTTGGGAATATTCCTTATAAATCTGTCATTTGTCTCATGTAGGGGTCTGTGTTTTCTAAATTGAAATTCTAGACACTTGGTCTGAAAAGCACAATTATATAAATGTGGATAGCAGTTCAGAGTATTTAGGATGGGGCGTGTGCCAGAAATTGGATGTGTGGTTATCCTCTAATACATTGTCTTTGTGAAATGGTTGTCTAAGAACTTTAGTTCCCTAGAGGATGGGTTTACTGCTTGATTTTCTCTTCAAAGTACTAGCTCAACTATCTCATTGATGTTACTGACAACTGTAATTCCAAGTGATGTAAGCAATCACTTTGTAATTCTCTTATGAAAGAGGGTGGGAGGTCCAGTAGGTAATGACAGTCTAGGGTTGTTGTGATGGACCATAAAGAAGTTAGATTGGCTGGCAAGTAGTCTCAATCAACTTTGGAGAAAGAGACTCAACAGACCACAAATTTTACTTTCTGCTTGTCCTTTGAACATGAATATGAAACATGAGTAAGGGGTGGACTGACAGATCAGAAGGATTTGAAAACAAGACCACTCAAGTTTAAATTCCTCATGAAGTAATCATAACTTTTAGATCTGTCTGGACACGCTTGTTTTCTGTAGGTAGGATGGATTGTTGAAGTTCATGGTTATTCTAGTCTTTAAGAAAAATAACATAGGAAGCTTTTATCTTTTCTTTTTCAGTTATATTGCTATTTATAAAGTTTTGACCTTCAGCTCAGCTCTGGGAGTGATTTGCCGTGTTTAAGTTCATATATGTAAACATCCAGTTACGGTTTTTTATTAGTAGTAAAGGAAATGTTTCTCCTACTATGTTGTACTGAAATCTATGTGCATCTCAGTAGAAAATTATACTCTTGATTTCAAATACGTTTTCCTTTACGTTCAGTATCTTTAACCTATATATCATGTGCTTATCTCTGCTGGAGCAGGAAGAATGGTATATAAATGAAAAAACATCAACCTATGCTTTGAATGTGGCAAGAAGAGAATAAGGGCTACTGTCGTGATTGCTTGAATGTAGGACTTCACACTGGAAGAAAAGTTAGATGTAAACTCTAATTTCTTAGTTGTAATAAGCATCTCTTCTTGGGAATTGGAGATTTCAAAAAAGAAAAAGGTAAATTACATTCAATAATAGAGTTTATTTTCAGTTGATCTAGGAAACTTTTTCTTAGAGTCATTCCCATCTAGCACTTTTGTTTTTATTCAGTTCTAAGGCAATTTGAGATACCAAATGATATTGTTCTGCTGTCTTGGCAAACAGCTTTCTTGTTATAATGCCTAGGTTTTATATTGGTAGGAAAATAGCAGAGAACTGTTACACATTTCTTCTTTCACTTTGAAATTTTTCAGTTTGTTTGTTTGTTTATTTATTTATTTATTTATTTATGTATGTATGTATTATATTTTAAGTGTTTATTTTTGAGAGAGAGAGAGCGCGCACAAGCCAGGGAGGGGCAGAGAGAGAGGGAGACACAATCTGAAGCAGGCTCCAGGCTCTGAGCTTGTGAGTGCAGAGTCTGATGCAGGGCTTGAACTCAAGAACTGTGAGATCATGACCTGAGCCAAAGTCAGAAGCTTACCAAACTGAGCCACTCAGGCACCCCTGAAATTTTTCATTTTAGCTTGAGTTGTTTTCCTATATTTGCTTTAATATTCTGTTTCTCCTTATGGCTTATCTTTATTACTTTTAGAAACCCGCTTTTTTCTTTATATTTGTGATTTTTATTTCCTGGCAAAAAATTAAGACATCGAGATAAAGATGAAGGAGAAAAACAGAAACTGCTGAGAGGTGACACCTATCAATATTTTAATATATGTCTTTTTAAAATGTTTATTTATTTATTTTGAGAGAGAGGGAGCATGAGCAAGGGAGGAGCAGAAAGAGAGGAGAGAGAATCCCAAGCAGGGTCCTCACTGTCAGCACAGAGCCCAACACAGGACTCAATCTCACGACCCTGAGATGATGACCTGATCCAATATCAAGTCAGATGCTTAACCGACCGAGCCACCCAGGTGCCCCTAATATTATGTGTCTTTCTAAAGAGAGGTCTCAGTGCTCCTCAGACCACATTTGCTTAGATGTACAGATGAGTCTCTCACATCTCAGTGCTGTACTTGCTCATGGCGGGAAGTCAGGTCTTTTCTTGGCATGACCTTCCAGGAATGACTTTCAGTTTAAGTCCCTGGCTGTGAGGGGCTTCTTGCATATTTGCATTGCTACCTGTGTCCCTGTGGTCCCTGTAGCTCTGGGGTCTGCTGCCCTTGCCATCCTTCTCCACCACTGGCTGCCGCTGTGCTGCTGCTAACTGGCTCTGAATAACACATTGTCTAAACTGCTGGCGTTTCCACAGTACACAGACTATGCTTCCTATGGTGCTGCTGAATTTCTGTGGAGTGTCATCTTTGGCCTTTTCCCTCTCTGGGCATAAGAGAAACCTATGATTTTTATGGCCAACTCCTCGAGAAGGGTTTCTATAGAGGAGCAGTGTGCCCTGTTGACAGTTATTTCTTCTATTTCACTGCTATTCCTTCCCAGAATTTACAGGCACTTTGAGGTGAGTGGGTGCCTTGGTGTTGGAGAGGGGTGGTGTTGAGGGCTCATCACGTGGTTCGGTGTGTGGTATCCCTGTAGAGGTGGTCAGGAGTGCTGGATCTGTTCTAACTCAATTTAGGAGGGGAACCACCTCTTCCCTAATATGAGTGTTAGCTTTTCCCTGAGAATTTCTGGCGCCTAGTACAGTGTGTGGTACAGAACAGGCTTCCATAATTATTTGTGGCATGGATGGTTGAATCCACATATATCACGTAAGGGAAGACGTCCTGTGAGGGAATCAAGGAAGTATGATATATTGTTATTACGAAGCAGCTTTTTCTCTGATACATGGTTTCTGGTTTGTGTTTAAAAACTTTTTCTTTAATGTTTGTTTATTTTTGATAGAGAGACAGAGTGACGAGCCAGGGAGGGGCAGAGAGAGAGGGAGACACAGAATCCGAAGCAGGCCCCAGGCTCTGAGCTGTCAGCACAGAGCCCCACGCGGGGCTCGAACTCACAGACCGTGAGATCATGACCTGAGCCGAAGTCAGACGCTCAACTGACTGAGACACTCAGGGGCCCTTGTTTTTTGTTTTGTTTTGTTTTTAAATGTAATCATAATTGGTGTAGTCTTGTCATGGGGACAAGAACTACAAATACAGAGAAGTGAAATCACTGAGAAGTGAAATGAGAAGAGAGTGCTGTGGGAGTTCAGAGGATGGAGAGCATGCTAGAATAGCTTAGCCCTGTCTCCTTTATGAAGCGCAGGTGAGGAAGAGTTGTTGTGGTCCCTGCGCATGGGAATGCATTGGATAGGTGGAGTGGAAGAGTGAGGGGGTGGCGGGGCATGCCAGACCCCATACAGAGCTAAAGGGAGTGCTGGTGCAGCGAAGTGTTCCCAGATCCTCCCACGGCAGTTATGCACCCTTTCACCTTGCCTTCTCCACCCTGCGCTCTGGTCCTCCTTGGAAAGTCTCGCTAGGAATAAAATATGAGTACTTTTTCTGCTTACCTATATCAAAATAACAACTGGGAGGGGCGCCTGGGTGGCGCAGTCGGTTAAACGTCCGACTTCAGGCAGGTCACGATCTCGCGGTCCGTGAGTTCGAGCCCCGCGTCAGGCTCTGGGCTGATGGCTCAGAGCCTGGAGCCTGTTTCCGATTCTGTGTCTCCCTCTCTCTCTGCCCCTCCCCCGTTCATGCTGTGTCTCTCTCTGTCCCAAAAATAAATAAACGTTGAAAAAAAAAATTAAAAAAAAAAACAACTGGGGGAGGGGAGCATTTTGAATTCCTTGTGTGGGAGAACAATTAGGAGCAGCAGGCTCTGACATCCTCCACCTCTAGCATTTATGATGATGGATTTGGGTGTCCTCTTAATTGTTGGGCTTAGTTTTTCTCTCCTGCATCTTCAGGGCAAGTGTCTTCCTTTCTGTGCCGTTACTCAGCTGAGGGAGGACCAGTTCCACATCTGCGCTGAGAGAGCTGGAAATCCAAAGGGCATTTCCTATCCCCTGCCATGCAGAGGGACAGCACTGTTTTCTCGAAGTCAGGATGGTTTGCACAGTATCCCAGATCTCCTCCTAAAATCACAAGGTTTCCTCCTAATGCTCTTCAAACACAATTACTTTAGGAATGTTATATGACTTGAACTATAAGAGAAGGGGAGGGATTTTATTTACTTAGACCTCTAGAAGTTGAACAGTTACTTTAATTTTCTACCTCTAAGAGTTTGAAGACATTCTTCTTTGCCTTTTTAAAAAGTTAAAACCTAAATAGGTTGCAGGACAACTATCACTGTATTTATATGGAAGCCTGGGGTTGGGTTTGAGCAAGTTGTCTGGATATGGAACAGATCTCACTGTGCTCTGGCTCTTTGCTTTCTCCTCATGACTCTGGGCCTTTGAGAAGGTTAAGGAAGAAGAAATGTCATGTCCTTCCTCTTACCCCACCCGAGACCGTTGCAGTTGGTAATTTGTGTTCTCATCTCCCCTCTTTGAAGGAGTCCCTTGAAGAAAAATGTGCTTTTTAAATCAACCCCAGCCTCTCCTCTGTACAAAGAACTCTTTGTGATACTAGCAGAAAAGAAGCAAATTAAACTAAAAGCTTATCTGCAGCTTAGAAGAACAAGGAAATGGAGTTTTGAGGAGTGGAGGTAGCCTGGCGTCAGCCATGGGTGATCAAGACACAGCCAGACAATGTGGATCAATTTCTTCAAACTACGGCTTTTCTGCTGCCTGCTTGCAGTGCTGATGGTGGTGGTGTTGGTCATCAATGTTACTCAGGTGGAGGTGAGTACGTCGTATACTCCTTCATGACTAAGGGAACCAAATTAAGGGTTTGGGGCTAAGTAGCCTGGGAAATGTTGGTCATCAGAAAACTTACCCAGGCCATAGCTTTTGTTTTCATTTTCTCAGTAAGGGTTTGGGTCCCTTCAGTGGTTATATCCTGTGTTGTCACAAAAGGTACAGTGATGAAGATGACAGACATGGTTTCTTCACTTATGGAGCTCATATTCTCAGTGTGCACAGGAGAAAATAATGAGTAGTCATAATCATACAGTAATAATAAATGATAGTTTGAAATTGTGAACAGTACTATAAAGATAGGAAAGCAGGCTACTCTGTAGCAGTTTAGAGAGATGAAGGAAAGCTTACTCAAGGAGGGGACCTTTTAGCGGACTCCCAGCAAAGAGCTGAAGTGTCTCAGAGGAGGGAGTTGATGAGTCTGTTCTGAAGACTATCACACAAGGGCAGAGACTGTGTCTTCCTGAACCCCCTCAACTGCTTGGCACTGCGAAGGAACTTAGCAGTATCCCCCTCCCCCACTCTGCCACTCACTGCACAGATTCATAGGACACCAAAATTTATGGAGTGATTCTGTATAAGATGCTGCTGTCTGTCTTGTTGGCTTGTGGTACTTCTCAGGTCCAACGTAATGATGGTGTTTCTCTGCTTATTGGGTTTTGCTACAGATTGAATGTCTGTGTCCCCAAATATTCGGGCCCTGTGGGAGCTCAGATTACTGTTGTCTTTCATGCTTTCAAGTGGTTTTTTTATTCCGCCTCCAGGAGTTTCATCATGCACTTGTGCCCTCCAGTACTCTGCCAAGTACGCAAGTGGGACCCTCTGTAGATCTCCCAAGATATCTCTCTCTCTCTCTCTCTCACTCTGTACGTCTCCTCCTGTCACTCTGTCCTGTGGATTCACCTTGGTCTTTCAAGACTCGGCCACACCTCTTCAACTTGAGCAGTTGGCCAGGCCCCACTTGGGTTCTGCTCTCCATGCTGCAGCCTGGAAATGCTTTCAAGGGTGCAAGCAAAGGATCACCCCCTGTATTTCCTTTCAGGCATCTTTGTCATTTGTTGTCTGATGTCCAGTGTCTGGAAAACCATTGTTTCATATATTTTGGACTTTTTTTTTTTTTTTTAATTTTTTATTTATTTATTTATTTTTTTCTTCCACGTTTTTATTTATTTTTGGGACAGAGAGAAACAGAGCATGAACGGGGGAGGGGCAGAGAGAGAGGGAGACACAGAATCAGAAACAGGCTCCAGGCTCCGAGCCATCAGCCCAGAGCCTGACGCGGGGCTCGAACTCCCGGACCGCGAGATAGTGACCTGGCTGAAGTCGGACTCTTAACCGACTGCGCCACCCAGGCGCCCCTATTTTGGACTTTTAAAAAAAAAAAAGGTTATTTCAGGTGGAAGGGTAAATCTTACTGTTTTTTTATCTTGGCTGGAAGTTGAAGCCTAAGGAATTTGAATTTGAGGGGAAAGTGATAATTAAGAAGCTGGAGGGGAGGGGCGCCTAGGTGGCTCAGTTAAGTGTCCGACTTTGGCTTGGGTCATGATCTCATGGTTTGTGAGTTCAAGCCCCACTTCAGACACTCTGTTGTCTGTGAGGAGTCTGCTTTGGATCCTGTGTCCCTACCGCCCCTCCCCCCACCATCCCTCTCTGGCTCACACTCTCAAAAATAAATAAACATTTATTAAAAAAATAAAATTGGGGAGTGTGGGGAGAAGGATTAATGGGCCAAGGAGAGGAGATAATGGGATCTAGAACACAAGTGGAACACATAACTTTGTAGGATGAGAGACACGGTATATTGTGTCTCTCTTGTTCTTGTTGTTCTTGCAGTATTAAGTATGTAGGGAGAGCTGTGCTCCTTTCTCTGAGCTAAGAAGGAAAAATATCATGGTAGTTGGCAATGTAGATACATTCACTGCTGGAGGGTAAGACATTGAAGCAGTTCTTGCCCGTAGAGGAGGTGGAGGGTGGAAGGAGGAGAGTGCTGCCCAATGGGTTTGTGTGTAGGGCTTTGGAGAACAGGGTTGGGAGATAGACAGGGGCAGTAACTTTTCAAGACCAGAGGTGTGCATGGCACTCACCTTCACTGGTTTTGTGAGTGTGTGTGTGTGTGTGTGTGTGTGTGTGTGTGTGTGTTTTACCACATTCAACAGCCTGGGTATACAAATAGAGAAAACCTTGTATGGGTCTAGGTTCAGTGAGGAGACAGGAGAAGGGACAGAGACTTGAGAGGGCAGGCCAGAGTCCCACATCATTAATATGACAGTCAGGAAGGAATGTGAGAAAATTCCCATAATAGTCCAGCTTTAGTTCTTGAAAACTTCTGGACTGAATGGTAACTAACAGCTCTAATTATCTACACAAACACAAACTCAGCCCTAAGGGAGGGGAGATAGCAGTAATCAATGATTAAGACAATTCTTACCTTGAAAATAGCAAATAGGTCTTTTGTTGGAGTTCAGTAAAACATTTTCCCTGTCTGAAGAGTCATCTTGTCCCAGATGAAAATATTGTCATGGCTTTTAAACTGTTCAATTTATTACTGTGATGAGAACTGACAAAGAAGCTTGGGGTGGGGATGAGGAGTGGGAAAGCCTCTGAAGCTTGGCAACCTGCCCTCCCTTAATCCCCTTTCCATCCTATGCATCTTGGTCCTGACTATACTTTTCATGCAATTAGAGTATCTCAGCATTTTCTAAAAAGTACACACTCAGTTTTAAGTAAAAATATCACATAAAGTGTATATAGCAATATCCAGCTAAAGATTGTAGAGGGAATCATTATTTCTCTGATAAGCTCTCATTGAGCATGGCATGCATTTATTTATTTGTTTTTTCCTTCTATTCGTTGATATATATACATATATATAGTTTTTTCTGATTATAAAAACAATACCAGTTTATTAGGACTTTTGGCTGCAAGAAACCTGATTCTGGCTGGCTTTAATATTAAGGACTATTTGGGGCACCTGGGTGGCTCAGTCAGTTAGGCATCTGACTCTTGATCTCAGCTCAGATCTTGATCTCAGGGTCATGAGTTGCAGCCCTGTGTTGGGCTCTGTGCTGGGTGTGAAGCTTACTTAAAAAAAAAATTCACATGGCTCAGCCCCAAATATCTGGTGATTCTTGGATTAGGCTGCTTGGGTCAATCAGCTGGTCTTTAAAAAAAAAAATCCAGTATAATTAACATACATTGTTATATTAGTATCAAGTGAAGAATATAGTGATTCACCAATTCTGTGCATTATTCAGTACTCATCCCAGTAAGTGTTCTCTTAATCCCCTTCACTTATTTCATTCATCCCCCTCCCACCTTCCCCAGCTCTCTTCTGGTAACCACCAGTTTGTCCTCTATATTTAAGTGTCTGTTTTTTTTGCTTGTTTTTTTTCTTTCTTTGTTTTGTTTCTTAAATTTCACATATGTGTGAATTCATAGGGTTTTTGTCTTTCTCTGACTGACTTTCACTTAGCATTATACCTTCTGGATCCATCTATGTTGTTGCAAATGGCAAGATTTCATTCTTCCTATGGCTGAGTAATATTCCATTACACACACGCATACACACCATCTCTTCTTTCTTCATTTTTCTTTATTTGGACACTTGGGTTGCTTCTATATGTTGGCTATTGTAAATAATGCTATAGTAAACATAATAGTGGTGCATATATTTTCTCACATTAGTGTTTTCATTTTCTTTAGGTGAATACCCAATAGTGCAATTACTGGATCATATGGTAATTCCATTTTTAACTTTTTGAGGAAACCTCCTTACTGTTTTCCACAGCGGCTGCACCAGTTTGCATTCCTACCAACAGTGCACAAGGGTTCCTTTTTGTTCACATCTTTGCCAATGCTTGTTGTCTCTTCTGTTATTTGTTTTCGCCATTCTGACAGGTATGAGGGCATATCTCATCATGGTTTTGATTTGCATTTCCCTGATAATGAGTGATGTTGAGGATCTTTTTCATGTGTCTGTTGACCATCTGTATGCCTTCTTTGGAAAAATGTCTGTTCATGTCTTCTGTCTACTTTTAAGTTGGATTATTTGTTTTTTTGTGTGTTCAGTTGTATAAATTCTTTATATATTTTTGGTAGTAACCCTTTATTAGATTTGTCATTTGCAAATATCTCCTCCCATTCTGTAGGTTGTCCTTTTGTTTTATTGATTGTTTTCCTTTGCTGTGCAGAAGCTTTTTATTTTGATATATTCCCAGTTGTTTACATGCGCTTTTGTTTACCTTACCTTGGGAGATGTATCTAGAAGAATGTTGCTATGGCCAATTTAAGAGGAATTACTGCCCGTGCTCTCTTTTAGAATTTTGATGGCTTCCTGTCTTACATTTAGGTCTTTCATCCATTTTGAGTTTATTTTTGTGTGTGGTGTAAGAAGATTCCTTCTTTTGCATGTAGCTGTCCAGTTTTCCCAGCATCATTTGTTGAAGAGACTTTTTCCCATTGCATATTCTTGCCATCTTTGTCATAGATTAATTGGCCAAGTAATCGTGGGTTTATCTCTGGGCTCTCCGTTCTGTTCTGTTGATCTATGTGTCTATTTTTGTGCTAGTACCATACTGTTTTGATTACTTTGTTTGCAGTCTATCTTGAAATCTGGGATTGTGCTATCTCCAGTTTCGTTCTTTTTTTTTCAAGATTGCATTGGCTATTCAGCATCTTTTGTGGTTCCGTACAAATTTTAGGATTATTTCTTCTAGTTCTGTGAAAATACTGTTGGTATTTGATAGGGATTGCATTAAATCCATAGACTGCTTTGGGTAGTATGAACCTTTTAACAATATTTGTTCTCCCAATCCATGAGCATGGAGTATCTTTCCATGTGTTTGTGTGGACTTCGGTTTCTTTCATCAGTGTTTTATAGTTTTCAGAGTACATCTTTCACCTCCCTGGTTAAGTTTATTTCTAAGTATTTTTATTATTTTTGGTGCAATTATAAATGGGATTGTTTTCCTAATTTCTCTTTCTGTTGCTTCATTGTTAGTTTATAGAAATGCAATGGATATCTGTCTATTGATTTTGTATCCTGACATTGGCTGCTCTTGAATAGCTGGGGTGGCTACCCAAGGAACAAGAGTAAGAGTGGAAAGGAAGAGAGGAAAAGGGTAGCAAGGAGAAGAGGGGGTGTTGTGAGCATGCGTTAATGGTTTGTTATATCCTTACAACAACTTGAAAAGAGAGGGAGGCTGGAATATTTCCTAATAGGTAATCAGTAGGTAAGGGAAATTTTTTTCTTTCTTTTTATTGAGATATAGTTGACATATAACATGTAAGTTTAAGGTATACAGTGTGTAGATTTGATACACTTATATATTGCAATATGATTATGGCCGTAGGATTTCATAATATCATTCATATACATATCAAAGACATGTATAACATAGTCTTTAATCCATTTTGAGTGGTGTAAGATACGGATTAGTTTCATTTGTCTGCATGTGATTATAGTTTTTCCAACACCATTTGTTGAAGAGACTGTTTTCCCCGTTAAGTATTTGGGCTCTCTTGTCAAGTATTAGTTGATCCCAGGGTTGCTTGGCTGGCTCTGTCAGTAGAGCATGTGACTCTTGATCTTGGGTCATGAGTTTGAGCCCTACATCGGGCATAGAGATTACTTTTAAAAATTTAGTTGATCATATATGTGAGGGTTTATTTCTGGACACTTGATTCTATTCTGTATTTATGCCAGTACCATACCGTTTTTTTAAATGCTTGTTCATTTATTTTGAGAGAGAGAGAGAGAGAGAGTGCACAAGCTGGGGGAGGGGCAGAGAGAGAGAGGGGAGAGAGAATCCCAAGCAGTCTTTATGTTCACCGTGGAGCCCAGTGTGGGGCTGTATCCCATGAACCATGAGATCATGACCTAAGCCGAAATCAGGAGTCAGTTGCTTAACCAGCTGAGCCACCCAGGTGCCCCTGTTTTGATTACTATAACTCTGTAGTGTAGTTTGAAATCAGGAAGTGTGATACCTTCAGCTTTGTTCTTGTTTCTTAGGATTGCTCTATTTGGGGTCTTTTATGGTTCTATACAAACTCTGTTTTTTCTACTTTTTATTAAAAATGCCATTGGAATTTTGATAGGGATTGCTTTATAAATGTCTGTTAGGTCCATTTAATCTAATGTATGTATGGTTCAAGTCCAATGTTTCCTTGTTGATTTTCTGTCTGGATGATCTGTCCATTGCTGAGAGTGGAATATTGAAGTCCCCTACTATTATTTTATTGTTTTCTCTTTCTCCCTGTAGTTCTGTTAGAATTTGATTAATATATTTAGGCGTTCTGATGTTGAGTCGGTATATGTTTATGATTGTTATATCTTCTTGATGAATTCACCTCTTTATCATTATATAATGACCTTTTTTGTCTCTTGTTACTGTTTTTGGCTTAAAGTCTATTTTGTCTGATATAAGTGTAGCCACTCCCTCTTTCTTTTAGTTTCTACTTATATGGACTATCTTTTTTTATCCCTTTGCTTTCAGCCTATGTGTGTCTTTAAATCTGGAGTATCTTGTAGGCTGCCTATAGTTGGGTCTTTTTTTTTTTTTTTTTAATATATTCAGCTACTATTTGCCTGTTGCCTGGTGAATTTAATCTACTTATATTTAGAGTATTTATTGATATGTAAAGGCTTACCATGCCATCTTATTAAGTGCTTTCTGAATGTTTTGTGTTTTCATAGTTTCTTTTTTCCTATGTTTCTGCCTTCTTTTGTAAATTGGTGTTTTTCTATGGTGGTATGCTCTGTTTTTCCTTTCTTTCTCTTGTGAATCTTCTCTATGGTGTTGCTTTGTGAGTACCATGGAACTTACATAAAATATCTCTTCAATAAAGCAGTCCATTTTAAGCTTACAGCAACTTAACTTCAGTAGTATACAAAGCTCCACCCTTGTACTCTCTCCCTTTATATTTTTGATGTCACAATTTACCTTTTTTATATTGTGTGTTCATTAAATTACAGTAGCTATAGTTACTTTTAATGCTTTTTCCATTTAACTTTAATGCTGTAGTTAAGTGGCTAACACACTATTCTATTATAGAATTAGAGTTTTCTAATTTTGACTGTATATTTATTTTTACTATTATGTTGTATACTTTCTTATGTTCTCATGTCACCAATTAGTATCTTTTCATTTCAGCTTGAAAAACTCTTTTCAGCATTTCTTGTAAGGCTGATGTAGTGGTGATGAACTCCCTCAGCTTTTGTTTGTCTGGGAAAGTCTTTATTTCTTCTTCATATCTGAAAGCTAACTTTCCCTGATACAGTATTTTTGGCTGGCAGTTATTTTCTTTCAACACTTTGAATATGTCATTTCACTCTTTCCTGGCCTGTAGGGTTTCTGTTGAGAAATCTGCTGATAGCCAAATGGGTGTTCCTTTGCAGATTATAGTCTTTTCTTCAGGCTGCTTTCAGGATTCTCGGTTTTTTGACAGTTTTATTATATTGTGTCATGGAGAAGGTCTTTTTGCATTGAGATATTAGGGTGATCTATTAGCTTTGTGAACTTGGTCATATAACTTGGAAAATTGGCAGCTATTATCTTTTTAAGTAAACTTTCTGACCCCTTTTCACTCTCTGTTCTTTCTCAAATCCCAATTATTCTAATATTTGTACATTTAATATCATTCTATAGATCATGTAAGCTGTCTGTGTTCTTTTTCATTCTTTTTTTTTCGTCCATTTCTGATTGGGTTAAAGTTTAATTTTCCAGTTTTCTTATTCTGTTTTCCATTTGAGATGCTCTACTGTAGATGCTTTCTGTTGAATTTTTCATTGCATTCATTGAATTTTTGTTTGCTTCTTTTTTATGATTTCTCTCTGTAGATTTCTTATTTTGTTGAATTATCTGGGTTTTCTTACAGTTTGTTGAGTTTCCTTAAATTCTTTATCAGATGGTGTTAAATTCTGTGCCTTTGAGCTAGGTTATTGGAAGATTATTGTTATCTTTTGGTGATAATGTATTTCCTTGATTTTTCATGTTCCTGTAGATTTGCATTGCTGCTTTTACATTTAAAGTAGCAGACACTTCCTCAAATTTATACTATCTGCCTTCAGATGGGGTAAATTGTTTGTTGGTCCTATGATATCTGGGGTTTTCTCCACTCTTATATGGATACACCTTCCCCACATTTTTCCTTCTTCATATGGCATAATTCCTAAGCTTTTCTCTCTTCTGATTCTTAGAACCCAGTAGGCTAGCCGCTCTTAATTTCTTTTGTTTTCCAGAAGGTGGCACTGTAACTCAGCTTTCTGGTTTCTTCTTTGCCCAGAGATACTAGTTTATTTTTCTGATAACACTCATTTATCAAACTTACACTTTCCACTTCACGTGGAAGGGTATGCGAAGAGCTGATGGCAGAATTGGGGGAGGTGTGAGTTTAGCACTCAGGGTGTTGGGGGTGCCTCATGGGTTTGGTGGGGAGATTGTCAGGTGAGATTCTCCCATAGGCTTGTGGACAGACTTTCTGCTAAAGTCCTCAGCAGTTAGCAGGACCTGCATCCTTTCAATGCCCTTTGATATTCTTATTTGCCTTTTTCCTGATCTCCTCCCTCCTACTAGACTCAGTACTCTGGGTGCTGCTAGAGAGAAATGGTTTTTTTTTTTTTTAGCAGCATCCCATTCAGCAAGGGTGGCTGAGCATTAACTCACCACTCTCCTTTTCCCTCTTGGAAGATAGTTCAGCCTCTACACTGTGTTGTGTTGGGGGAGGGGAAGCACTGGCAGAGTTCCTGTTAACCCCTCCGCTACATCACCAGTGGCATACTAGCATCTCCTCTAGGGAATGCTGGATTTCCACAGGTTCTTCCTCATTCACTGGGATCTGCCCAGGTCAGTACTCTTGAGGTTTTCCTCCCAACTGTGGCCGAGCTGGGTTGGTGTAAGTTCACTGGCAGCCTGTACTGAGGTCTGTCTGCCTATTACCAGATGCACGTATGGGCGAGACTTCTGGATTCCTGGCATATGGTGCTGTTTCCCACAACTCCCATAAAGGCATTTTTGTTTGTGGATGAATGCCTAATTCACTGTTGAAAGGGGGACAAAAAGAAGTAATGTATCAGGCTGTTACCATGCTGATGTCAACTCTGCTAAGGGAAAAATTTCAAAGTCATTTTTGTTTTCCTCCATTACTTTTTAAAATTAACAAATAACACCATGTTCTTCTTTCTTTCTTTCTTTCTTTCTTTCTTTCTTTCTTTCTTATTTTTTAAAATGTTTAATTTTGAGAGAGAGACAGAGTGTGAGCAGGGGAGGGGCAGAGAGAGGGACACACAGGATCCAAAGCAGGCTCCAGGCTCTGAGCTGTCAGCACAGAGCCTGACACAGGGCTCAAACACATGGGCTTGAACTCACGAACCACCAGATCATGCCCTGAGCTGAAGTTGGATGCTCAACTGACTGAGCCACCCAGGTACCCCCCTACCATGTTCTCCTTTAAAATAAAGGCTCCTAATGAAATCTTTTCAACTGAAAATGTCTGTATGTAAGTGTAGAATGAAAGGGAAAAAAATACAGAGTCTGAGAACTCTAAAGGATTAAAAATCCCTTATATATTTTGGGGTTATTTTTACCTTGTATGGGATTATTTTTTACCATGTATAAGTTATTTTTATTGTTTATTTATTTTGAGAGAGAGAGAGAGCACACGCAGGAAGGGACAGAGAGAGAGGGAGAGAGAGAGAGAGAGAGAGAGAGAGAGAACCCTAGAGCCTGATATGGGGCTTGATCCCACGAATTGTGAGATCATGACCTGAGCCAAAGTCAAGAGTAGAACATTTAACTGACTGAATCACCCAGGTGCCCCTGCCATGTATAAGATTTTGAAGTGTTTTGGCATAGGTGGGGAGTTTGAGGAGTTTGTTTGGCATAGGTGGGAGCTTGAGGCTCTACATTGAGCCAGCCAAGTGTCCCCTGAAGACTTTTTTAAGAGAACTTTTATGTTTAAAGCAGAATTTTTTTTATTATTTTTAAATTTTAATTTAGTATAGCTGGCATACGGTGTTATACTAGTTTTAATTAGTGTATTAGTTATATTATGTGTACAACATAATGATTCAACAATTCTATACATCATTACTCAGAACTCATCATCATAAATGTTCTCTTAATCCCTTTCACTTGTTTCACCCACGCTCTCACCCATCTCCCCTCTGATATGCTTTATTTTGTCTTGTTTGTTTTGTTTATTTTATTTTATTTATCAAATAGGCTTCATGCTCAGCACAGAGCCAATGCAGGGCTTGAACTTACAACCCTGAGATCAAGACCTGAGCTGAGATCAAGAATAGGACACTTAACTGACTGAGCCACCCGGATGCCCCTGATACACTTTATTTTAAATGAGTAGCCTCTTAAAGTTATTTTTTTCAACAAGAACATTTTTACTTGAAGCATATTTTAGAATACATGGCTCTAAAAGATATATATAAAACATTCCATCCAAGAAAAATAGAATAACATTTTCTTCAAGTACACACACACAGAAGAATCCTCTGGTTAAATAACATAAAAAGAGACATAACAAACATTACAATTTTAAGAAGACTAAAATCATACCAAGTATATTTTCCAACCACAGTGGTACAAACTAAAGATTAATAATGAAACAAAGCTGAAAAATCTACAATGTATTTCTTCTTTTTTTTAATGTTTATTTTTGAGAGAGAGACAGAGAGAGACAGAGAGAGACAGAGAAAGAGAAAGACAGAATGTGAGTGGGGGAGGGGCAGAGAGGGAGGGAGAAACAGAATCTGAAGTAGGCTCCAGGCTCTGAGCTGTCAGCAGAGTCGGACATGGGGCTTGAACCCACAAACTGCGAGATCATGACCTGAGCCAAAGTCAGATGCTTAATCGACTGAGCCACCTAAGCAACCCCCCAAAATCTACAATGTAAATACTAAATTTTAATATGTAAATATTAACACGCTACTGCACAAGCAATTGGCCCAACAAGAAATTAAATGGCAAATCAAAATATGTCTCGAAACAAAAGGAAAAAAAACACAACCTTCCAAAACCTGTAGGATGCAGCAAAAGCAGATGAGTGAATTTTATGCTATAAATGCTCATATTAGGAAAAAAAATTGAAATAAACAACATTACACCACAAGGAACTAGAAAAAAGAAACTTAGCTGAAATTTAGTAGAGGAAGGAAATAATAAAGAAAAATCAGGAATAAATAAGAGACCAGAATAAATAATAACATCGAAAGTAATGACCAATTTTTCCAAAAAATGAACAAAGTTGGCAATTTTCTTAATTACATTAGCTAAGAAAAAAGAGGACTCAAAAACCAAAATGAGAAATGGAAGAGAAAACAATACAACAGATAACCACAGAAATCAATAGTGTGATAACAGATTACTATAAACAATTATAAACTAAAAAATCAGATAACTTAGAAGAAAAAACTCCAGATAATTCCTAAAAAATGTGGAAGTTACGAAGATTGAATCATGAATCTTGAATCCAAGAGGTGGGAAATCTTCTTAGACCAATAACAAAAATGGAGGTTGAATTAGGAATAAAAAAATCTCCCAGCACTGAAAAGCTCAAAACCACCTAGTTTCATTGGTGAAATCTACCAATCATTAAAAACAATAATAATTAATGGAAATCTTTATCAAAATCTTATGAATAATGGAATAGAGGGAACACTACCCTGTACCAAAGCAATATAAAAACAATACAAGAACAAAAAAGTCTGGTTTGTCCAATATAAGTATTGCTACTAGGACTGGATTTTCTATTCTTTTGACACCCATTTGCATGATAGGTGTTTCTCCACCCCCTTACTTTTAATCTGCAGGTGTCTTTAGGTCTAAAATGAGTCTCTGGCAGGTTTAAAGCAAAATTGACCAGAAATGTTTTTCTGTTAGTTTCAGCCTCTTGATTACCACTGTTCTGGACTGGTCCTCATGGTTCTCATTATGACTGCCAGCAGGACACTTTGAAAAACAACAGGTTTTATTATTCATGGGTCCTGGAGGGTATACAACACACCTGGGGTCACACAGTGAGGTCATGGGTAGAGAAAGAAAAGAGTGTGGGCTTGGGGTTCTGCTGTTTTTGGGGTCCATGGGTAGGGGCATGGGGTTTCACAGGTTCATTCTTTATTGGTGAATTTAAAACATAAGAGTGGGAGTTTAAAGCACAGGGAATGGTCAGTTATCTAAATCAACCAAGATCTCTAAAGCAAAGGAGCCTTGTGTGGGAGGTGGTAGCCTGGCTCTTTATCTAGTCATTTGACTGCCAGTGTGTTTTTCTGAGATAGCTGTCTTTGAAGTGGAATTGAAGTCAGGCACTTGCATGACAAAACAGAAAGAAATGATTGTCAGGGCTTACTTACATTGTAGGAAGATGACAGAGATTTCCCACATACTCTTCACCCCTTTACATGCTTAGCCTCTCCCATTATTATTTTTTTTTCAATATATGAAATTTATTGTCAAATTGGTTTCCATACAACACCCAGTGCTCATCCCAAAAGGTGCCCTCCTCAATACCCATCCCCCACCCTCCCCTCCCTCCCACCCCCCATCAACCCTCAGTTTGTTCTCAGTTTTTAACAGTCTCTTATGCTTTGGCTCTCTCCCACTCTAACCTCTTTTTTTTTTTTTTTTCCCTTCCCCTCCCCCATGGGTTTCTGTTAAGTTTCTCAGGATCCACATAAGAGTGAAACCATACGGTATCTGTCTTTCTCTGTATGGCTTATTTCACTTAGCATCACACTCTCCAGTTCCATCCACGTTGCTACAGAAGGCCATATTTCATTCTTTCTCATTGCCACGTACTATTCCATTGTGTATATAAACCACAATTTCTTTATCCATTCATCAGTTGATGGACATTTAGGCTCTTTCCATAATTTGGCTATTGTTGAGCCTCTCCCATTATTATGTCACTCACCAGAACAGTAAACATTTTGTTTTTTAAGTTTATTTATTTATTTATTTATTTATTTATTTATGTAGAGAGAAAGTGAGCGTGGGCAGGGGCAGAGAGAGAGAGAGAGAGAGAGAGAGAGAGAGAGAGAGGGAGGAGAGGGAGGAAGCCAAGCATGTTCCACATGCTGTCAGTGAGGGGTGGATCTTACCAACCGGGAGATCATCACCTGAGTCAAAATTAAGAGTCAGGTGCTTAACTGACTGCGCCCCCCAGGTGCCCCAGAATGGTACATTTTTTAACCAAGGATAAACCTACCTTGACATATCATCACCCAAGGTCCATAGTTTACCTTAGGATTCTCTGTTGGTTTTGTATATTCTACAGGTTTAGACAAATGTGTAATGATAACTGTCCATCATTATAGCGTTATACAGAGTATTTTCTCTCCCTAAAAATCCTCTCAGCTGTCTGCCATTTCTTTTTGATTCTTTCTGAGAGTTTCTATCTCTGTCTTTACAGTGCCTATCTGTTCTTTCATGTTGTCTGCTTTTTCCCTTAGAGGCCTTATAGATATTAATTATACTTGTTTTATTTTTTTATTTAAAAATTTTTGTATATAATTTATTGCCAAATAATCATACTTGTTTTAAATTACTGGTCTGATTATTCCAACAACTCTGCCATAGCTGAGTCTGGTTCTGATGCCTTATTTGTGTTTTCAAACTATGTGTTTTGTCTTTTAATATGTCTTACAATTTTTTGTTGAAAGCTGGACATGATGTACTGGGTAAAGGAAACTCTGATAAATAAGTTTTTAGTGGTGAGGTGTGAGGGAGGTGAAGTGATTTATAGTCCTATGAGTGACTCTCAGTCCTTTAGGGAGCCTTTGGTATGGGGCTGTGAACTTCAAAAGTGCTTCTCAGTCCTCCCCCAACACTCTTTAAGTTGGATAGATGGTTAGAATGGGCTGGAGCTGGGTATGTTCCCTACCCCAGTTTGGTTAAGTTCTGATAAAACCCCAATAGATTAGGCTCTGGTAAAATAGTTTCTCTTGGGGGCAGGCCTTGTTAAGAAGAACAGAATGCTCTATTATATTTCAAAATGATTCCTTTTCTTCTTGTTTTGCTGGAAGTCTGATATTTATTACAGGAACTTGATTGTGAGCTCCCAGAGGTGAGATCCACAGTGTGGAGATCTCTTTATGACTTTATTCCTCATCCTGATGTCACTGTGTTATAATAAGATAGCCCTGTTAAACTAGTAAGCTCTGGGTTTTGAGACAATGTCATACCAAGTAGTTTTATTAAAATTAAACTGAAGCAGAGATATATTTGGCTGATATAAGGAAATTTATTATAGCTGTGGTTTCTGTTTTTATGTTTCTGTCTTCAGTACTTGGACCATGAGACTGTTTCAGCCACATTCATCGACAGCAGTGGACAGTTTGTTTCCTCCCAGATGACAAGAATTAGCCGGAATCCTTACTGTGGCTATGAGCATCAGACTCTGTCCAGCCGGGAGCGCACGGAGGAGGACTCCCTGCTGGCTGCCTTACAGTGGCAGGTGCCTGATGTGGGTCCAGTCCCCTTTGTGAAGAGCACTGACCCTTCTTCCAGCTACTTTGTTATCTTGAACTCCGCAGCCTTCTTCAAGGTGGGAAGCCAGCTAGAAGTGCTGGTTCATGTGCAGGATTTTCAAAGAAAGCCCAAGAAGTATGGTGGAGACTACCTGCAGGCCAGGATCCACTCCCCTAAGCTGCAGGCAGGGGCTGTGGGCAGAGTGGTAGACTACCAGAATGGGTTTTACAAGGTCTTCTTTACTCTCCTCTGGCCAGGCAAAGTTAAAGTGTCCATATCTCTGGTCCACCCCACTGAGGGGATCAGAGTTCTTCAGCGCCTGCAGGAAGAGAAACCACACAGAGTCTATTTCAAGAGTCTCTTCCGTTCAGGAAGAATTTCTGAAACCACTGAGTGCAATGTGTGTCTTCCTGGGAGTCTTCCCCTGTGTAACTTTACAGATGTCTACACTGGAGAGCCCTGGTTCTGCTTCAAACCAAAGAAGCTCCCTTGCAGTAGCAGAATTAACCATTTCAAAGGTGGATACCTGAAGGGCCTCCTAACTGCTGCAGAGACCGCTTTCTTCCAGAGGTAGGTGTTTCTTGTTCCAGGGGATAATTTTAAGGTCCTTTTCCACTGTTTTTGTCTCAATTAGGTGACATCATCCCATTTAGAAGACTTTCTTGTTTTGGTTATTTGCTTCATATAACTTTCTGAAGTTGGCCCTATTTGGGAGAAGTAGCGAATAGGAAAATAAATATTTATATTTTGTGAATAGTTTTTATTTTTATTTATTTATTTTAAAGTATTTTTAGATTTTTAAAAATGTTTAAGGGATCTGTACACCCAACGTGAGGCTCAAACCCACAACCCCAAGATCCAGAGTTGCATGCTCCAGTGACTGAGCCAGCCAGTGCCCCCTTGTGAATAGTTTTTAGAAAGTGAAGCTTAGAGCTTCTTCTAGTTCAAATTAAAGACCTTTTACCCTCAGATTTATGTTTTACTTCAGAACTACATAGCACATGGATAACTATATAAGAAAGATCACTTATTCACAGAACAGATGAAAAACATCGCCCAAGAACAGGGTGACAAGAAGTCTTGTAGTCAGGACACTGTTTTATCTTCATGTCTAATAAGCTAAAAAAATTTCAGGAGCACCTAGGTGGCTCAGTCAGTTAAGCAGCCTACTCTTGGTTTCATCTCAGGTCATGATCTCACGGTTTGTGAGATTGAGCCCTGCTTTGGGCTCTGTGCTGACGGTGCAGAGCCTGCTTGGGATTCTCTCTTTCCTGTCTCTCCCCTGCTTGGACTTTCTCTCTCTCTCTCTCAAAATAAATAAATAAACCTTAAAAACATTTTTAAGTGACATATTATCAGTTGTTAAAATCATATGCTGATAGGAAAAGGACTATGAATGTGACAACATTGCTGGGTTGACTTAACGATAAACATGGGAAACCAGGAATATCACGGCAAACTATGTTTTTTAAATTAACAGGGAAATTTTTGCATTATTGTGTACAAATTTCTCTTGTGGAACATAAGTGTAAAACTTTTTCAGCGGAAAATGCGGAATAATGTGCAGAGTGGAATGTATGGGATCAGTATGGATTAAATGTTTTCTTCAACATTTCGTACAGTTCTGAAGTACATGCCTAAGGAAAAAAATTATAAAAGCCATATGGCCAAAAAGTCCAATTACTTGACAGAATGTAAAAATGCCTTTTATTTTTTTATTGAAATAAATACTTAAAAATACTCCTTGGTGGAGAGGTAGTTTTGTTGAGTACCTCTGGGCAACCGTAAAAATTTTATGTTTTATGCCCGCTTCTTACTCAGTGAGGGAAATGTTCCTACTATAACGTATGTAGGAGCTTCTCAAACAAAGCTCTGATTTTTCATTTCTGGAGTCTGCTTTTGGTCGTATTGGTTTTAAATACATGTTTGCTGGACTGATGCCATGCTTTTAGAGGGATGCTCTTAGATGCCAGCAGAGGGAGCACTATTCAATGTATTTACCGTACTGTTCTTCAGAAAACTGTCTAGTTTGTCGTGTGGCTGAGTATACAAGGACTTTAGCTTTAGTTTTAATCCTGGGTTCAATTTCAGACACGTTATTTATCAATGACGGTGAGCAGATGATTTCAGGTCTGTGTACTTTTTGCCTATGTGTGAAGACTGCTCAGTTCCTCCCCTTTAGGGTTGGGTTGTCAGTCTCCTTAGTGGCTTAGCAAAAAAGAGGAAGCACAGCTTATAACTTACTGAAATTCCATGTGGAAAAAAGTGGGAGAAAAATTTGAGAGTAAGTGTAAAATTTAAGAATATTCCTGACACTAAATCCTACCATTAAAACCAGAAAACACCTGTGAATCGTGAAGGATGAAATAATTATGTCTCTGTCCTTACTTGCACATCCTGGATGAGGCTGACTGATGGCACTTTGTAGTAGAATCATTAAGAAATTCTACTTACCTAGAAGTTTGCTGATAAGATGTTGCTTGAGGTAACATTTTTGGGAATCAAACATCTGATAGTTCTACTGATTTTTTTTCTTGCATTGTTTATTAGAATTCTGAAATTTTACATCAGCTAAATAAAAAGAAGAAGATTGAAATTGATTTTTTGAGGTGTCCTTGGGTGCTTTTTTGAGCTCATGGCCTGAATATGTTAAGCTGATACCCATTTTTACCTTTTTTCCTTGGTGGCTCATAGCATTGCTTAATTCAGAAAGGATTAAGCTTAGCTTTGGTCTTTGGTTCTCTAAATAACAGTTGGACAATTAAGGTGATCTAATCTTTGTTCTTTACTCCTAAAAAATGTTGGTTTTAGAAAGAACAACAGTACTTTGCTTAAAATATTCTATTAATATAAAGGAAGGCTTTTTGAAAGAATGAGGTTCTCACATGAAAAGCTTCCCATATATTTTAGCATCATTTCATATTTTCTTTTTTCTAACTTTGTGCTTAAAAAAACTTTCAAATCATTAGAAACACTGCAAGAATAATAAAAATGAACATCCATATAGCTTTAACTTAGATTCACCATTGTTAATGTTTTGCCACATTTGCTTTCTCTCTCTTTCTCTTTGTATGTGTGTTTCTATATATGTCTGTTGATGTATAATTATCCCCCTTCCCAGAGCATTTGAGAGTAAGTTGCAGACAACATGGTGTTGCACCTCATGGGTATGCATCTCCTGGCACATGAACTTTCTCCAACATATAACTGTAACATATTTATCACACTTGGGGCATTTATCATTAATACAATACTATTATTGAATATACAGTCCATACTCAAGTTTCTCTGATTGTCCCAATAATGTCCTTTATAGCTGTCATTTTTATTTTAACTAATCTAACCTATGATTACTTACAATGTGTTTAGTTATCCTTTCTTTAAAATTTTGTTTATTTATTTTGGGAGAGACAGAGAGAGAACACAAACAGGAGAGGGACAGAGAGAGAGGGGGACAGAGGATCTGAAGGGGGCTCTGTGCTGACAGCAGAGAGCCCCATGCAGGGCTCGAACTCACAAAATGTGAGATTGTGCCCTGAGCCAAAGTTAGACGCTTAACCAACTGACTGAGCTACTCAGGCACCCTCAGTTATCTCTTTAATCTTTAATTTGGATGAGGTTTCTAGCTTGTGTTTTTTTGTTTGTTTGTTTGATTTTTTGTTTATTTATTTTGAGAGAGACAGAGACAGTGTGAGCAGGGGAGGGGCAGAGAGAGAGGGAAAGAGAGAGAATCCCAAGCAGGCTCCACCCTGCTATTGCAGAGCCAGATGTGGGTCTCAAACTCATGAAGAGATCATGACCTGAGCCAAAACCAAGAGTTGGACACTCAACTGACCGAGCCACCCAGGCGCCTCCTCTAGCATGTTTTTCACGACATTAAGGTTTTGATGTCACTGCTTTGTAGATGTCCCTTAATTTGGATTTGCTGCCTTATTGTTTCTACATGACCAGATTGAGGTTAAACATTTTTACAGGAAAATTACAAAGGGCATATTTTCTTCTTTTCCTTATCTTAAAGCTCTCCCATGAAAGCAGTTTATTTGTGCTGTTTTAAAAGTCATGTTCTGGGGCGCCTGGGTGGCACAGTCGGTTAAGCGTCCGACTTCAGCTGGGTCACGATCTCGCGGTCCGTGAGTTCGAGCCCCGCGTCAGGCTCTGGGCTGATGGCTCGGAGCCTGGAGCCTGTTTCCGATTCTGTCTCCCTCTCTCTGACCCTCCCCCATTCATGCTCTGTCTCTCTCTGTCCCAAAAATAAATAAAAAACGTTGAAAAAAAAATTAAAAAAAAAAAAAGTCATGTTCTCTCCTAAATGTAACTTATTTAAACTATTTTCTAAACATACAGTTGACCCTTAAAAGTCTCAGGATTTAGAGGTGCCAACCACCTGCACAGTCAAAAATCTGCTATAACTTTTGACTTCCCAAAGACTTTGCTAATATTCTACCATTGACCAGAACCTTTACTGATAAGAACAGTTGATTAACACATATTTTGTATGCTGTATTACATATACTGTATTCTTATAGTAAAGTAGGCTAGAGAAAAGAAAACGTTAAGAAAATCATTAGGAATAGAAAATACATTTACAGGACTGTACTGCATTTATTGAAAAAATCCATGCATAAGTGGAGCTGCACAGTTCAAAGCCATGTTGTTCACACAAAAGACCTTGAATAGCCAAAGTAATATTGAAGAAGAAAACCAAAGCAGGAGGCATCACAATCCCAGACTTTAGCCTCTACTACAAAGCTGTAATCATCAAGACAGTATGGTATTGGCACAAAAACAGACACAGAGAACCAATGGAATAAAATAGAGATTCCAGAATTGGACCCACAAATGTATGGCAAACTAATCTTTGACAAAGCAGGAAAGAATATCCAAAGCAGGAAAGAATGGAAAAAAGATAGTCTCTTTAACAAATGGTGCTGGGAGAACTGGACAGCAACATGCAGAAGAATGAAACTAGACCATTTTCTTACACCATTCACAAAGATAAACTCAAAATGGATGAAGGACCTGAATGTGAGACAGGAAACCATCAAAACCCTAGAGGAGAAAGCAGGAAAAAACCTCTCTGACCTCAGCCATAGCAATTTCTTACTTGACATATCTCCAAAGGCAAGGGAATTAAAAGCAAAAATGAACTACTGGGTTCTTGTGAAGATAAAAAGCCTCTGCACTGCAAAGGAAACAATCAGCAAAACTAAAAGGCAACTGACGGAATGGTAAAAGATATTTGCAAATGACATATCGGACAAAGGGCTAGTATCCAAAATCTATAAAGAACTTACCAAACTCAACACCTGAAAAACAAATAATCCAGTGAAGAAATGGGCAGAAGACATGAATAGACACTTTCTAAAGAAGACATCCAGATGACCAACAGGCACATGAAATGAAAAGATGCTCAGCGTCACTCCTCATCAGGGAAATACAAATCAAAACCACACTGAGATACCACCTCATGCCAGTCAGAGTGGCTAAAATGAACAAATCAGGAGACTATAGATGCTGGCGAGGATGTGGAGAAAAGGGAACCCTCTTGCACTGTTGGTGGGAATGCAAACTGGTGCAGCCATTCTGGAAAACAGTGTGGAGGTTCCTCAAAAAATTAAAAATAGATCTACCCTATAACCCAGCAACAGCACTGCTAGGAATTTACCCAAGGGATACAGGAGTACTGATGCATAGGGGCACTTGTACCCCAATGTTTATAGCAGCACTCTCAACAATAGCCAAATTATGGAAAGAGCCTAAATGTCCATCAACTGACAAATGGATAAAGAAGATGTGGTTTATATAAACGATGGAATATTACTTGGCAATGAGAAAGAATGAAATAAATTATATATATATATATATATATATATATATATATATACACATACACATACATACGTGTGTGTGTGTGTATAATAAAGATTGAATGTTAGTTTAAGAAAAAAATAAAGAAATAATGGCTGCAAACTTCCAAAATGTTTGAAAAAAAGAAATGATCCTCTTGTAGGCAGCAAAAAAAAAAACAAAAACAAAAACAAAAAAACACATGTTGTTCAAGGTCAGCTGCACTGCCTTCCTTGTTTCTTGTCTCCCCATTAGAATGTCATTTCCCTGAAGGAGGAGATGCTGTGTGTCTTGTTTATTGTTACATCCCTGACATCTAGGACAGTGCCGGGCCCATAGTAGAAGCTTAAAAATTATATTTTTATTTTATTAAAAAAATTTAATTCTAGTGTGGTTAACATACAGTGTTATATTAGTGTCAGGTGTATAATATTGATTGTTATTCAACAGTTCCATATATTACTCAGTGCTAATCAATAGAAGTGTACTCTTTAATCTTCTTTACCGATTTCACTCATCTCCCTGCCCACCTTCCCTCTGGTGACCATCAGTTCTCCATAGTTTTTTGTACTATCTGTTTTTTGGTCTCTCTCTTTTTTTTCCTTTGTTCATTTAGAAGCTTAAGAATTATTTAAGAACATATCTCTTTTGAACTGATTTTTGATAAAACAAAATATTGTGATTCAAGTTCACATATCAAGAATTTGGAAAGTTAGCATTTTATTTTTTTGTCTGTTTTTGGCCTAAGTGTAAGAGGTAATTGTTGTGACCCAGTTTCTGGCATAGTTATACCAAATTTCCAGTACTTTTTCCCTGGACTCCACACTCTCCCACTTTTTCACACAGCCCTCCATCTAATATTGTCCAAGCATGGACTCTAGCCCAGGGCCTGTGCTAAGTGCTGGAGACAAAAGGTGAGTGAAACACAGTCTGTGTCACTGAGGAGTATGGGGCCATACCAATGGTGAACAAAGTCCTGAAAGAGCACATATCTGGGGACAAGTGTCTCTAGTAGGACTCATCTCTGTTCTGGGCAAGGCCTAAGGAATCTGACCTGTGATTTAATGCTACATAGATTTATAATCTGAAAATTAGATAGTGACGGAATGGACATTCTCATCAGTGTGAGCCATTTTCCGAGTCCAAGGGGAATAAAGAATTTAAACCAGAATTTGTCATTTTAGAGATTATACTCTCAGGGCTATGTGGTGAAAAATTAAAAACATATTTAATTTCTATTCACTTTATATATCCACATAACCTGCTTATTTTAAGAGACCTGGTTTATTAATTGATTGTGTTGAGTAGCATTTATAAGAATATTTCATCTTAAGGTTCTGTGAAATCCTGTTATTTTAATTTTCAAATGCAGATACATATTAGAAAGTAAATGTTCTCAAATCTAAACTTGTATTCCTGTTATTCCTTTTAAAGTGGTGTCAATATCAAAATGCCAATCAACTCCAGCGGACCTGATTGGGTGACTGTGATTCCCAGGAGAGTAAAAGGTAAGAAGAATGAGCTTGATGATTTGTTGTTTTTCTTGCTAAATGGGTTGAGGCTCTGTGGTTTCACTAAATGTTATGAAAACTTCTTTCCTCCTTTTAATATGCCGTGGTTACTTCTGGGCACAATTGAAAATACTAAAAGAGCTTTTTAATTAAAATAAATCAGACCTTATGTGCATAATCTTGGGCTTTGCTATTTATACTGCTGTGAAAGTTGTCTTCTTCCCCTTCCCCTCTCTGGTTGGCTGCTCAAGAGACTTCAGTGCTATACTGTCCGATATGGTAGCTACTAGCCACACATGGCTATTTAAATTTAAATTAATTAAAATTAACTAAAAATTAAAATGTAATTCTTTTTTTTTAAACAAAATTTTTAATGTTTATTTATTTCTAAGAGAAAGAGAGAGAGAGCCAGAGCACAAGCAGGGGAAGGGCAGAGAGAGAGGGAGACACAGAATCCGAAGCAGGCTCCAGGCTCTGAGCTGTCAGTACAGAGCCCAATGCGGGGCCCGAACCCACAAACTGTGAGATCATGACCTCAGCCAAAGTCGGACACTTAACTGACTGAGCCACCCAGGCTCCCCTAAAATTTAATTCTTAAGTCACACATCCTCGGGAGCCATGTGTGGCTGGTGGCTACCATGTTGGGCAGCATTTTATATGGAATGTAGTGTATCCATCATTGCAGAAATTCTGTCGGATATCACTATTCTAGAGTTATCCAAGAAACGTGTATGAAATCGGCAAGGAAATTTTTAAAATCAAAAGCATTATGTTACTGAACTCTGGTTTTCTCAACGTGTGATCTCTGCATTAGCAGAATCAGCTAGAATTGCAGATTCTTAGGTCTTACCTCAGGCTACTGAATCAGAAACTCGGGCGTGGGGCCTAGCAATCTGGGTTTTAGCAAACCTTCCAGGTGATTTTGATCCATTGGCATTGGGTATTGTTAAAAGTAAAACAATATAGAGTAAATGTATTTGTTCTGTTTTAGCCACGGTGACTTTTAGAAAGAAAGGATGAATATTATTAAGGAAACTTATGCAGATGGCAAGGCCCTTTTGGCTGTTGAAAGCATATATGACAGTATATATGATAGATACTGCACAGATACTGGCAAACACTATTGCCATAGGGCCTAGGCGTGCAATACATGTGAATCTAGCCAGGGTGGGTATTAGTCATAAGCATGCCTTGTGTGAATGGTGGGGGAAGAACCTAAGTGCAAGCACAGCCTGTCTACAGCTCTTGCTGCTTTGTTGTGCAGAAATGTGCTCAGATGTATAGGGTTTCTTTTTTCCATGAACAAAAATCAGAAGTCTTAATCCTTAATCTTTAAATGTAATATCTCCAGATTTCAAAACATTGGCATCCAATTGCAAACATTTAAAATATTGTGTGGGCTAAATAAAATTATTGTCTGTGGCCCAGATACAGCCAGGATACTGCCAGTCTATATATCTCTGGTCTCCACTATCATGTGCCACAAGAAATCTCAGTCTTTTCCTAATGAAAGCTGTATTTTATTTACTTGAAGCCAGTGAGTTACTAATTTTATTTAAATTTTTTTTTCAACGTTTTTTTATTTATTTTTGGGACAGAGAGAGACAGAGCATGAACGGGGGAGGGGCAGAGAGAGAGGGAGACACAGAATCGGAAACAGGCTCCAGGCTCCGAGCCATCAGCCCAGAGCCCCTTCGCGGGGCTGGAACTCACGGACCGCGAGATCGTGACCTGGCTGAAGTCGGACGCTTAACCGACTGCGCCACCCAGGCGCCCCTTAAAAGATTCATATATGAAACATCATTAATAGAAATACTTTTATTTGCCTTTATTTGCCTGGGCCTCAACCTCGCGTCTGTTCCCCCTAGTCCTGCACTCCTCATACTCTATCCTTCTCTGCCCCAGCCCCAGTCTTCTGGCGTGGCTGCCTTATCCCTGGATGTCTAGTGGGATGGTCAGCGGGTGGAGTTTTGGATGGTTTACCTGCACCTGACAGGTCTCGATGTTCAGCCAGTAAGTGTTTGTGGGTTTGTGATGTACTGTTCTGTTTAGAGAGAACTAGTAAGAGAACTAGAGAGATCTGGTGGAACTAGTGAGACTTTTGATGGATTTTTAGAGGAAGAAAGGAACCGTGAATCAATAGGAGAATAGCTTGGCTTTGAGAAGACCCCCTCAGAGCAGGTACATTACTGGAAGGAAAAGAGAAGGGAAATTGCTTTACATAACATCAAAGACACCCAGCCTTGGAGGACTTCACTGCAGTTCACTCTCATGACCAGCAGGGCGCACTCAAAGACCCTAAACCAAGGGCTCACATGCCTCCCACCTTCCCTCCCTATGTTCCTCCCTTCATTCCTTTCTTTCTCTTTTTTAATATAAATATATTTTGTTTTTGGAATATTTTAGACTTAAAATAAGTTACAAAAATAGTATAAAGTTCCTGTATAGCCTACACCCAGCTTCCCCTTATGCTAACATCTTATATAACCACAGAATACTTCCAAAACTAAGGTTTTAACATCAGTACAGTATCATTAACTAAGCTGTAGAGTTTACTTGGATTTCATGAGTTTTTCCACCAATGTCCTTTTTCTGTTTTAGAATCCCATGCAGAATCCCAGGTTGCATTTAGTCACCATGTTTCTTTAGTCTTCCTTCTGTGACATTATCTTGACCTTTACACTTTGAAGAACTTTGGTCAGATATTTTTTAGAATGTTTCTAAATTTGGATTTTTAAGTATTTTCTAATGATTGGAATGAGAGTATGCATTTTTGGAAGAATAGCACAGAAATGATGTTGTGTCCTTTTAAGGGAGTACATGATGTCAATATGTTCTGTTAACAATGTTAAATTTGATCACCTGGTTAAAGTGGTGTCTGTCAGGGTTCTCTTCTCTGTATCCTGGGGAGATACTTTGAGACTGTGGTAGGCTGAATAATGGCCCCCAGAGATATCCAGATCTTAATTCCTCAAATTTGTGAACGTTGCTATATATGGATGGCAAAGGAAATTTTGCATGTGTGATTAAGCTAAGGGTCTAGAGATGGGGAGAGATTATCCGGATAATCTGAGTGGGCCCTAAATGCAATCACAAGTGTCCTTTTAAGAGGGAGGAAGAGGGAGATTTCATACAAAAGCAGAAGGCAATGTGACAGTGGAAGTAGAGAGAAATTTGAAGATGCCATGCTGCTGGCTTAACAAATGGAGAAAGAGGCCATGAGCCAAAGAATACAGGTGTGGAAGAGGAAAGGGAACAGATTCTTCCCTAGCTCCTCCAGAGAAAGCATGGCCTTACTGATACCTTGGATTTGGTATCGGTGATACTGATTTTGGATTTCTGGCCTCCCTCCAAAACTGTAAGAGAATAAATTTGTGTTGTTTTAAGCCACTGAATATGTGGTAATCTGTTATAGTAGCCACAGGAAACTAATACAAAGACATCCTGGATGTCTCTGTATTCCATCAGGATGTAAACATCCTATTTCTGCTTATACTTTCACCCACTAATTTTAGCATTCATTAATAGATCTTGTCAGCAGCAATTATTTGGGTGGTATTTAATGGTGACTTTCTAATCTCTCATTTCTAAGACATTTATTAATTGGAATTTTTCTGTAAGGAAGAGTTGTCCCTTCTTTCCCATTTATTTAATTATGTCCATATAGACTCATGGCTCATGATTATTTATCTCATTTTTTGGATTATTACCGAATTCAACTGTTATTTATTTTGTTGCTCTAATTGCTCCAATTTTGGCAATTGGGAACTTTTTTAATTTGGCCCCTATGCCCCTTTGACATGCTAACGTATATATGTACCTATGATACGTATATATGTGTATATATATGTGTGTGTGTATGTATACATATATGTGTATATATATGTGTGTGTGTATATGTGTGTGTATGTGTGTGTGTATACACATTTTTTTTCCTTAAGCACTTCCTTAGTCTCTGACATGTTTCACACCCATTTGTGTGTTATTTGACCTAGACTTGGAAGGGTTCATAGTCTTTCCACTTTTATTATTTTACTTATGAATCCTATATTTTGAAGGGTTTTATTTCCCTATCAACATTTTTAAAAAGTATTAGTTAATTGATTTTCCTGCAAGTTAAACTTATTCTAAGGTGCATATTTAGTCTGCTGAACTGTTTGAGATTACCTGTCTTCCCCCATGCATGGGTGTAATTCCAGTCAAAAGCAAAGAAACATAGCTTTTAATTAGATGAAAATAGCTCATCAGGGATAAGTATCTGGTTTCTGACAGGCTTTCCCAGTGTCAGAATTGCTGCTGAATTTTTATTAGCACCTGTACTGTGGTCCCTAGATTATCATAGCCTGATAGAAGCCTTGATGGCTTCTAACCTCATCAACAACTAAACTAGAGTTCATATTTTGGGGAGAAGCTTACTGAGAGTTTGGGATAAAACTAGATTTAATAGCAACAGAATAAGCATTAACATCTTTGTAGCCTTTTGCTATTTTCTTTATCTTTTTAAAAAATTAATTAATTAATTATATTTTAGAAAGAAAGAGAGCCAGTGGGAGAGAGGGCCAGAAGGAGAGAGAGAGAGAGAGAGAGAGAGAGAGAGAGAGAATCCCAAGCAGGATCCACACTCAGCACAGAGACCGTTGCAGGACCCAGGCTCAAGCCCACAACCCTGGGACTGTGACCAAAGCTGAAATCAAAAGTTGGACACTCAACTGACTGAGCCACCTAGGCGCCCCTTTTCTTTATCTTTTGAGGTGTATCTTACGTACAGTATAGTACGTGGATTGCAAATATATAGTACAATGGAATTTTACATTTGTATCTGTAACTGTGGTAGGCTGAATTCTAAGATGACTCCCACTGATCCATGCCTTTATATAATTCTTTTTCTCTTGAGTGTGGGAAGGACCTGTAAATGTGATAGTATATCACTCCCATGACTTTAAAAAAAGAGATACTATCCTGGGCAGACCTGACTTAATTGGATAAGCCCTCAATAGGGACCAAGTTCTTCTTGAAGAAATTCAAAGTGTGAGAAGGCTTCCATGTGAGCGGGATTCTTTGTTGCTGGCTCTAAAGATGGAGGAGGCCATGTGGCAAGAAATGTAGACAGTTTCTAGGAGCTGAAGGGCATTCCCTGGCTGACAGTGACCAAGGAAACAAGAAACTCAGTATTATAACCACAAGGAACTGAATCTGGCCAGTAATTGAATGGGGTTGGAAGCAGATTTCTCTTGTCTACAGAAAGGAACACAGTCCTGCTGTCAACCTGATTTCAACCTGTGAGACCCTTAGCAGGGAACCCAGCTATGTCATGCCCTGGACTCTTGGCAGAACTATGTGATATTAAGTGTCTCTTGTTTTTAAGTTACTAAGTTTGTGGTGATTTGCCATGCACCAATAGAAAACTAATACAATTACTGCCACCCATACAAAGATATAGAATGTTTAGAACATATAGAATATTTCTAGCATTCCAGTGTTGCCCTTTATGATTAAAAACTATTAATACTACTATAGCATTGAACTTTCACAACAGCCCTTCAAAGTAACTACTAATTTACCCATTTTATAGGTAATTGAAGCAAGGTCCAGAGACTGATACGTCATCATTTTGACATCTGCTCTGTGTCTGATGCTAGACTAGACTCTGAGAATACAGGAGATGAGTAAGATGAGAGTTTTAAGTGATTTCTGGGGTCTCCTATTGGAGACGTGGAGTCAGACATAAACCAGGACCTCTGACTCGAGTCTAGCCCTTTTTCTGCTATCCCTTAATATGCTTGGGAGGTGTGGGGGAGGATGTCTTAACGTTTGGGTTTGTCTGCAGTAGTGGAGTTCATCAACTCTCTAGTTTCTAAATGCATCCAAATGGTGGAGTAAATGATAAAATAGTGTTTTATGTTGTTCGATGAAAACCATACTAATGACTTTATGGATGAGACCTCACTATGAGGTTGTTTAGAAAATGGAAAGGTGCTATCACAACAAAGTGGACAAAGCTACTTTAAAAAAAAAAAAAAAGGTTTATTTATTTATTTTGAGTAGGGGGGAAGAGAGAGAGAATCCCAAGCAAGTTCCGTACTGTCAGTGCAGAGCCCGAGCAGGGCATGAACTCAGGGAACTGTGAGATCGTGACTTGAGCCAAAACCAAGAGTTGGATGCTTAACCGACTGAACCACCCAGGCACCCCTGGACAAAGCTATTTTAAAGACAACCACCTTCAGTTGGAAAAAATACTTGGTACAGAATACATTTTATTTGGTTAACTTAGAAAATCAAAGGGCTCATATGCTATGTAAAATCCAACTGACTGATATCATTTGGGGGTAGGAAGCTCCCCACAACTGTATCAGTAGTGAAATGTATGCCTTTGTAAACAGGACCACCTTTACCACTAGCTGGCTCTACCGCTCTCTGGGAAACTTCGGCAAGTCCCTCTGTGACGTACCATCTTCACCTTTAAAAGACATTTGGACTAGCCATTATCTGAGGTCCTTTCAGCATTCTTTTAATCTATAGGTATTTCTACCTGTACCTGTTTAGCTTCCCTCCGAAAAATGCTTAGGTTTTAGGGGACTAAAGTATAAAGAAAAAAATTAAATTCCCAAGGTTTTCCAGGGGGAGACTCAAGGGTAAACTCAAGCTATAATAACTGCTGTGTAGCCAGGACTTCTCGTAGTCCCAGTGCTTGACAAGTTGTACCTGAACAGCTCGACACACGCTGTCCTCATTTCTCATCTCCCTGAGATGGCACCCAAGCGTTCCGGTGCTAATTGTGTTCCTTGAGGAGAGGAATTGTTTGATTCTCTTTCTTTGTCTTGTCTTGTTTTTTCTCTCATGAACTATATACTCCTCATTGGCCTGCCTTTTACTTTTCTCACTTCTACAGATAATTCTATGCTATGAAGTTAAGGGACGTGTGCACTAACATGCACTCACTCATACCTCCCAGTCTTAATTCACACTGTCTCCCTCTCACCCAGCTCTTTCTAGATATTTGAGGGAAATTTTTTTCTCTGCTCTTCTCTTGTTTTGTCCCATTTGTGGTCCAAATAGTCCTCGTTTTGGCTAATGAATGACATGGGATGACACCCTTTGGAGGAAACTATAAGCTATGAGTTTTAAAGAGAAGCCAAGACATTTTAGAGAAGCAGGGACCTTAACCTGCAGATAATTGAAGCTATCCCTTCTGATTTTGCATAAAGATCTTATCTGCTTTTGATAACCATCCACAAAAACTACTTCCTTCACCATCAGTATTTAAGAAAACTGTAAAATCTAAGCAATAACTCCGTTTTGTTTTAAAACTATTTTGGGGGCGCTTGGGTGTATCAGTCAGTTAAGTGTCTGACTCTGTTTTGGCTCGGGTCATGATCTGATGGTTTGTGAGTTTGAGGCCCTCATCAGGCTCTGCGCTGACAATGAGGAGCCTGCTTGGGATTCTCTCCCTCTCTCTCTGCCCTTCTCCTGCTTGTGCTTTCTCTCTCTCTCTCCCCTTCTCTCGAATAAATTAAAAAAACCCACAAAACTATTTTTATTCCACATGTATAGTTCATTAGGGGTTATATTATTGATTTAAGAGACTTTCATATCTTATGTGAAAATGCATTCCAAGTTCCAAGAAATGCGGTCTTTTTAAAGAACTTCAGACTGCTTAAAGTCTTAATAAAGTAAGAAATGTTTTTGTCTCCGCTGACCATAAGAGGGCAATGTAGGTACATGCATTACACTTTAAAAATCTGCTCTGTTATCTAGTGCTGCATGTGTGAAGAATTAATGTCAGTTCAGTAATTGATTTGCTTTGCTTGACTTAACTCTGGTAGTAAATAAAATTAACATTTGAATGGAAATGGTAATTGTTTCCTGTGTGATATACACTTTCCTTTATAACATGTATTTGGCACAGAATAGCCAAATCTTCTGAATTAACCATGGTAAAAAGTGTAACTTCAAAATCACTTTTAATTCCCCTTCTAGTAGATGTTTTCTTTGGGCCCCAGGTGTCTGCTCTGGAGCTCCCTGTCTGTATAACCTTGACATGATGATATAATGAGGAAGCTTTGGGCAAGGTGTGGTAACATAGTAAAGTCATACTTGGTAACATGTGGAGAAACTGTTTATGAATAAGCCAAATAAATATTTACCCCCCCCCTTTTCTTTTCTTTGACAATAACATTTTCCAAGTAAAGCTTTTAAAAATGCTGTTTACTTTTCAGCTTAGGCCCTGAATCTTCAAAGAATTAGCAGATGGCTGAATTAAAAGGTTAAATATGCACTATCTGTCAAATAGGGCATCTTCTTTGAAGGGAACAAAACCAAAATAATTTTGAGTATTATAATATCAAGATAATAAGCTGAAAATAGTCACAAATATGGGGCTCAAATTTAGATTTCTGAGTTGTATAAACATTTGGATTTTGAATTGTGGTTTAACAGGTGAGACTGGAGAATTACTGGATTATGATCAAGGTTTAAGCTTTGGGGTGTGTAAGGAAGTGATGTAAAATAATTGATGGTATTTGAAGATTGTAGATTTGAGTGTTAGAAACAAGTAAGTGTACACCTTCAGGAAAAAATCCAAAAAGAAAATGGCTGACATCTACAAACCTCTGTTTTTGAGACGTGGTATATATAGCACAGTGGTTAGACCATGGGCTTTGGGGCTCACCTGCTTGGATCAGGTCTTGGCTTTGCTGCTTGTTAGCTCTGGATCTAAGTCAAGTTGCTGTTCCAAAAGGCAGGGTTTACACTAGGACCTACTTTAAAGGGTTATTGTGAGCATCGTATGAGATAATATATTTAATTGCAGAGTAAACTCTCAAGAAATATTAGCCATCCCTGTCTGTTTATTTTGAAGCACTTAAAGTGTGTTGTTTCCACAACAGCATTTTCCAAGGGAGGTGTTAGGGAAGAAGGATGTTGACTTTCCCTTTGAAGGGTGTCCTGCCTCTCGTGTCATGTGTAGCTGGGCTACAGCCATGAGTACAAACTGCTGCTGCATTTTAAATATTGCTCATTGTAATATTTGTACATTCTTCTAAACCTTTTGTAACGTGGGGAATAGTTCTTTAGAGTGTGTGTATTTGGTTTCTTCGCTGTATTAAGTGGTGGTTATCTGAATTACTATTTGATTGCGGGACCCATGGGTTAAAATTTTCCTTTTATTAGGTTGAGGAACAGTGGGCTAATATTACTATGCGTATGTAAAATATGAATTTAAGGTGTTACTTGCCTCATAGGCCTTTGGATGAGAAACTTATTCCGGGAAAATGCTAGACAATAGTTAATGTCTACACATTTCCATGGTATTTGCCTGCCTTTATTTTTGGCTTTGATAAAAACATGCATAATCAGAGGGAATGCCCAAAGTCCCCTTTTCGCCTCTGTCCACCAATAATACCCTCACACACATTTCACATCTTCCTATTTTTGTGCAAAGGAGAACCTTTTGTAGCAAGGGGAAAGTCTGGGATTTCTTTGAGATGTGATGGTGGGAAATGTTACCCAGATACCAGCACGCTAACAGATATAGGGCCATAATTTTGTTTCTTGGAACATTTTCCATGTATGGTTAGTTGGAGGAGACTTTCAGAATATCTAATTTTGTTTCCTTTTTCTTCTCAGAAACCAACAATCTAGAACTATCTCATGGCTCAGGAACTTTTCCTTCTGGGTATTATTATAAAGATCAGTGGAGGCCCAGAAAGTTTAAGATGCGCCAGTTTAATGACCCTGACAACATTACAGAATGCTTACAAAGAAAAGTGGTGTATTTGTTTGGTGACTCAACAATCAGGCAATGGTTTGAATACCTTACTACGTTTGTTCCAGGTTGGTACTTTGCATTTTGTTTCATAATTCTTTTCCGCATGCACAAAATCAACTTTCTTCACTCCAGTGCCCGAGGAAGGGCATCAGGTGAGGAAGCAGTTATTTCTCTGTAGGACTAAACAGGTGTCCTGACCCTGGAGAGATGTGTGATGGTTTCTGATCCATGGTGGGGTTGTGATGTATTGATGGAAGCACTGGAATTGAAGTTCATACCACTGATGAGCTGTGTGACCTTGGACATGTTATTTACTTCCCAGGGCTTTATTTCTCCATGTGCAACGGGGCAGCTGGACAGAATCACCTTATAGGTGTCTTTTACTTCTGATATTCTGGGCTATAAAACAGAGGTGGACATTTTCAGTTGTTTCTCTCCTAGTTCTGTTTAGTCAGACTTCAAGTTTAAAATAGATTTAACTGGAAGGAAGCAGCCAAACAGACTGTGGTCCATTTTAATACATCCATGCAGTATATAGCCTTTCCGGTGTCATCTGCTGGGCATTCCATTGATATGATTCTGAGATGAGCTGGCTCCTACTGAGGGAGTCTTGGTAAGTCCCAGCATTCTTAGCTTCCTGGTGTCACTGCTGGGCTCCTGGGGTGCCCTCCAGACTCGGAATAAAGCCGCACTCATTGGAAGGCCCTCCCTTATTCAAATGGGCCTTTTCCTCTTTGTGGAAGGTGTGGATGGAGTGAGGAGGAATGAATCTCAGGTAACAGTACTAAAGACCCTGCTTACAATTGAGAGAGCTGATAAATAATTCCATGGGAACTATTTTTGAGGGCTATACATGGGCAGGACTTTCCATAAAGCAAATTCCCATAGTTTGTTGTGAGCTGTTGTTGGTGTTGTTTTTCTCTTTTATTTTTTTTACACTAACCTCATTTCAGATTTAATTTTTCAAAGGAACGGAAGAAGTAGATACGGTCCCCAAAAGTGGAAAGTTAATTCCAGTTTTTGTTGTGCTTTTGTTTTTTTATTGACACAAGCATAGTTGAGTTTGGTCAATAAAGCATAAATTAAAAACTAGGAAAAGGGATATAATTTGTATGGCATAATGCTAAGCATGTTTTGATGCTGACTAGGCAGGGCCCTCCAGAAGTCTATAGTTGTTTGTTTAAGTTCTAATGACAGAGCTCAATATTTCCGTTCATAGCAGTGATCACATTGAGTGTCATAATTATTTTCCACTGTATCCTTTGCAGATAGATTTTCACCTGATAAAGCCTTGTGCTGGTGCTTGATTTTAATCAAATGAAAAAAATGGTAGCTTGAGCTTGTTGAGTTTAAATGGAGCCAAATGCTAAGTCGTAATGATTTAGGTACGAAGATCTGGAAGAGGAGACTAGGACTGCATGGAGAGAAGAGTGAAAACTTTAACCCTTAAGAAGAATGTAGGACAATTAGGGTGTGATGTTAGTTCTTCAGAATTGGCTGTAAACTCCTTGAGAGCAAGGACTGTGACTTATCTATCTGAGCAGTGCTGGCTAGTGGCACTACAGTGGCTGGCCCTGAATAGGTACTTAGGAAGTGTTAATGGACTTGGATTGCCAGAAGTTACTTAGTCTGTTCTCTGTAAGGCACTTGTAGGGACATTCAGGGATATGAGACAGGCCCTCTTTCCTTATGGGGCATATGCTAAGTGATGAATTTTACAGACAGGGTTTTTCAGAAGTAACAAAAGAGAAATCCTGACTGATTCCTGGGACCTTCAGAAGACCTCAGAAGAGCTGGACTTTGAAACACAACTTAGATAAAGGAAAGGGAAAAGTGAATTCTAACTTGTCTGCTGTCTTTGTTATTCTTGTGACAGAGATAGACATTCTGTAAGACATTAATATGATTTTCCACCCATAGGGTGAAACTGAAAGTCAAAAGAAACAGGGTTGCTTGTTTCTTTCATGTATTTCAAAAAGTATTTGGTTACTGTTACGTGTTTACTTAAAAAAGCACAAGTTATAGCCCTCATCCTGGAAGAAATAGTATTTATATGTTAGAATAGTGATGTATAAATGCCAAATTGATTTTTAGATATTTAGCAATCAGTGCCTACAGGAAGATTTCTTGACCTAATGGTTAGAAGTAAACAGGTTATTTTGCTTCTGAGGTATATAGACATACATATAGAATCTATTACTGATGGTTTAAATAATATGTTAGAATAAAGGTCCATTGAGGCCAGTGAAATAGGTATTACCTTTACAGTTGTACCTTTTTGTTGTACTTTTGTGGTACTTTTATTTTAAAAAAAAAAAAACGTTCTCTTAAGCCACTAACTAAAACATGATCATAATATATGTGCTTGTTTTGAACATTTTTATGAATTTGAATTTTCCTTGTTTCAGATTTAGTGGAGTTTAACTTGGGTAGTCCCAAGAATGTGGGTCCCTTCCTTGCGGTGGACCAGAAGCACAACATCCTGCTCAAATATCGCTGCCATGGTCCACCCATCCGTTTTACAACTGTCTTTAGCAATGAGCTTCGTTATGTGGCAAATGAGCTGAATGGCATCGTGGGAGGGAAGAACACAGTGGTTGCCATAGCTATATGGTCTCATTTCAGCACCTTCCCTTTGGAAGTGTATATCCGGCGGCTCAGGAATATCCGTCGAGCAGTGGTCCAGCTCCTGGATCGAAGCCCTAAGACTGTGATAGTCATTCGGACAGCCAATGCCCAAGAGCTGGGGCCTGAAGTGAGCCTTTTCAACAGTGACTGGTACAACTTCCAGCTGGACACCATCCTTCGGAAGATGTTCTCAGGGGTTGGAGTGTATCTTGTTGATGCCTGGGAGATGACCCTGGCTCATTATTTACCCCACAAGCTACATCCGGATGAAGTTATTGTGAAGAACCAACTGGACATGTTCTTGTCCTTTGTGTGCCCCTTGGAGACCTAGCTTGCCCTGGAAGGAACTGGAGGAATCACATTTTCTGCATTAGAGACAGTTTATGGGAGGCCCCATGGAGATATTGCTGCTACTGATATGTACAAAATTTCAGAAAGAGCTGGACTTTATATAATGATTTGTAAGGAGCTTAGAAAATGCAGGTTGCATTTATATCTACCTACAGGATTTATTCCAATCTTTACATAGCCATGGGAGAACCATTATTAACAACATCTACACACTGTATTGCCCTTGTAACCAAAGATGCTAACGAGTGTGTTTGAATTAGCCTCTCCGGAGAGGGGAGATTACTATGCTAAAAACTGAAAAATGTTCTGACCTAAATGGTTGGTAGTGGAGTGTGTGTAGCTTATCTGGTAAGGGCGATTGTGCTTATCTGCATGAATAGCACGGTGGGTCCATCTTCAGTGTGATGAACTGATGAGGCGTATGGTTAGGGGCTCCTGTGACACACTGGAGCCTGCTGTGTCTCAGGAGTTTCTCTTGATTCACCTTTTTTGAATTACTTGAAAAGGCCAGTATCTTTGGTTAGAATTTTTTAGTGAGAACATTTACAGTGTTCTGCTTTTATCTAGAAAAGAAGCAAAAGGAGAATACGAAAGCGGTTAATATGAAATCTGTGTGTTGCACTGATACTTGCATTGGGCGGTTGTTACTTACTTGATTCAGCTAAATTTTACATGACGAATACTTTAAAATAATCACTTTTGGAACTGGAAGGGGGAAATGTAAAATGGAAATTTATTTTTGTGTTTTGAAGTTTGAGGGTTTTAAGAACTGACTTTTATGTAAAGAACGCCATTGTTTATTATAAACTTGTACAAGTTACTTCCATCAATTTCAAGTGTTTCTTTTTTGGTTGTTAGTTTGGATCACATACCAACATTAGAAATGAAAATCTAATTAGAAGTTAGATATTGAGATCTGTAACAAGTATTTCTTGATGGGGACATAAGGTACACACATTCTGTCATGCTTGGAAGTAAAAAACTGCTATCTTAAGATACTATCAATTTTACTTGACTGTCTTTGCCTTATTAATTTTAAATGGGTTTAGGCTAGCATGGGGCCATTTAGTAAGCACTCTTTTCTTTTTGAGCCAGAATGGATTACAATCTAGTTTTAGTTATCCCTTAATGGACATATGAAGAGACTGGAGAGACTTTAGAGATGAAGACTGATGCTAAAAGCATTCTCTTAGGAGAATGGGTCACGGAATTTGGAGTTAAGAAGTTTTTTTAAATGTTTATTTATTTTTGAGAGAGAGAGACACAGAGTGTGAGTGGGGAATGGGTCAAGGAATTTGGGGTTTAAAATTTTTTTTAATGTTTTTTTTATTTTTGAGAGAGAGACACACACAGAATGTGAGTGGGGGAGGGTCAGAGAGCGAGAGAGACACAGAATCCAAGCAGGTTCCAGGCTCTGAGCTGTCAGCACAGAGCCCGACGCAGGGCTTGAACTCAGCTGTGAGATCATGACCTGAGCCAAATTCAGATGCTTAACTAACTGAGCCCCCCAGGAGCCCCAAGGAATTTGGAGTTTTAACTTAAAGAGTGTAGGGGCGCCTGGGTGGCTCAGTCATTAAGCATCTGACTTTGGCTAGGGTCATGATCACCTGGTTCATGAGTTCATGCCCCACATCAGGTGAGCTTGAGGCCTGCTTCAGGGGAGCCCTGCTTCTCTCTCTCTCCATACCCCTCATGGGATTCTCTCTTTCTGCTCCTTGATCACTTGCACTCTCTCTCAAAAACAAACAGACAGACAAAAACAAAAAAACTTCCTTTCTTAGACTTGAGGGCCATCTTCAAATTTGTAAAATATATATATGGGGAAAAATATTTTTAAATTATTTGAGGCTAAGGCTCACCAACAAGTAGTTAAACATATTAAGATTGCTTAATTTTAATGGTCTTTAAGCTTTAGTGTCAGAATCGCCTGGACTATTTGATAAAAATACAGGATGCCTCTGGGAACTGTGGAATCAGACTTTGCTACAAGCATCCAGTGATTTTGATGCAATGGCAGTATTCTACACTTTGAGAAATACCAACTAAGGGAAGAAGGAAGATAGAACTAAGGAAATAATATTGCTTGTCTATTATTTCCTGGGCTTAATCCCTAACATTTAATCCTGATCACCATCTAGTAGTGTAGGTGATATTAGGTACATTTTATAGATGAACTTGAGTTTGGATTTGAACAAAGGTATGTGAGAGTACATAGCCCTTTGCAACTACAACTTGTTGGACTTTTGTAAAGAGAGATGTTCTTTTTCATATAAGGACTTTCGAGCATTTTCTAAAAGATTGCTGGAGGAGGCTGAGGCATCATCTTCCCAGGAGAATTTCAATTTCCACTGCCTCTCCAGGGCTTTGGAGTGACGTTTCTTGTTTGTGCAAATGGTTTCTTGTGACCTCGTCCAGCTTCTATTACTTTTTGATTTAGTTATAAAAGGTCCTAAAGATTTGATGACACAGTTTCTTGACGTATTCTAATTCACTTTGTGCCTTTTCTAATTTGTCTTTCTATACTCTGGTGTGGAAGTTTAAAAAAAAATGCCTAAGTGTGGAGTTTGGAATATTACCTAAATCTTTCTCAGAACAATTAGATACAGTATTTTAATTTCTTCTGAAAAGTGTATTTTAGGCTAGTACCACACAGTTGTAAATACTAGCATGCCAGCAAAATAATATAGTTTTATATATTTTCCATTATAAATATAAAAGACATCATTGTTTTTAGAAACTAAAATCTAGACAAAGAAAATCTATGCAAAGAATCTATAATTCTATCATCCGAATGTGGTACGCATTAGCATTTTGGTATATTTTCTTCCTGGTTTTTTAAAAACCACATAGCTATAAACACAGATAATATGTAATTTGTATCTGTGTTTTTTTATTTAGCATACAAATATTTTTCTGTGTTAAATAGTCTTCATAACTGAATTATAAAAGTCTGCCCAACAGTTTAGCTAATGATACCATTATTTACATAAGTCGGCCATTATGGTTGGGCATTTAGGTTTAAAATAAAATATTAAGGGGTGCCTGGGTGGCTCGGTTGAGCATCGGACTTTGGCTCAGGTCATGATTTCATGATTTGTGGGTTTGAGCCCTGTGTCGGGCTCTGTGCTGACAGCTCAGAGCCTGGAGCCTTCTTTGTATATGTGCTGCCGAAGCGAGCACTTGGAGCCTTCTTTGGATTCTGTGTCTCCCTCTCTCTTTGCCCTTACTCCGCTCACACTCTGTCTCTGTCTCTCTCTCTCTCAAAAATAAACATTAAAAAAATTTTTTAAATAAAATATTAAAATGGGCTTATATGTAATTTCTTTGGATTAAATGTCATATAGGTTAAAATTCATATGGATTTTTATTTTGGAATGACAGCATTAATTTTGCTTAGTGGATCTCATTTTCTAGAACTCGATTGATTTGATGCTATTTGTGAAAGGAAGAATCCATAATTAGGCCCTTCTATGCAAATTATGTTTTTTAGAAGTTACCTTATTAAGGGTAACCTTTCATTAGCAATACAAAACAGACCTTTGGTGTTCTGGTATGATCCATTTTACCATTCTGAACAACCACTATTTTATTAAATACCAGTTGACTAACACTTCGGGGTTTCAGGTATTAAGTTTCAGATTGATACATTGGGGTGCTTAAGAATATATGGTAAACCTTGACATATCCATGTTACATGCCAGAGGTGAGTCTGTTTCTGGGCCCTATTAAAAGAAAAAGTTATTACTGAGAGAGGCACAGGGAAATTAACACCCCACCCCCAAAAAGAGTGTTCAGCATTACCTTTGGGTTAATTCAGTTTATTAACAGTAGCTAGTTGCTCATGCTAGAAATTCCACTTTTTTTTTTTTTAATTTTTTTTTTCAACGTTTTTTTATTTATTTTTGGGACAGAGAGAGACAGAGCATGAACGGGGGAGGGGCAGAGAGAGAGGGAGACACAGAATCGGAAACAGGATCCAGGCTCCGAGCCATCAGCCCAGAGCCTGACGCGGGGCTCGAACTCCCGGACCGCGAGATCGTGACCTGGCTGAAGTCGGACGCTTAACCGACTGCGCCACCCAGGCGCCCCTAGAAATTACACTTTTTAAAAAAAAATTTTTAATGTTTTTATTTATTTTTGAGAGAGAGACAGTGCAAGCAGGGGATGAGCAGAGACAGAGAGGGAGACACAGAATCAGAAGCAGGATCCAGGCTCTGAGCTGTCAGCAGAGAGCCTCACACTGGCCTCCAACTAGAAATTCCACTTTAAATGTATTCATTCCCTTGTGTTAAACATTATTCTCTTCAGTTTAGGTCTAGAGTGCAGTTCTCAGTGCCCTTAGAATGCCTGACTGTTCAATGTACACTAAACACGATTTTGAAGGTGTTCTTTTTCTCTTTGAAAGTGAGACCACAGTCCCTGAGTACGAGGAGCACCTAGGAATTGTGGGAAGCTGGGGTGGTGGTGGCGGTGGAAGATAAAAGAGTTGCTGCAGGCGGAAGTTTATGGATTAGAAAAGGTAGAAGGGCAGAAAGTGAACTTTCTAATCTGTGTCTTGAAAATGCAATTACATTTTAACTGTTTTAAAAAGTGTGAATTTAAGTATAATATTTTCCTTTATAATATTCTCCATCAAATGAGAAGTCAGACTTCTTTGAAGAAGGGCCTTCTGTTAAAGTTTTAAGGACCTTCTGGTGTTCAGCTCCAGATGCCGATTCCTATCGGAGAATCAGACATTTCCTGTCTAATTATAAAGCTGGATCGGAACTGTAACACTGCTGGGGGGAAGGGGCGGGAAGCAATGCAGGGAGTAGTTGTTAAGTGTCCCAGAAGGAAAAGGAGTCACAGTGAAACCAAATGTCATAGGCAAAATCCTTTAAGTGTTGCGCAATAGTTCATTCTCTGTTCAACCCACTCTAACCCCCCTGCCCCTGCGCCGGTGAAACTAACGTGATCTTCTTGTTACAGACCCACTGCTTTATAGATATCTCAGATTGTCCCAGATTGTCCTTTGTCTTTGAAAGCACGCGATCGCTCTACTACTTTTTGATTGCCATATTTTGAAAAGCTGTGTCGTAGAAAGTATCTACCTGCTCCCAAACTCTCCCCCGCATCTTGAAGCCACGCAGAGAAAGCTAAAAAAGAAGAGGTGAATCAAATGAGGGGGGCAACGCTAATGCCCGGTGTGGATTCATTGAGAATTTAAAAAGGCATCCCTAAGAAAAATGTTTTGTTTTTAGATTTGTTTCTGATTCCTCCGCGGGATTCCAGTCCAGCTCTTGGAGCCGGCCCTCTCGGGGAATGTCCGGGACTCGGGTCGGTACCTTTTTGGCTTGGGAATTTCCAGTATGCAGAAAAAAATCCACAAACCTAGTCCTCGTTGCCCCCTCCCCGCCTCCTCAGCCCCTCCTCTGTGCCCACGCAACCTTTCGACCGACAGTCTGTATTCTGTATTTTAGAAAATAGGTCCTTAGCTTCCCCCGCCCCCATTTAGAGTGATGAACAGAAAGCGGACGCTATAAAGGGGGACAGGGAGAGGGGCTGGCCTCTTCTTGCCATGAGGTCAGACGCTGAGTTTTAGAGAAAAAGGCTGCTTAACTGCTGCTGCTTATCATGTAACCTCAAAAGGAAACTGATCATCTTTCTCATGCTCTCACGTACTTGGGTTATTATCGCTGATTACAGCTGGAAACAATTGATTTGCCTTTACGTATTTCTATGACTTGGCTCTTCAAACACAAAGGTATATTTTTATTATTTGATATTTGGTATGAAAAACTATCTTAAATGCTAAGCTTTTACTTTTCTTTTCCCATATTCAGATTCTTTCCTTTGAAATCAGTCTCTGATACTTGGGTGATCATACTTGTTTTGGGGCAAAATATTGGGGGGCAGGTTTTTGGGGAAAGGAAATCAAGGATGTTTCTATAGCTTGGTAATGGCCATGAATCACATCTGTTTGCCTTGAAAACTCAGGAAGGACTAAGATTCTGGTGGAGGAGATAAATAGGATGCCTGATGGAAGCGTCATAAATCTGATGTAACAATTTATCTTTAGTCTGTGATGTTGGACTATGATACCCCCAAGGCAGAAATCTCCCAGGAGGTTTGAGTGTGGATTTAGAAGTGTGTTTTCTCATTTAATGCCCTCATTAACTCTTATGTTAACCCTGTAAAATTAAAGAAAAGTATTACAAGACCATTTTATGAATGAAGGAAAGCCTGAACTTTGTTGACCTGGCTGGACCCCCAGATTTATAACAATCTGTATAAAGAATTTGAAGGAATTTTGTGTGAATAAAACACATTTCTAGGTAGGGTGGATTAGAGATTCTCTCCACCGGGATTAGTGGATTAGTAAACTGGCCATCAGGTGGGTGTGTCCCAAAGTGCATGACATTTATTATGTACGTTTAAGCACTTGATAATATATATTCCCCTACTTTAAATCTGCCTTCAAAAGAAATACATTATCTGGGCAGGTGAAATATATTTTGCCTCTCTCACATAGTAGGTTGTTTAGACAATAAAAGGAGAGAAACATTTGCAAGGCTTATTCGCTACCCTCAGCAATCTCTGATAGAGGAGCGGATGGAGCTCACAGATCATCTAAATATGCAGATAATCCTGAATCTTTATTTGGCTTCAGGATACAATGTATGATCCACCATCCACTCTCCATTTTGCTTAGTCACAGTTGGGCAGGGTGCAGGGGAAGAACCTTGGGACCACAGAAGAGTCAGTCTGGGGTGAGTCGCACAAGAAATCAATGCATGGCACGTACAATGTCGAATGTTTCACAGCATACTATCTAGCATGGAGATGGTGACCATGGTCAGCGTAATTTAGTTGCTCAGATGCAGACTATTCCTTACTGAGGAAATGGAGGCAAACTTTTCTCATTCTGTTTTGTCCTGAAAGAAGTCGTCCTGCTCTCAGAAAGCAAAAGAAACCCTCTCAGAAGTTAAAGAGCCAATGGAGAGCACTACTGAGGAGGAAGATTTTCTATTATTCTGAGACCCACAATGAATTGTTCCTGAGAAAACCATTCCCTTTGGCTTATAGCTGACTGATCTGGTGGCCTCTTGAATTCTCCCCCACAGGTTAACAGGAAGATCAGGAGGCTGAACTTTGACCTTTTGGCTTTCTTGGCCTGATGATGAACGCCTGAGGGTGAGAAAGGCAGATATTCCTAACCTAGTGGGGTGTAGATGTTACCTTGGCCTTGGCTGATGTAGTTGAAAAGGGCAGTGGGATGTTTTCTAAAATTTATAAGATTCTTAGATATTTTAAATCAGTCATTTTTTGAATTTGCCTCAAAGTTACTGTGAATTTTACTTATAGGCATTTTACTGTGATTTCTTGTGAACTAAGGCTTTTTGGTGGTTTAGTACGCTTTTCACCTATTTGAATTTCCACTATTTTCTATGAGAGGAGGACACAACGCATACGTCTAATAGGGGAATTCAGCTCTCTGCTGACTGGCAGTTTCGGAGTTATGTAATCTTTAACAGGCTCAGAGAGCATTATGCCTCCTATGGTTTTGGTGAAGCCACTCATTAAAGCTAGCATATGTGGTTTCTGATTAAAGCACTTCCTGTTCCTTTAATTTGTGACTGTGAGGTAAAACACTTTCCTTCCAAATTTAGCAGATGAAAATATTTTACTGCTCCTTTGGGGGAGTTAGTAATAGGGAATTCACATTTATGAAACATTTGTGTTGGAAGTTGACCACCAAGATCTCATTTAGCCTTCATAATGGCATCTGAGGTAGACATAATTAGCTTTACTTTATAGATGAGGAAATTGAGGCTCAGAGGCATTGAGCAATTGGTTCAAGATGCCCCAGGTAGTAAGTGGGAGAGCTTGGATTTGAATCTGAGGGGGTTGTCTCTATAGCTTGCACCCTTACCACCAGGCCATTGGGATATTAGCAGAGTACAATGGGGAGAGGTCAACCTCTTTCCAGGGCTCTGATTTCCCCAGGGTCCTTCCCTTTCTCTAGCTCGCACCTGGCTACCTACCTGCTGCTTCCTGTTCAGATTTAACTGATAAAGTTGCCATTGATAACCACATAAGCCTTCCTATTTTAAGAAGACCCTAAAAAAATCTTTTGTACCTGCAAGAGTAAATCTGTCTGGTAGAATCTGTCTGATGAGATTGGCTGGGTTAGTGGATGAGGGAAGCCATTTTCGGACACAACACTTGCGATTACAAAGTAAAGGGAATCCTGCCCTTTGTTTACCTTGCCCCTCGAAGGGACATTTCTTTCTGTGCTAAAAAAGCTGAGGCTTGGAAGAACACTGCTAGTCAAAGCTCTGGTGAAGGGCCCACTGCTACTGCTTCTGGAGAGGAGCTGCGGGCACCTAACAAACCCATTTACCTGCTCTTTACCATCCCTGTTAATGCACAGTAAGTTAAGTAACTACCTGAATTATCTTATTTCAGAGTAGCCCCAAAGATAGAAATTTGCATGTTTTGTATCTGTTGGTTTTTTAACAGTTTTGTATGATCTTTTTCTAGTTTGCATTTCCTTTAGGCCCTATAGAGTATGATTGGGGTAATTAATCTACTTAGTTAAGAAATCAAATGCTCACGGGGCACCTGGGTGGCTCAGTCGGTTGAGCATCCGACTTCGGCTCAGGTCATGATCTCACGGTCCATGAGTTCGAGCCCCGTGTTGGGCTCTGTGCTGACAGCTCAGAGCCTGGAGCCTGTTTCGGATTCTGTGTCTCCCTCTCTCTCTGCCCCTCCCCTGTTCATGCTCTGTCTCTCTGTGTCTCAAAAAAAATAAACGTTAAAAAAAATAAAATAAAATGCTCTGATGAATTAAGGAAGAATTTTGATAGACATCTTGTAAAGCAGTTCTTCTCAAACTTTAATATGCGTAAGAATTATCTGGAGATCTTGTTGAACTACAGGTTCTGTGTCAGTAGGTCTAAGGCGGAGCTTATCATCTGGTATTTTTAATAAGTTCCCGTGTGGTAATAGTCCGCCCGAGGTCCACACTTTGAGTAGCAAAATTACAAGGCTCCTTAAATTCTATAATAAGAAAAATTATGGAATTTTTTCTTTAAAATTTATATATGTCATTTAACCATGTAGAAAAGTAAATTCTGTCATGGTTATGTAAAACAGCAGTGGTGATGCTACATTCTTTTTTTAAAAAAAATTTATTTAAATCCAAGTTAGTTAAAATATGGTGTAATGATGTTTTTAGGAGTAGAATTTAGTGATTCATCACTTACATATAATACCCAGTGCTCATCCCAACAAATGCCCTCCTTAATGCCCATCACCCATTTAGCCCATCCCCGTACCCAACACCCCTCTAGCAAACCTCAGTTTGTTCACTGTATTTAAGAGTCTCTTATGGTTTGCCTCCCTCTCTGTCTTTAGCTTATTTTTCCTTCCCTTCCCCTATGTTCATCTGTTGTATTTCTTAAATTCCACATATGAGTGAAATCATGATATTTATCTTTCTCTGACTTATTTTGCTTAGCATAATACATTCTAGTTCTATCCATGTTGTTGCAAATGGAAAGATTTTATGCTTTTGGATTGCTGAGTAATATTCCATTGTATATATATTGCATCTTCTTTATCCGTTCATCAGTTGATGGGCATTTGGGTGCTATTGTTGATAGTACTGCTATAAACATTAGGGTGCATGTGCCCCTTCGAATAGGAAATGCTACATTCTAATACATGATACCAAATATCTGAATTAAACTTTTGTGAAATTTTGTTAATCATCTAAGTGTTATATCTATACAATGGCAACTTCCAGATGTTTGAAGACACTAAAAATGAATTTCTCACTTTTTGTTCAGAAGTTTAGTAGTGTGCAGACACTTTTAATATTGCTGTAAGACTTTTGGACACATTTTAGCATTGATTAGTATGTGTGCATCCCCAGTCCTGTGATTATGTCAGTCAAATTTGCTGTTTGTCATGGCGCCCATGTTTTTCAAGTGGCTAACACTATAAATCATGCCTTCTCAAAGAGGGTGATAGTGTTCCCAAGAGGGCAAATTTTTTTCTTGGCAGAGGGAAATATCTTAGATATGATGGTGGTTTGTGGCCTTCTAAAGGACCATAATAGTACATAAACAGATATATAGTATATCTGCAGTTCTAAACTTTCATCAGAGGACAGTTAGGGATGAAATGGTTAAAAAGGCTCCATAGGGAAGGGGTGTGATAATGAAAGCAAGGTTGGATACACATCTGTAAATGCTCTACATATACGTAGTCAATTGTGGTCAAAAAGATTTTTCTCTGGCCTGTCCTCTCTTTGTGTCTTGTTTTGTGTCTGCATCATTGCCATAGATTTTTAAAGTATCTACTTCCAGAAGGGGGTGATTTCTGGTATTTCCCCCCATATTTCTCTATTTCAGGAATATTTTCTTCTATTATATCCTTAAATGTTTTTAATATTTTAAGAAACTGTCATCAGATATACATGTCATAAAATTTACCATCTTGACTATTTTGAAGTGTATAGTACAATGGCATTAGGTTAATTCACAGTGTTGTCTAACCATCACTATGATTCATCTTCAGAAATTTTTCATCTTCTTAGACTGAAAATCCACATGCACAGAACAGTACTTCCTATTCCCCTCCAAGCCTTCAGCCCTTGGCAACCACCATTCTACTTTCTATCTCTATGAGGTTGACTAAGTGCTTCATGTAGGTGGGATCATACAGTATTTGTCCTTTTGTGACTAGCTTATTTCACTTGGGATGTCTTCAAAGTTCATCCATGTTGTAGCATGTGTCAAAAATTCCTTCTTTTATAAGGCTGAATAATATTCCATTGTATGGATATACCCCATTTCGTTTATCCATCCATTCCTCCATGGTCAGTTGGCTTGCTTCTACCTTTTGGTCGTTGTGAATAATGCTATGAATATGGGTGTGCGAGAATCTGTGTGAGTTCCTGCTTTCAATTCTTTTGGGTGGTACCTGGATGTGGAATTGCTAGATCATATGGTAATTCTATGTTTAATATTTGAGGAACTGCTGTACTGTTTTCTATAGCACCAGGACAATTGCTTTTTCACTCATTTTGTGCAGTATTTTGCAGAGTGCAGTGAAAAGGTGTTTATACCATGAATGTATGACAGAAAATGATGTGAAGATCGGAGTAAATAATCTGCTGAATGATTCACCACCATGACTATTAAAACAAATCAGCCTCTCCTACACACTCACCCTTGCCTGTCCACGTACTATAATGTATATACTTACAAACAAGTGCTTGGCTGGGAATAACTCGTATGGGAGTCGAGGCAATGCATTTAGATTCTATATGGGTCAGATCCTTTTGAAAATGTACACCCCTTGCCATGGATTCCCACATTTATTTTTATTTTTTTTTTTTAAATTTTTTTTTTTTTCAACGTTTATTTATTTTTGGGACAGAGAGAGACAGAGCATGAATGGGGGAGGGGCAGAGAGAGAGGGAGACACAGAATCGGAAACAGGCTCCAGGCTCTGAGCCATCAGCCCAGAGCCTGACGCGGGGCTCGAACTCACGGACCGCGAGATCGTGACCTGGCTGAAGTCGGACGCTTAACCGACTGCGCCACCCAGGCGCCCCTGGATTCCCACATTTAAAAGAAACCTGGAGAGACTTGTGGGATGTTCAAGGATCAGAGCTACAGAGGTAACCCACAGATGCAAATGAAGGTTGACTGAACTGAGAACACCTTGAGTGTGGGAATTTTGTGCCTTCAGATTTTCACCCTCCTCTTCTTCTCCTCTACTTTCCCCTCTCACCTTGGCAATATAAGCACATGGTCACTCCATGAGTTTTGGTTCAACACAGAACGGGGAAAAAAAACCCAGAATGACCCAGAATGATAAAAAAGGTGAATTTTAAATTATTTTCTGATCTGTGAAATACTATTTTGAACACTGTAAGAAGTTTCTTTTTTTTTTTTTTTTTTAAATTTTTTTTTTCAATGTTTATTTATTTTGAGACAGAGAGAGACAGAGCATGAACAGGGGAGGGGCAGAGAGAGAGGGAGACACAGAATCGGAAACAGGCTCCAGGCTCTGAGCCATCAGCCCAGAGCCCGACGCGGGGCTCGAACTCACGGACCGCGAGATCGTGACCTGGCTGAAGTCAGACGCTTAACTGACTGCGCCACCCAGGCGCCCCAAGAAGTTTCTATTTCATACCTTTGTCAAGGGTAAAGGAGGTGGGTCTAATTAGGGAAGACAAGGTTTGGAAGAAATAAAAAATGATCACTGGGCAAGACTACTGAATTTACCCTCGGCATCTTTAGTATCATGATAGATGATGGAACTATCTGAAGGTGGCAGATGACGATGTATCATGGACCTTGCCAACCCTCCTGCTTTGTGCTGATGTTTCATATCTTTTAAACAGGCAATAAAACAGTCTTGTTCATCTGTGGCATTGAACACCATCCAGCATTAAGATAAGAAAGGGGTTCTTAGACACAACACTAATGTCAAAATCTAGAGATGGTGCCAGACTCCAGCCAAAGTGTTTGTAGCAAACAGGTGGGGAAATGTAGGGTGATAATAATGTTGAAGGACTTCCTCTCTCCATCTCATACCTCATTTATGTTTGTCCATTATCCATGGTAGTTCATTTTGGGAGGCCTCTTTTAAAATGCAAATAGCCTTTGGGAAAGATTACTGTTTATGTCGTGGTGTGAATTAATTTTGAAATGCCTTCTTGACGTTTTACTAGAAGGGAAGGGCATGGAGACTGCCCTGCTTAGACTGCAGATATGGGGTGAGATACAGTAGTAGGAGCAGCACAGGGAGTGGAATGTGAAGGCTAAAATCAAAGTTGATGCCTCCTGTACTCTCTTTCACCTGGCTTCCATATTTCTGTTCATGGTACTACCACTCTATCAATCTTAAGGTGTTGGAGTTACTTCTGGTTCTCTCCTATCATTGATGTGTCCAGTCTGTTGCCAATTCTATGGATTATATGTCAGAAATATTTCTCTAAGCAATTCCTCACTTTCTATTCCCATAGGCACCCCTCTTGTTCTATCCTTTAGGACCTGTCACCTTGACTACTGCAGGCTGTCTGTCCTGATCACCTACGTTTCAGCTGTTGCTTTGTCCTTCCTAAAGCATGGCTTTGGTCATGCTTTTCCCAGTTCAAAAATCCTGAATGGCTCCCCATGGCTTATTACATGAACTCCAGTGTTTTCAGTGGCATCAAGACTCTGTAGTCAAGTCCACACTTGACTCCATGATTCTCTTCCATATTCTCTTCAAGTTTGGCGGGTGGTCCAAAGAGGCCAGATGCTTAACAATCAAGTATTAAATGGAGCTTTGAAAAATGGATAATAATTATAATTATCATCATTGAATGTATACTGTGTTCCCGGAGTTGTGCTAGGCTTATCACATACACTACCTCATTTAACCTATATACTGACCAAGTGAAGTTAATATTTCCAGTTTATGGATCAGAAAACAGTTTTAGAGAAGTTCATTAAAGCTACATGATTGTTAAGTGAATGGAGCTGGGATTTGGACCCAGTTTGTTTGGCTTCAAAACTGTGCTTTTAAGCAAAGGATCAGAAGAAAATCAGTCAATAATTCTAGCTTGGATAAAAGTTAGGGACAAGAATTGGTGTGCTGTTTTCCAGGATTATGCCTAAGGACTGCATGTTGAGTAGCAAATGGAAGTATGATGGGATAGTGCATTAGTTTGCTAGGGCTGCCATAATACAATCCCACAAACACATATAAATTGGCATATTAGTATCAAAACCAAATTGCTAAAATCACACAAGATAATATACAATGTGTGTAAAGTATGTGACACATCCTAGACATTTTAGTTCCTTTCTCACTCCCATAGTTATTATGACCATTGAGTAAACCTCTACCTGTTTCCATGTATATGGTTGGGAGGACCAGGGTGGGATAGATTACATATTGGATCAAAACCCGTCTAGTTATAACTTGTGTCTCTATAGCCTCTTCCCCCAGAGTACTTTCACATTTGTGCAGACTTGTTAGGAAAGAGCCCAATGTATTTAACTAAAATCATAATTGCAGAATTTGTAAGTCAGAAAACTATTACTATAGTAAACAGTTCCCAAAGTTGCACTAAATTGGCCACGAGGTTTAGTAAACAAGTTCTCCTGTTAGCATCTTTTCATTTTTTCTCTATTTCTAACAAGCATGCTCAAATTTCCTCTCTTAGCTTCATTCTGGATTTTACAGACTCGTCCTGTTGCCCCGCAGAGTGTCTTCTTCCCATCAGCCTATATTTTCCTTTATGGTTTAAAGGTTCCATAAAATTCTAGCCAAACAGGGTCTGGGGGACCAACAAAACAAAACAAAACAAAACAAACAAAACAAAACACCCCCACCCAATCCTTTAATAAAGAGTAGAGGATAGATAGAAACCAGTCATTTGTTAGTGTCATGTGTTGTGTTCACTTTAACTCTCAGAATGCCTGACCAGTGATTCTCAACCCTTTACTCCTCCAGCAGCTGGGAGATATGGTACACTCCCACTAGGAAGGTGCAGCCTGGGATCGTGTAGCCCTGGAAAACACTTCCTCAGTGATTCTGATAGTCTTTAAGGACGAATTCCCCCTCTGTTGGGGAATTATTGCTTTATATTGCTTTACCCCATAATTCTAGTGCCATTTATACCACTCAGCCTACCTGAAAAAGAGAGGCTAGATTTAACAAACATCTTCACCTGTGTGAAATACAAATGATTCAGATTACTCTCTCATTGTGATTCCTTAGAAAAACGAAGGAGGGTGGACTTGGTTTAAGTGCCTTTACCACGTATAGCTGTATAGATTCCTGTATCATTGTACCCATGTGGGTGCCAACAGTCCATACAAACATATGTTTGTCACTTTTCTTTATAATTTTCTCCAGGAGGAATGCTGGTTGTGGTATTCTGTTAGCACCCACATAGGTACAATGATAAAAGGATCTTTAAGTACAGATATGGTGAGTAAAAGGAAAAGAGACCTGGCAGAAACCAAGGACACCACAAATCACCTGCCAAGAAAAACTTAAAAAAAAAAAAAGTAGATGCAAACAGATTATCTGATAAGAGTAACCAGATTGCGCAAATACCTGGATTTTTAAAGAAAGTTGCAGTTTCTCATACATAAATACTGTTACAGAGAAAGGATTAGTGCTCTTGATTTGGGGAAAACACAAACAGAAGCAAAACTAAGTTTTTAGGTTATATATTTCAGATTCTCAAATATATGTGTCTATGTGTTCATTTATCCAAATGTATTTGTTAAAGAACAACATGTTATTTTAAGATAAAAAGGCAATATTCAGCAATGTATTATCAACTTAAACTCTATTGATCATAAAAATTAACCTATTTATGACTTAATTCAGTAAATATTTATTGGGCACCTAAAATGTTCTGGACTTTGTTCCAGAGTACTGGACAAAAAGACAGTCTGTGCTCTCCGGGAGCTTATGTTCTTCTGGAAAAGACAGACAACAATCAAATAGCTAGCTATATAAATATAATGGCAGGTGGTAATAATGTGCTATGAAGACCAACAAAGCAAGGCAGAGGGAGAGAGCCAGGGGTGCTACTTTAGCTAGAGAGGTCCTGGAAAACTATCTCCCAAGCCAATGTCGCAGCAAAGCACTTTGAAAACTGAGTTTTTGTCTTCTATGTTTTTTGAACTCTGAGCAAGCTCTCCCACTCCCACAGATTCACCTCTGACTATATAAAGACTCCAGATTCCTATCTCCAGCTCTGACCTTTTCTCTGAGTTCTAATTCCATGTTGCCAAGTGTATAATCAACAGATCTAAAACCAAGGTTGCCATATTCACCCTTTGCCCCTCTACCCCCACTACAAGATTGTCTTCATTTTTCTAGAAATTTCTAGAGAACTTAAAGATTTGACTCTTTCAGCAACTTCATTGCACTGTAGAAGAGTCCAGATAGTTTCTTGTCAAAAATTCTTCCCATCTACCCCCTCTCTCCCCAGGTCCTCATTCTCACTACCATCACATTTAAGAGCAGCTGGAAGTTTGCTTAGGAAAGCCATGATATTCATGTTTTTCCCTGCTTGGCCAAAACTGGATGCTATGGCCTCCTATATCATAACTGAAGTCTTATGACTGCTTTTTACAACCTCTAAAATTCAGCTACATCAAACCTATCTGTTATGGACTGAATTGTGGCCCCCGCCTCCGCCCCAAATTTATATGTTAAAGCCCTAACCCCCAGTATCTCAGAATGTGACTCTATTTGGATACAGGGCTTTTAGAGGAGTAATTCAGTTAAAATGAGGCCATTAGGTTGTGCCCTAATCCAATCTGACTGGTGTCTCTAGTAGAAGAGGAAGAGGTGCCAGGAATGAGTGTCCAATCAAGAAAAGGCTATACATGCATCTGGTGAAAAAGGCTTCAGGAAAAAACAACCGTGCTGGCGCTTTAATCTTGGACATCCAGCTTCCAGACAGCGAGAAAATAAATCTTCGTTGTTTAAGCCACCCAGTCAGTAAACTGAGGCTCAGAGATTAAGGGGCAAGGCTGCACAACTGCTAAGAGCCAGAGCTGAGTCTGCAGGTCTCACACCATGACACTGTAGTGCCTGTAAGCACTGTTGCTTAAAGCAGGAGTTGGCAAACTTTCTGTAATGTGCCCAATAGTAAATGTGTTAGGTTCTGCGGACTAAGAGGCAAGGTGGAGGATATTATATAGGCACTTATATAACCATTTAAAATGTAACTATTTAGGGGTGACTGGGTGGCTCTGTCGGTTAAGTGTCTGATCCTTGATTTTGGTTCAGGCCGTGATCTCACAACTTGTGGCATCAAGCCCCACCCATGTCAGGCTCTGTGCTCACAGCGTAGAACCTGCTTGGTTCTCCCTCTCTCTTTGCCTCTCTCCTGCTCGTGTGTGGGTGCTCTCTCTCTCTCTCAAAAACAAATAAAACTTTAAAAAAAGCAGATATTTAAAGCTTTTTTTTTTTTAAGTTTTATTTATTTTTGAGACAGAGAGACAGAGTGCGAGCAAGGGAGGAGCAGAGAATCTGAAGCAGGCTCCAGGCTCTGAGCCGTCAGAACAGAGCCGGATGCAGGGCTCAAACTCACAAACTGCAAGATCATGACCTGAGCCAAAATTGGACACTTAACTGACTGAGCCACCCAGGTGCCCCATAAAAGCAGATATTTAAGACAAAAATCTAAGACTGCCATGAGCATGCCACATCTATGACCAAATCTAAGAATTCCTCTACCCTATTTAGGGAGCCATTGAAGGATCCCTAAGTAGGATCATTAGGATCAGGTTCAATCTCTTAGAATGGATCTAAGGAAGGATAGAGGAAGGATCTTTAGCATCACGTTCAGTTTCTTAGAATGGCAAGTGTCCCAGCCCTGCCTTCCTCACAAGCCTCATCTTCCTCATTAGCTGCAGTGATACCAAACTGAATGGTTTGTCACAGCTCTGACACTGCACTTCTCTGCTCCCTGTCCTTACCTGGCCAATTCATGCTCATCTTCCCCAATTTTCAGATTAATATCTACCACTCCTGGGGCCTTCCCTGACCTTCCTCCTCCCCACCCTCACTCTCACCCACAGTCTGGCTTAAGGGCCCCTTTTCTGTGTCCCCACACAGACTTCCATCAGAATTTCCATAAATTACCCATTTATGAGTCTGTCTCCTCTACATAAGCTCCCAGGACATGTGTCCCTTGTAATAGCCAACCACCTATTACTTAATAAATATTTAATTGAATGGCACATTTTTAAGTAGTTACATTTTATTTATTTATTTTTTGAAAGAGAGAGAGAGAGAGAGACCGAGCCTGAGTGGGAGAGAGAGGCAAAGGGAGAGAGAGAATCTTAAGCAGGCTCCTGGACATGACAGCGTTACTCTGTTCATTAAAAAAAAAAAAAAAATCTGACAAATATCCAAGTCAGAATAACCACAGTTTGTCAGTCAAGTAAAATTATTGTTCCAATAAAAACAGTGAATAGTTGAACTCACAACTCAAATGGGATTGAAGTGGAACAAACGCCAATGTATCATTGTTCAATTCATTCAGTCGAATGGGCCAAGTGCTTTTCCAGACAATCATTATAGAATATTAAAACTATGTATATTTCAAGGGTCAGTATTTAATAAAATTATTAATTGTTGCTGTTTCATCTAGGATTTTCTTAAGTGAAATTTTTTTTTTTTTTTAATCTGCGAGTGGGTGGTGGTGATGAATACAATGACCACTATTTCATTCTGTTGCTACTGCCTTGATTTGTTGTAAGGCATCAGCAGTTTACCCACGACTGCTTTTGTACCATCAGTGCGAATGTCAATACAATTGTTCCAGGATAAATGATGTGATTCAAAAAGGTTATTGTACACTTTGAATGTTTCAGCCCCTCTTATGCTTATTTTCAAGCATTCCTATAAGAGATCTTCGGTGATTAGCCAGTGCTAATACCTGATGAATGCAGCCAAAATAGCAAGTCCAGACAGTCCACAGATCTATCCATGCTACGGCAAAAATGCAATATTGCAGGCAAGATCAGCTTTCATGTTTGCAGCTGAATCTTCATTTGATGAGTTGCTATATCACTGGGAAGTACAGGGCCATGGTTTCTTTTGCTGTTTTTTCATCTAGAAGACATTTAGCGAAACAAATTCTCCCAGGCTTTATTAATTTCTCACCTATGATGTTCACTTCTTCAGCGAAGGCAGTATAAATTATTGTACTAAGATACTTCACTGACTTTTTCATCTCCAGTTTGAAAAGTTGCACCAAATGATTTTTGGCATTTGACAAGTTCATTACATCTACATTAAAAAATTGAATACCTTTTTTAAAACTTTGAATGATTGACCTCAATATGGTGTTACAACTTAACTGGCACCATAATACTACTAAGAAATGTTCTATCGTATAAGATACAATAAGGTGAATAGTTAACATTTATAAAGCCAAGGAAAACATCATATTTTTATTTCTTTTAATCATTTAAAAAAAATGTTTTATTATTTACTTTTGAAAGAGAGAGAGAGAGCAAGCTGGGGAGGGGCAGAGAGAGGAACACCCAGAATCTGAAGCAGGCTCCAGGCTCTGAGCTGTCAGCTCAGACCCTAAACTCATGAATCGTGAGATCATGACCTGAGCCAAAGTTGGATGCTTAACTGACTGAACCATCCAGGTCCCCCATATTTTTATTTCTTATTTATAGTTTCTTCCAGTTGCTTTAGAGATTTCTCTTTCCATGAGTCAGGGGGTCTCTCTGTCATTTTCATCTTTTTTTTTTTTTTTTGTAACTTTAGATGTTAGAGTATCTGAACCTTGAGGAAATGTGTCTTGTGATATCCCTTTTTATTTTATTTTTTAAAAAAATTTTCATAATTGTTATTTATTTTTTTAATGTTTATTTTTGAGAGAGAGAGAGTGGGGGAGGGGCAGAGAGAGAGAGTGGGAGATCAGGGTCTGGAGTCAAACAGATGAAGATTTTAATCTCTTCACCAATGATGAGCAGTGTGACCTTGGGCAAATTCTCAAGGCTTCATTTTTTGAATATAGTTTCTGTGGTCAGGAATCTGAGAGTGCCTTTGGGGGAGTTCTAGTTTAGGGCTGCTCCTGAGACCACAGTCAAGATGTTGGTCAGCGCAGTCATCTGAAGGCCTGATATGTTGTGGAGGCTCCCTCATATAGCTGGCCAGTTGGTGCTGGCTGTTGGCCTCAGTGGACTTTTCCAGAGAGTCCTCATAACATGGTAGCTCTCTCTCAGAGAGTTAACGTTCTATCACATTTGGTTAGAACAATGGTAGTGTCATATCATTCAACCAAATTGATAGACCATATTGAGTTTATATTTCAACATGTAAATGAAGCAAAGTATATTCAAATTTTCTTTTTGTAGTAACATTAACAAACTACCATTCTTGACTCTGTGTGGGAGGGCATTGGAAACTGGGGCTTGTGGTCTTCTCAGACAGTATGCTTGCTTTGACATTTTATAGAAAACTTTGAATGTTTATTCTGAAACATTAGTCTTTCACTGATCATATTTATTTATGAGTTCTCCAGAGGCTATGATTTTGAGCTTAGATTTTTATATACCAAGTGAAACCAGAAATAATTTTAGGGGAGAATTAAGTTTTGTAAAAAAAAAAAAAAAATTGTGCATGAATTTGTTTGAATGGACATTTAAGGCCTTTATTATACATAAAATATGTTAGTAGGGTGAAAGAAAAATCCAAATAGATTTTATTGAGAAAGCCTAACATCTTATTTGGAGCATCCTTTAAGTGATTTTGGTTTCTGGAGGACTGCGTTTACTGGAGTCTTTTATTCCCTGCAGATACAAAAGAATTGTTTCCTTTTTATTTTTATTTTATTTTTTTAGAAGTTACCAAAACCAAAGACTGGGAGAAGGGAAAGGCAGCAAGTTTTGGGGACAATACAACACTTGTGAGAAACAAGTTGACTGTTTACTTTGAAACTCCCATCAGGGTCTTCTAACACCTATTAATACTGAGTAACAATTCAAGCTCATTGCATCCCTCTTCCCTCCTGGCACTCTAACTTTGCTTCTGCTGATTTGCTTGTGATCTGAAGCTGGCATCCCTGTTCACCTGGTCATCTGGCCCCAAACCACATCCTGACTGGGGACCCCTTCACTGCTGCCCATATCTAGCTGGTCCGGACCTGTGCATTCTGTCTGAACAGTGCTGCCCAGCCCTTTCTTTCCATTTACTTTCCTCTTCCTCATTGCCTCTGAACCAGGGTCAGCTCAGTTCAGTCCTGGATGCAGTAGTTCCTAAGGGCCTCTGGACCCCTCAGTCTTACCGCATCTAGGCTGCTTCTAGGTTAATTTTGCCTGCCCAGATTCTTCCATGTTCACTCAGTGTTTATTAAAGACTCAGCGTCTCAGCCGGCCACTGGAGGTGCTCCACCCAAAGGCACCAAGTTACCTGTTACATTTATGTTATCACCTTTGCTTTGACTACCTTAAAAAGGGACTGTAGGCTTTTATCTGACTCTTCCTCATTTTTTTTGGTCATGCTGTTCCATCTTCCTATAAATCATTTTGGTTGAAATCCCACCCATCCTTCAGGGCCTGTCTCAAATGCCCTCTCCTTTGCAAAGATTTTCCTCATGACCTTTTTTTTCTCCACCATGTTTTGTCTTTCTTTTTAGGACACTCATTGAACTTTGTATCCATCATGATGTTTAATCATAATTGGTTTCTTTTAATATAGCACGTGTGTGCCTACCTTATCATTTCTACAAGGTTACAATGTACTTGAAAGAAGGGACATAATCATTCATTTTTTTTTTTTCCTGCAAACTCCTAGGACTTCAATAAAAATTGTGTAAATCCATTTTTTTTTTTTTTTTTTTAAGTACTTAGGGCGCCTGGGTGGCTCAGTCAGTTGAGTGTCCGACTTTGGCTGGGGTCATGATCTCGCAGTCCGTGAGTTCGAGGCCCGCAACGGCTCTATGCTGACAGCTCAGAGCCTGGAGCCTGCTTCGGATTCTGTGTTCCCTAGCTCTCCACTCCGCCCCCCCCCCCCAAGTCTGTCTGTCTGTCTGTCTCTCTCTCAAAAATAAATGAACACTAAAAATAAATAAATAGTACTTAAGCTAAGAAACAGCAAAATTCCTGTTTATCAGATAAAATGTAAAATTATGCAGAAAGAAAAAAATTATATATACATGAATACAAACATATACATGTATGTACATTCGTCATTTTGCGAAGTTCTGAACCAGACAGGGGTATAAGGCACTGTTTTTTATTACTGGGCTGTGCCAAAAAAAAAAAAAAAAAAAAGTACTAGTCCAGATTATAATTTGAGGACAGAAAAATGGCTTCAACATCTATCTCAGTGGGTGCCAAAGGTAAACACTTTGGCAAACGTTAAGTTCCGAGGACCAAAGCTGCTCTGAGGCACTGGAGGAGCCAGGCCTTTAGGAATCTTCCAGAGACGCCTTAAATGGAGCTGGCGGGAAGCTCGCCGCGCCAGGGCGGGCGGAGGAGTGCGGAACGTGCAGCTTCCAGGATTTCCTCCTCCCCGGGAACCGGGCCGACCTGTTCCCGCCGCTGCCTTCCCGCCTCCACCGCTCCCTCTGCAGGCCCAGGGCCCCCACGCCGCGAGCCTTCTTCCCCGGCGCCCGGCCCGGCCCGGCTTCTCTCCGCCGGCGGCTGGGGCCGGGGTCCCGGTCCGGGAGGCGGGAGGTGGGAGACCGCGCTCGCTCGGGGTTTCCAGGTGAAGGGGGAGAAAACAGCCGGTCAGTCGAGGCGGAGCCGGGCGGGCGGGGCGAGGGCGGAGGGCACATTGCTTCATCCTGTACATTTTACTGGAAACGGGGCGCATCCGGAGGAGGGGCTGGGAGGCGGCCCCGACGCCGCCAATGGCCCGGCCCGGCTCGGGGGAGGCAGGCGAGGCTGCGATCCTCCCCCTTCAGCTCCTGGAGGCCGGTTAAATACCGGGCAGTCCCGGGCCGCGCCCGTGCCCGCGCCATCCCCCTGCCGGCAGGTCCCCGAGCCCGTCAGAGCCACAGCCGGGAGGCAGTCGTGCGCAGCGAGCGGGTGACGCAGGAGTCTGGGGTCCCCGAGCGCCCAGCCCGGGAGCATGATCGTGGACAAGCTGCTGGACGACAGCCGCGGCGGAGAGGGGTTGCTGGACGCGGCCGGCGACGGTGGCCTCATGACCAGCCCGCTGAACCTGGCCTACTTCTACGGCGCATCGCCCCCGGCCGCGGCCCTGGGCGCCTGCGACGCCATCTGCTCGTCGTCGGGGCCCTCCGCGCCCGGCTCGCCCGGCTCGGACTCCTCCGACTTCTCCTCCGCCTCGTCCGTGTCCTCCTGCGGGGCCGTGGAGTCCCGGCCGAGAGGTGGCGCCCGCGCCGAGCGGCTGCAAGGTACCTACCCGCCCCGGCGGGCGCGGCCTCAGCGCCCCCAGCACCCCGGTCTCCGGGCGGCCCACACGCTGGGAGGGGAGGGTCCGAACTGCCGAGGTGCGAAGTACCTGGACCGGGAGTTAGGTGGCCTCTGCGCCTCCCTTAGCGGCAGTATATAACCACACTGTCCTCATATGTTAGGCGATTACTGGAAGACTTGCTCTGTGCCAGGGCAGTTGGTAGAACTGGATGCCCTTTGGCCGTCGGTAAAATCCGGGCGCCACATCCCGCTGGCCTGGTAGCTCACAGCGCCTCTGAGAGCAGAGCTCTGACTTCTGAGGGTGGCGATGAATCACTTTAGATTTTCTCTCACTCTTCTTTTTTCTTTTCTCCTTCTCCTTCTCCTTCTCCTTCTCCTTCTCCTTCTCCTTCTCCTTCTCCTTCTCCTTCTCCTTCTCCTTCTTCTTCAAGCTTTACTAAACTGTAAATTCATATACTGGTGGCGAGTTTTTGGATCTGATGTAGGTATAACGTGGGGTTCCCAATGAGGTTTGTTTGAGTGCTGTGTTTATGGTCGACTTATTTTTTCCTAAGTATTTGTGGAAATTTTAAGTAAAAAGGATTTTATATTTAAGAAAGGAAACTGATATTAACAAGATGTGAGGTGAAACTGGACTAAAAACCAGCTCACATTATGACTTTAGTGTGTGATGTTTTCGAGTTTCGGAAGTCTACCCTGAATTTCTGCGGTCTTGTTTTTCTGTGTGCTTTAGAATGGTTAAGCTAAACCTAGCCGGCATGGGGATAATGTTTCCTTCTGCTGTGAATTGGTTAGTTTCTTTTCTTAAAGAGCCGAGTTGCATAACTTGGGGGGAAACAGGATGGCACTGTGGGCAGACTAAAGAAAGTCTAGATAATCTCAAGTGTTATAAAGTCTAATCAGCATGATTTTAAAGAACATTCTTGTTCAGGTGTGTTCCCTACTGCTAGCCACTTCTGTTTTGGTTGTCTTTTGTTATAAAAAGTGAGTTTTCATTTTCACTTAAAAAGTAATTTAAGCCACTTGATTTCATAAGGTGCTCTCCGTATTTTAAATGTATGTATGTTTTAGCAGATGCAAAGTGTGTGCGTGTGTGTGTGTGTGTGTGTGTGTGTGTGCGTGTGCGTGTATTCAAGCCTTTTCTCTCACATTTGGCCTTCATTTCTCTGAAACCGTTTTGTTCGTTCCTTGGTTTACCACATAGACATAGGGGATTTCTGAAACTGAATTTTTCTCCCTGTGACGTTGAGTTATTAACTACTGTCATTCCAGAGAAATGCTGTTAGATCCTGACAAGGTTTTCCTAAACTTAAACATAAAATCCACCCATTCTTTAATTCGCCCTACCATTGAGTGGGTTTTTGATATGTCTATGTCTATTCAAATTAGGTATGGTTTCTTGTCCCATCTTCTAACTGTTTCCTACTCAACTGAGTGGCTCAATTATTCATTTCCTGACTTCTTCCATGTTTTCTTTGTGTTCAACTCATCCCAAGAGATTATGACATAGTAGTGGTCAGAAGTGGAATGCTGTACTCATAGACTACATTTTAAAGTATATCTTAAAATTTAAATATGGAAAGCCTAAGAAACAAATCTAAGACATTGGTTTTTTTTATTTTTTTATGTTTATTTTTTTTTAATTTTATGTTTTTAAATTTACATCCAGATTAGTTAGCATATAGTGCAACAGTGATTTCAGGAGTAGATTCCTTAATGCCCCTTACCCATTTGGCCCATCCCCCCTCTGAGACATTGTTAATTGTTAGACCTTGGCACATTGAGATCTTTGGAGGAAGTTTGTTTTGTGCTTTCTTAGTGAGTGGAATTATTAGACTTTTTAAATTTATGTGTGGATATAAAGCCTTTGTTTTGAAGAAGCTGAAAATCCATCATTTATTCCTCGCTTCCCCACGGTTTTTCCAAAGTTAAGAATAATTACAGATTTATGAGAGGGTGGCAAAATCTGTGATTGTGTCTCTTGGGTGGATGGGGCTGAAAGATGAAGAAGCTTAATTTGGGTTTATCTGTTGGCTCCAGGGGCCCCTGAAACTACAGTTCTTTGAGCTTTATTTTCGTAGGGTGCCTGGGGGAGAAAGGTATTAGGAAATGAAGAACGCTTAGGTAGGGCTGGGGACTGACATGCAAGGCCATTGACCAGAGTGAGTTGGAGAGGCTTTGCAATCTGTTTGTTGGGGACTTCATACATTAGACGGCTATGCTTTTGAGATTGTCAAGATATGTGTCTGTAAACAGATTTAATTGGCATATGTTTTGTTTTCTTTTGAACAGTTGAGCCCCATATGGGGGTTGGAAGACAGCAGAGAGGACCCTTTCAAGGTGTTCGTGTGAAGAACTCAGTGAAGGAACTCCTGTTGCATATCCGAAGTCATAAACAGAAGGCTTCTGGCCAAGCTGTGGATGATTTTAAGGTGGTACCTCTTTTTTGTTTTGGGTTGAGGCAGGGAGGTTATTCTGTCAGGGTAGTTATTATTCTCTTCTGACCTGGGTCCAGTAGGTCTTTTGTAGACCACACCAGAGTCATAGGATAGAGGGTGCATTGGTCTCTGTCTGCTGTATTCCTGTCACTTAGGCCGGTACTGGGCACACAAGAGAAATTTAATGAATGAATAAATGAAGGCAACTTGGGGGCAAAGAATCAACTGAAATGGAAAAGTTTGACTAGAAGGGGAAAACTCTAATGGGCTTATTAATTTTGTCTTGACCTCAGTTGAACTAAGGTGAAAGGGAAAATGGGGAAAGAAAATTAAGATAGAAAATAAATATTGCTAGGATAACTGTCAGATTTATGGTGAGCTGTAAAGAGTGGTAAAGTTAAGTCTGCTTATTGATGTTTATTAAGCAGGAAACCATTTGATATGCAGTAAATTAGAAATTCTTTTTCTTTATAGACCCAAAGTGTGAACAGAGAGCAATTCACAGGTAAGAGTTCCTTCTATTCGTAATATGGGGGGCTTTAGAGTAAAATAATGTAGTGTGATTATGGGTAAAATTTAGAAAATAAAGTGATCACAGATTCCATATTCCTTTCTTGGGTATAGAATTGAAGAACACAGTGTCATATAGTGGAAAAAGGAAAGGACCTGATTCATTGTCTGATGGACCAGTTTGCAAAAGGCCAGCTTTATTACATATCCAGTTTTTGGTAAACTATTTTCCTCTGAATACCCTTTGAAAATTTTTCCTGGCATAATTTGGAAAGAGAGTCTGCAACTTAACTTTTTCTTCTTTTCCAGACACCACCTCAAACACCAACACCCGCAGAGAGCATGGAAGATGCTCATCACAGTGAATCCAAACAGGACAGCAGTGCTGATCTGCTTCAGAACATAATCAACATTAAGAATGAATGCAGCCCGGTTTCCCTGAATACTGTCCAAGTTAGTTGGATGAGCCCTGTGGTGGTCCCTCAGGGCTCTCCCCAAGAACAGTGTCAGGACTTCCACAGAGGGCAGGTCTTCTCGCCACCTCAGAAACACCAACCATTCCAAGTCAGCAGCTCCCCACACATGGTGGATCAGACGTCCCTGTACCAGTATTCTCCACAGAGCCAGAACTTGCAGCCACAGCACTATACCCACAACCCAACTCTGGAATACAATCCTTATTCCAGAACGTCCCAGTCCCCCAATTATGAACCAAACCTCTTTGATGGTCAAGAACCACAGTTCTGCCCAGATCAAAGTTTTGCATCCCTTCTGAGTAGTCAGGAATCTGAGAATATTGCTGTTCCCATTCAGAATACCCCCAGTGTTCAGCAACAGAATGACGCACACCTGCAGAACTTCAACATGATGCCACATGGCGCCTGTGAGGCCATGATGGGGCATGACGCAGGCTCTACCCCTTTAGGCACTTCACTGCCATTCCCAAACATCATCGGAAATCCAATGAACACCACACAGTTAGGGAAGTCATTTTTCCAGTGGCAAGTAGAACAGGAAGAAAGCAAATTGGCAAATATCTCTCAAGATCAGTTTCTTTCAAAGGATGCAGATGGTGACACGTGAGTATCCTTTTCTCTCATGTACCTAATTTGGTAAACCATACTTGTTAGAAGTAGTGGGCACAGAATTTCTCTAGGGCACACCAAGCCAGACCCTAGTAAGTGGCTAATTGGGATGACTAGAGTAGGTAGAAATTGCTGTTCAGTGACAGCTAATATTTTAAGCGTTTTCCTTTCTTTTACTTTCTGGCTGAATAGATTACTTGTTTATGTGTCTTCTTTGAATAATAAGTTTTGAAAGCCCAGGATAGATTGTGTCTATGGAGCAAAAACAGGTCATGATTAGTTGCTCATGATCAATTGTGAGTTGACTTGTAGAATGAATCGTAATCTGTCATGACATCTTTGTGGCCGTGGGCAATTTATTTAACCTCTCTGTGCCTGAGTCTTGACATGTAAAATGAAAAGACCTCCCTCATAGGGTTTGTAGGAATATTAAAGATAATCGATTTAAAGTGATCAGCATGGTGCTTGGCATACTAACTATTTCTGGTAGCTTAACACATCCTTTTGCACCTCAGATGTATTATCAACCTAGCAGAAAAGACAAATTATGCTCTACGGTGTGTCATTTGAGTGCACCAACATGTCAAGAAGGGGACTAAAGGAGGAATTTTTATTTTAATTTTATTTTTTTAAGAATGAACTTAGTGAAGTCAGAAGTAATTCTCTTTTCCTCTCATGTTTCCCAGGTTCCTCCATATTGCCGTCGCCCAAGGGAGAAGGGCGCTTTCCTATGTCCTCGCAAGAAAGATGAATGCGCTTCATATGTTGGATATTAAAGAGCACAATGGACAGGTGAGGATCTTGACAGAGTGAGATGGCAGAGATGTGGTCACGGTGAAGAGAACAATAGCCAGTCTCATATTTATGTGTCCATCGTTTTAGAGCTGCAGACCAAGAGAGTTCAGTTAATATTAACTTTGAGATGTTGACTCTGCCACCGTCAACTTTCAAGTTATTAACGTTAACTTTGTAGTTATTTGACCAAAGATTAACTGGGTGTAATAAAGGCACGCCCTAAGCTTATTCTAGTTTCCTTGTGTTACAGTGTTTTATTGCTTCTTAATAAGATTTATTTTCTCTATGTGGGGTTTTCCCCTTAGTCTTAGTTTATGTTCGTATTCCTTGTCAGGACAGTGTTATGTATTTTTAAAAGATCTTTTTTCCCTCTGAATGTCCACAGAGCGCCTTTCAGGTGGCAGTGGCTGCCAATCAGCATCTCATTGTGCAGGACCTGGTGAACCTTGGGGCCCAGGTGAACACAACCGACTGCTGGGGAAGAACCCCTCTGCATGTGTGTGCTGAGAAAGGTCACTCTCAGGTGCTTCAGGTAGGAGGCTGCTTCTGCTATCACAGGGCCACAGAGGAAGGGCTTGGATAGTAGAAGTCAGATGTAGGTTGCCTGTTGTGAGAATGTGTATTTTTAGTTGACCTACTCATTCCTTGGGGTTACTAATAGGATAAGTATTTGTGTAACTTGTCTTTTGCTCACATGTGTCTGTCTTTAAATTTGGCAGGCAATTCAGAAGGGAGCAGTGAAGAGCAATCAGTTTTTGGATCTTGAGGCAACTAACTATGATGGTAAGCGACAGAAATGTTATTGGACGAAAAGCCATGTAGAGAGTGGGACTCGCCAGTTCCAGGGGTATTAAGTTTTATTCCAAGAAGGAAGAGAGGTGATTAAAGCTAAAATATTCTATAGATAAAATTAGCACCAAGACCCGGTGGAGGGAATCTTCAGATTGCCTTACTAGTTCTTGGGGAGCCTACTTCTAGCTCATGTTGGAGGCTGTCCTAACTGTCGTTGTCGTTGTAATTGTAGAAGAACTGAAATACTTGATGGATGCTTGACCACTGCTTTATTATACTTTTTAGGCCTGACTCCTTTACACTGTGCGGTCGTGGCCCACAATGCGGTGGTGCATGAACTGCAGAGAAATCAACAGCCCCATTCACCTGAAGTTCAGGAGCTTTTGCTCAAGAATAAGAGTCTGGTTGACACCATTAAATGTCTGATTCAAATGGGAGCAGCAGTGGAAGCAAAGGTAAATCTCATTAGAGTTTGGAGATGGAATAGGGAAGAAAAGTGGTTAGAGCAAAAGACCTTATTTCTGAAGTATAAATTAAAACTTTTTCCCGTTTTTCAATTAATGGGGTGAATAGCAATGCATATGGATAGTTAAGAAGCTTAGATTTTAAAATCATCAGCTTTTTCGATTTGCTTTTAATCTGTAGATTATCATTCAAAAGATCACTGAGCTGTGAAATAAATTAGTCTTTGTTTAAAAGGAAAAGAAAATGCTTGAAATTGGTATTGTCATTTTGGCTTCCATTTTCATATACTAATAATAAGGGTGATGCGCTTTTGTAAGGGTTGCTTTATTGTTGTAGGACCTGGACTTAATCTTCTGTTTTTTAAACTGGAAAATATTTTATTCTCTTTAAATTTGAGGCTTATTTGCTGAGTATCTCCTATGTACAAGGCACTGAGTTGGGAGCTCTGGGGGAAAAATACTTAATACCTTGGGAAGTGGAAGAGGTGAGAACTGCAGCTAATAAGTCTACACAGGGTGGCCACCAAATCTGGAAACACAAGGGAATACATAGTAAATATTTTATTGTATTGTATTACAGCACATGGTAAAATAGTATCATCTGTGTTTCTATATTTTATGGCCACCCTGTATGTAAGAGCAGACTGTGATCAGGGCATATAGGCAAATTGATGGGGGAATTTAGGAGGAATAAGATTTCATTTAGTCTGGGATGAAGGAAGGCTTTGCGGAGAAGACAGCATTCACAGTGAATCACTAAGGGTGAGTCAGACATTTGTGAGCCTGGGTGAAAAGCATATCTAAAAGCGGTTTCTGGATGTTCATTTTCTTTCCCCTCTTGTCTTTGTTAAGGATCGTAAAAGTGGTCGCACAGCCTTGCATTTGGCAGCTGAAGAAGCAAACTTGGAACTCATTCGCCTTTTTCTGGAGCTGCCCAGTTGCCTGTCTTTTGTGAATGCGAAGGTACTTCTAGAAAGCCTCAGTAACTGCACTAGACACGGAATGACCTTTGCATCTTCTTCAGGCTGTTGAGCGGCTTTCATGAAAACCTCCCTTTCTGATAGGTGTCATTTTATCTCTTTGTCTTTAGGCTTACAATGGAAACACTGCCCTCCATGTTGCTGCCAGCCTTCAGTATCGGGTGACACAGTTGGATGCAGTCCGCCTGTTGATGAGGAAGGGAGCAGACCCAAGTACTCGGAACTTGGAGAATGAACAGCCAGTGCATTTGGTTCCTGATGGCCCTGTGGGGGAACAGGTGGGAGCTACAGAAGGGGCACTTAGTCTGAAACATAAAGGAAGATGCGGTTGTGCTGGGCAGAGGCAAGCTGGTGCTCTTTAGGCAGGCTCTGTCAGTGTCTGCGTCTCCCAGTGCCTTTGGTAGCAACTTTGGAGTCCATTGCTTTGTTTCTAAAGGAAGAGGAAGAAATTTCGGGGTTATCCATGGCCTCAAAATGGTCAAAAGTCAGATTGTCTTCTCTTCTGTAACACAGAGTTAGGTGTAGAGTCAGTCAGAATGGTTTGAGGTTTTGGAAGCTGATGAAAGAGGAGGTGCCAGGGCTCCTGCAGACATCGAGGAAAGAGAGTCTTAGTTTTGGTGAGTGATGGGCCTTCAGATTGTGGGTACGAAATGAGTCAGTCCCTGTAGAGTGTTCAGAATAGCCCAGGGACATAGTGAGTGGTCAGTAAACACTGGCCATTACAGTTATTTCTATCTACTAACTGATACTAAATAGGAAATGGAAGGTTGTTTATGTAATTCAGAATCTAGAAATACTTTAAACACAGTTATGCTTTATTTCTATGGTGATACATTATCTTTGGAGATTGAAGAGTTTCCCATGACTCAACTTCTCTTGATAACATGAACTGAATCTTTTCAGAACTTAAGATACATATATATATATTTTAAAGTTTATTTATTTATTTTGAGAGTGAGAGCGAGTGGGGGAGGGGCATAGAGGGGGGTGAAGAGAGAGTCCCAAACAGGCTCCAAATTGTCAGTGCAGAGCCCAATGCAGGGCCCCACCTCACTGTGCGTGAGATCATGACCTGAGCCGAAATCAAGAGTCGAACATTTAACCGACTGAGCCACCCATGTGCCCTAGAACTTAAGATATTTTTGATGGAAATCTTCCCCTGGGGTAAATGAGGGTAACTGTGGCTACGGGCAGGTCATTACAAACTTTGATAATCACAAAATAAAACATATGGAATGCAATTTAGCCTTTTCTTTGATTCATAGCCCTCATTATGACCATAATGTTACAGGACTACAAATGCTATGCAATGTTACAGCATCTACAAATGCTATTTGTAGAGCTCTTGGTAACTTAAAGTGAATTTCTTAATAATTTGTGAAGAGTTTTCGTGTATGTTATACCACTTCATAGTTACAAAAACTTTGCAGTGTAAAGGTTCAGCTGAGAAAATGGGGACTCAGAGATCCCACAGACAGGAATCCTCATTGACTAGTTAATGGCAGAGGCTTAAAGCCCAGTGTTTGCCTCTACTTCACTATATGTGGTATGCAGTCATACAGCGATGTTTGTCAGACTGGTGTGAATTTAATCACTAGGCATACATTATGCACAGATGCTTTAATTGGATATCATGGCGGCTATTCTCATTTGAAGGGTATTTGAAGATTGACTTGTGTGTGTATGAAGTGGGTTCTGTGTTCTTGTTAGTTCAAGCTGGTTTCAAAATAGGTGAGATACTGTAATATACCATTGTTACTGCCTTGTATTAAATGTTCTCACAAATAGCAGTATTAGAGACTAGGAAAGGATTATATAGGTCTTATTTAAGCTGTTGGAGATTTTCAACTATAAGTAGTTTTTTCTTTTTAATATTTACTTATATTTGAGAGAGCAAGAGAGCGAGCGCGCTAATGCGTGGGAGGGGGGGTGGGCAGAGAAATGGAGACAGAATCTGAAGCAGGCTCTAGGCTCTGAGCAGTCAGCCCAAAGCCCAACACAGGGCTCGAACCCATGAGCCATGAGATCACAACCTGAGTTGAAGTCGGATGCTTAACTGATTGAGCCACCCAGGTGCCCCTCAACATTAGGTAGTTTTTATTTTTTATTTATTTATTTATTTATTTATTTATTTAAAATTTTTTAACGTTTATTTATTTTTGAGACAGAGAGAGACAAAGCATGAATGGGGGAGGGTCAGAGAGAGGGAGACACAGAATCCGAAACAGGCTCCAGGCTTTGAGCTGTCAGCACAGAGCCCGACACGGGGCTCGAACTCACAGACCGTGAGATCATGACCTGAGCTGAAGTCGGCCGCTTAACCAACTGAGCCACCCAGGTGCCCCAACATTAGGTAGTTTTTAATGGAGATGCTTTACTCTCTTGCACTCAAAGATCATTATAGATCTGTGATAAGTCTTGAAAGGAGTTATAGTAGTATTTTTAAAGTCACCTTAAAGTCTCGACATGTATTGTTTCATATTTCTTCATATGTTTATTACAAGTTGACGTGAACAGTTTAGAGGATGTGAAAAAAGAGTGAAACTCTGAAGGAAATACGGTACTTTGACCATAGAAAGTAAAGCTCACCAATCCTGTTAATTTCTCTTCCAGATCCGACGTATCCTGAAGGGAAAGTCCATTCAGCAGAGAGCTCCACCGTATTAGCTCCATTGACGTGGAGCCTCGTCGGCAACACTCACTGTCAGTTAGGCAGTCCTAATGTATCTGTACATAGACCATTTGCCCTGTATTGGCAAATGTAAGTTGTTTCTAGGAAACAAACATATTTAGTTCACTATTATATAGTGGGTTATATTAAAGGAAAAGAAGAAAAATATCTAATTCCTTTCGGCAGATTTTAATATTTCACACCCAGGTATCTGGGATCTACACATCTGAATTTAATCTTGAGTGGTAAAATTGACTTTAATTAACAGTCGTTTTCGGGTAGGACAAGGCTTTGATTTGTGGCATCAGGCCTTGCTCGTGTAGCTATTGCCAGTTTAAAAGTAGGTCAATTGTAAATGTTTTTTTAAGGAAAATGAAAGCATTTGAAAGGGAAAAAATAAATCTGTTTGTCGTGTTGAGGCTTTATTTGGCCTAATGCAGTACCTGATGGCCGTTATTGGTGTTGGAAAGTGTCTAGGTGCTGGACTAGATGAAATGTACCACGGTTAAAATTTGATCTTTGCAAATTGTATATAGTTGTTGTTTTTGTCTTTTGAAGTATTTGTACATATTTGGCCATTGACATGGCCACATTTGAAAGGTGTAAATCAACAAAGTAGAAAAGAACAAGTGAATTGTCACTATTTAAAAAAATTATACATGTTCCAAAGAGCTGTGTCATCATCATCTGTCAACCATCTCTGTAGATGAAGCAGATGGAGAGTCGTTCCCTTCCTGGCTGACAGAGCTCTGTTTGAATTGTAAATATGCTTTTACTCATGCATTGAGATGAAACACATTATTTGTAATGAATTGCATGCTCTTGAGGAGAACACCTCTTTATGGCTCACTTTCTAGGTTTTGTAATTTACTTGTTGGAATTTTGTTACCTTTATTGGAACATCAAAAAGTCAACACTGAACCACGTCTTACTGGTTTTCTACTGTCAAATAATGTTAATACACTATGATGTTTTACATTACCATTCAGAAAAAAATGCCTTATATTTGAGTAACCTTGATTCTATTAATACTATTTTGCTTTTTACTCTTGCATACACCAAGGAATGTATTTGGCTTTGATTGCACACACTAATTCACTGTAATAAATTTGATTCATTAAAAACCTTTTTTTTTTTTTTTTTTTTTTTAATGAGAAGTCCCACAAGCAACTGACTGACTAATCATCTTCATAGCTAAATCCTTTTAAAAAAGATAACCTTTGGATCGATCACATTGTTTGACCCAGTATGTCTTGTGGACAAAAGTTAGTTACAGTTATTTACTATCTGTAAATACAGCTGTATTATGAACTCATGGAAAAACTCATGCATGGATTTAAATAAACATTAATTCAGTAATACCGTTCATCTTAAGGATGTGTATTTTCTTTTTCTAGGCCCTTATTTATATTTCCCTAGGCTGAAAAAGTGCTATTAATTACTAATCTAAATAGCTTTAAATTATTAATATATTAATTAAAATATAAAATTTATAAAGTAGCAATTAAATATTACAAAACAGTAATATTTATCAATGTTTAATATTAATATATTAATGATTATATTATATTAATTAAATATTAATATATTTTAATTTGGCTTTTTTTGAGAACATGATTCCTAAAGGTATATATGATTTAACATAAAAAGATTGTTTTCCAAGTTCGTAGAGGCTTATTGGGTTCTGAAAATATCATGAAACCTTAATAGTTACTGTTGATCATTTAGAAATTTATGTACCAGAAAGCTAATTCTTATGTTTGTGACTTTAGTTTTCATACTTTATTTTCTGGGAACAGTGAGCATAGGGAAAACAGTTTGGATATTAACAGAATCATCCTGAGAGATACCAGCCTGGGAAGATCAGTAAACAGTGTCCTTCTCATTCCCAACATGCCATTTTGACGTGTGAGAACAAACATACCAACATCTGTCAGTGTCAGTCAGTTATTCTGCACTTATTCTACTCTTATAACCTCTTTTGAGAATCTGCTAGAAGCTATGAATCCTTTCCCTGGAAAAATGCACCTATGCATATATATGCAAATTCTGCATACAGTATCAGGGACTTTACAGATACTAAGAGTCCATGGCTCAGGTTAGGAATCTACTGTCGGTCATTTATTTCTGTAAATGTAGGTCTGTAGGTGAAATATTTCTGTAGGTCAAATATAATTTGTCTTCTTTCATTGCATTGCAATGCAACCTGATAACTAGAACAGTAGAACCGATACACCCCTGTGAAACAGATATACAGTGAGCTTTTTTCAAGTGAGCTTAACTCTTCTCTTAATCCCAAGTTCTCTCATAATTAGTTGATTGAACCAGTGCTTAGCAAGCATATGACTTGCGTGTCTGTGTGCATGCACGTGCAAAGTGCAAAGCTGTATAATGAACAATATGCGGCATTCAAAGACATAAAAAGGATATTTCTTAAGATGTATATGTGGCAGACAAGGCATGCACTTTGTTAGGTAACAAAAAGGGGGGAGAAATACTGATCCAGAAGAATTTATATCTCAAAGGGGAGAACAAGGGAGACTTCAAGTTAGAGCATTTGAGCTGTGCCTTCACAAGAGTTGATTTGGATGTTCATAGATGACGAGGAGGAGGGGTGGTAAAAGGGACAGAAACAGAAAATGATGTGAACCAAGGCAATTGTATTTCGGGGAAACCACCAGTGATTCAGTGTAGTTTTGTTAGTATCTGGATGGCCAATTTCATCTTGTGTTCTGCCTCTTACTGAAAGCATTCTCATGAAGGGCATGTTGAGAAGCATCCTCAGGCCATCCAGGGGCTTGGCAGGAGAGGGTGCTGTGATTGATAACATACCTCTGCTGCAGAGGTATGTGGGGTGGCTCTTGATGGGATGTTGTTTTGAAGAATGAGCCCCACAGAAACCAAGACTTCATGCTCACTGCTGCAACCTCAGTGCCTGGCACATAGAAGGAGCTCATGAAAAGAATTGGTTAAATGAGTGAATGAATGTATGTAAATATTGGTTGGGATCATTGATTCTGGGAAGAAGTAATGCCTCAAGCCAGAGTTCTATTATTAAGTAATAATGAACTAGTGACTTATAGTTTGGAACCTGACTCAGCCGTGTAATCTAATAGTGACATCAATGAGACATTCACCAAAATGGGCATAGTTGTACTCTTTTTAAAATCAGGTGGTTCCTTTTGTAAAGGACTAACTCTAGGGGCGTCTGGGTGGCTCAGTTATTTAAGCATTCGACTACGGCTCAGGTCATGATCTCACAGCTTGGGAGTTCAAGCCCTGCCTCCAGCTCTGTGCTGACAGCTCAGAGCCTGGAGCCCACTTCAGGTTCTGTGTCTCCCTCTCTCTCTGCTCCTCCCCTGCTCACACTCTGTCCCTCTCTCTCTGTCAAAAATAAATAATAAAACATTTTTAAAAATTTAAGAAAATGTAAAGGACTAACTCTAGTACCATAATTTTGGTATTTCACGAAGGATTCCTGTCAAATGACCAAATTTTACAGATCTATTTGTTAATCAAATCAGTAACATTTAATTGTTTTTACTTAATCAGGAAAGAATTTCCTCAAACTCCTCTAACCTTTAATAAATGTCAACTTCTTAAACTCAGTACCACATCCATTTTATGATAATATCAGTTCTGTATTGAATGTGACCTTAGGGAGAAATCAACTTTATCCACTGGCTAAGTTCTCAATGGTTCCTCTGAGATCAGGCCTGGATATGAGGTTTCAGATTAGAGGTTTCAGATGAGACCAGACTACTGGGTTTTTGTTTTTTCTGGTAGTGCCCTGGATTTGCCCTTGAGAGGAGGGGAGTGGCCATCTTATTTATCATCAGATGTGATGAGTAGCATAGTATCTGACACGTGGTAGAGAGAAAATAAATACTTCCTCTTTTTTTGTTGTTGTTGTTTGTTGTTGTTAAGTAGGCTCCACACCCAGTATGGAGCCCAATGCAGGGCTTGAACTCATGACCCTGAGATCAAGACCTGAGGTGAGATCAAGAGTCAGATGCTTAACTGATGACCCACCCAGGTGTCCAAGGAAGTAATTCTCAAATTGAGTTTACTTTTACAGCTCTCTTTTTATTTATTTATTTTTTAATGTTTACTTTTTTTGAGAGACAGAGAGAGAGAGTGTGAGCAGGGGAGGGACAGAGAGAGACCAAAACACAGAGTCTGAAGCAGGCTCCAGGCTCTGAGCTGTCAGCACAGAGCCCGACGTGGGGCATGGACTCCCAAGCTGTGAGATCATGACCTGAGCCAAAGTTGGACGCTTAACCAACTGAGCCACCCAGACGCCTCTATAGCTCTCTTTTGAATTATTTTCTCAGCATAGTTTATACTTCAATGTATAAATATTTTATTATTCACATGGAGTTTACACGTTTTTTAGTGCAGAAATACTTTCATACTTCAGCTTTATACCAACTCTGGTTTCAGCTGCTGAATGCCCAAATTTCAAGGTTTCGGTCTTTGGTGGATATCAGCATCTTTTGTGAAGCTTATTAAATGTGCAAGTGCCTTGGCCCCACCCCAGACTTCCTGAGTCAGAATTTCCAGGGTTTTCAGGGCTCCTGGCAGGTATATGTGAAGATGATTTTAGTGCACAGTTTTAGTCTAAGTTATTTAGGAAATGCTGACTTTGGAGAGTACATGTGGCTGGGCAGTGGCCATATGGTGGTAACAGAATGGGCTTCTGGAATACCCGGGGGGATAAGGTAGCAAACTGATGAATGCCTGCTACGTGCCAGGCACGTTGAATCCCATGTCATAGAAAGCAGCTTTGAAGGAGAGATCAGGAGTCATTGAACCTGTCTTTTTTTTTTTTTTTTTTTTTGCTTTCAGAAAACACTTTTCTAGGGTCATTTTGGTTTTTAATCCTCAGGTGCATTAGTTTCCTAAGACTATGTAACAAATTACCACAAACCCGGTGGTTGAAATTGAGAGAAATTTATTCTCTCACAGTTGTGGAGGCCAGAATTCTGAAATGAAGGTTTTGGCAGGACGACGCTTCCTCCAAAGGTTCTAGGGGAGAATCTGTCCTTGCCTGGTTCAGGTTCTGGCAGCTCCAGGCAGGCGTTCCTGGGCTGGTGGTGGCATCGCTCCAGTCTCGGCCTCCATCTCACATGGCTTTCTCCTTCTGTGTGCCTCTTAAAGGACACTTGCCATTGGATTGAGGGCCCACTGTATAATCCAGCATGACTTCATCTTGAGATTCTTAACTACATGTGCAAAGACCCTTCTTCCAAATGAGGTAATGTTCACAGGTTCTGAGGGTTAGGATGTGGACATGTCTTCTTGGGAGCCACCATTTAACCTACTACACCAGGGAAAGAGGCTTTGTAATCTTTTCTCCTATCATTATTCTTTTCACAAAATGATTAAGGTGAATACTTCTTTTTGAGCAAGACTACTTTTGAGTAGTCTTGTCTTCAGAATCTATGAGCATTTTTTATACAAAATTGACTTAATGGAGGATACATCATCTCCATTTCATTTATTAGCTGTAATACCTGGCATTGAGCAGGAGACTCATTTAACGTTGATAAACTTTAGTAGAAACGATAAAATCATTATTGATCTGTAACTTAAAAATTATTATAACGTTTGGGGCACCTGGGTGGCTCAGTCAGTTAAGCGTCTGACTCTTGGTTTCGACTCGGGTCATGATCTCATGGTTTCAGGAGTTCGAGCCTCATGTCGGGCTCTGTGCTGGCAGTGAGGAGCTTGCTTGGGATTCTCTCTCTCCACCCCTCCCCCACTCACGTTGTCTCTGTCTCTCTCAAATAAGTAAACTTAAAAAAATTATTATAATGGTTAAAAGAACTTTATTTTTTTTTTGAAACTTACAGCAAAGCTTCTTTGATTATCATCAGTCATTCCATTCTCTGGTACACATGTGAAGAAATGTGCTACTCTTTACCTTGATCACACTACCTAGAGCTGCCCATGTAAAAAGCAACATGATCATAAATTACATGCCTTCATTTTTGACATCTGACCTTGTAATGATAAAATCAGGAAACCACAGACATTTGAAAGTGAAAGATCAACTCCAGGAAGTCCATGGTTTCAGACAATAAATACTGATCCACTTTGCCTAAATCCATTGCAATATAGTGTTTTAGGTCTAGATATTACTTTTTCAAGTGGCAGGATTCTGGTTATTTAATTGAAAGTAGAGATTTCAATAGCTCTGGGTACTTCTTGGTACCTGAATGAAACATATGTCTCCTATTGGAACAGCTTAGCACCTTTGGGCTTGACAACAGGGACAGATCTAAGATTCTGAAATAATATTAGATTCCTTAGCTTAATTGATTTGTAGCATACGTTTGAAATCACTATTTATTTTCTCAATTCGTGGGGTCTTAACGCACATGGCCTTTTCTCTGTATCTGCAGCCAAACAGTTTCTCCGCAGGTCTTCTGCTTCAGGTGCTTGTGTAAGAGTGAGGGCTGCTGCCTCAGTTGTCTCTTGTGGAAGGCCTCAGGGTCAGCTTCTCCGCAGGTGAACTGCTCCTTTCAGGGGCTTAGGGTTTGAGATTGAGCATTTGTCTCAGTGGGAATCTGCCCATCAAGGCCTGTCTTTCTGAAATGGCTCCGAATGATTTTTTTTACTTTGGGTATCACTTTCATTCATCTTTGAAAAGTCTTTCTCCTCCTTTTTTGCCCCAAGAAGTATTCCTTCTAAAATTACATTAGAATTGTCAAAAAATTCTCCTTTTTAGGCCCTTGCAGATATGGAAATAAGAAATGTTCATCTTCAGGATAGCAATTTTGTAGAAAATTACAAATATATCACTTCGGAAAACAAGAAAGCATTTGGGACTTTTGGGTGCTTGTACCCAGAAGACTCCTAGGTAGTTTTTTTTTTTTTTTTAATTTTTTAATGTTTATTTTTGAGAGAGAGAGCGAGCACACACGAACATGAGAGATGGAGGGGCAGAGAGAGGAGGAGACACAGAATCTGAAGCAGGCTCCAGGCTCTGAGCTGTCAGCACAGAGCCCGACGTGGGGCTCGTACTCACAGAGTTTAAGATCATGAGCAGAGGTTCAACTGACTGAGCCACCCAGGTGCCCCACCTGGGTAATTTTTTAAAGAGATAAGTTTCTGGACTCAACACGTGGAAAACTTTAAAATTAATATACTATATTGCCATGTATAAAAAAAAATAAACGAGACACTTCTAGGGCCTTACAAAATTATTTTTTGTATGGGCTAAACAAAACTATATTTTTAATAGTCAGCTTTTTCTAAACAGACTCTCTAAACTTAATAAAAATCTCTCCAGTTTTTTCATGTGGTGCAGTAGACAGAGAAAAAGATCTATAGGTGGAAATTTAACTTACACAGATTATTAATTTCTATGCACATTCTGATCATACACACTGATGAGGCACTTCATTGATAGCTCAGGTTGACAGGTTCCTTTTTAAGACATTTTATTTACAAGACTGTATAAATGAGTCTGTTTTTTCCCCTTCCCTCAGCTGAAGTTGTTATATGATGAACTCATGAACCTCAAGATCATGACCTGTTACCAAGGCCAAAATATTTGTTGAATTCATCTTTCTTTTTCTATTTTCCTGCCACCAGCCATGTCTAGGTTTTTATGACTTCACTCCTTAATTACCACAATAGGCTTAAAAAAAATTTCATTATGGAAACGTTCAAACATGCAGAAGTAGGTAGAATAGTATATTGAAGCCCTGAGAACCTATCAGGAAGCTTCATCCATTGTAATCATTTTACCATTTGTATTTCAATCCCCTTACTTTTTTCTTGAAGATGTTAAAGCCCACCCCACTCCTCATAGAATGTCAGTATGTATTTCTAACAGATAAACAATTTGTGTCTCTCCTAGCTTTCTAATTACTCTTCCTCTAATCTTATTTTTCTCACCAATCCAACAATTTCTAACTATCTAGTATACTCTTATGAAACCTAAGAAGCTTTCAAAGGCTCAGTGTTGCTCACTGAATCAAATGCAGACTCTTCTGATTTACAAAGCCATGTTTTCTTTAGTTTACCCCATCTGTCTGACCTTCCATTATTTCAGGCTGTCAGGTGGGTCTCCTCACTACTCAGCTGATGCCCTGTTCGTTCCTGTCTCTGCTCATGCTCTTGCCTACCCAAATTCTCTTCGTCCTAGAAAGCTCTCCTCAGGTGCCACTTCTATGAAGTTATTCCCAGCTCATCCTGGTTTCTCTCTGCCCTGAACCCTTGGGATTTAAACACAGTTCCTTCAACTTTAAATCTGGTATTTTTTATGGTATCTCAGTCTTTTTTTTTATTTTTATTTTTATTTTTTTTTTAATTTTTTTTTCAACGTTTATTTATTTTTGGGACATAGAGAGACACAGCATGAACGGGGGAGGGGCAGAGAGAGAGGGAGACACAGAATCGGAAACAGGCTCCAGGCTCTGGGCCATCAGCCCAGAGCCGGACGCGGGGCTCGAACTCACGGACCGCGAGATCGTGACCTGGCTGAAGTCGGACGCTTAACCGACTGAGCCACCCAGGCGCCCCATGGTATCTCAGTCTTAATTACTGTAATCTGGGAAGTAGGCTCTGAATTACTGAGTAGTAGCATTTGTTTTTAAAGACAACTTTATTTATTTTTTTATTTTATTGTTTATTTTTATTAGAGAGAGTGTGTGTGCTTGAGCAGGGGAGAGGAGCAGAAGGAGAGAGAGAAAAATCTTTTTTTTTAATTTTTAAAATGTTTATTTATTTTTGAGAAAGAGAGAGAGAGTCTCCCTCCAATAAGATGGGGAGACTATCCAGATGCACCTGGTCTAATCACATGAACCCTTTAAAAGAAGAGAATTTTCTCTGGCTGGTCATAGAAGAGGAAGTCAGAGAGATTCTATTCCTGAGAAGGATTAAACCTACAATTATGGGCTTTGATGGTGGAGGAAGGGGGACCATGAGTCAAGGATATGGATTTAGCAAGGAGGGGCCTCAAAGTTTCTTTTTGGGCTGAAAAAACATTTTTAGTCCACATGAGTCCCAACTTATGGTTTAGGACTCTGGTCCCATTCATAGGAAGTTAGTTTGGTGAGGTGGAGTGTAGTTCCTCTATGTTCTTTCTAAAAATCGAGTCTAACAGCCATCTCTTCTCTCTAATAAAGAGTGTTTACAAATAAAGAGGAGTAGTAGTAATAATAATAACTTACTATTATTGAATACTTAATATTCTAGATGCTGTTCTTAAGACTTTATTTTTTGTTAAGAAATTTTTTTTTTAAGTTTATTTATTCACTTTGAGGAGAGAGAGAGAGAGAGCAGTGAAGCGGGGGACAGAGAGAAAGGGAGAGAGAATCCCAAGCAGGATCTGCACTGTCAGTGCAAAGCCCGATGTAGGGCTTGAACCCACAAACCGTGAGATCATGACCTGAGCCGAAGTTGGACACTTAATTGACTGAGCCACCCAGGTGCCCCCTTGGGTTTAGCTTTAATATCACCACTTCAGGGAAGTTTGTTGTATGCTTTCATAATATGTTGCCCTTTATTTTTTTCTATCACATCTGTAACTGAATTTACAGAAATATTTATTTAACAGATATCTTTTCCACTGTGCTGCAGGCCCCATGGGGCCCATTTCCCACCATGTGTCTAACATGTAACGGTTTCTGGCATGAAGTATGTGCTATTTGTTGAAAATGTGTATTCGTTGAATGAATGAATGCATATACAAGAGTAAGTAGGTTTCCCTTCTCATTTTGCTATTCTGAGAAATTCATTCTTTTTGGTGTCTAGGTCTAGGAATTTTTTACAAAAGTAAAGAGTCATGTAACTACCACAATAGTCAAGATATAGAACAATTTTATCTGTTCCCTGTCCATTCCCCCCACAAATTTGTAGTCAAATTCTACTCTCAATCTTTGACTTCTGCCAACTACTGAGAATTGAGTATCTTACATTACCCTGGGCTCTTCTTTTCTTTTCCATCCTGCCTTGTTTATATTTCAGCTGTCTTTCTGCTCAGTAGCGCTCCTGTGTACTTTATCAGAGAAATGAAATTGAGTTTAGACAGATGCCTCACATGGAATTTATGCCCCATGGAATCATTTAAGTAAATAACTTGACTACTTTTAAGAGTCAAAATAAAATAAAGAAGTCTTTTTAAAAGTCAAAAAAAGAATAAAAGAGTGGGGTACCTGGGTGACTCAGTAGATTAAGCTTCTGACCCTTGATTTCGGCTCAGGTCATGATTCCAGGGTCGTGGGATCAAGCCTCGTGTTGGGCTCCATGCTGAGTATAGAGTCTGCTTAAGTTTCTCTCTCTCTCTGCCCCTGTCCCCTGCTTGCACACACACTCTCTCTAAAAAAAAAAATAAGTAAAAAAAGAATAAAAAGAGAGACAGTAAGTCATTTGAATTTTTGTCAGTAGCCTATTATTGCTACTCTCTTAGTAGCTCCTAACATGTGTATGCATCTCTATTTCACTATCCCTGCTTTAATTCAGCCTTCATGATCTTGTCTAGATCATTGCAATGGCCTCCACACTGATTTCCATACCTCTAATGCTTCTTTGCTTATATTTCATCTCTACATTTCACCCAGAGAGAACTTTCTAAGACTCCAACACTTACCGCTCTTCAGTGGGACCCCATTGAGCCTCAGGACCTTGGCATGCCATTCAGAGCTCTTCATGAGGCCCCTGCTTACTTCTTCAGAGTCATCCTTATGGGGTCTTGTTCCTTGCACTCTGCGATGTTCCAGTTGTCCCAAAATTTGACATTTTATGAATGTGCCATATATTTTGTCTTTATGCTTTTGTTCATGTTGCCCTGAAAGCCTTTCTTCACTTCATCTGCTATGTGAACACCTACTAATTATTGAAGACTATATATTGAAGGCTGTCTCTTACTTTCCCAAAGACCACTGGACTATTCCCTTTTTTGTCTCCATAGTTACCTACCACCCATCTGCCATAACACCCATAGTCCCTTATTGCACACCAATGCTCACATATTTGTCTCCACTTACTAGAAACACAGCTCTTTGAGGCCAAGTCTGTCTCTTATTCACCTTTGAATTCTCAGTGCCTAACATAGTGCTGACCATATTGTAGGTGCTCAATATACATTTGCTGAATGCATCAATGAAGAAAGTTTTTACTGTATTATTCCCTGAGCACTTTAATAGTTTATACAAATCCATTCTCCATTTATCTTTTTTTGATGTTTTGGAAAAATTTTGATCAACTACTCTCCCATTTTCATGAGAAGCTGATGATTCTATTTTGTGTGGTCACTTGAAGTTCTCTCCAACCTTTTATCAGTCACTACGCATCTGTATCTGTATGACCTGGTTCGTTGGCTTTATTTCAACTGGGCTTACCCAGGGCTGTCTGCTTGTGTATAGAAACTCAACTTACAACTATGGAAGTAAAAAAGGGAAAACCAGGGGATGTTGAAAGTGAGCATGAATTTCCCATTAGTGGCTAACTGGCTTTGAACTTCCTCTCTATTGAGGCTCAGAGTAAAGTCAAAGCTATTGTTATGTGTTCAGGTTTGGACTGGCCACAGGTCACACTGTTAGCTAGTTATCAGTTGTGCTCAGTGTCCTATTAACTTTATGGACTTTCACCCCAGAGATCTTAGTCCCAAGGTGTTTGGGTGCAGCATATTTGCCATTAAAGTAGAGATATAGTCCTCTGTGGAAATGAAGACATTAAATCCTCTAAAAATAACTGTTCGACTAATCCTGTCATTTCATTGTAAAAAAGCAAACACTAACATAGGATATGATTCTTATTAATAAAGCAATCATATTTGTAATCAGCCAGCTCTTGTTCAGAGTGAAGGAGGGTGGGAAAAGGGAGGAAATTGTTTATGTTTTCATCTCTGTAGGACCAGGAATCTACCTCCTCTCAGTTGATTTGCCTGAAAGTGTAATCTTGGAGCTCTCTGAAAGGAAACTGTCATCTTTTAGGACAATTCTATATTCTAGGAAAGATCTAAGTTGGAAAGAAGGTATTTAGCACCCTGATTTCAGATTTTCATATTACTAATTTAGACCATAGCGATGTTTCTCAAATCTGCATTTTCACTAGGATTACAAGTCAGCTTGTTAAAACAGACATCCCTGGTTTCTACTCCTGGATATTCTGCCTCAGTAAGCTTGGGACAGACCTTGGGAAGGTGTATTTTTAACAACCTCTCTGGGTTATTTTGATGCACAAAGAAGGAAAATTCTCTTTTCTTGGATTGTTGGAGCAGAAAAGGACAATGGGATCATTCTGGAAGGAGTCCCTGGCATTCTGAGTTTGTTGACAGACCAAAGTACCTGCGTAAAAACAGTCCAAAAAAACTGGGACCATCTGTCTCAAACCTCATTTTTGATGTCTGGAAGTCCATTTGATCTTGTGGAAAACACTCATGAGCCAAAAGCATAGGTGGAACCCGAGAAGGAGTCAGGCTTAGGAAAAGCATAAGGAGTGGGCTGGAAAATGTACTGTTAAATTCTGCTGGAATACAGATTCCACTGAACTGAGTGTGTGGAGCACCACAGACGCACTGGGGAGTGCATTAGTGCAGTAATCAATGCAGTGTATGATTGCAGCCTTCTGCTATGACTTACGTCCTGGTTGTAAGGGTAGGGCCAGTCTAAAGTCTGGACGTGTTTCACTTGTGGCTGTACAAAGGGGGCAGAGTGGAGAGAAAAGATGCACAGCTGCCTGAAGAGGTGGGCAGATATGTGGAATCCTGTCTCTTAATCTGCTTTCTGCTATGAGTTGAATTCCCAAAGGCTAGTTCAGTTCTCCAGGTTTGGTTCAGCTCTCCAAAAGGTAGTCTTGGTCTCAATGTCTGCAGCATCTTTCTGCTGAAGGAGCTCTGGAATTAGGGGTGTCTGGTGGAGGAGGGGAGAAGTGATGGTAGCTGAGGATTCTCACTGAAGTTTAATTGAATAATAACTAACTTATGTAATATGGCTGAGAAGCATGAAATTTTCAGAGAGACCTTTAAAGCAACCGTTTCCCAGGTACCGTTTTGATATTGGGATATTTGGGGGCGAGGGACGCACACCCAAACCCTGGGGCGGACCGCAGAAATGCCTCAGCATAGTGCTATCTGTTACAAGGTTGGGGGATTGCTGTGGTTTGTTTTTGAATAAAAGAGTTCCTGAAACCGACAAGAGTAATTTCATGTCATTTCTAGGGCTGAGGGAATTAGCAAAAATTGTATTATTTTAAATAATGAGACATAGTTACCTTTAGGTTTGGAAAATTAGAACAGTATGCTGAAAACCAAGGATTTATGGAATACAAGGAGGAAGGAGCCTTAGAGGCATTGGGGCACATTTATCATTCTTTCAAGTGGTTATATGGTTTTATATTGCTAGATCAGGATAATCCGGTGCTACTTTTCCCTAATACATCACTGAACTTCATATGTAAAGGGGGTGTGAAAGGACCTCTGACCTGTCCCTTGTCTCTCTAGAGTTCAGTACTCTAAAACCTTCTATCACCAAGCTCAGAAAGTTCTACTCAAGTTTTTGGCTAAAGAATCACTTGGGTAGGGGCACCTGGGTGGCTTGGTCGGTTAAGCGTCTGACTTCGGCTCAGGTCATGATCTCATGGTCCATGAGTTCGAGCCCCGCGTCGGGCTCTGTGCTGACAGCTCAGAGCCTGGAGCCTGTTTCAGATTCTGTGTCTTCCTCTCTCTCTGCCCCTCCCCTGTTCATGCTCTGTCTCTCTCTGTCTCAAAAATGAATAAACGTTAAAAAAAAAAAAAAAAGAATCACTTGGGTAGAACCTAAAGTCTCACAGCCTCTCTTTTCTGCTAAACAGCCTTGACAGTGGAACCATTCACACAGTACAGAGAGAATGTCCTAGTTGTTTGACTTTAAGTATGCCATTCAATCCTTTGTGTTCTCCCCTGTAAAATGTTATCACCCATAACTTGCATGGATTGAACGGTAAAGTATGTAAAGTATCTGGTATATAATAAATGCAATAAATTATATAATTTTGCTGGGGTAGATATTTTCAGGACGACATCACAATTATTCTCCATTACTGATTGGACTCTCCCAAAGTAGGACAGACATGAGATTTAATAGGAGACAGGAGGAAAAACAAATCTAATTTGGAGGAGTAGGTAAAGTTGAGCCTGTCAAAAGCAAACAACCTGAGGCATTTCTCTTCATAGACTCCTGCCTGTCTGTACTTTGGCAAAAGCATGTGTGGGCAAATATCTTATTTGACATTGTGCTAAAAAGGCTGAGCTTCAGTGACAATGCTTGCCTCTCTGGCAAACACTCTCTAAAGGATAAGTTCCTATGCAAATACAAATTTTTATGTTTCTGCAAATAGATTTTAGTATGTATGTCTTACTTGCTTTGTTTCCTTCACACCACTCTATGGGAGGCTATTATTGTCTCCTGAACCTTCATCCTGACTCTAACTTTCACCCTTTGGCTTCTGGCCCCAGTGTTTTCCACAACGTGGCCAGTGCCTCCCTTACTCTCTCCAACCCCCCAAACTCCCGTCCCATGTACATTTTATTGGAATGATACCCAAAGTTGGTAACTTCTCACTATAATGGTAAAAATGACACTTACATAAACCCTTTTTGTTTTGCAAACTGATTTCACAAACATGGCACAACTTATTTCTCCTAATAACTGTGCATGGTAGGTTATCTTGATTCTGATAACGAAGAAATTGAGGTGGGGAGAGGGGGCAAAGCAAATAATGTCAGTCGTGACATGGTTCATCTTATCTTTCATTAATCCTCTGCTTCAACTATCATACAACATCTTCTTTGCAGAGAAAAGTCTTTTGTTGACCAGTGAGTCCTATAATTTGCATTTTGAAAGTCCTGATTCTAGGCATTGTTTCAACTAGGGCAGTACTTTTTTATGGAGTCTCCTGTGTTGTTGTACATACATCTACTACCTCTACGTTAGGATGGTCAGAAAAGGGAAATCGTCTTTGTAAGAAACTTAAGAAACTGCTGAGTGTCAGAAAAAAGGAGAAGGAAATACATTATTTAATACAAAAAAGAGAACATTTGAGTTACTAACACAAAACATGATTTGGATAATTATGAGTCTCGGATCCACATGAGTCTACAGTCTTACCCGTGAGATTCCCCAAAGGCTACTCCAAAACCTTGCTGAGGAACTCGTGGAAAAAAATGGCTGAAAAAAACCAGGCTATTCTGCCAGTGCCCTGTTGTGGTTGTGAGACAAATTTTATGTAAAAAAGTGCTATTTAAAGTATGAGCTGTAGTTTTCTGCAGCTGGTTTTACTTAATTCTACGGAAAGAACACTGGACATCAGTTGAAACTTATGGAACTGTTGCTTCAGCCACATAATTATTTAAATTTCACAATATTCCTGAAAGACCAGTAAATATTTTTCTTTTTTTGTCACAGGAGAAGCCCACATATGAATAATAATAATAATAATAATAATAAATATGGTACTTTAGAAAGTTTTTTACGTCTTCCTGATAGTATTTGCTACAACTCAAATTCATTTTTTGTATGAATAGAATTGGCTTTGGAGGTAGTGAAGGAAAAGGCAGGTCCCATAGTGCCTTATGATTATTTTGCAAATTAAATCATTACTCTAGTTTTGGTTGGTGACCGAATGGCAGATGCTTTTATCTGAAGGGTAAGAGGCTATGGTTGTCAATGGAGAAATAGAAAAACTTGGCACTCAATGTATTGTTTTTATATTCTTTGCTTTCGTATCTCTGATGTATATATGCCTTCCCACACAGATTCACATATACTTTATACATACCCATTATTGACTTTTAAGTAATAAGATTTTCTTTTTTGACAAACACACCTGAACTTGTATATCCAACCGCAGCCCTTTCCTTCCAAAGGGAAGCATGTTTCTACATTATTGCTATTTTTAACCTTTTGAGATTTCACTATTTTAGAACATTTTGTTTTTAAATACCTTCAAGGGTGTTAACATTTGCTCCTTAGGGGCACCTGGGTAGCTCAGTCAGCTGATTGTCTGACTTTGGCTCAGGTCATGATCTCATGGTTTGTGAGTTCAAGCGCCGCTTTGGGCTCTGTGCTGACAGCTCAGAGCCTGGAGCCTGTTTCAGATTCTATGTCTCCCTCTCTCACTGCCCCTCCCCCACTCACTTAAAAAAATACTTAAAATAAAACATGAAAAACAAAAAAAACGTTTGCTCCTTAGAGTGGAGTTCGTTTTGGAAAGAGCTTAAAGTCATTTGAAGCCAAGTGAGGCAGATGACCAGGCTGAGTAACATAAATTGTGGTAAAATATGAGCTGAGAATATGAGCAATCCTGCCGGAGGAGTTCCAATTTCTGATTGTTTTAATCTCTTTTATAGAGAGCTTTTTATAAAGAAAACCAATTTTCTGATCTCAGAGCTTCCCTTTTGCAGAGTCAAAATGTCAAGGATCCGCCTGATTGAGTTTGTCCTAACCTTACAGACTTATTTCCCATGACACTGCCATTAATTGTGTTTAACGTGAACTACATGACCTTCCCTGAATACTTACCAGCTCTGTGCCTTTGCCCATGTTGTTCCTTATGAAGTAGGATTTCCTCCTTATTCTCACTGATTTGTATTTACTACTCCTTCGTTTCAGAGAGGTTTTAATATGGCCCTCTTCTTTCCCGCTTAATTCTTACTCATTTTTAACGATCTACATAATGACAGTTCCTATATCTTCCCAACTGGAAATTAATCTCTCTGAGACTCCTGAGTATTCTGTGTTGCCTTCTGTTTTGTAGTATAGCTGTTAGATTCTAAGCATTTTGTTTAAGTCCCTTCAGTTTCGTAGGACTAGCATTTAGCCCAGTTTCTTCTCCTGTTGAATGGGCATAATAATAACAGACCTATATTCTTCTTCTTACCAATCCTGTGCAATTCATTTTTATTCACTCATTTAAAAATAATTTATAGATCAACAACAATATAGTTGTGCAAGCAATGAGTATCTAAAAATCAATGCAATGAATATCTTGTTCTGGGGAGTTCATAGCGTACTAGAGGAGCCAGTGACATAATGAAGTTATTGCAAAACAGTGCAACAAATGCTACTGTAGAAATAAGTACAAGGTTAAATTGCGAGTCAGAGGAGAGAGTAATCAATTCTGCCATTGGGTGGGGGGAGAGTTCCACAGAACAGAAGACACTAGAGCTGGTTCTCAAAGGACAAATAAGTGTCACCAGGTGGACAAAGATCAAAAGGGCATTCCAGAGAGGGAAACACATAGAAAGGCATCAATATATAAGAAAGTATTATATCTTCGGTCAACTGCAACAATTTGAAATCTGAAGGGTAAGAAATGAGATTGGGGAGAAGTGAAGGGTGATGTTGGAGAGCCCTGTGTGCTACGCAAAGGAGTCCGGACTTGGTGTGGTTGAAAGGGAACCACCAAAGAGGTAAAGGATTGGGTTGTAATTTAGGAAGGTCTTGAGCAGTGGGGACTGATACTGAGATCCAGTGGAATAATATATGCTCTGGAATAAAATATGATGCACTTTACCAAGATGAAAAATTATTAATAACTGGTGGTGGGCTCTGTGATGTAAAACAGCACACATATTACCTAAAAGAAAATACGTCAGCAATGTCTGCCAGATAAAGACATACATTTTCTCCAGTGTATCAAAAAAATATGTGACTTTGATAGAAAGACTTAAAGAAATGAACATTCAAAGTGACTTGATTATTTTCCATTAAATCTTACATCCAGGCCCAGTGATCCTGAAACACTGAACTTGGTGGAAGTGGTGTCAGTGAGGTGGAGAGAAGTGGGGACAAAGACTGAGAGGAAGGTGGTGATATTAGTATAGGACTGTCACAGATCCATGCCCTATGCTCTGTAGTTGTCTCAATAGCCAGTAGGCCTTTGCTACCTAAAACACTGTGAGAAAAGGGCAGGGCGGCCTTTATTCTCTCCCTCAGGGGCATTAAGGAAAAGCACTGCCTGAAGTCTTCCTCCATAGTCCTTCTAGGTCAAAGAGGGCCACACATAATGGTTTCAAAATAGGTGTTGCTTTGCTAATTTCCCACAAAAAGGGAGATCTGGAGGAGCATAGGTGAGTTGCTTGCATATGACAACATCATTAGCAAGAACATGCCATTTCCTCACGTTTCATGCACATATTACTCCAGGAAAACTGCCCCCTCATTGCTCTAACTCAGAACAACCCCTGATCACACCTTTAGATAGTATGGGTTCATCAGGTTGTCAAACACTGAAAGAGAGAAAGATACGAACAAAAGACAGAGATATAAACCAGAATTTTGTGCGACTGACTTGCAAGAGTTTGAGACCTGGAATGGGCGGAACTGAGACTGGAGAAAGAGGCAAGAGCTGGGTCTTGGAGCGTCTTGAATCCTGTTCAAAGGAGCTCATATGTAGGAGAGAGGGACCCCCAGAAATAAGTCAGGGAAGAACCAGGATCAGGTTGTAATTTAGAAAGACCTGAAGGCTCTGTGGAGGGTGGGTTGTGGTCCACAGCGAGCCTAGGGAGGGTAAGATTTGAATATCCTGTTTGCCCAGCAAGAGCTTATGGAATCTGATAAGGGTGTTCACATTATACCGCTTTCTGGGTCCAGAAAAACAACTCAGGGATTGCACTGTTCGCAAGGAGCCAGGTCTTCATTACCGTCTCATCTTTTATTAGATATGAGCCTTCTTCATACCAACCTCTCAGCTCTAGGCTGAGAATCATTGGTTCTTATCCCAGATGGGAGGAGTCGAGAACAGGTAGTTTCAGTGGAACTCCATTAATCACCAAGGAGAGGCAGCCGGCTATAAAACCCACACCCCACGAAGAACCAAGTGTGGGCTGGGTACGTTTAAAAGTGTGGCTGAACCACAACCAACACCTCACTCTAATTTTGCCCTCCCTACCCTTGGGTGAAAATGAGTCAAACCAGGGAATACACAGGCAATGTTGGAGCAGTCTGGTTCTTTAAAAAGAAGGAGGCACCATGATCATTATTAGGGAGAAAGGAAGATTTCCAGGGGGTTTGGAATTTTCTGATTTTTCTATTTTTTCAAAGTTATTTTTCCTTTTTTTTTTTTTTTTGTTAAAGTTTATTTATTTTTGAGAGAGAGAGTGTGAGCTGGGGAGGGGCAGAGAGAGGAGGACAGAGGGTCTGACGCAGGCTTGAATTCACGAACTGTGAGATCATGACCTGGGTCAAAGCTGGACGTTCAACCAACTGAGCCATCCAGGTGCCCCTATTTTTCCTATTTAGATAACTCCATTATTTAGCTTTCTCCCTAATCTCGTTCTCTCCGTAATACACTTTGTACTTCAGGAAACCTACCACTGTGTTGAATACTTCATAGATCCTCAAACTTTGTCAATGAACTTATTTTATTTTAAAAGGTTAAATCAGGGGGCGCCTGAGTGGCTCAGTTGGTTAAGCGTCCGACTTCGGCTCAGGTCATGATCTCGCGGTTCGTGAGTTTAAGCCCCGCGTCAGGCTCTGTGCTGATGGCTCAGAGCCTGGAGCCTGTTTCAGATTCTGTGTCTCCCTCTCTCTCTGACCCTCCCCCGTTCATGCTCTGTCTCTCTCTGTCTCAAAAATAAATAAACATTAAAAAAAATTAAAAAAAAAAAAAGGTTAAATCGGAATGAGGAAGCAAGATTTGGATGGAGTAGATTTATTGATTCCTGGGGGTAGGGAAACCATTCATCGATGTTGCCGTTGTCACTGACTTTTTGGCCCAAAGGGCATCTTAAAGACTCTGTGGCTGTAAGGTGAGTCCACCCTATGACTCCAAGCGGCAGTTACCCCACCTGCAGAGCATGGGCAACTCACTGCTCTCTCAGGCAGTTCTTCTGACAGAACTGAAACGTGCTTTCAGTAACGGGTCACCCACTACTCAGAGTTGCACTCTCCTACACAGAACAACTTTTACCCTTTTCTTGTAGGAGACAAGGGGGACAAACTACCCTAAAATCACCAGCAGAAGCAACCCTTGCCTCTGGCAAATGCCAGGACCATTGCCTTTGTTTTGCAGTAATCCCTCCTTGGTTGAATTTGTTGCCCTCTGCAAACAGTGCTTTGCCTCATCTCTGCCTCCCTTTATCTTCCCCTTTAACCCACTCTTCTGATATGTAAAATATGTAGAATCTGATCTTTGCCAACAGCAGCATAAATTCTAGGGTCTTAAGCCATTCCTGACACAGAGTATCATACACAATCTTACCTTGAGTTTTGCATTAAGGACTGAGCTTTTATGAATTGAACTTTGGAGTGATTTTTTTGTTTTTTTTTTTTTTCTGGTGAGATGTTGTAGCTTTGCTGAGATCCGGTGGAGGGGGAAGATCCAGGCCTCCTGAATATTCTGGCAACATGACATCTCCAGAATCTTTTACAGTCCCTTTTCAGACCTTTAGGACTTAGTCCCCTTGCTCCTAAGATGATTGATTGTCCAAACTACCTTAAAATAACAGACTGGTCACAATTCAAGATGCAGTTTTGAAACATTACCTCTCTTTGCACATCTCTTCCCCCCTTTCTAAAATAAGTAAGTGAGTGGGTGGATGTGTGTAGCAAAATATAGGAGGAAAAGGTGGGCTAGGTGGATGGAATTGTTTCTTAGTGTGGCTGGGTCTCAGCTTTTAATGGTTGTTTTGTTTCAACACGTCTAGCCCTCTTTTTGACCAATTCCTTCCCCACGTCTTCACCCTAAACCCCCAGAAACCACAACTGCAGTCAAATAATTAAACACATGAAACAAAGAAAACTGCCTTGGTGTGAATATTCCTCTCTGGTCACGCCAACCCCGTGAGAGATGCTTTCCTCGTAAACAGTAACAGGCAGAATCTCTCGAGTGAGCCAGGCACACAACAGACTCTGCACCCTCAAGGCAGAAAGGGAGGGGAAAGGCCAGAGATTCTGGAAGGTTTTGGGCCTGTTGGTACTTGGAAACTAGGGGGAAGGTGGGGCAAAGGCACTCCCAAGAATCCTGGTAGATTTGCGAGGGAGAGGAAGAAAAACCTCCCATGTTTGCAGACATTAGACCACTTGTTCATTTGACAAAATGTGTGACTTTGTTGGTTTCTCCTGTTATTTTCTCCTAGCTCCTGGCTAAGCAAGGGTAAGAGAAATCTGGGATTGCATGATAATGGATGAGCCAGAGGTAAGCAAGGTTCAATAAGAACTTTGAACAAGACCCTTAAAATGTACTCTGTCTCAGAATTCTAAAGCTCCATCTAAACTCTAACTGAAGGGTTAAGTTCTAAAATGATACTTAGGCATTTTGCAAATTTCCCATCCTTATAGTCCCAGCATGGGGTGGCAAGGTTAGTGGTGAGCCCTAAACTCATCTGAAAATCTTTTAGAAAATACTGGTACCTGGGACTCATCCGAGACCAATTAAATCAGAAATACTGTGAGTTGGGGTATTGATACCTCTGTAAAAGTTCCCAATGAATTTAAAAAGGAGCTAGGGTTGAGAACCACTGCATTATTGGAGCTGGTGTATCAACACGAATTTCCAGAGGTTTACTCAATATTAACATTGTGTTAGGACTACAGAGGAAGTGGTGATGTGGACCCCCAGTGAGAGGAACTGACAATAGCTGTTTGTCGGAAGAGGGCTCAGTCTGGGGATGGAGGAAAACCAGGAAAGGACAGTGTCTGGGAAGGTAAAGGAAGATGGCACTTCAAGGAGTTTTGTCTGGTCAACAGGGTCCAGTGCTGCAGAGCAGTCCCATAATGCAATGACTTCAAGTGTCTTTCATATTGAGTGACAGGAAGATTGTTGATCACTTTGGTGAGATCAGCTGCAGTGACAGTTCAGTTGGCTGAGTAGATAAAAAAATGAAGACAAATGAGAACTGAAATCTTAAGAATTCTGGCTGTGAAGTGACAGTCTTAAAAGAGATATTGGGTGTAGGAGTTTTTTTTTTCCAGTATTTTTTTTTAATTTTATTAATTTATTTTAAGAGAGAGACAGAGGGAGAAGGAGGGGCAGAGAGAGAGGAGAGAGAAAATCTCAAGTGAGCTCTATGCTGACAGTGGGGCTCGATCTCACTTGAGATCATGACTTCAGCCAGATCAAATCAAGAGTCGGACACTTAACCAACTGAGCCACCCAGGAGCCCTCCTTCCAGTTTTATTGTGATATAATTGACATATAACATCATATTGGTTTAGGATGTACAACACAATGATTTGATATATGTATGTATTGTAAATTATTACTACAATAAGTTTAACATCCAACACCTTGCACTTTTTTTTCTTGTGAAGGGAACTTTCAAGATCTAGTTTCTTAGCAACTTTCAAATATAAAATAGAGTATTGTTAGCTATAGTCACCATACTGTACATTATCCCCAGAACTTATTTATAACTAGAAGTTTGTACTTTTTTGAACCCTTTCACCCATTTCCTCTACCTCCATGTCTTACCCTTGGGAACCACCAACCTGTTCTCTATTTCTGTGAGGTTTTTTTTTTTTTTTGATTCCACATATATGTGAGATCATAAAGCATTTGTTTTCTCTGTGTGACTTATTTCATTTAACATAATGCCCTCAGTTTTCATCCATATTGCAGCAAATGGCAGGATTTTCTTCTACTTTTTTTTTTGGGATTTGCTTCTTTTTTATGGCTAAATAATATTCCTCTGTGTGTGTGTGTGTGTGTGTGTGTGTGTGTGTTGCATTTTGAGTTTTTTAAAATTAGAGAATGAGTGAGATTTGAGTGCACGTACTTGCTAAAGGAAGGGGAGTGGATGAAGATATAGGGGAGAGAGGGAATAATGGATGAAACATGGTTCCTTCAAAATGCAGAAGCATCAGAATCTAGAGTGTTGTTTGAAGTGTTTAGAGAAGAGAGAAGAGACTCTGCTGTCACTAAAATGGAGAGGAGGACTGAATTGCTGGAGTGGAGGCAGATAAATGTTTAGGCACAGGTGTGCATGGGAATGTGGGGTGTTTCCTTGATGGTCTCTAATTCACTGTGACATGGAAGAAAGGTTGGTGGCAGGGTTTCTCTGTTCCCCTCTGAGGCCTCTGAAACTGTTGAAATAGGGTGACAGCTGGATTTGAGCACATCCTCATTTCTCACTCCTGTCACTCCCAACACATGAAATAGTGTGTGTGTGTGTGTGTGTGTGTGTGTGTATGTGTGTGTGTGTGTGTGTGTGGTATGCACTGTCTCTAGAGGGAACAGAGTTGGAGGCAGTGTGGGAGACACTTACCTTCTTTGGGACCATTGTGTCTTCCATCTCTTCATTGTTCCTTCTTTCCTTCCATTATCAGAATATCAGCCTTCAACTGGCCACCATTGCTGCTTTCATTACGTATTCTTTTGTATTTTTGTTATGAATGCAAAATGTCTGATAGGTCATTAATATCACTAGTTATTTTCTTTCCACAAGGCTGACTGGTCAATAGGGTATGTTGGAGGTCACGATACATGGTTAGACATGTTTCTAGCCTTCTCAAAAACGGAGGCCCAAATTATATGGCAAGTGGAAACAGAGACAACTTTTGGAGACCATGTTCTTTCATCTTAATTTTACTGTTTCTGTCTTCACTTCTCAAATATTAAGCCTGGGAAAGATGTGGTGAAGGCCCTGAAAGATGAGCCCAACATACAACAGCTACCAAAAGGGTAGTTCAAAATTAGCCTTCTTCTTGATGAGACCACAGGTCTGGTTCAGTAGTGTTAGCATCCTGCTTGAATCAGGCAGCCTTTGGACCCAGTTCTGCAACGTCATGATGACTCACCTGCTGGAGAAATTGATTAAGAACATTAAAGGAATTTTTACATTGTGGTAAGTTACACATGACATAAAATTTGCCATCTTAACCACTTCTAAGAGAAATGTTCTGTAGTGTTCCATATATTCACATTGTTGTACAACCCATCTCCAGAACTTTTTCACCTTGCAAAAGTGAAACTCTATACTTATTAAACAACTCCTCATTCTCCCCTCCCCCCAGTCCCTGGCAACCACCATTCTACTTTTTGTCTTTATGAATTTGACAATTCTAGGTACCTCATATGAGTGGAATCATACAATATTTGTCTTTTTGTGACGGGCTTATTTCACTTACATAATGTCCTCAAGGTTCATCTATGTTGTAGCATGTGTCAGAATTCCCTTCCTTTGTAAGGTTGACTGATATTTCATCATATGAATATAACACATTTTGTTTGTCCATTCATCCACTGATGGACACTTGGGTTGCTCCTATCTTTGGCTATTGTGGATAATGCTATTGTGAACATGTGTGTACAAGTACCTTTTTGAATCTCTACTTTCAATTTAATTTGAATTTGGCGTATACCTAGAAGTGGAATTGCTGGATCACTTGGTAACTCTATTTTTAATTTTTTTGAGGACCTGCCATACTGTTTTCCGTAGAGATTGCACCATTTTACATTCCTATCAAGACTGCATAAGGATTTCACTTTCTCTACATCTACACAAACATTTGGTATTTTCTGTTTTTTTATTAGCTTACATAATGTAAGGTAGTTTTGACTTGCATTTCCCTAATGATTAGTGATGTTGAATATTTTTTTATGTGTTTATCAGCCATTCGTATATCTTCTTTTGAGAAATATCGATTCAAGTCCTATGTCCATTACTTAATCAGGTTTGTTGTTGTTGTTGAGATTAAGAACATTTTGAGATTATCATGACGTATATCTGGAATGACATAATAGGGTCTGTGTAAGTCCAAGGCTTTTTATTTTTCTCCAGTGACTCTATCACAGTTTCTGTTGTGAAACACAGTGAGCTCCTTAATGAATTCCAGTTTTAGCTGGTGTTAAATGTAGCTGCACCCAGTTATTTAAATTTATTATTATTATTTTTATTTATTTAAAAAACTTTTTTTAATGTTTATTTTTGACAGAAAGAGAGAGAGAGAGAGAGAAGCAGAGAGAGAGGGAGACAGAATCCAAAGCAGATTCCAGGCTCTGAGCTTGTCAGCACAGAGCCTGACGTGGGGCTTGAACTCACAAGCTGTGAGATCATGACCTGAGCCGAAGTCAGATGCTTAACCAACTGAGCCACCCAGTTATTTAACTTATGATAATTTGTGTCAGCTTTTTTAGATAAACCAGATGGTATGCCTCTTGACATATCAAATATGAAGGTATTCATTATTTTCTGTGCTGATGACCTGGTCCTGTGTGATGGGTGGTTTTTTTCAGAAGGAAAATCTCAGTGTCAACTATGACATTTTTAGAATGCACTCGGGTGAAGTAGAGCTACATAGGTCTATTGAATAGCTAAGTGTAGTTATGTTTCAGGGGTGCTAGGGTGCTGGTGTGTAGTTTGGGCCAACACCACCCATTGGAGCCAAGGAGATTCAATTCTCCTGCAAATTTATGACTCCAGAGAAGGTACATTGAAGCTCATAAGTGACAGGTACAGATGGTTACCAGATTCTCCCCTAAAAATCTTTTAGGCCAAGGATATCTCTTAAGTACTCTAGGTACAGAAATGTAGGGCTTTGCTGTACTTTTATGGCGTTGGGGACAGATCTAAAGCTGCTTTTTTGAGAAAAGTCTTATTTACCTATATGTGTCCTCAGCCCACTCTATTAAGGTCATACTACTGGGCAAGAGCATAAATCAGACTCTCATCTTCTCACTGTCTACACATCTATAGTCTGAGCATGAGAATCTCCTTTCAATCAGCTATAGAACATAGGTAGGAAAATTATGGACTCATTGGTAAACTCAGCTTTGGACTGCCTTATGTGGAAACCTTGTGAAAGCCCCAGTGAGAAAAATATGTGGGAAGCACAGCCAAAGAGGGTTGCTAAGCAATCATTCTTTTAGCTTCTCAGAGTGATTGGTGAGTATTGAGTCACAGTACCCAAAACTTAGTTCTGCAATTTCTCATTCTGGCTCCACCTAGAATTCTGTGCCTACACTAAGACCTAACAACATTCCTTCAACTTTTACTGAGGTCCTCTATAATAAATAGCATGTATGGAACACCTTGGGTTTTCCTTTTCTTTTTTCTTTAAAAAAGTGTTTTTGATGAAACTGCAATAAGCACTGAGCTGTTACTATGTAAACAAAGTTATACCTTATAAATCATTTTCAGAGGAAAAAACACTTTCCAAAAGTATATTTACTTGCTTCCTTTTTTAAAAAACAAGAATGAAGTTATATATGTATATATATATGTATATATATATATATTTTTTTTTTTTTTTTTGAGAGAAAGGTGGGGAAGGGCAGAGGGAGAGGGAGAGAGAGAATCTTAAGCAGGTTCCATGCCCAGGGTAAGAGCTCTGTGCAGGCTCATTACTGTGAGATCATGACCTGAGCCAAACTCAAGAGTTGGATGCTTAACTGACTGAGCCACTCAGGGGTCCCAAGGTTCTGTATTTTATTAAAGTTATGTATTCTATGGTTTTCTTTGCTTCTGCCTTTTCTGTCAGGAAGATCAGTTTAAAGATCAATGTATTCTTTTTTAACAGCTTCATTGAAGTACAATTTAACATATAAATCAGCCATTTAAACTGTACAATTCAATGGTTTTTAGTAAATTTATAGAGTTGTGCAATGATCATCACAACTCAATTGTAGAATATTTTCATTCCTCCAGCCCCAGGCAACCACTGATCTACTTTCTGTCTCTGTAGATTTGCCTATTCTGGAAATTTTATACAAATGCAATCATACATTATTGGCCTTTGTGACTGGCTTCTTTAATTAAGCATAATGTTTTCAAGTTTCATCCATGTTGTAGCATTTATCAGTTTTCACTTCTTTTTATTGTTAAATAATATTCCATTGATGGACATACCACATTTTGTTTATCCATTTATCAGTTGATGGGCATTTGGATTGTTTTTAGGTTTGGCTATTATGAATGATGCTGCTATGAACGTTCATGAACTATTCTTTATTGTGGATATAGATTTTATTTCCCTTGGGTAGAAAACTAAGAGTAGAATTGTGAGCCGTTTATGTTTATGTTTACTTTTTTTTTTTTTAATTTTTTTTAACATTTTATTTATTTTTGAGACAGAGAGAGACAGAGCATGAACGGGGAAGGGGCAGAGAGAGAGGGAGACACAGAATCAGAAGCAGGCTCCAGGCTCTGAGCCATCAGCCCAGAGCCTGACGCGGGGCTCGAACTCACGGACCGCGAGATCGTGACCTGAGCCGAAGTCGGACGCTTAACCGACTGAGCCACCCAGGTGCCCCTGTTTATGTTTACTTTTTAAGAAACTGCCCAATTGTTTCCAAAGTAGTGGTACCATTTTACATTTCCACCAACAATGTATGAGCATTCTAGTTTTTCCATGTCCTCACCAACTTTTGCTATTGTCTGCCTTTTGGATTATAGTCTTTTTAGTGGATGTGAGGTGATATGTCATTACAACTTTAATTTTGATTTCCCTAGTAACAAATGATAAGTATCTTTTCATGTGTTTGTTGCCTATTTGTATACCTTTTTTAGTGAAATGTGTATTCAAAATTTTTCCTATTTTTTTAATTGGGTTGTTTGTTTTCTTATCATTGAATTGCAAGCATTCTTTATATATTCTGGCTATAAGTCTCTTATCAGATATATAATTTGCAAATATTGTCTCCCAGTTTGTGCCTTGACCTTTTATTTTCTTTTTAAAATTTTTTTTAATGTTTATTTATTTTTGAGAGAGAGAGAGAGAGAGAGAGAGAGAGAGACAGAGAGAGCGTGAGCCGGGGAGGGGCAGAGAGAGAGAGAGGGAAACAGAATCCAAAGCAGGCTCCAGGGTCCCAGCTGTCAGCACAGAACCCGATGCATGGCTTGAACTCACAGACAAGATTGTGACCTGAGTGGAAGTCGGACGCTTAACAGACTGAGCCACTCAGGTGCCCCTTATATTTCATTTTCTTAATGATGTCTTTTTTTTTTTTATAGTGAATGGTGTCTTTTGAAGTGCAAAGCTTTTAAGGTTTTATGAAGTCCAATTTATCAATATTTTCTTTTATGGATAGTGCTTTTGATATCATACTAAGAAATCTTTGTTTTCCTTAACCCAGGTCATAAAGATTCTCTCCTATGTTTTCTTCTACAAGTTGTATAGTTTTAATTCTTTACTATTTTGAAGGAGAGATAGAGACAGAGTGTGAGCAGGGGAGGGGCAGAGAGGGGGCAGAGATAGAGAGGGAGATACAGAATCCGAAGCAGGCTCCACACTCTGAGCTGTCAGCACAAAGCCTGGCCCCAGGCTCGAACTCATGGGCTGTAAGATCATGACCTGAGCCGAAGTCAGACACTTAACAGACTGAGCCACCCAAGCACCCCTTAATGCTTACATTTGGTAAGGGATTTTTGGTCTATGATTCACGTGGAGTTAATTTTTGTGTATGGTGTAAAGTAAGCGTCTAAATCCTTTTCCTTATGGGTATCTAGTTGTCTCAGCAGCATATGTTGAAAAGATGGCTCGTGTAATTGTTGACTCTGCTTTTACTACATTTGTGTCTTTAAAGAAAAGCTGAAGTAAGTAGGGCATAGAGAATTAATGGATTAATGAAGATGAAGAGATTCTTCTGTGTTGAGGTTTTAAGCACTTACATTAGATAAGGAACATCTGGTTGATGTTTTAAAGAATAACTCGAACCATAATTTCATTTCGTTTCCTTCGTCTCCCCCATTCCCTCCCCAGCTCTCCATTGAACATCTGCTTCTCTTATGTGAGGGGAAGTGAAAGATTTAGGTCAGGCATAAACACAAACTATCTTTACTGTATTGTTCCCTTTTAAGACCAAAATACCCACCCTGCCGGGCCAGTTTAGCACTACATTACCCTGTATCAACAGATCTACTGCAATTTTTGGAAGCTGGCTTTCCCCAGGAAACAGAACTGCTATTGCTACTTCTCGGTGTTATGTAATAAATCTGGCAGGTCACTTTCAAGGATGTGAACAGGAATCGAGAAACACTGTCCTTCAAATATCACTTTTCTTTATGTTAGCTTTATTGATGAATTTCTCACAAGAAATATCTTAAGAGACATCACTAGTGTTGTGAGCCCTCCGCATCCAGATCTCACATGTATCTATGGTGCTGGCTAGAGGTAACCCCAAATAAAAAGTTTCCGTTGACTTCTGGCTTCACTGATGCAAGGTAGCAAGACCTTGCTTGGGGAAGTCTATCTCCCCCAAATACCATCCATTTTGCTATCTTAAATCTTTGCAAAGAACAGGATGATTACATTTTCCTCTCTGGGAATTTACTGAGTTCCTCTGTTTTATGGCACTGACCTAGCAGCTCTAATTGGGGCACTCTTCTACCCGTGGCTTTGCTAAAAATCCCTCACAATCAGGACTGCAGTGTAATAATAATAATAATAATAATATAATGCAATAGCTCATATGTATATAGCACTGATTATGCACCAGACCTTCTTTTCTTGCCTTACATATATTAACTCATTTAACTGTTCCCTGGAGGCATACATTAAAGCTGGCATTGCTGGAGGGTAATGAGTATAGAAGCAATTTAGTGTTTGGAGTACGATAAACTTCCATAAAATAGAAGAAAAGCCTTGAGATGATGCTTCAGGGATAAAATTGAACAGCCTGGTCCTTTTTGGGGTCTCATAATTTTTTCAGCTGTAGAACTCATTTGAGGGAAAAGTAACAGGTAGGAAACATTGGTTTTCATCACCTTGCTTTGGTTAGACATATGCTTTGGATATTCTTCCTCAAGCACCTTCAGAATCCCCATCCACTTCCATGTCTAGGCACTCACTTCAGTAGCCTGGCTCTGGGCCACTCTAGGGCTATCCAGCGCTTCTCATTGTGAGGCTGGGTCCCTGTTGGTGCTTTCCTGTCCTGTGTTTCGTTGTGGCAGCCGTTTGCTGGGAAGGGGCAGTTTCGCCAACAAGGAGGAGGTCTTTTAAAATTCTAGCTCACTGTTGATCAGAACCAGGAATTTCCCTTAGTTTAAGATTTAGTTAGTAGACAGGGGCTCCTGGGTGGCTCTGTTGGCTGAGTGTTCGACTCTTGATCTCAGCTCAGATCTTAATCTCACAATTTAGTTAGTACACAAACATTCTGGCTTTCTCTAAGCTTTTAGCCAGTTTTTTACATTTTAGTAGAAGATTCAGGAACATGTTTCTTGGGAGGAAAGAAAAGAAGAGGAGAGATTCTGGGGGCACAGTGTGTCTGAAATAGCAAGGGGGAACAAAGAAGGGAAGAAAAGTTGGAGAGCCTCTGTGTACCTCAAAATTTTGCCGAGGGCCTTGCCTTGACAGCGGGGTGCAGATAGGTCCTTCATTGCTGTCCCCCAAATCTCACCAGCACTGTAACAGTGGCCTTCTATGAGTTGTGCACTCACCTTTGTCATCTGACACAGGGGAATGACTCAAATGGTTGGAACGTTCAGACAGGTAAGAAAGGAGACAGGTTATTACAGATGGGGGTGGGGAACTTGTTTTGGACAGGTAGTTCCTGGTGGCATCAGGGAAAACATGACTTAGGTGGCTCTCTCTGACTGATACATTGACTTATCCTGCTAAGTCAGGAACATGACCAAGATGGCCTTATTTTCTTCAGCTTGACTAAACTTTAGACAGGTTTCTTAGCGACAGTAGGTCACTGACCTCCCTTGTCTTAGAGCATTTACTTTAGAAAACTTACAATTGTAAATTCTTTATTTGCCCATCTGAGATGTAAATCTTTTCCTAGCCTCTTGCCCCTTTTACAACTGAGAACCATCTGTTTCAGGGACCTGGGAGACATCTTTTGAAATATTATCATCAAGAAAGGTAGCATCCAGGTCTCCCAGTTTCTGTAGGAGGGTAGGAACCTAGACTGGTGTCAGCAAACACAGATGGCCTAATCACATTGACCAAACTAATGTCCTCCAGTACTTTTCAACTAGCTAACCTCAGCCCTTAGAAACCTTCCTGCTTTTTTTGTTTCTAGGGAAGTTAAGTTCTCTCTCCCCTTGAAGAAGACTTGAATTATGTCTTCTTCTTTTTCAGCCAAACTCTGTTCTGTGAAATTTTTCTTTGACATACAGACACTTGCGCAATATTTTATCTAAACTGACTCTCAGTGCGTTTGGAAAGCCATTAACCAAGAAGACAGGATAACTTTATCATGGTGCACTGTTTTCTGGACTCATTATTGGGGGTCTGACACCCACAGCATTTCATATGCTATTAATCACCTCCTCCAATAAACCCAAAACCCAAACCAGAATGCTTCTCATATTTCTTTGCCATAAGATACCTTATATACACACATGTATGAAAAGTATACATGCACAATGTTATATAGACAGACACACACAATTAGTAATAGCTATCTTTTTTTGTAGGTCTACTGTGTACTTTGTATACATACACATAGTACTTCATACATATTTCCTCATTTGATCCTTACAGCATTTCTATGAATCAGGTATCATTTATCTCAAGATGAGGAAGCCAAGGCTGAGAGAGTGAAGTGACTACTTCAAATTGCTGTCAGAAGTGGGATTTGAACCCAGTCAATCAGTCTACAAATCATGATATCAGGTTTCCAATTGTCTTTCAAAGATTCACTGAGCTACCTTGTTAGGATTCTGGTCCAGAGGGAAACCTGTATTTCCAGAAGGAATTAAGGAAGAACTTCTGTCAAACTGTCCCTTCATCCCTCCTCCCAGAAGCATTATAGAAGATTTTACTATTCCTTAGAGAACTTCATCTCAAAGTGTGTCCCAACTCTCACCTGTCACCTGTAATTTCTGCTTTGGGGTCTAGCCCCAAATCTTGAGGAAGACATTTTTTTTTTCAGTTAATTCATTTTTGAGAGAGAGACAGAGTGTGAGCAGGGGAGGGGCAGAGAGAGAGGAAGACACGGAATCGGAAGCAGGCTCCAGGCTCTGAGCTGTCAGCACAGAGCCCCACATGGGGCTCAAACCCAAGAACCACGAGATCATGCTCTGAGCCCAAGTCATCCGCTTAACTGACTGAGGCACCCATATGCCCCTTGAGGCAGCCATTCTGATCTTCGTTTCAGGGTTGCTCTGACAAGGATAGTTGGGGATCTGCCCTGGTGCTTCCAGCACATAGGATATATTCCTTCAGTGGACAGAGAAGATGGTAGCAACTTCCTCTCTGAGTCACGCATATTGTCTGTCATTCTGTCAACCATCTGTCCTATTAGCCATGCTTGGGTGATGAATAGAACTCAACGTACTGTGAGGTTACTAGGTTACAGCTTGTGACATCAGAATGCACAATGAACAGAGCATTAGAAAGTAGACAGCAATGGTTTCTACTTATTTCAAAATATCCATGATGCCAGAGAAATACATCCCTGTTAAAAAAAACCTAGGTCTTTGTAGCTCCCTTTCCTTCTTTGACATGGAATGAAAGAGATGTTTCCAGAACTGGTAAACTTCAGTAATTTTTATATCAGAGTCTGTGCTTAAAAGTATCGCAAACAAAACTTCAGAACAATCACACTACCTAGAAACAGTATTTCTAGGACTCTGAGATGGTCCTTGCCCTGAGGAAGGTGGCAAGTCTTGTGTTTACTATGGGGCCTACCCCCTCTCCTATGGAACACAGTGAGGTTTTATTCTGTGAAAGCTGTAGGAAGCTCACCGTAGGTTGTGTACCTGAGCCACTTAGATTCAAGGCAGCAGTGGTGAGGTCACTAAAGTGACCTTCTCCTTTCTCCCAGATGGAGGGGCTCCTTCTCATGAGGCCTCTAACACATACAGCTCTACACATACATAAAAACTTCACTTCCGTTTATTACTGGATAGATTTTTTTCAGTGTTGATGAGATGTTTTGTAGAAATCAACATATACTGTCCAGATAAGGAAAGTTTAAATGATTTAAAATAATAATGTTTCCTAATTATAGCACTTGTGGGAAATTTGGAAAGTACAGAAAAGAAAAAAAAATTACAATTGCATCAACCCAGAAGCAACCATCACTAACAGGTTTTTTTGTTTTCCTTTTGGTCTTTAATTTTGTAGCTCTGTTTTTTTTTTTTTTTCTTTTTATTATTATTTATTTTTGAGAGAGAGAAGAGAGAGAGAGAGAGAGAGAGAGAGAGAGAGAGAGAGAGAGAGAGAGGGAGAGAGAGACTGACTGACTGTGTGTGTTTGGGGGGCGGGGGGAGAGGGAGACACAGAATCGAAGCAGGCTCCAGGAACCCAGCTGTCAGCACAGAGCCCCATGTGAGGCTCAAACTCCCCAATCGCGAGACCATGACCTGAACCGCGAGATCATGATCTGAGCCGAAGCGTGCGGCACTTAACAGACTGAGCCACGCAGGCGCCCATCGGTTTGTTGTTTTCAAGTGAAGACGCTCCTGCCCAAAAGGAACTTACAACTTTAAGGGCAACACAAATGAGAAAAATGAAGACAAAATAAGACTGAAAACCAGAGAACATGATGATAAATATGATGGTAAGAAAAAGCAGCTCTAATCCTTTTATAAACATATCTACTCAATTTTTGTTCTAAAATAAGAAAATTCAGGGCGCCTGGGTGGCTCACTAGGTTAAGCTTCTAACTCCTGAGTTTGGCTCAGGCCATGATCTCATGGTTCATGAGTCTGAGCCCCACGTAGGGCTCTGTACTCACAACATGGAAAAACGGAGTCTGTTTGCGATTCTCTCTCCTCTCTCTGTCCCTCCCCTGCTCATGCATGTGCATGCACACACACGCTCTCTCAAAATAAATAAACTTAAAAAAAATACAAGAAAATTCTAAGAATCCACATGGGAGTCAATTTAGGAAAATAAAGAAGTCTTTCTCTGAAGCTCCTAGTGCACAAACTGCAGTTAATGAGTGACTACAAAACAGTAAGTGGATGAGAATCAAAACAGCTAATGAGGGGCACCTGGGTGGCTCAGTCAGTTAAGCCTGCAATTCCTGATTTTGGCTCAGGGGCAAGATAGCATGGTTGGTGAGTTTGAGTCCCCTGTAGGCCCCTGTGCTGACAGGGCGGAGCCTGCTTGGGATTCTCTCTCTCCTCCCCTCCCCCACTCACACTGTTTCCCTCTTTCTCTCTCAAAATAAGTAAATGAACTAAAAAAAAAAGCTAATGAAAAAATGGGGGATTAATTATAAGCCTAGGAAGTCGGAAAACAAATCTGAGATGATTTGATATATACCATATTGTCGACAGGGCTCATTGATTTCTCCAAAGTGTCTCTGAAACACACACTGCCTGGAATCAGTCACTTCCTGCCTTGTCTGCCACCCATTGTGTAGCCATAAGTAAGTTACTTTGCCTCTCTACTGTTGTTTTCTCTTTTGTAAAAAAGGGAAAATAGGTTGTATTAAATGAGAAAATCCACCTAACATATTTAATACAGCCCCTGGTGCATAATAAGCACTCAAGAAATGTTGGGCATCATTAGAAATGGTGTAAGTCAGTAGCTAAGAGAGCAAGCCCTGGTCAGACTGCCTTGCCATTCTTGTGGTTTTTCTACTTGCTTATAGGATCAAATCATCAACAATGACCTCTATTTAATTATAGTTTTTGTTTTTGAATTGCTTTATGATAATCATGAATTAATCAAAGTAGACATTCACAAAGTGCTTCTGGCAAGTCCAGAGTTTTCTAATGAGGACTGTTGCATCATAAAAGGCTCATAGAGAGTAGAAGTATTTACTATTAATGAAGCCACGAGCATTTTCACCATTCAGATGGCAAAACTAAAAAAGCAATTCTTTCCCTTAGAAAGTGGAATGTTGGATATGTTTGGGGTGCATTACAACTTGACCTTTCAGCGCAGAGCTGTCCTATGGTGGGTAGGTGGAGAAAAGAATCAGAGAGAATCTGAATATGTGTTATACTCTTTGACATTTAGGGAAAAGTCAAGAAGAACATTTAACCCAGTATGTAGTGTTTGGCATGGGATTAGGATAATTTGTAAATATATACATTTTAAAAACTAATATTTATTGTTTTTATATTACATAATTATGTTTATTTTTGAAACTTTAGAAAGCAGGAATAAGAGAAAACACAAATCTTAACATTTTAATGCACTTCCTTCCAAGCTTTTTAATATAGTTATATCTAAATATATATTTATAGTTTTAATATGGATCTTTTAGTTTCTAAATTCCTAAAGAACCAGTAAGTCAACTTACTTGGGTTTGCTGGACGTTGGTGTTTTTCAGACCTTGTTATGAATGTTGGAACAGCCTAGTGGTTGAAAATTACAGCTGGTTCCTTTTGAGTTCTTGTGGGATAGGATCCTGCTACTCAAGGTCTGGGAACCAGTAGTATCAGCATCACCTGGGAGCATATTAAAAATCAACAATTGTTGGTCCCACTTCAGATCTAGTAAATCCCAGGTGCATTTTTAAAATTTTTATTTATTTATTTATTTATTTATTTATTTATTTATTTATTTATTTATAGAGCATGCGCAAGCAGGAGAGGGGCAGAGAGAGAGGGAGAGAGAGAATCCCAAGCAGGCTCCGCACTGTAAACACAGAGCCCTATGTGAGATCATGATCTGAGCGGAAATCAAGAGCCACCTGAGCCACTCAGGGGTCTCTCCACCACCCCCCCCAACTGCATTTTAATATAATTTCTGGGTGATTTGTATGCACATTAAATTTCGAGTAACACTACTGTAGGAAAAATTGGACAAAGTATTGTTTCTCTTGTAAGACAGTTGTTGAAGGGCTGATTAGTCCCTAGTCCCAGAACAACATCCTCTCCTGCCAAGCAATCCATTGCTTCCTGGGCTCTCACTTCCACACAGGCATTGTTGGGACAAGTCTGGTTAGAGATCCACCAAAAGGCCTGCAGGAAAAAGTTCTGCAAGGTGCCCCCAGCCAGGAGATGAAAGACACAAAATGAATCTGGGACTTGCTAACAGGCCAATAAAACTCCATAAATCTAAAGTCTGTGTTGTTCAGCATTTTATTACTTTATCACAGCACTTTTCCTGGGCTCACTGTCGAATGACCAGGAAATGGGGTTCGACCACTTGAAAAACCCAGCAGTAAAGTTTATCAGTAGCATCTTCATGGCAGGGGTCTATTGACTTGGAGAACTGAGGCTGACCTAAAGAACAAACCGAAAAGAAACACTCCAAAACAACATATCTGGAAGTAGAGCAGCTTTCTAGGTGGGAGCAAACATGTACTTTTTCACACCCTCATATCCTTCATTTTCTGGAATAGGAATGTATCTATCTACAAAGCAGGGTTGTGGCCATTTCCTGGTGAGCATGACTAATAATAATAATAGCCTACATTTGACAGCATTTTATGATTCACAAAATACTATAGCAGTGTTTCCCAAATTTAATGTGCCTATAAATCACCTGTGGATCTTGTTAAAATGAGGATACAATTGAATAGTTCTGCAGTGGGGCCCGACTTGTCTTTCTAACAAATGCACAGGTGGTGCTTATACTGCTGGTCCACAAACCTTATTTTGAGAAGCAGGTTGTTGCCATGATTTCCTCTTGAGATTCCCAGAAATTCTGTGAGGTAGGTGGGGCCGGCATTTTTTCCCCTTTCCCCATGAGGATATTGGTCCTATGAGGGTAAGGATTTGCTGATTGCTATATCCCAAGTAAGTATAATAGCAGGCACTCAATAAATTTTTGTTGGATGAACAAATGATTGCATCTTAATCTTATAGAGGAATTTGAATAATGCTTTAACCAAAGTCACAGTCTGATAATTCAAAGCTGGCATTTGAACCTAAGAAACCACTTAAATCTAAGTTCGGTACCAGATGAATCTACTTTAATGGTTTGACTTCCTTTCTTCCTTCCCTCCCCTCTTTCTTCTTTTTCCTCTTCCTCCTCTTCCTCTTCCTCCTCCTCCTTTGGTAAAGGTAAATTTTTTTGAAGAGACCTTTTAAATTGAAGTATAACATAGGAAAATGGCCCAAACATTAGCATAGACTTGACTATCTTTTACTGTGGGAACATACACCTAGAGCCACCTCTCAGATCATAGAATTACCAGCTCCCCGGACACCTGTCTCGTGCCCACTCCCAGTGATTATTCTCTCCTTCAGACATTGGTGCTGTTATGACTTTTATCATCATAAAATAGTTTTGAACTTGATAGAAGTAGAATTTTATAATATATACTCTTCAGTGTACACCTTCAGTGTTAATTTTGTGTTCCTGAATAGAGCAGTAATTTGCTCATTTTCACTTTATAGTATTCCATTGTGTATACTGTGCGTATTCCATGAACATACCACAATTTATCATATGTCTCACTGTTGATGAGCTT